>NC_050481.2:48878745-49524095 GCF_012460135.2 Molothrus ater | reverse complement strand
TATTGTAAGAATATGTGCAAAGAAAGCAGATTTGGACATTTTTTTGGATGTATGAAAGCTAGGTAACCATTAAAAGGACTGTTTTTATTACCTAAATTGTACAGAGTTTAAAACTTAAGAACAAATGGGAGAGTGCTGTTATAATTGTTGTTCATTTAAAAATTGAATTCGATGGAATTACGGATTCATGTTTCGAACTCTTAATAAGATTCAACATTTACCATAATACAGTTTTATCTAAAGCTTATTGGAGAATGCAGTAAACATGTAGAATTCATAGCCTTGTACTGTAAACAGTAGTTTAAAAATGGAAAGGTTAGCATATTTGAGTGCTAATAAGTTGTTTTCATACAGTACAGAAGCTGGAAGGATGACAAAGATTTTGTTTAATGAGTGCAGACAGAGTCATACTTAAATGAGCTGAAAGTTTTTGCTGCACTTTTAGGAAAACAGAAGCTTAGCTTTAGGGCTCAGATGATGTTTGTGCCTGCTTTTCATTTTGTTCATGTTGATCACTGGCACCCTCTACTCAATTTAGTGACTTTACAAAGAATTTATGCAGATACTGGATTTTTCAGGGTATATTATATCAGATAAGGCATTTTTAAGTGGGCCATAATGAATGTACTTTGCATACTGCTAGCTCTTTCATCCTTTGTAGAGTTTTTTGTTCATTTTACACTATTTCAGCTATATGAGATAGATTAGAAATAAGTATCCATTTAAACATCCAGCTCTGATATTTTTTCCAGTTGAAATTTGTAATTTTTAGACATATTTCCATAGTAATTTTTAAGTTTATTAGGTTGTTATTTTTCAATATGTCCGTATTGAATTCTGCCTTTACTTCTAATGAGAAATGGGTCAAGGGAATTTCAGAAGCTATGTTTAAAGGTGAATTGCTGAACTGTCTTTTGTTTGTTTCTTTAGTTGTAATAAATGCTTCCTCAGGTAAAAAACTGCATGTGCATCAGCTTGGGTTTGTTTAGTTGACCATGCTTTATTCTGTTTATCTTACCCAACAGTAGAAGATGCTATGGATCATCTTCTAGAGCTGTCCACCCATGCCAAAGGAGTAGCATCCTCAACCTTGAGTTTTGATTTAGCAGCATCATCATTACCTCTTGTTAATCAGCAAAGATCTACTGCAAATGAAGGAATGGGGGAAGGTACTGCAGCACATAGTTCTTCTGGAGCAGCAATAGAAAAGGTCCTGTCACCTGGTGTGCAGCTGACTGGAGAACTGGATTCCCTACTAGAAAATGCCTTTCAGAGTTACAGCTTGAATGAGGAATTGCCTAATTCTGCAAATGACCAAATAGTACACAAGCACCCTATGGAACAGGGGGGTTTTACCAAATTTCCTGAGTGGGAAAAACCTGATTCAGTTTGCAATGTCCTACTTTTTCCAGAGCAAGCAGAGACAAATAATGAGGTTTTAGAAAACCTCTGCTGTTCCCAGCCACCAGTCAGTCAGCTGAGCATCCAGACAAGCTCACCATCTGCATCAGACAGTTTTGCAGAGATACTGGAAGATTCTGATATGTTGGAAATGCATGTTCAACATGCTGTGGCTTCAGAAGTATATAAACTATCAAATGGAGAAATATTGTGTGAAAATTCTGATCAGACACAACATACTGTTTTGGATCAAAGTAGTGTGAGTGCTGCTTCTTGTGGGTCCTCTCAAAGACTTGTGGAACTTGGAGTAGCTGTTTCTGAAGATCCTAATTCAAGATGCCTGGAACAACATGAAGATGCAGTGACTGCCTTTAGCAGCCACCAGAGTGCTTCTCTTCCAGAGGCGTGTATCTCTCCTGAAACATCCAGTTTCAAAACACAAAAACCTGCAGATGCTCAGCAAACTCAGCAGGGTTATAACTTAAATTTTCCTACACCATCAGATCAATCTCAACAACACTGGAATCTCATGGCTCCTGTGTTTTATCCATCCAGTGGAAGTCACAGTTTTGTAATTCCTGTGGCTGCCAGTCCAGGGCACTGGAGACCTATTTCTGACTGTAGAACTTCAGAAAAAGGACCTTTTCTTTCCTCCCCAGTGGTTTCAAATGCCTGGGATGGCAGCTCTTCTCTGAAGGTATGGGGAAATCAAGATAGAAACTCAAAATTGAACCTCCCGCAAGCACAGCAACCACGTGTTTGTCACATGATGAGAAAAAAGATGCAACTAATAGGTCAAGTACTTGTTCTTCTCAGAGGTGTTCCAGGATCAGGAAAATCATATTTGGCAAGGTAGAACATTTATATTGTGAGCTTCTAAAAAAAATTGCTTTATCATGTACAGGATTTGGCATAGGCAGAGACAGTTTTCTGACACTTGTAAATAGTAATGTGTAAACCCTAATTGCAAGCTACACAGTACATGCAGTATGTTAGGTAATAATAATTGCTGAAAGAAGAGTTGCTTGCAGGTCCTTTCCTACTGGAAATTGAAATAGGAATGATAAGCTTTAACTTCTATCACTGAGCAAAGGAGTTTGTCAGCAGAGCATCATTGCTGTAGTGGTAGGTCTGCTGTATTCTTTCAGTCCCATTTTATTTTGAGTGTTTTCATCGAATAACACTGATAGAAATATGCCAGCTCTTTACAGGCAGAAATTCCCCTTTCACTGTGTAACTTTTATTGTATAAGTAGCATATGTTAAGCTTCTTGGGGGGAATTTTTGATTCCTTTTCTTACTTTCTAAAAGCCTAGATTGAACTAAGACTCCTTTTGACTGACACCTGAAACATGTGATGCAATTAAGACAGGATATTTGTCAGTGTGAAAGTATGTCACTACATGTAGATGGAAAAATATCTCCCTTGATGTTTTGAAATGAGAGACATGTAGGGAAACTGTATCAGCTCTCTCCCCTAGATAATCCTCAGCCTTTGGAAAAAACAAGGGAAGGAAATTATTATAGATCATATTTGCTTGGAGGTTGATTTTTTTCCTTCTCTTACCTACATTTGCTGCTTCCATTCCAAATAATTTTAGTTTTGTGCAAGAGTCTAAAAAAAAGTATGTATGGTAGTAGACATTGCAGCTTGGGAGGAGAAGGGGAAAAAGCTGTTTATTTCTTGATCTTTCACAGGAATTTGCTTGAGGATAACCCAGGTGGAATCATTCTTAGTACTGATGATTACTTTTACAAACATGGACAATACCATTATGATCCTGATTGCTTAGGGGAAGCACATGAGTGGAACAGGAAAAGAGGTGAGACATAAATAAGGGATTAGCTTGCTCACAGTTCAGATCTTGTGTGCTGTTTAAAAATCTGCCTGGCTTGTTATGTGACGAGCATTTACCCCATTGTAGAAGTATTTTTTAATATATGTGGAAAAAGAATATGAGCACAAACTCAGAAGTCATCTGCTCATTGTGTGTTTTGCAATTAGAAAGCCACTGTCTTTGTCAAGAGTATGTTTTGTCCTCAGATTTTATAATGGTACATATTTTGGGTGGTGTCCCATTTCTAGAGTGGTTACCTACACCATCTCCCAGAACTATTTCTTCTGAGATGATCTATAATATACATATGCAGTACGTAACGAATGCACAAATAATACACAGATATCTTCCTGCTCTTAGTTATCTTTTTTTTTTCTCTTGTACACAAAATTGTTGTCAAATTTAAACAAAATTATAAGAGCAAGAGAGAATAAATTATTTTTCCCCATTTCATAATTGGATGGGGGTTTTTTGACAGTGACCTGTGCTAAACTCACCATAGAACAAGTCTTTTTAAGCTTTTACTTGGTAAATTTGAACCATGATCCCTTTTCTGCCATCAAATTTCTACTAGTGGAGAAATTAAATAATAAATGTGGGATTCAGCAAGAACTGTGATTGTTCAGACATGTTGTAACATGGCTACAGAAACATGGTGCTGTGTCTCAAAGTGAGTGGTTCTATACATTTCATTAATGTGTATTTAAATTACAATAATTCTTTTGGTTTTTCATATTTTATACAGTTTACAGAGTGGACTAATCTTAAGACTGTTATAAAGCCAAGAATTTTGTATGCAACAAAGAAGTCCACTTTAAGGTGATCATGTAGTTTTTTTAGTTTAATTTACTGATTGATTAGTCATCTTGATGCATTTTACATCTGCATTTTCATTCCTTGATTATCATACATATGTTAATTCAAAAGCTAATGCCATATCTCAGTAGTTTTACATGTGAGGGGGGATTTCTGAAATAAAGGGCCTTGAAACAGATCAAGCTATGGCAAGAGTTCTTTACACAGTGGTTAATCATTATGGATTATCTGCATAAAAATAGAACAAACTTAGAGAATGAGTATTAATATGTTCATCCTCTTGTAATGAAATTAACTGTATTACCTTGTTTTGTACATGTGTATTTTTCAGCCAAAGAAGCGTTTGAAATACGAATCTCTCCTATAATAATTGACAACACAAACATACAAGCATGGGAGATGAAGCCTTATGTTGCTTTGGTTAGTATTACAATATGACCAATGTGAAAAGAGATTATTGTCTAGCATAGCAACAATGTATGTTTTAAAATGGGAGTGTCTTTCACAGTCTAGCTTCTATTCCACAAGGAAGTCTGGAGTGAAAAAGCCAGTGTTGCATGGACTCATATTGCTCAGTGTCATGTTGTGTTGCATGACTCAGTGTCATGTGTCATGTGGTATATGAGCATTAACCTGGCCTAGTTACCAGAGGCCAAAGCCAAGTGCTTTGTTCTTGGGGCCAAAAGCAAATGTTGTTGAAGAAACTGGATTTTGTTCCTCTTTTATATGATCAGTAAAATTAGAAGCTGCTTTAGAAATGCAGTCAACAGTAATGAATGAGTGAGTGATGTGTGATGCTTTGTAAAACTTGAAAACTCAGTTCCATCCTAAATATAACATAGAGGCAGATACCAGTTGGAGGCTAGAGTTACCAAATATTGCTAGCTTGCTTGTAGTTATGCAGATTTACTTAATACTTTTTGTTGAAGTGATCCTACCTTTTCACTTAATAGTTTTTAAATGGATATCAACACTTTTAAAGTCTAGAGTGTATTTTGCTCTTGATCATTAACCATATTGGTTGGTAGTTAGAACAACATTATTTTATCGAATTGGTTCTGATTAACTGAAATAATACAGTGCAAAAAATATTATAATGTGGTCTGGGATTTCTCCTTGCCTGTTACAGAAACACAGCAGAGAGTGTAGTACATATAATTGACAGCTTTTGAGCAGATACCTTACATGTGCTGCATGTGCTAATGGATTAATGAACAGTGAGACTTTGACACACATAATTTTTGTTAATAAAATGTTTATTTTATTATCCTTGCATTTATTAGCAACTGTCAGATAAGCAGTTCTTTTGTAAGCTATGTCTTTCATTTTGCTGTTTGCTGAAATCAAGATGCAGCAAGAGTTCTTGCAGAAGTGCAGTGTTTGGTACAGTGAAAAGAATTTTTTCTGAAAACAGGAATGGGGAGAAACAGCACAGTACTTGCCGTGTTTCTCCTGATTAGACCTTAGGCTCCTTTTCTGTCATGATGAGACTGAACTATATAGAAACCATTTACTTGCAGCTTGGTCAAGTTTCCCATGTGGCAGGAAGGCTGTCCACAATAGCTGTGCTAATATAACTGAATTGCTTGTTTTGGAGCTGGTTCACATCTGGTCAGCTCTGAATGTAAGCTGTGCACTTTCCTCTGTCTTGGAGAGGCTGTGTAGAAATGTGTATGCTGTATCTGGAAAGAGATGATGTTTTGCAGTGTTGTCTCAGAAGACACATCATGGCACACATTTAATTTTATAGCACACATTTAATTTTATGGTAAGAGATACATAAATGTTTTTTTAAAAATCTCAGTTTATATAAACCAAAGTGCAACACTGAACAAAAACGTTTATTCCAAATGTTTTATTCCATAGGTATGCAAGCTATGCATATAGTGTGCTTTGTCATAGAAATAAGAAATGGGTGATGTGGCATGTTCTGTTTTATATTATATATCTTTATTCAGGCTCAGCAGTTCAAATACAAAGTAATGTTCCGAGAACCAGACACTTGGTGGAAGTTTAAACCAAAAGAACTTGAAAGGTAAGAATGTAAAGGAAAATAACATACTGGACAGTACAAGCTATGATTTTGAAAAAGGTGTCGTTTAGTACAATGGCTAGTGAAGTAGCAAGGTATCTGTCAAAATTTTTGTGATAATAAGTAGCTTTTTAATGATATTTTGTGGAATTTTTGATGTAAGTATTATAAGATCTTCTGTCACTTCAGTTACATGCAAAAGGTACTGTTAGCAATAGACACTGTGATGTTTTCATTATTAGAGTTCTTGGCATGTAAGGTATAGTGGCTGTTCCTTTGGGTCAGTGAGGTTGCAAAAATTATGTCAGGTTGGGTCTGTTTTTGCATCCTGGTCTGTTGCTTTAGTTAAAGTGTTTCTGCTGTCATTGAATTTAGGGCAGTCAGCACCTCGTGGCCTAAGAGGGACAAACCTCTTAGGTGCATCATCATTGTTGCTTACCTCTTCTTTAGCAGGACTTTCTATTACTTAGGGCTGAAATCAGCAAGACATAAACCCTATGTAAGTGAATAATAAAACATAAGAAAATATAATGAGAAAATTGGCTAGATGCCAGGTTCAAATGTTGTGTGAGCAAAGTGAAGGCCTATGTCCCTCTGGGGAGGGACTGCAGCTCTTTAATGTCATTTTTATGACTTGGATGCTGGGACAGGGTGCACTCTTAGCAAATTCACAGGTGATATGGAACTGAGCAAGAGTAGTTTATTCAGCCTTAAGCAGAGATAATTGAAGAAGAATAATTGTGTTGTTTTCAGCTACCTTTTGAAACATTATAGAGAAGACTAAAAAGAGTTGTGCAGGGATAGGACAAACGAAACGTCATCAAGTTGGAACTCTAGATTACATTAAAAAAAGCCCAACATTTATTTTAAAGGTGGTTAGGTACTGAAAGAGTTTGCCCATAGAGTTTATAGACTTTCAGTCATTTCGGATATTCAAAATCAGCCAAAAAGCTCTGGGCAACCTGATCTAGCTGTACTTTCTCTGAGTAGGAGACTGAAGTATGGGACTTCCAGAGGTCCCTTCCAACAGAAGTTCTTTTCTGATTTTATAGTATATGTTGTCATCTGAATTTGCATGGTTAGCTTAAGGTTCACTGCTTTTAAAGTGAGGTAAGGTAGATTATTTTCCTTTTTAAAATAAGTTAAACTTTTTCTTCTGTATTTTCTATTTCTCTTTTACTATCCTTGGCAAGATTCACTTGTTCTAGGTGGCACTGCAGCAGAACACAGTGCTAATTGGTGCTTAACAGAGTTAGTGAAAATTTCTGGCCAAAGGGTGTCCAGAATAATAGGTGAATAGGTTTTCTTCAGGGCTCAACGAGTTCTTTGTTTAGCAAAACCAAGGAAAGAAGACTGAATTCAGAAGTCTTCTGTACCCAGTTTGGTATCCTGCATCACTGTCAGGATCTGATATAGTGTGTTTTCTGAAACTTCTTTGAGGAAGATGCATTATTAGTACAGTTTTAGATTTTAGTATTATGCAAAACATCCAACTAACTGCAGTACAGGGAGACCAGATGGGGTGGAAAAGTGGAGCAGCAATTTGTCTGATGTGCCCTGTTTGCAATGCCTTAGTGCACTGATACAGAAAGAGTTGCTGTCTCACAGCTTTTCATCTGGCTCCCTGAATTCTTTGGTTAGTCTTGCTGTAAATCTATTAAATTATTCTCCTTTGTCATTGTAATACAGAAATTTGAAATGGCTTTATATTTGTTTATTTTCAATTCATAGGAGAAACATTCATGGTGTATCTAAAGAAAAGATCAAAAGAATGTTGGAACGGTATGAACGCTGCCTTACTGTTAGATCAATATTGGATTCTTCAGTTCCAGACAAATCAGAAGCTGCTGATTGGAGTGAAGATCCTTGTCAGGAGGAAAGCCAGAGGTTAGATTCTTTCACTAGCTTTATAGCATCAAATAAAAGACTAAAAATGCAGCCTTTTAGCTTCTTAGCAACAAAACCTGGGTAATAATGTCAAATGGTGAATGCATTTAAAAAGACAGTTAAGTAACACAAAAAAATCCCTGCATGGTTTTTTTAATTTTTAAGAATTTCAGGATTGTCAGAAACGAGTAGTCAAGGGATCTAGTCAACTTTCCAATGCTTTTGAAAGCCTCCCATTATGGCAGTGTTACTTTTCAAGAAGCCAATGTTGACTGACTTGCTGTTATCTTAGAAATGTGTTGTTGGATGTATGCTATAGATAAAAAAACACTTAAAATCTCTAAATTGTTTTTTAGAAGAATGTTGTCCCAAATAAGAGCAAATGACAATTTCCAAGTTTGTATGTTGATATTAGATTATATCTTGGTGGTAGAAGGTGTATTCTCTGTGCAGTAGTAACAGGTTTTACTTGCTCTTCAGTATACTTGATTTAAACTTGCCAAGGTTTCCATTGGCTGTATCCAGGACTGTTCTGTAGTTGCCAGTCTGGATTGTGCTGTGGATTGTAGTGCACAGTGTTCTGCTCAGGAATGGCAATCCTCAGCTCAGTGCCCCCACTGAGACTCCCAAACCACACACTCACTGCTCATTTGCTCCCCCTTCCTCTTCCCATTCCTGCTCCAGCAATGACGTGAGGTGGTATAAAATAACCTCCATGTTCTGGCCAAAACTAGGACACACAGGAAATCAGATTTGATTTCAGTTATTATTTCACTTGGGTTTTGCATGTGTGATGTATTTGAAATGATAATTAACGGAATGTAGTTGATTGTAAAAAATTGTTTGACAAGAAATGGCACATTCTCTCCTAGTTAATGTCTAGACTGTCTTTAGCATTAAGCCAAGAGGAGAGAGCAACAGTCACTAGATAAAAGTATATTTACCAGACTTGCTGATCTGAATGAGGAAGTGTCTGGCAGCAAAGTGCTTTGATACAAAACTGAATGCTGGAAATGGGATGGGGGGGAGATTGACTCCTGAGAAAGTGTTCTTAGCCCTGTGCTCTAGTAAGAAGAGCACAAAAGAAAGTTACTTAAGAAAGTACTTACTAAAGAAAGTTCATCTTTGCTTAGCTCCTTTTTTGTTGAGGAGTGTCGGAGTTACAGCTAGTTATAAATTTGTTTTCCTTCTACTAGAAGTCTAACTAGGTTAAACTCTCTATGCTGTCTCTAACTGGAGTTAAAAATGTGGACAAATGTTTTAAGAAGGTTTGAAATGGGTTCATATTTCATTCCAATTTGTCTTTCAGAAAGAGAGAGGCACATTCTGATGTAAAGGAAGAAGAATGTTTTGCTTCTGAGGTGGAGCCTATTGAATTAGCTGAAGTTGATAAAACTTTTCCCAGTATTTCTCTAACATTAGAAAGTAGTTGTGACCCCAAGCAATTTCAGAAAGAGGAAAAAGAAATGGAAAATATCTCAGTGGAACACAGTTCTGAGAACAGCACTGTTCAAGATGACTTGGAAATTAATTTATCAGATTGCATCAAAAGAGAGCTGCCCTTGGAGAAGAAAGAAGAAAAGGGATTAAAAACAGAAGAAAAGCGATTAAAAACAGAAGAAAATACTGAAGCAGAAATGGATGAGGTTGATGTGATTCCAGCTGAAGAGACTGTGAACTTAGACACAGGTGGAGCTGAGGAACACAGTGATAACAACAGTCTCAAAGTTCAAACTGCAGTTGAACAATTGGGCAGAATGTGTATGGAACCAAAATCAACACAAACGAGTAACACAGTGGAACCAAGCAGTTCGGCTTTTGACACATCAGGAAAACCAGAACTACTAAACTTTCTGGGTGACTGGCCCATGGAACAAACAATGGGACAGAGAGTCAAAAGATCTAGAAGACTAGAAAAATCTCCTCTGAAGAGTGATAAGGAAGGTGAAACTCCCAGTCAACAGCATTCTGAGATAGGTAAAGAGCAAGTGGGCCTGCCTGAGACATGTACTGTTGAGAAAGGACATGAGGATGAAAGTCTACCCTGTAGCTGTTACTCTGTTAGTTCAGATAAAGTTACACCAGAATTGCAAATGTTAGAATATTGGCCTGTCTCAGCCTCATTAGAACAGAGACAGCAAAGGTCAAGGAGAATGAGAAAGACAAATTTAAATCAGTGTGATGAAGACAGAAATACTGAAGATGACACTAATATGAATGCTCTTGAAACTGTACATGTGATTCATGGGTCACCTGTGAACACTGAAGAGCAACCAGATACAAGGAGTTTGCCTGTACACCAAGAGGAAATAGTAGGTAGTGGAACAGTAAGTGAGGAAAAATCCCAGCAAAGTAAGAGAACAAGGAAACATCACAAATTAGCCCTCACCTTTACAAACAGCAGCTTGCCACATCCCAAAGAGGACCACTTGTCTAAACTTAACCTGGCAGAAGAGAAACAGGAAACAGACTTGTGTAGGCAAAAAAGTAGCTATTCACAGACTGAATCACAGGACTTTGCTCTCCTGTGGAGATTAGAAAAGAAAATGCTTTTTCCTGAGACAACAAAAATACTGCATGGGAGGTTAGATGGCTTCAAACCCAAAGACATAGATAATGTCTCAGATTCTCAGGAAAAAATACCCTATCGAGTTACGTATGATAAAAGTACTTTTGTGGAGGAAAGTGAGCTTATCAATATTGATGAGTCTGAAAAACTAGATACACTCTGTAAGCTCTTTGAGTCTGTTTCATTTGAAGCTCTGAAAGATCTGTATGAAAGATGTAACAAAGACATAGACTGGGCCACGGGTCTGCTGTTAGACTCTGATGAAAAGTTACGTAAAGCTGTTGATACTGAGAGCTTTCAGGTAAGTGAAGCTGAGCCAGTGGCCACAGACCTTGATTTCAAGGCAAGTATAAACTGTGATGAGAATCTCAAAGACTGCAAGCAAGCCCCACAAGTACTTGGGGCTGGTGATACTTTTGAGACTTCAGAAGGCAAGGACTCACCACTCAGCATTGCAGAAAGTAGGGCTGCCAAGACAGCTGTGACAAGTTCTGATGTTTCTGACTCATTCACTGCTACCTCATTGGATAATTCAGTGGAAGTGAAAAATTCTGTGGATTCAGCTCCTAGAACTAACACAAGCAGCTCAGCAGCAGGTGTCATTGAGCTGTCTGTTTCAGGAAAGCAGAAGGGAGGGAGGGAGAGTCCTCTTGAAGAAACTGTAAATAAGCCATCACTTTTACAACTTGATGCAGTTTTGCCTCATGATCCTAACACAACTTCTACCAATTTGAAATCTGAATTAAACAATGAAAGTGACAGTAACCCTTCAGAAAGCAATGCCAAAAATTCCAAAGGGACTGGTTTGTTACTGGAAATGGATCGTGCGCCTCTGGTTGGTCCTAGCAGCAGTAAAGAACTGGAGAAGGATAAAGAAACTCAGGAGAATTCCAGGGAGATATGTGGTAAAGAAGAGATTGACACTCCAAGCTGGGCTGCAACTAAAGCCAAGAGACAAAGCCCTATACCAGCATCACATGCAGCCTTCAGTATAGATTGCCTAGAACTAACATTGCCTCCTGAATTGGCACTCCAGCTGAAAGAGATATTTGGACCTGTTGGCATTGATGCAGGTATGATGTAATTATATACATGTTTTTATGAAAAAAAAAAAAGGGTAGTAAACCTTTCTTTCTTTGCCTGTGTTTTTTTATCTTCATCCTTGATTTTTAGGGAGTAGATTCCTGTAACTCCTCATGATACTGGCGGTTGATGTTAATGCAGAAATGAAACTTAACTAAGCATGGCATAAAATATAAGTGCAGTAGTGGTACCTTCTGCCTTTGTCTTTTTGTACATGCACATACTTCAAAGTAAAAATATATTTGCTTATTTGCATTCTGAGCAACAGGCCTTTAAGCTTATATTCAAACTCTGAAGAGATATTTAGATGATAAGGAATATGCAAATTGTGGCTGATTAGGAAAGAAGAAAGGGAAAAAAAAACCTTTAGGCATCACATAAGTTGGGGAACAAGAAGATGGATGGTTAAGGGAGATGAAGTTGGCTGTGTCCTTGAAAAGATGACAACAGATCCGTCTGCTGGCAGATTATGGTTAAGGAAGTCATAAGCAGCTTGAACATGCATCTCAGAAGTTAAAGAGTGATAGAAAAAGGAAAAAAGAAAATAGGAGGAATATAAGTTTGATGTTTTTCTCTCTTTTTTCCCCACACTTTATCCTTTTTTTTCTCATTTCCATCTTTCATCTTGAAGATTGCTTTATGTGAAACCCTGGATACCTGATTTATTGGTGGGTTTGATTACTGGCCTCTTTGCCTTATGTGCCTATCTCCTTTAAAAAAAAGTTTGTTTTTTATAGCAGAAAAGTGTTTTATTGTGTCAGAAGTATGCCCAAAATTTTTATTTGACACATACATGCTTCTCGGTTTTTTTATTTTTGAAAGGGTGAGAAATACCGTTTTTAGGAAAAAGAGCTTTTGTTATGATACCATGATAATTTCTGCTGTTTCCTTTAGAGTTTGGGGGGATGCTTGGAGTTTGTCTCTCTGAGTTTATGTGTTGGAAAGGAGGGATGTGACTGCTGTTGGGCTGTGGTGGGTATGTTGTACAGAAAACCAGTTGCCATGTGGATTGCAATGGAACAGGGGGAATCACAGTTTTGTGGATGAAACTGTTTTCAATTAACAATGGCTTTGTAAAAGAAGGGTCTGCTAGACAAATTGAAAAGAGAAGGAAAAATACTGTTGTCCAGGTAGCCATATTTCAACAATATACAGTTAATGTTAACTTGTTTCTTTCCTAGCCTTTCAGAGTTTTTGAACACCTGAAAACAATTTCTGTGGAATGTGCTTTTTTGTTTACAATTTTTTTTAGGCATGACCAGTTTATGTAGAATATCCAAGTTAAAATTAATAAGTCTAGGATACTGCACTTTAATTGCTTACATAAGTTTTTATAGAATGCTTTTAATGAATATATTCTCTTTGTTTTTCAAGGATCACTAACTGTTGAGGATTGTGTGGTTCATATTGATCTGAATTTGGCAAAAGTGATTCATGAAAAATGGAAAGAATCTATTCTGGTCAGTAGATTTCTTGTTTATGGTACATTGTGCATGCCTGTATTTTATCAGACCATTTGTCTGCATATGTCTTGGTCTAAAGGTGTTATCTTTGCAAGAACAATGATAAAATGTAATAGTAGTTTGTAAAATGTGTGGAGTGTATCAATATGTCGTAATCATGGGAGCTGTTGAAAGATGTTTTAAGGGAGGTCATGAGTGCCTCATCATGAAAACAAGATTCTTAAAAAAGAAGGATCATAGTGCACAATTTCACTACAAGATTGATGAAGAATTCCACTGGCCAAAAATCCTTATTGGTTTTTTGACCTGTAAAAACAATTCTTTGATTAATTATTCTCTGTACAAAACATCTCCACATGCAACAATTGAGATGAGTTCTCTAACTTACGTTCCTTTACAGCTCTGTGAAACTTGGAATGCCTTTTGGCTAAATTTTTGCTTGATTTATCTAATTAAGGCTATAAAATCTTAGCAGTGGGGCATGTTTCTCTGGTTTGATGTGTTTTTAGAAAGATAATTTCAGCTTACAAATTTCACTTCAGAATTACTTTTCCTAAATACATTTTTTTAAAATACTGAATCTTTGAGAAATATTGCGAGACCTTATTTTGAAACTGCTTTAATTAGAAGCTAACACTTGCAAAGTTTTCCTGCAAAATTCATAACTTCAAACATTCATGATTTTACTATTTTTCTTTAGAAGCGTCAGAGGAGAGATGAATCATGTAAGTCATCTGCAGAAGGTATGTCACGTATTTCTTTTAATTGTAAAAATACTTAATGTTCATTATAAAAGCATTTAATTATTTGAAACTTAAGGTTGCAAATACTCCATCCATTGAAAAATTATGACTTTATTTATTAGACTAAATTTTATTGCCTTTGGATCCATTTACCAATCTCTTGTGATGTGTGGGGGAGGGGAGAGGAGTTAATTATAAGCAGAATCACTAGTTCCAGATAAAGCCTATAATTTTGTGTCATTCAGAAAACTTGGAGAAGCTCTGGTTGAAGCAGACAGTTGTTTGGTAGGAATTCTCTGTGGCAAGAAAAGGCACAACCTGAGAATTACTAGCAGAGTAAGATTTCTGCAGGGAAGGAAGGGAGGTCAGGAATACATCAGTGACACCTTGTTCATCAGAGGTGATTTTAGCAGGAAGATGGATGCCTTGTTTAAAAAGTGTTAACATCTCTTGCAGTCCAGTTTTCATTCATGTCCCAGAAGCAATGTCCCTCTATGGCAGAACCCCACTGCAGACTTGGACTGCAGTGTGGGTGCAAACTAGTGACCAAACAATGCTGTTGCCATTAACTTGTAGAAGTGGAAAATGAGATTGTTAAGCATCTGTCCTTAAGTTCTAGAAGAAAGGCAGGTAAACATAGGAGTCAGTGATTCATTTATAAAAGCAAACAAGCCCCCACTTAATGTATGTGCAAGGTGATTTACAGCTGTAAGATATGTCTTAGCACTTGAAAATTTGGTGAGGAAGTCTGATGGTTTTCTTTTGTTTCATGAAATAGATAAAGATGATCAGTCTTTTGAAAATGGAAGTGGAGAAGGTGAAAGCAATTTGTTGGTTTTTGTTTTAGCATTAATAATCTTGTTTTAACAAAGCTCAAACTGTATAGGTTGAAAAACTTGTCTTAATTATTTTGGCTTTGCATGTATATATAACCTAATGTGTTTTGTCACCCTACTTTTATTGCTTCTGAATGTCCTACAGTGTTTCAGCAGATAGATACAGATGACTCAGAAGTGCTGTTATCTCAGAATGCAGACAGCAAAATACAGAAGAAGAAATCGAGCTTGGCTGCAGACACATCTAATGATATACAGACAAAAACCCCAGCAACATCAGATGTTTTTCCATTTATGGATCACTGGAATGCTCAGATTCAGAAAGTTTCTCTCAGACAAATAATTTCTGAAGAAATAGCAATGCAGGAGAGAGAGGACCTGGTATGGATAGCACCATTTTTTTAATGTGGTTTAGATTAATTACTTACAGTGAAATAGAGTATGTCTTATTTGGTGACTCATCCCTGTGCTGCTGATTACAGCTTGGATTTATGAGACAAATGCATGCCAATTCGTATTGTTGATAACTGTGATACAGGAGTTTGCTTGAGATAGATGGTTCTGTTTGAAAAATACAGTCTCATTTAGAATATAATATTTTGGTTGTTTCACAAACAGATCATGCTACATATCCAGGCTAGCATTTGTGTTTGGTTGAATTGTTTTTTGGTTGCTCAGCTAAAACCAAAGATCATTATGATCTTCCATGCTTTTCATTGTGACAGCAATATCAAAAAAAAGTTCTTAGTTGGCTCCATGCCTTGTTTAGAAGTGTACTGAATTGGCTGTAATGTTGGGGGTTTTTTGTTAGTTAGGAGAACCCACAGTAATCATCCTAACAGATGAGACATTAAAATAAGTAATTGAGGTTAATCTCCAACAAGTTTCTGTACCCACTTGTAAAGTAACTCTTTAATAGATTTTTACTAGCTCTTTGTTTTCCACACAGAATTCCTGTACCTTGCCTGTTTGGCTTGTGCCTGATACTGCTCTCTACTGCCCCACTGATGTTCAGAACAGGTGTTCTTATTTGTAATGGTCTCTGATAAGCAGCTGTCCTAAAGTAGAGGAGCTCTGAACTGGTGTAGGAAGTTGTATGAATTAGCCTGTACTTGGAAAATGGCTTGTGGATTCTTTCTTTGAACTGCATGTATGTGCCCTCCTGATAACAACAAATGTCACGTTCACAGCTTTACTTTCAGTTTGAATTCACGGAGCTTGGCTTTTGGCTTTATTTTGATCACTTTTTTTCTTTTTTTAAAAAAATCTGAATATTGGAACGATCAGTCCAATTGATTCTAGGTTATAATTAGATGACAAGTAGGAATATTTATTATAGACACAGCTTCAGATACATCAAACCAAAATTGTTTATGCTGCTTAACAATAAGGTATTGTTTCAATCCCAGGCCCTCAGTACAGAGAAAAGAGGTGGACTTTGCACAAGCTTAGCACTGGACTTAATGGACTGGCAGGGAATAAATTCCAAAACCTAAATCCCTCCTAAAAATCCTCATTTTACTTCATCCAAATTATGGGGGACCTCCAGCTGCATTACTTCAAAAGACTGCAGAGTACTGCAGTGGTGTATGATACAACTCACCTGTCCTTACTTTATGCTGATCAGTGTGGCAGGCTGGTATGGCACATTGTCATTGCTGTGGGTGCATACCAACTGAGTAGATGCTTTTTAAATTGTAACAAATAATGGCAAAGTTGGATTGGCTCCACCTTTACTGTACTTTTTTCTAATGAAGAACTTTTAATATATTTCTTTTGTCTTTTGGGTAGAATCGTGTTCCTTCTACAGCCAGAAAAGACTGTGCTGCTAAACTAAAGGAGAAGCAGCTTTTTGAGATGTTTCCAACTATTAATCAAAATTTCTTAATGGATGTCTTCAGGGACAACAAGTAAGAAATCCTATTACTTCTTTGTAAAAATGGTACTCAGTTACAGTCATAAATATTGAGAGTTATGATGCTACTAAAGAATGGCTTTTTGCAAAGTAGTACTTTTTGTTACTCTAAATAAAAGCTAGTTGGTTTAAAGGCAAAAAGGGTATAAAACTCAGTTTAGACACATTTCTTTTTAGGGCAGAATAGACAGTTTCTTTCACTGGGAGTAGAATGTCTCTTGCTGTTGACCACTGCTTGACTGTCAGTGGAACTGCATATTTTCTTGAGAGCTGGGCTTTAAATCTAGTGGGAGAAATGAGTGGGTGTGATAATAGTAGGATTGCAGGAAATGGCAGCTGCCCAAGAGGAAAACACAACCATCACCTGGTGTTACCTGTGAGTACTTTCCTGGTTACTGCAGCTGCTCTGAGGGAATGAACCATCTCTCTATGCCTTCCTGTTGACATTCTCTTTCTCTCTTCTGCATTATGTTTCTGGGATATATGTCTACGTTCTTAAATCCAAGTTTCTGTGAAGGGAACTTTTTTTTCAAGAGAAACATCTTTTTTCATCCTTGGCCATTTGAATGTCTGTCTGTACATATGGTTTGCATACCTACTTGTCAGTCATGCTGCTTGTCCAGGTTGTTATAAAAATCTTTCCTGTTTAAAATATATCCTTCATCCATTTTTATAATTCAAACATTTCACCATCTCATTTTTCACATTCAAAATTGTCCTCATAATGTTGTCTTTCCCAAAATCTGTCTTTACTTTTGATCAGTCTGTTCTTGTTAGCTTACTAAAGAGCAAGAATAAAGAAGAAAAATGGCTTATTAGAAAGTGTTGGCAACTGATGTCTTACTTAATTACATTTGATAACAAAGTTTGACTAAAAATACAAGGATTTTCCCTCATTAGGGTTTCAGAAAACTGAGCTAGTTTTAAATTAGTTTGAACTATCTAACCCTGACCAGAGAAGATTTAAGATGAACTATCTTACTCAGCCCAAAGAGCAGCATTTATTAATATCTCTTTGATTAGGGTAGGATGCAATTTATTTCAGTTATGTAATTTTCCTTTTAATGTTCAAGTGCCCCTCAGTTATGTTTCAGTCAACCAAGACTGCATGTGTGTTGATGCCAGTAATGGCCTACAAGGAGTTTGCAAGCCTTTCTTTAATAAGCTGGAATATTCCATTCCAGTGTTTATTTTCATTGTAATCTAGTTCTGTAACAATATCAATGTTTGTTATAATGAATTTAGATAACTATAGCAGCTATTAATAGATATTTGTAAAGTCACGGACTTCATTTATCCTTTACAGCTACTCTTTAGAACAAACTGAACAGTTTCTGAACTGTGTTCTGGAGGCAGATCCTGTACAAACAGTTATAGCTCAAGAAACTGCTCAGCAAAATGAAATTGTTTCTTCCTACAGTGCTGCAAAGAACCGTGAGAAGAAGGTATTTATATTTTTTTAACCGTAGTTATAAACATAGCCAAAACGATGCTAATGAAAACACCCTACAATGCACCTGTAACTTCAACAATATGAATTCCTACAGGCAAAAAAAAGTAAGGAAGAGGATGATCCTTTATGTGAAATGTTTCAAGACTTTGAGTATCCACAGTATGATGATTTAAGAGCAGAAGCTTTTTGTCACCAGCAAAAGAGACAGGAATGTTTGAAAAAGGCTGGAGAGGCCTATCGCATGGGTATGAAGCCTGTGGCGGCATTTTATGCACATCAGGTAAACAAAAATATTGTGCTTTTTGTCTGAACTTAGGGAGGTATTTAAACCCTGAATTGGAAGTGATAAGGAAAACATCATGCCTGCTAGAGTTGATGAATTTGGTCACTGTTCCTTGTGTATTATATTGACAATCACAAGTAAATTTGCTTCCACTAGTAATGATACTGGCACAGGAAGCTAATGTTACCAAATCTAGTGTGAGACCTCATGAAAGGTGATATCTAGTGCTTAGTCACACATGCTCCTTTGTCTTAGATCTCTTTCACATCCCATCATGTCCTTTTAAACACCAAGATTTGTGTCCAAGTGATCTGGCTGGGTTCACTGGAGTGTGACATGGACTGCAACAAACCTAATTTCTTTGAATCCTCTGTATATGTTGGTGCTGAACTGTTCTTAGACACATCTTCTGTACTTTATAGGAGTCAGACAGGTGTTAAGATGTCATCTTTTGCCACAGAATCTTGTTTGCTTCATCCTCCATAAATCTTGGGCAAGATTGCTGCCTGCTGTCTTCGCTTCTTCATTCTGACTGTCTTTATGGCTACAGTCTGTCTTGGGTTGGGATAAATGAGGTGTGTATGTCATGCTTTTCATGATACATCTGGTTATGGACTGTAGATCTGCTGCTGATCAGTCTTGCATGCTCTGGCCTTGGAGCACAAGCTCTTTGGTCTTGATTCAGGCACATTATTAGTATGTACCAGTTTGAGTACTGCTGATCAGTGCTGTTGATCCTACTCTTGCTTTTAAGTCTCATCACTTCTTGTAATCAAATTTCCTCTACATTGGCTTAGTTCCTTCACAGGTACTAACCATGTCCCTTGACATCATGCTTAAAAAATCTGTTACAAGTATCTTCAAAGGCTGTAGTTTTCCCCTGATCTAATTGTATATAAAAATTCAATAAGAATTCACAGTATAGAAGCATTTAATTCTAAACTTTGAATTGTATTATGACAGAACAAAAATGTAATAATAAATCACTTGAATTTGCTTATTCAAAAAGCTTTCATGCAAGTGGTGTAACTCTAAATGTTTAGATTGTTACTGTGCATGTAGGAAGTACAGATTATCAATTTTTATAATGAACTTTTTATGGTTTTTATGTGTTTTATCCTTTTCATATATTCTTAAAGTTTTGAGACAAAGATGTGCAGGATTTTAAATAGAAATGTAATTTCAAGTCCTTAGTTTGGTTCTTATCCATAAGAACAAATACAATCTATTGTAAATCAATTGAAATTTATTTATTATATACTTTCCTTCAGGTAATAAAAAGGGAAACTAATCTACCTTTATTAATAAAAAATACTTTATTCTTGGTGGCCTTTTCTTGGGAATCCTTTGCAAGTGGGTTACAGAGCTGCTGTCTTGGGTCTGACACTAACACACTTCGGGTGATCCATTTTAAGAAAGTGTAAGACAGGTTTTCACTTTTGTTCTCTTGAGCCTTTGTCAGTCCAATACCTGGAGTTCCTTCCATTCCTTTTAAGACTGTGCCTACAGATCTTCAAGGACATAATTTGATGCTTTGATCTCTCAGATACTACCATTGCAAGGTTCATGGGAAGGAGTTGGTACTTGTTCACTCTGTAGTAAGGTGACTAACTGTACTGCTCCTTGCCCTCATTCCAGAAGAGACTTACTGATATGTCAAAAAGTATTGGGAGAGATGATAGTTTTTTTTTACCTTTGGCTTGTCTGAAATTTTGGGAATGCATTCGGAAGAATTAACCTCAAATACAACAGTCAGCAGGCTTTTCCTAATCTGTTGGGCAGTTTCTCTGACACTGTTTCATCATAATTTCAGCAAAATACTCGCAGGAAATAAAAAATCTATTGTTAGGAAAATAAATTTGCAACTCATTATGGACTGTAATTTGTTAGCTTATGTACAGACCTTATGATTTTGTGCCTTTTCTGCCTTTATTTCCTCCTTTTATAATATCTTCTTTGTGCCAGCTTTGAGTAGTTTCTCACAGATTTAATGAAATCTTCTTGTGAGTAGGTCTCACTGAACATCTTGCAGAAGTTCTGCTAGAGTTATAAATTTTACTAGTTCAAACTTGAACTAAAGCACCCTGCCAGTGCTGTCATTTTGAAACCACTGAGCAGTGTGGAGCTAAAATTATTTCTTGGTGTGTAATAGTCACTGTGCTTGTGAATAAAGGGTCGCCTTCATGAGCAGAAGATGAAAGAAGCTAACCATGCTGCTGCTGTGCAAATCTTTGAGAGAGTAAATACTTCCTTGCTGCCTATGAATGTGTTGGATTTGCATGGTCTCCATGTGGATGAAGCTGTGAATCAATTGTCCAGAGTACTCCAGGAAAAAAGTGAAGGTAGGGTTTAGGCAATAATTCTTACCCCTAAAAATGATTCTCATGATGAGAAGAAATCATGATACATGGCAATATTAGAGGGAATGAATGTGCTTTAATAACATGTATGTTAAAAACAACTAGGCTTTGTGTTGTCTTGTTTTCAAAGTACCCCAGTGGAATTGTTTTTTTTAACATGACAATGATTTTTGTTGCTTTCTGTCTCACCCCCCTCCCCCTGCTTCTTTGTAAATCTTCTTCCTTGTGTTTTATCCCTTTTTATTACTATTATTGAATACTTGGTCTGTCCTTCATGACATTTTTTACTGAGATGATGATGCAACCATATGTGTCCCCATTGCATTGCTTTGTCACAACTATGTTGCTTTTATAATCTTAAAAGAAAAATTACTGTGTTGGAATTGTAACAACAGTGATGATACTGTCTTCAACTTCTACATGAAAGTGTGAGATTTGAGCTACCTTTCAGAAACTTCTGTATCAGTTTGGTGGCAGCATCACTTGAGATCAGAATGCTGCTGCTTCCAGAAATGTCATTTTATGCAGTTTTGCTTGAGAGCTCATTTTTTCTCCTAGTGGAGAGTTCAAGTACTTCATGAGTGTCCATGCTGTAAAAAGATCCATTTTCTGCATTACCAGTTTACCCTCTAAATTTAAGCACACTGGGAATGCATCTGTAACAAATATTTCTTACACAAGGTACTGCCACAAAAATCAGATTTTTTGAAGCAGGTACTCCACAGAGTATAAATAAAAGTGTTCAGTGGGGCTTTAGATAACCCTTGTCTTTCAATATGCACCAGAGATAATTAAATTCCATTATCTGGTGCAATTCCTGCAATGACATTTGTGCAATTTAAACTGTAACCTAATGCTTTTTAGAACTGAATTTCCAGAACTGTACTTGAATCAGCAATGCTGAAATCGATAGTAGGGGCTCTCTGTTCAGTCTATTTAGCTAAATCTGAAAAAAAAAAAAAAAAGAATTTCACTGTATGTACATAGGAAAAGGATCAATACTGGGAACTTTCTTTTGCTGCCAGAATTAACAGTAAATAAATATAAAACCTAAATAAAGTTACTGTGTGGGGGAGAGTAGTTGAAAAAACACGTCATGTCATGTGAACTGATAATTCCAAACTGGCAAATGTAGTTGTGAGAATCCAGTTTCATTTTTTTCCCTCTTTTTCAAACTCTTCATCAATTTAGGTTGCTGTTATCTCTGGGAAGAGAGCAATTTCTTTTGTTATCATGGCTAAGTGCCCTAATAAAACTCATGGAATGTGTTGATCTGTTGAATTTCATCTCCAACATAACAGAAGATAGTCCAAATAATGTGGCATAAGTGTCAAAAGCTGGATTTATATTTTCTTTCTTCTTAATTTCTTTATTCAATAAAATGTTATTTCTTTATTCACATTAAGATAAAACATGAAACAATACAGAAGCACCACTTAAAAATTCAGTGAATGACACCCACCTCTTTTAATTTTGTGATTTAAATTTATATCACAGAATGTAAATTCTAGTTGAATATTAGATGACAGAAACGGTAAAGCTTCTATGAAATTGGAGGGATTTTGCGATGATTACCATATGCATTTTGCAAGCAATCTAGATTTCAAAAGTTTGACTTTTTCAAAATGGGGGAAAATTGCTATTTGTATCTAAAACATGCATATCATCATGGGAAAACAAAGCTCCAAATGAGTAGTGAGAGTTTTCAGAGGAATGCATGGAAGGCTTACGCTGCATGCCAAGTCTCTGCTGAGGAGAACTTTAACTGTTGCAATTCCTGCTGTTGCAGAGTACCAGCAGAGTGGTGGTAAACCATATCTCAGTGTTATCACGGGAAGAGGAAGCCATAGTCAGGGAGGAGTTGCTCGCATCAGACCAGCAGCTATCCGATACCTCACAAGCCACAACTTCAGGTGAGTTTAGATTTTTGTTACTGATAATTTTTTTTTTCTTGAACCACATTTAAATAACTGAAAATTGAAGTTTAGTTTTAGAATGCTGGTAAACTACTGCACAAATTAGGGCAGGTCTGCTGTTTCAGATTAAATTAACTCAGTTGATTCATAAATCTGATGCAGTTGTGTAGTACCTGTTAAATGTTAATTCCTTTCCTCTGAGATAGTTTAATTCCATATTTCCATTCAAGATTGCTAGTTTTACTGTGAAAAGTTGTTAATTCTGCTTTTTATTTGTTGCAATACTTGCATTTGTGTTCAGTTTATGAGGGATAGCAATTTAGTAAGTCTGGGCTGGCACCAATGTGTTGGCTGATTTTTATATAGAGCAGTGTAGGAAGGTGAGATTCAAAACCAGCAATGACTTCCCATTTCTTTCTTGGCTTCTACAAAATAGAAGGATGAAAATCTGTTTCAAAAGAAGAGGGAATGAAAGGGGAACAGGAATAGAGGAACAGAATTAATATAACCAGCAATATTGGGCAGCTTTTTCTTTGCTCAGATCTTCACCTTGTTTCTGCTTTTTCCAGGTCTTCATATCTCCAGACACTGAAAAATCCTTCTTCAGTGTCACATCTGCTGATCACATAATGCTGATTTCCTGACTCTCACATGCACATATACTTGACTGAGGGCCTTAGCACTTTCCATATGTTTGATGAGAATTGAAGGTGATGGCATTGCATATAGTTTACATGTTGAAGCTTCTTTTTTTCTTGTTTCATAGGTTCACAGAAATAAAACCAGGCTGCCTGAAAGTCATGCTGAATTGAGGAGTTGTGGAAAGAGGAATATAGAAACTGAGGTGTCAGATGACCGCTGGGTAACAGAAAAAAACCCCATGTTTTGAACAACTGCACTGGTATTTTTCAGTCTGTTTTAAAGGATGATATTTTATTAAACTGGTCTCAATTTACAGTAAGTGGATTTGTCAGTATGTTTCCAATAATTTTTTTCTGTGGAATAGAACTTTTTTTGAACCTGCAAAAGGAAGATACTTAAAAGGATTTGAGGTCTCAGAAATGCAGATTAAGAATTTTGCTGAGAAATATATGATGTTTTTAACAGAAGTTAAGGTACAATTTTTAATATAACTATCTTCTTAGCATACCTAATCTGCCTTTTGACCCTTGCACGTCTTGATTGCTGTGGCTTCTGTACTTCTAAAACATATTATCTTATACAAAGTTATTTTGTAATTCAGAACTTTGTGCTAAACCCTTCAGAATAGCAAATCCAGTTACATCTGAGTGCTGAGTATTTCCAGGTTTCTTTAAAAATCTTGTGTCTTTTTAGTGGTTATGTTGAGTTCTATTATCCTTACTTCACTCAAAACTTCTCCAAATACTGAAGGAGGTTGCATATAAGGCCTGTGCATTAAGGCCAGCTGTGTGTTTGGTAATTTGGCAGATTTAGTGTGATCTCTTAAAGGAAAACCACAATGCTATTATTCAGTCTCTTTTGGAGATCCACCTACTGGATTAAAATGGTTTCTTTCTTTGTGGCTTTTTAAATTCAGCAAATGCAGTACTGTTTTACTTTATAAGTGTCTAATAATGATGTCTTCATTCTCTGTGTATTGTTTGGTGATTTCCTTTTAGAAAACATGATAATGAGACATTTAAAATGTATTTTTAACATCAAAGTGAATACTAATATTGCAGAAGTAATTGCCTAACTGGAAAATCTGGGAGTACAAAAGTTACTCTGATTTTGATGGCGTTGCATCTAGAAATATCTGTGTAAAAACCAAAACAACATAAAAAGACCCCTAGCAAAACCCTTCAAAAATGAAATATAAACGTCTCCACTTATGCAAGTGTTTCCAGTAAGCAATCAGAACACTTTTTAAATAGAAATATTTTGTAGAATACATCGCTATTTTTATTTATATCTTTGTCTCCTGAAGGGCATATGAATTTTTGTTGTACGTCTTTTTCAGAACAGGTGTGAGTTGTGTATTAGGAATAATATTAATAGATTAAGGATTAATGTGAGGAATTTTTAAATTTTTAACCACTTTGCAGTAAATTTTATCAAGGAACTACATGCACGTAGAGTTTGTATACGAATCCATATGTGTGTGTAAGTTCTGCAATTTGCATACATGAGTACTAATAAACAAAGAACTTCTGTGAGAAAAGCTGTCCACAGAAATAGGTTTCACTTGAAAATGTGTCTGTGTAAGTTGCTGACAGGCTGAAAGACATGATGTTTCCTGAATATATCTGTATTTAATACATACACAGTGACTATGATGCATGGTAGACTTAAAAATGAGTTTGTCGTGCTTCAACAGATACAGTTATCTTTTCCTGGTGATTTCAAGTGGAAGAATAGCTTGAGTAATACTTAATCAAAGGGACTCTTTCTATAATAATAGACTGCCATAATAAGTTTTATATTTTTTGTGGGTACTTAGTTCATCTGAATTATGTCCTTTCTCTGTTTCCTTCTCTCTGCCCTGCTCTGGGAATCAGTGAGTGAAGTACAAAAGATCTGTGGTCCCTGTACAGCACTAACAAAGCTTTTTCTGCCATTGCATGATGTCCTGTGTGAAGTCCACACTCCATCCTCTGTGATAGTGCCTAAAATGGACTGAGATGCTGTTTAGGCACTTGGCCTCAAGACAGCAGTTCAGACTATCAGCTGTACAGAGTTGCAAATGCTAGAATTATCTCAGCAGAATCTTTGTTTTGGACCAAGGGACTTCCTTCTGTTCCTGAACAGGTTTTCCTTAGTGCTGCTGTTTATACCAAATGGAGTTGCAGCTCTCTGGGACAGCTCTTTGCAGTACAGTCCCTGTTGGTTAGCCTGGGTGGCTGCTGTGTATTGAGCTGCTTGGGTGCCCAAACCCTACAGAGATGTGCCTGTAAACAAGGAAGTGCCAACACTTCTGGTTGTTTTGGGAGGCAGCCTGATTCACTCAGCATATTCACACCATTCCTGACATGGACAAAGACAGCTTAGATTTTAGTTCAAAAGACAAGCAGAAAAAGTTGTCGTCTTGCCCATCTGTTCATCATAATCTAGTTGACAACTTTACCCTGGAGATGAGAAACACAGCTTTTTGCCTTCTTCTGGCTTAACAAGTGGATGATAATGATTGCACTTGACTCTCACTTCCCCAGAACATACTCTGACCAACATGCTCAGGAATATTTTTGAAGTTGCTACTTCCTGAGCCTCTTTCAAAATTACCACTGCACGCAAAAAGTGCTAGCTTAAGGGGACAAAAGAGATTAAAGAATTAAAAGTGCATAAACAGTCTCTGGGAGTGGGCTAAGACTTTCAAGAAAGGTATTGTTCCTGGTGAGCTTCAGTGTCCTTTCAGACTATTTTTTCATCCTTTAGTCCTATTTGGATAAATACATTAAAAATGTTCAGGGTAAAATCAGCTCTACCCAGTGCTAGGAGAATTTTTCTTCAGTCTGTCAAAATCAGCAGAGAAATACAGAGCTCAAGAGCAATTTTGAGTGCTCTTCTCTCTTCCTCTCTTCACTGGCTTTCATTGGGTACAGGTCGAGGTCCACGACCATACTCTGAATGCCCTGCCTGGGGTAGATTGGTCATTCACCTAGCTTGTTTGACCATCAGCTGAACTTTGATGGAGATGATGGCTTAAAATCATAACACTGGCAGAACCAATCTTGCCTCTATCAGCTTCAGCAGCTCAAAATGAGGCATTGCAGTTCTGACTCAGAGAAAATTTAATGATCTTTTGAAGGATCTCAAGCACTTGCTCAAAAGCTGTGCTGAGCTGGATAGAGAATAGGTCTGAAGATCAGTGCACGGAGTAAAAGTAAGTAGAGTTCTATCAGTAAGGATCTCCATGCCTTCAGCTACTTGCCAATATTCCAGAAAAACAACACTGAAGTTCTTGTATTTCTCTGAATGATTTTATAATGTATTCTGGGATGAATTCTTGAAATATAATTATTTCAAAATGGTATTTCAAAGTAGGTTATATTTTAGAAGTTCCAACGATTCTGATGTCTCTTGCAGTGAGAATCCATGAGAAACCTGAGATATTGTGTAAATTCTGTATCATCTTAAAATAGCAGTATTGCCACCAGCACTCTGAAATAATGTACAACTGTTTGTGTAGCACTTTCTATTCTATTCTTCAACAGCATGTGATGGTGATGAATGGTAGCCTTTAATATGTGACTTTCTGTGTCTTCTTTTACAAAACATTTTAATAGTTATCCCAAGTTTTAATTTAGGAAAATTACCATTTCTTAATATACAAAATTAATACTTGTGCTAACATTGATGAGTGATCTTAAAGTAAAAAAAAAAGGCCAGAGATGCAATGAATAAAGTTGTCTAAAGTAATGTGACTGTTGAAAACCATTTCAGTTGATTGTGAAAGTAGTAGGGCAAAAATATTTCAGGATACCTTGACAATACTTCATGACTTTGGCTTTTGCTTTTAATATCATGTGGTACATCCCCCTCAAAACCTAACCAAAGCCCAACTGTTCATGCTATTTCAGCTAAATAACCTTTGCAGAGAATTAAATGAGTAGATGTGAATACGCATGTGAAAACACCTAGTATTGCAGCTACCAGTTGTAAAAGCTGTTAGGACCAGTACATTGGAAGATACAAATTTCTATTTTTAAATTAAAACAAAAAATGATTTTTTTATTTGTATAAACTTGTACTTTTGCTGTTAACTATAATTTTGTTTTTTACTGAAATAGTTTTGTAATTTGCATTTAAAATTTCTAATATGAAATGGAATTTACAGAATATAGTTTAATAAAGGATTTTTGTCACAAGTATAGCCTTCTGTCTTTCCTTGGAAAACTATGTTGCAGCTTGTATCAAATTTTTTCAAATAGTAATCTTGGAGTTCTGCATGAAAGCCACTTGCTTGGCTTCAGGATACCATCTGTAGGGAGATGAAGCAACCATCTGCAGGCATAAAAGGAACAGATTTGTGGCCTGAATTTCAGTGCTGTGAGTGCGAGCTGAATGCTCAAATTACTGAGAACGAGGGTCATGGTTTCAGATTTCTTTTTGACCTGAAGTAGCTGAAGAGATGCTATTGCAGGCTGGCTTACTCATGGGAGAGTGAGAGGACAGCAGTGTACACCAAGGGGAGGGGTGGTCTGACTACTGCAGCAGTGGGGCTTTGGGAGAGGGAAGTGTTCTGCAGAGACCTCATTTAGCAGGAGCCCGCAGGTCAGGGGCAGTGAGAGGCCAGATCCTGAGGGAGCCCAGCACTGTACCGTGGTGGATACAGAGCTAGTAAGCCTGGCTTTTCCCAAGCCTGCCCCGTTCTGGTCAGGTGCAGGTATTGTCCTGTGTATTGTCCTGGAAATGTGGAATGACACCAAAGTGCTGACTGGAGTCTAACCTGTTTTATTAGCTCAGTTTGAAGACAACTTGCTGTGACCCCAGATGACTCCTGCAGAATCACTCCTGTGGCTTCATTGCCTTGCAGCTTGGTTGACTGCAAAAACAAGTCAGGCTTGTGCATTTCCACAGCAAAGCCCTAACTCATAAGCTGTTCAAGAGAGCAGGGAAAACAGGTTTTGGGGAGACGTGGAAGCTTGACAGATGCTGGTTTAAATGTGACGTGGCTGATCCTGAGCCACAGTTATTAGACTACAACATTGGTAAATATCTCATTGGTTGTGTACTCTTTACTTACAGGACTCCCTGCTCTGGCAGTGTGGCTGAAGGTCCAGCTTGGGCATTAGTCTCTCAAATTGATGATTTAAAGTGGAGGTACTGCTGCTGGACTTGCCTTCTGTCTTGAGGCAGCTTAACTCCTAACCTTGCTTAAACATTTCATCCTGACTCACCAGTTTCTGTTTCAGTTCATGCCCTTTTCTTCCTGCATGCTGGGATAGTCTTGAGCACCTCTCTGCTTCCAGATCGGAGTTTGTTCTTCCAAAGCAACCCTGTGCACTTCTGAGAGTCTGTCTCCCTATTTAATAAGAGTAATAGGGTATTGTAGTCTGTTCTTACTTAGGAAAATGATTTGAACTTTAGGACTGAAAACTGTACTGTGGTAAAATAAAAATATTGCTAGAGACAAACAGTTTGTCAAATTATTAAAGCATAATTAAATGTGTCTGCTGGTGGAACATGTCAGGTAGCCTGACAATAGGTGGTGCCCTTGCCAATGGCATAGAGTGATGGTGGCAGCAGTTCTTACTGTGCCCCTACCAGAGCAGAGTTGTTTCTCTGTATGACAGGTGCTAAAGGATGTTATTACACATCACGTGCTGTTCATTGCTTCCTCAGAGGGAGATATTGTATTTGGAGTATTATTTTGGTGAATTTTTTTCTTCTTTACAGATGGGTGGGGTAGAGTTGGTTTTCAAAATATACTTGCTGCTCTGGGCTAGAGATGGGTGAGACAAGTTCATTTTTGCACACAGGTTTGAAGATGGTAGTGTCAGGGTTTCTCCATCAGCTGCCCTGGGTTAGTTTTTGTAGGCTGGATGCTTGGACAGATCAGTCTGTTTGGAAACTGACATAAAGGCATTGTGCTGTTTGGTGAAGTTCTGTGCCACTGTGGATATTACAGGTGGCACAGTCTTCTTGAATACCATGATAGGGAAGGTTCCCTTGTTGCTTGACTTTGCATCTTGGGGCCTGGCTGGGCTAGCAGTGGCTTCTTATTAGTTGCCACTAATTGGTAAGCAACTGCATGGATCGGTGTTATTTTTGTATTATCTTGAGAAACAGCACTCTCCTTCATAGACATCTGTGGCTACTCATACACACACGGGCCAGGAGAGCAAGCAGTGGAAATCTTGGAATGGAATCCTCTGCCAGAGCCACAGATGTAATCAGTTTGGTCTGTAAATGGAGAAATGGCAGCCCTGTGAAGTTGATGTGTGCAAGCTCTCCATAATAGTGTTCGCTCCATGTCAGCTAACTCATTGCCTTGGATTCCTGTCTCGAAATTAGAGTAAAAGTAGGCTTCTTCATCTGTGTACCCTTGCCTTTCCAGATTATCTCCTTTTACTGTCTTGCAGTGCCATATAGACAGGTTTGAGCATTTATCACGGTAGCCATGTAAAGTAGCTACTTTGATATGCTGTAGACAGCAGAAGATCCTTGGAGGGATGATGCACTCTGGCTGGCATGGGGGCTTCCCTTTGGGAGCGGGTCAGGGCACCTATGTCAGGCTTCTGTTCTGAGTCTTCTTTTGGGGTAACATCTCCATGTTTATGGACTAGAAAGGAGAAACTAGCTGGTGGGGCAGAGAGCCTGAGACTGAGCAGTGTAACTATCCCTGTCTCTTTCAAAGCAGGAACAAGTGGGAAAAGCACATTCAAAACAAAACCAGCTGCTGCCTTCAGACTGCTGTTTCTCAAGGGGAGCCCCGGTGGCCTCTCCCATAGCTGGGGCAAGAGGCCTGGTTTGTTTTCTTTCCTGACAAGCCGAAAGTAGTCAGCAGCACCAACGGGGCATGGCAAGGCCGCGGGTGTGGGGCTGGGGCTGGAGCAGGGACCAGGGATCAGGGTGTCTGCTCCCTCCGTGGGTGCCGGGCCGTGTGTGCTTGGCGATCACCCGGGCCCTGAGGCGGGAGCCGCCCGGAGCTGCCGCTGCCCGGGGCGCGGAGCCACCGGCGCCGCCCGGGGCTGCGGGAGCAGGGAAGGGGGAGCCCCGGGGCGACTGCAGCGGGGCTGCCGAGGGAAGAGGCTCCCTCCCCCACCTCCCTGCTGTGACCGGCGCAGCCAGGCGTCTCCCGGGCGGAGCCAAAGGAGGAGCCAGCCTTTCCCTCGGCGCTGGCACCCGGCTCCGGCCTCTGCTGGGCCGGAGGGCATTGGCCGCTCTGAGGCCTGGGCCGGGGCAGCCCCAGGTGAGGGGTGGTTTCGCAGAGAAAACAACCGGGGCCTCCTCCATGCTTACAGCAAAGCCACTGGAGTTAGTTTTGCATTAGATCCAGGTGGGGGAAGGAAGTGTGAATGTCCCCCCGGGAGAGAGAAATGGCAGAAGTCGGAGAGTTTACAGAAATAGACGTGGGTTTGTACGTTCTGCACGTTCTCCCTTCGAAAATTTAAGAAAAAAATTTTAAAATTAGGCTCTTTTAAAACAAGCACACATTTTGTGTGTTGTTTATATCTCTGGTGCTAGACATAAGCAGCAATTAGGTTTTTTTATAATGATCATCTAGAACAAGAGAAAGGCTTGTAGGGTTAAATACAGTTGGTATCAAGATTTACTTCCACAGCATTGCATATACCATACCCTCTGAGGCAGACCAAAATCAGAGCTGAGCAAATCTGAGAACAAAAAGGAAATCAGGCAGGGGGGACAGGAGCAGCTTCTGCCGGTCAGAGAGGTCTGCTCTAAGCTCCATGTCTGCTCCATGAGGTGGCAAATGTCCTCCCAGAGTGCCAACAAAAAAAAAACCACAGCCAGGCAAACACAGAAAGAATCTTGTTCCTTCAATAGGGCAGATGGGTATTTTGGAAATAGTACCTGATATGGAGGAAGAAGATTGAATTAGTTATTAGACACTGGAACAGGTTGCCAGGGAGGCTGTTGGACACCCCAAGACTGGCATTGTTCAAAGCCAGGTTGGATAAGGCCTGGGGCAAGCTGGTCTAGTGGGAGGCGTCCCTGTCCATGGCCTGGGAGGCTGGGACTGGATGACCTTTAAAGTCCATTCCAGTCCTTAATTATTCTATGATTATGTGATGTGACTGCTTTTATGCTAGCTTTCTCAGAATGAGAGATGGGGGAGTTAAGTAACCCTCAGTGCAGTTCCTAAGCGCGCTTCACTTTCAAGAAAGGGGATGTAGGTTTTCATGTCACTCTGGAGGAAGTGATCTTCCTGTATATTGCCCACCAGTTCCATGCTGATGTCACAGGAGGAATTGTGCAAGGAAGTTAGGACACCAGATTTTGTGTATTCCAAGAAAACATTCAGTATGTAAATGTTAGTTTTGTCACATAGCCCATGTTGCTGACAACCTGATCTCAAGAGAACTATCCCAGAGAAATAACTAATTAGTAACCTCTACACAGTGGGAAAACATGAAAGTAATAAAGAATAGCTCTGTAGTTGAGATAGCAGAAAGCTGTGGTCTCAGAAAGTGGGGAAATCTCTGCCTGCCTTCCCTCAGAAGTGTATGGGTTTAATGCATGGAGCTGCATCAGTCTTGAAAAGAGGCTGGATGAATGGAGATGACCGCACCCAAGTGCCAAACCCAAGTTTGATCATTGTTTGCACAACTCAGGGTTTTCTGTTTTGGTCCTGAGAGGTCTGTGCTGCTCAGGCATGACCAGGTCTGAGTTGCTTTGCACCTTGTACCTATCTCAGCACTGCACCCAGAAACTGGGAAGCTCAGGGCCAAATCCTGCAGAGCAGGAGTAGCTGGAGGGCTGCTCTGTGGCCCCTGAAGCATAGGGCAAGCCTGTCACTGAAGAGGAAGAGGCAATGAATGGCACGGGAAGGGGCTCAGGAGCTGAGTTGAGTTGAAAGTTGAACTTTGTAACTCAGGAAGGACGCAAGAGAGTCCACAGGGAGGGGGTGGCATTTCAAGCATGTTCCTTCATTTAGGCTTCTCTGGAGGGCTTTGACTCACCTTCTGAAGGCCTCTAGTTCTGCCCACACAATGTATCAGGAGCCTGCCTTATGCTCGATTTTGGGTTCTATTTTATCAGGCTTCAGTTTGTGCCCCTTCACTACCAAAGCTGAGGGGTATCTCACCCACAATGTTAGATTCCTGAGGAGCCAAAGCCTAAGCTCATGAAGGTGTAGTAAATAATGTGTGAGACTTTTACCAAAATCCGCATAGGAAGTGCTTGTGAGACTGCGTTTTCATTTCCTCTTTCAGATTGAGTGCTCTTGCAATGCGTTATGTGGAAGTCACTGTGCCCGCTCTGCTTTAGAGACTCCCTCAGCAATGCTCTCTGCCATGCCGTGAGGAAGCCTCCCTTGTGCTGAGGTGTCTGCTCCTGGGAAGGAATGACTTCTCCCCCAGGCTGAAATGTGTCTGGGTGACCTACCTGATTTCCCCTGTACTGCCCAGGAACTCAGGGGAAAGCAAATAGGCACATCCCAGTTTTCCTAACACACAGCTGGCCACATATATTTTTCCTGCCTCCCTTTGAAAATGATACCAAAAAAGAATTAGGCTCTTTTTTCACAAAATAAGTGTATTTCTTCTTGTGTTTTTTTATATGTCTGTTGCAGTGGCTAGACATAAGCAACAATTAGCTCTCTTTTGTGTAATTTAATGATCATCTGGGACAGGAGAAAGGCTTGTAGGGTTAAAGAGTGTCATGGTTTACTTCCTGAGCATTGCACTTACCACGTATCCATGCAGACCAAAATCTGAGCTGAGTGAATCTGAGAACTAAAAGGAACACAGGTAGGGGGGACAGGAGCAGCATTCTTCCTTAATCTCAACCCCCTTCCTAACACCAGCAGCTTTCTTTTTTCTCCAAGAGGAGCAAAAAGCAGTGGATTAAGAAGAAATGTGACTTTTCTTGTAGACTGATCCATGTCAAGACCCTGGGTAATGTTATTTTACATAACTTCTTATGAACCCTTAGTTACTTGTGGTTTGAGACTTTATTTTTGCTGTCAGCCTACTTCTCAATGCAAGAATAAATTGCAAGCCTTTGCTCCGCCCCTATAAATATTTTCTGCAACAAGATGTTTGTTTCTGAAAGTCACAGATAATGACTCATAATGAGTTTTTTAAAAAGGAGAAGCAATGTATTTTTTAATGTATTCACTATTCTCTCACAGCCAGATGTTCCCCTTCATTGCACAGCATGAAGAGGTGGAAAGGAGCCAAAACACTGTGGTAAGAAAGACAAAAAGACTCCCAAAAGCCAATCCAACAACCAACCAAGGATCAAGAGAAACAGGTCAGGTGTCAATTTTGCATCTAACTTTGGAATTACCTACATGTGCATGGAGCTGAGGCTCTTTTGTTGGAGTTCCAGGTCTCTTAGAAGTTAAATAATGGATCAAATGCATGAAGCATATGTATTACTGAGAAAGGTCTCAAATAAATAAAATTCAACTATTTTTGGGAAGTTATTAGGTCAAGATAGTTCAGGAAATGTAGTGGAGGGAAATGGGTGGAAATCAAGACATGTTAGAACGTGTCTCTTACTCTACAGTTTTGTTTTTTAGCTGAATTCACTCAGTTCAAAAGTTGTTTATGAAGTATTTTACAGATGGATGCACTCTTTCCAAAATGCAAACTACTTAGCCAGATGGCTTCACATCTGGATTAATCTCAGCACGAAATAGAGAAGAGTGGTTGCATTTTTAAGTATCTGCTCTCTGTAGCAGACCTAAAATTGGTGATGATCACTGAAGACATTTATATCAGTATAATTTGCAAATAGTATTTATTTCTCTACTTCTGACAATTCTGAATATTTCTGATGGAAACAGAAATATTCAGTTTAACAGTTAGCGTGTCTGATTTGCTTTATCACAGTTGCAATGGAAACTTACTGCCTGATTGCTTAGGCTGCTATTGGGAAACCCAAACCTAGTTTAAAACAGATGAATAGATGTTTAATGTGAAAATGAGGAAACACAAGTTCTCACATAAACTGGTGAAGCGCTGAAGCCCCTTATTCAAAATCTTGTCTCAAACTAAAAGGAAGATTGAAAATTTTAAGAAGATAGGATTCCCAAAATGCCTTCTGTGAGCCTTCCTTAACTTCATCACTGTTGATAATTGACTGAATTAATTTCATTTTGTAGGGAAAAGAAACAAATTGATTCTCCAGCCTAAGCATGTTTACATAGGCTATATTATTTTTATTTTTTGGCACAAACTGCCTTTCATCTACACATAAATTGTCTTTTTGTTTCCGTTTTGCTTTATCTTGTAAACTATTCTGTTGGTTTTTAATCTTTCTTAGAAGCAGTATGACTTTATCTTGGAATGCATTGTACTGTCATAATGTTAATGTGGACCGATTCATAAGCTGTCTTTAGAAAGTTTCCATCCTGCAATGAACATGAAATGCATGGCGTTAGATCTGGATCAGACAGTCTGTTTCATGGTTAGAGATAATTTCACTGAGCCCAAAATACTTGCTGAAAAGGGCTTGCTTTCCACTTCTGTGCCTCTGGGTTTCAAGGCTGCTTGGGAAGCCAGTGCTTGTCCCTCTGCCTGAGGACCAGACGTTCCTCTGTGCTGGTCATCCGGGCCCTTCACCTTCAGCGCAGGGGCAGCTCTCCTGCTGTGCCAGTGCACCTGGGCTGCTTCAGGAGAATAGGACAGGAGTGCCCTCCCTGCAGTCTTATTGCCTGATCAGACAAAGCGGGCAACCTCTTGTGCTGTTGGATCCTAAAGTGTAGACCATAGACACCTGAAATCCTGAAACTACCATCAGTTTTGCTTTCAGTGTTGTGTAGGTGTGGTGGTAGCTGAAAGTGATGCGGATCTGCCCAGCTCAATTTGTCTGTGCTGGGAAGGGTGGGAGTCTCAATGTCTGTGGTGCCTTCACCTGCTCAGCCTCCTTTTGCTGGTAGAATAGAGGACATATATGCTGATAAAATGATACTACTGATCAATCCTGACCAGAACTTCAGAGGCATCCTCACTGAATTACAACAGAACCATGCACACCAATCAGCCCAAAGTGTTGAATCAGCCCAAAGTGCCTGCCTTGGGTTTTGCACAAAGTTAGTTAATGAAACATGCACACTCTCCTCTGTAAAGGCAGGGCCGTATTCCAGGCAGGGCCATATTCCAGGTTGCAGAAAAATCCCAAATACCATTCTGCTACTGGAGTGTGAATTGCACATAGCCATGCTGGGCAGTTGTTGATCTGCTCCTTTTCTCCTCACACGTATTGAGCTGCTGGGCTGGGCTGTGACATTAGCCCCTGTAGCAGGGAGGAGGCAGCTGCAGGAGCAGCAGAGTACAAAGAGAAAGCTTTCTGCAGCCTGGAGGGTTTGCCTCCCTCCCCCATCTACAAGGTTTTTACATCTGCTCCCATAGTCACCAAAGACAGAAAGATATAGCAACCCACAACAAACCCACAGAGGCAGAGCTGTGAAGCTCTCCCCAGAAAGCTGACTTACGCTAAACCTCTCCACTACTTCTCGTCACTCTGCATCTGGCTCTGCTGTGACTGCTGCCTCCAGATGAACTAGACCCAGTTGCCTGGACTACTTTGGCCTGTAAGCACAGGTGTCTCTGGTTACCTTTAGAGCTTTTGGATTTTTTGTCTTCTCAATTATATAATTGTTCTAATTTGCTAAAAAAGAAGACTATCTGAAAAAGCCAGGAAGACAGAACACCACTCTTCTTTTTTTCTTCCCTTATCTCGTCTAGGATAGTTGACTTCTTTAACGTTCATTTTCAACAGCCTCTTTCAGCTTCCTGCCTCTGGTGAGTTCATTGCAATTTTTTTTTCCTAGGAGTCTTAATGTGAATTGATATTCTGAATCAAATTCCATATATTTTGGTTTACTTTTGTTAATTACTTTTATTAATAAGTTTGTGAAATTGGTTCGCATAATCAGTTTTACTTTTCTGCTAAGTACCATCTGTTAAATGCTTGGTGTTGAGATATACAATTACGCACTGACCTACATCTTGCATTTTCTGTATTTTCATTTGTTCCAGAGTTTTTTTCCACCTCAGCGTAAAAAGGCCTTATATAAAGTAGAAAAAGGGGTGTGAAAAGTTTCCTCCATGTTAACTGATATAATAAAAAAGAAAAAATGGGAGTTACTCTCAAGATGGTGGATTTGATTCTGACACTCTTTTCTGTTGTATGAACTATGAACGCAGGAGTGATAGACATGTATAAATCTGCAATATTTCAAATGATGGTTTTCTTCCCCATTTGTGAAGTACATCATGCTTCTGAGGAAACTGTTCTGCTTCGTCTTAAATATTCCCAAACAAATTTAGATGAATATTTTATTGTGAGAATTTGAGAAACACGTTCTTAGGAGTGGAGGGAGATTCAAAGTATTTTTAATTTGACAGCATATCTATGGTTGGCTCTGGCTCCAGCAGCTGCCTGGCCCTGCTGGGTCTAACAAATGCCTGTGCCACCTTCTGAGATGGAGGATTTCCATCTAAATGGCCACGTCTATAACTCTGTGTTCAGGTCACTCCCATGGCTTCTTCTCTGCTTTCTGATCCAGCTGTGGCATGCTTAGGGTGTGGAGTCCCCTTACAGAACACTATGTGTGTATGTGCATGTGTGCACATCTGTGCACACCCATTTCCAGATTCTCCTCACAAACCCTGCATCTTCTGATGCTCTAGTGTGATGGAATGGTCTTGTCACATTGCCAATGAGATGCAGTTAATCTGAAAGGTGAATGAGGATAAAGCACATTGAGGCTTGAACCATCTCTCTGACACAAGTCCCTGCAAAAAAATCTGAGTGTGGATTTAAGATTTTCTAACTTCTCATTTCAGCTGTGTTTCCACCTTTGGATGGGGCAGGAGTTGAACTGCGGCATCTGGCAGGAGTCAGCTTTATCGTGGGATTTATCCTGAATAAGATACTTGCAGAAGGAAAAGGTAGGGTAAATGAGATAACTTAGTTGTTAACAGTCATAGCTGTCAGCAAATTTTGGTGTCTGTTGTTGTTGGAATAAGGTGGGATTGTGCTGCTTCATATTCCACATTTTCAACCCCACCATTTATGTCAGTGTGGTGGGTTCGTGGTTTTCCAGTAGGAAGAACCATATGTGTATACTTACTTGACTTTAGAATGGGATTTGATATAGTTTTTCTGATATAGTCTGAAGATCTATCATACAAATGGAGTCAGTTCTACGAGAGAAAGTGGGTACAGACTTCATGTGAATACTGTGTTTGAGATTTGGGCAGTAACTGCAAGGTCAAAAAGCCACATGTGCACTTGCTTCTTGCTAAAGTTAGAGTCTTAGTGAGGCATAATACCAAGTTTTACATTCCCCAGACTGGGTGCTGCAAGCCAGGAAAATCTGTAGGTTTGTAGTTACAGAGAATCGGTGTTTTTATAAGTAATCTGTACTTACTAAGTTCCAGAGTAAAGAATTAAATTTAAAAATGGATTTGATTTTCATGTATAGCAAGATTCTTAGGCCATCAGCAGAGAAACATGGCTGTAAGTTACTGTAATTTAATCCCATTTTAAGGTAATTTTACTGTGCCAAAGCAGTGTGAAGTCATCTCATAGCAGAAGAGCATCAGGCCTCAAAATGGAGAGACTGGTGCTAAAGTCACATTGCTGGTAACAACTGCTAGTGCCAGGGATGTTAGGGAAGTAATGTCTTGTACAGTGAGGGGCAAGTCATATAAACCCTGAGAGAAGTGAGGGGGTGATCTGCAGCGCACCCAGAGCACACAGGAAGTGAGCAGCCAGCGTGGTGGCAGTCTCATGGGCTGGCCCGTTTTGTAGAGCAGTGGGTCTGTACCAGCGGAAGCTCCCAAGGAGATTTTCTTGGTGACGCTTTCTGATAACCAGCCAGGAGGACACCCGGGCAGGGAGATGAAATTCTGCTGTTTCTCTTGCTTTCGCTGTGCAGTTCTAGATGTATAACAGCAAGTGAGTTAGGCACTTTAATGTAAAAGATTTTCTGTGAAAATTGCCTCTTAACCCCTCTTTTTCTTTATGAAATTTTGGTGCTGTGATTCTATAGTTTTCCCTAAGAAACAGTAGAATGTTACTGAATGCACCATTCAAATGATTAATTTGATTGACATTGACCATAAAATGAAAAATTGGGGATTTTTCTATAGTGCTTTTGATTATTGTTTGAAAAGAGATAAAATAAGTAACTGTAAAATTTGCCTTTTTCAAAAGTCTTGGTGTAACACTTTAGACATCACACCACACATCTCAACATCATTCCCAAATTAGATTCTTCTGTTTTTGGCTAGTGGTGTGTGGTTTTATTAAATCTTCAGTTTTCAAATGTTTCCATGCTATGACACAACTTACAGCTGAAAAGTATTTTGAGATAACTCCAGCACAACAATTAAGAAAGGAAGTTGGCTGCAGCTGTCTCAAGCCCACTATTACAGCATTATGGCCTTAAGATGCTGGGCAGGATCACACAAACACAACAAAGCAATGTAGCAACAAAATTTGTGGGCTGTAGCCTACCATTAGCTCTTCTCCACAAAACCAAGTAGAGTTTCCTATTTGCTTAGAAGGATTTAGTTGTCCTTCAATTTTTATGTCAGTGAAGAACCGTTCCAATCCACCAGATGGATCAGTGCTCAGTGGAAGGGGAGGTTTTGGAGCCTGCAAAACCTCTGTAATGCAGAGTGTGAGTACTGGAAGTCATGGCTACAAACTTTGGTGTATCAGGTCTAATATGAGCAGCTGGCAAAGTGGCAGGGAGCAATAGTCCCAGCAGTCCCAGTCTGTCACTGCTGACAGGGTGGCTGGAGGATGGGGGGAGCATGGTCTGAGCACTTTGTACGCACATGCATTCCCTGCAGAGCGGGTACGGGAGTGGCTTGTGCCCAACCTGGCCTGTGGCCGTGCCCTGTGTTTATCACTGACCCTTTATCACTCCCCCCCTGCACAGTTGCCTGCTGCTGCGTCTGCACTGTGTTGCTTTTGCACGAGCAATTGCAATTACTCTTTGGTTACAGAAGCCAAGGAGAAGTGTAAATTGCTAAGGGATGAGGGTGGGGCTGAACTTGGCATGCTTCTCTTTACCTGACAAAACATATGAACCTGCTGGAAACCACATGAGGATTCTGCTATGGTTTGGGGATTTCTCTATGGGGAGCCATAGTGACCTGTCACGTAGGAAAGACCCAGCATGTGCTGGAAAAGGAGCAAACACCTCTCCTGGCAGAAGCTGGCACAGTGGGCTGTGGTTACATACTGTGCATGATGCCACTTCTCACACAAAAGCGTGAGTACCAGTAACTGACACTTGCCAGCTTGAGGTTGTTGTACCATCTGGTGATACCACTTCTCCTCATGAGTGACAGTGTGTTGCTTTTGAGGGTTAGACTGATTTATGTCAAAATATAGGTATAACTGGCTCGCCTAATATAAAAGTGTGAGACCAAGACCCCTGTGTAGCTGGGGGTCTCTTTTAGTTGTTTCCTGTGCCATGGTCATTGAAAGACTATGAAACCTTTCAAACTTGCAAGAAAACTGTTCTTTCCTTTCATTGATAGGCATGCCAATGGACACACAGTCTTCAGCTTGCCTCTTTTATTTCCATCAAAAAACTGTGCTTAAAAAACAGTAAAGACTTAGGAGTTTGAAGTTATTGAGCTACTGATATACCCAAATATCTATTAATTAACCTATCTATTAATTATCTATCTAATTGTCTGTGAGCTTTTGTTTTTCTCACTATAAAAATATATTATGAAACAGCTGTCGTAAAACCCCTTCATGTAATTACCTTATTCTCCATCAATTTAAATGGGAGTTTTTAAATTCCCATCTCTTTCAGTGGAGGTTTAATTCTGGATGAAAAGCTGTTGGGTAAAGTATCTCTGAGTTTGAATCAAGTCCATCAGGATTCAAAAATAAAGCATGGGAAATGTTCTCATAATGTGCAAACATCTCTCTCCTAAAATATCTCTCTTTTCATATGTATGATCATTTTCATTCAAAATATGTAAAAATCAAGATAATCAAGGAAAACTTTCTGTGTTTCCCATTGAAGAACTCTGCATTAAGATTTACTGTAGCATGGGGATTTGCATGATCTTTAAACTGACTGAAAGCCAAGTGGATGTCACCTATAAATATACGAATGGCTTCTCAAAATACTCAGCTGAAGAATGAGTGAGAAGGATTTATGTATTACATTTGGTTGTAGAGTCTTTTCTCCTCTTAACCTATTCCATGTGACTGCTGCTGTCTGCAGTATCATATGTTTTATATAAAGGTGGCAAGAGAACAAGATTGTAATGGAATCAGAGGAAAATAAAGGAAAAAACAGGCACTAAAATATATATTCTGCTCTGGCGTATGGTTGGTGTAAGATATAAATCAATATAAAATCTGAGCTACCAGGTATAACTTGTGCTAATTCCAAAAAAAAAAAAAAATTAAAAAGAAAAGAAAGCTTGTTCCTTTGAAGTTGGGCTTTAATCATAACTATGCATGGAATGTAGGCAGTTTGATGAAGGCAAGTATGCATGCCCATTTTTTAAATCTAATTTTATCTGCTTCAATTAAGGAATTCTAGAGAGGCTGCATGGTAAGAAAAAAAAATCCTGTTTGTATAATGGATATGTATTATTTCTTATTTTATCTGTGTGCTGGATACAGTGTGTGAATACTAAGTCATGGCATAGATTGTGGAAGACAACTCCTTTTTAAAAATGTATTGAAAAAATCAAAAATATAAGAATCATAAATCAACAAATGCAGGACAAGTTATGATAATTGTATGTTTTATATCACACCTGATACTTGAGAAGTCATTATTTCAAAGTAAGGTCTTCAAATTTTTAACATTTTTATGCATATGTGTGCACACAAAATTTAATAACGATTTTAAAGATGGCAGTTTCCCCGCTATGTGAAATCTGGACTATGATTTTAAACACTCTGATGTATACAGAGACAAGAAAAAGGTTTTTGTTGCTGGCAGTCCTAAGGGGAAAAAGCTAAAATTATCAGGAATTTTCTGTTTTCTAAAATAAATACCCAACCAAATTATTGTTGCTTCTTTTGCTGGCTTTGCTCATGAATGTCCGAAGTTTGACATTCATCACAGCAAAACGAATGGTGACATGCAGTAAATATGAGTTCTTCCTGAATTAAAAACAAGTCGTTATTTAGCAAGGTCATTATTGTGTATTGTTTGATCAACATTATTACTACTCAAAACCACCTGTATATCCAACATTTTATTCTTCTCACAAAATATACAAAAATAATCTTCCATGGAAGAGTGGCTAATTCTGTTCTAACATTCTCCGTCTTTACCTCCCACTGAAATCAAACCTGTGCAAATACATAACTTAATGAACGCGGAGAACCTCCTTTTTCTCCTGCTTATACCAGGGGGAGAAGATCTAGGCTTGAGAATCTCCTTATTTTGTGCTAGGCATTTTATAAAATCAGAGCAAAGTTAAACTTGAAGAGACTTCCGAAAGTAAAGTCGGAGATCTTGCAAGGGATCCCTTGAGGAAAATGGAGAAATGGTAGGGCAATTTTTAAAGATGTTTTAACATTGAGGAGCATGTTATATCACCTGTAGCATTCATATATTAGCTCTTAGCTATACTGTTACTGTTGATTACTTCGTAGCATTTAAGGGAGCCAGTCAAGAAGATCAAGTAGTGTGGAAACGAGAGAGGAGCGCAGTCCTACCACAGGTTCGAGCCAAAACACACAGAAGTCAGCTTTCTCTACTGCAGTGGGCTTAGCACAGGCTCTGAAAGAGGGGAAGCCCTTTTGACCGCAAATGCAAGCATGTCTATGGAGATGCTAGTTTGTTTTAATGATTTATCGTGTCACTCATCTGCAGGATTTAATATAAATCCATGCGTCTCCTTAACAACTTATTGTAAAGATGTGTCTAATAAATGTAATGGCTGCATACACAGCAGAAATATGACAGTTTACAATCGGTGACTGTGTAATTTTATATGTAAAATTCTATAAACTACATACCTAGGTTATTGCAAATCCCCATTTAGCACAGCAGTAATCTCTGCTCATGGAGATTGTGCATGGAGGTACATGTGCATACAAATACATATGTACCTGTATGTGGACCATGACTATTTTAATAATGCATCCATTTGATGCAAAATATGTATGTAGGTTTTCAAATGATGGTAAGATATCTTGCCCACAGCACGTTGTTTTCTACAGCAATCTGTAGCAATGTCTTTTGCAATGAATTAATATCAAAGTGTCCACATATATATATATGTGTGTGTGTGTGTGTGTGTGTGTGTGAGTGTATATATATATGTATATGGACATACACATATGCATGTACATATGGATGTGATTTTTTGTACATGAATGTATTGATTCATCACTGAAATACTTAGATTTTAAATATGCACAGATTTATTTTCAATATTTTTGTGTCCCTATATATGTGCATATACGCTTCTATACATCCAGTCTAGCAAATAATGCATCATTCTCTGAGAAATTATGAATGATTATTTAAAAGTAAGAAATGTTAGTTGTGTATGAAAGAGAAATGGATACCTGTGTCTGCAGATGGTAAAAATAAAGAACAAGCAGAAATAGGGGTAGGGTCAGGCTCGCTGAAAAGAAAACACAATAATTGTTGAAGGTTGAAAGTAAAAGAGTACTTCAACAGCCAAAGAATACTTCAACAGCCATGAAAATTTGGGGAGATTTTTAAGAGTTAAATCTATTTAAAAAATCCTACAATAATATGTTATCAAAATATGTTGACAAATCAAAAATATGCTTTTTTGATTTGTCTCAAACTTCAAGAAATTTAACTGTGTTGAAAGAGGATGTGGCATGAAAAATTTGAAGTGGTTTGAGGCCCAAACATTTCTACATGTAACTAATTCTACACACACCGTAGTCTGATTAAGGTCAATTACTTAAATATAATGTGTTTTATATTATCAAGGCTTCAGTTTGGCTAAAATGCAGTTAGAGTTTTTGAAAATTTGCTTTTGACCTGTAAGTCATTTAGGTAGAAAAAGTATTCATAGGTATGTGTGATAGCACTGGAGTCAGCAAGTAGCACTTTATCCGTGTTCATCTGCAAGTGTGTCTGTACCCCCATCTGGACCCAGGAGCAGTTCTGTGTCAGTGTGAAGATATATATATATATATATATATAGATATATATAGATAGATAGATAGATAGATAGATAGATAGATAGATAGATAGATAGATACACATATATATATTTATATGTGTGTGTGTACAGAAACAGTGACTGTGAGGGACAGCAGGCAGACAGATGGCTGATGAACTTCTGTGCTCGAATGTACACGTGTGACATTTGCTCACCAGCTGCTCCATGTACAGCTGCATCTGTAGTGAAACTCAAAAATTTCTTCTCTGTTTAAGCACAGAGGAGAAAAATTAACACAGAGGAGGGTGGGAAAGAGAGGTGACATATATCCAGTATCCTGCAGAAGGAGAAGGCTAGGCTTACCTAACCTCAGGCATGACATGCTGCTCCATTTCTGGTGACTTTGAGGATATTGGATCGGACTGAGAATGGTTTATGAGCTGGTCCTCTCTGAAGGGATTACTTTCCTACACTTGATTGACCCCAATTTCACTTTGTAGAGAACATATATACTGAAAATGGATCCGTTTTGAAAATGACCCATAATACCATGAATGCTACATAGTTTGTCATTTACCATGTCATAACCATGGTTTGCCATTTACCATGCCGTAAACATGGAGAAAAATTACTTCAGACTAATGGCTTGAATCTTTAAGTGGGTACTTAGCATTGTCAGATCTCATTGAGTTCTTTTCAGAGATTTAGGATCTCGGATCAGTACATGAGTCTTACAGGCTTTTTGTTAATTTTTGGAGTGGTTCTAATAGTCTGTGTACCTGTGTAATTTGTAAATTGCTGGATCAAGGTGTGATTAGCCACAGAAAGAGGGCTCTTGAAGATAAAAGAAATATTTCCTTTGTCTAATTCTATAATTAGAATGAGAGTTAAATTGTTTTTCTCAGCAACTATAGTGAATTGAATAGATCTCTAGATATGTTGTTATCCATTGCTTATGTATTATTATACGTAGTATTACTAAAGAAATTAAATTAAATTTTATGAAATATAAGATAGCTCATTAAATGGTTTTATATGTATGTGCAATGTGTAAGCATGTGTATCAATACATATATTTTGTTACACAAAAACTTTCATCCCTTTACTAGGACTTCACATCTCATTTAATCTTGTAAATAACATCGGTCTGTGTTCGTTGTTGTTTCATATAAAGATTTCACAGTCTCAATATGAGGAAATTTGCTTTAAATCTGATAACTTGAGTTCCCTTGCTAATAATAAAGTTGACAAGATTACTGAATATTTGATGATAAATCTTTCTCTTCATTTGCAGTGGTTAAAACTGCCAGAGAAAGAAACAGAGGTATTTTCAGGTGTTGTCTTGATCCAGAAGCGATTTTTTGCAAAGGTTTCTAAAAAAGTGGTTCTCTAGTTTCTCGAAATTTCATAAATTAGAAATTAAACCCAAAATTCAGTTTGTTTTTTTTTTTAACAAATAAAATACTGAAATTTGAAAACAGGAACAGATTTCAGTTTCGTGAACAAGGGAGTGAAAGAAAAATTTCCAAGTTTTTATGTCTGCAAATTTTTTTCATTCTGGAAGGAGATTGTTTTTGAGATGACAAGACATCCTGGCTTTGAAAATATGGGGTCATTGCATGTTGCTTGCTTTTCTAACTTTAGAAAGGCATTGAAGAAATTATTGTTCTTAAGGACAAAATATCTGTATAAAAGCTCTCATCCAAGCTTCTAAGTATCCTTTCAATTCTTTAAAATATAAAAGCACCTTGAAAGATAATCTGGCAATTAATCTGTCAGTATTGCAAATATATCAGACAGCTGAATTATTCTGCCAATGAGTGACCTGCCACCTTTCTCTTGGGCCAAAGAATAGTGATGACCCCTGTGGTAGCCACCTTAGGAAGTGAATGAGTTCAATGGAGATTTTTTGGTGTAGTAGTTTGGGGAAAAGATGCAGCAACTTGCAAAGGTACAGGCTGTGAGCCAGTGGTGCTGCCACTGAATGCCACTATGGACTGAAACGCTGACACTCTCTGAGGTGGATGGAGGCTGATTGGCAAGACAGGGCTAGAGATCAAAATTGTCTTGAAAGGAGTTAAGAAAATAGGAGGCAGCTAAAGCAAATGTCAGAGAATCAGCTAAGTGAATGCATGACAGTGCAGCAAGGATTTGTTTACTTGCAGTCTCCAGACAGACTGCAGCTGATGGATTAGTTTTCAGAAGACCTGTGCTGTGGAAGCAATCTGGAGGTTTGTATCTGAATGGAGCAAGTACAGTTCATCCACAGAGCTGAAAAGCAGGCAGTGTGACCTTGACAACCTGGTGATCTAGCAGAGTGTCCAAACTGGAGTCACAACAGCCACAGTTTCTGTGTCACAAGGGGCTGCATCTTCTGGGTGCTCTCACTAACCAGGCAGCAGCGTCTCTGCCCTGTGTTGATTCCTGCCAGCCTTCCTCCTCCTCCTTCTGCTTGCAGGAGTTTTCTCAGGCTCTGTCCATGCCCTGCAGTGCCCACTGTGCCCATGGAGGTGAAGGTGTAAAGCTGGACACTCTTCTGGTCAGTGAGGGTAGTCTTTGTGCCTCCTTCCTCTCATTGAGAGCATTTAGCTAAGGGATTTGAGGAGAGTTTTTACATATCTGTGGTGCAATTGCAAGGAGCAGTGGTTACAGTCAGCCCATTGGAGAAGAACTGTAGGCACTGTTTTGCAGACCCCACCTCTGTGTGAGGTGGGATTTAAAAGAGCAGAGTAGGTAGGCAAAGACAGTATGTACATTCAAGTATTGCACAGCTGGTGGAAGTATCTCCGGTGGTTTCAACCTCTTCTATTAGTCTAAATATTTTAATATCCTTGCCATGTCAAGTCTCTTCAAGAACTAGCATACACAGTGCTCCAACTGAAAAATTAATCTGCTGTTATCCTGACATAAACAGGACCTCTGCTGAGATGTAATTGAGGTAGGGAGTGGATAATGGCAATAATAGTTAGCATGTTAACGGCTTTAACTCTCTGAAGCACTTTGATCCAAAAAGCTGGTTGTTTGCTTGCATGGTTTGTTTATGTATGAGCTAATTCCATTGAAATTCCAGCCTACCTGAGTGTGCACTATCAGGATCTAAGAGAGGTTTTAAAATTGGAGTTCCTGACTGTTTTTATTTTCCCCTGTCATAAGATGCTGTCCATCCCCTGGAGATGTTTAGCCATAGCGAGTCATGCTCACAATGATCTTATAGTAGATACCAGAGATATTCTTGGCATAAATGAAAATCCCATTTGGTCCAGCTGATAAACTTACCCCTTTTGATGTAGTAGTCCTGCTTTCCTTTGTTGGTAGAGCTCTTTCAACAAATACCAGATTCGTTTTTCATGGGATGTGTATTCACTTGAATCCTCTACCTGTGAAGAGCTCGGTGCTGCTGTGCTCTGCTTTTCATCCCATCCCATTGCAGGCTGGCAACCCCACTCACCTTCTCTGTATGGTATTCAGCCATGAGCAAGTATGAGGCATTTTACCTGCTGAGGTGCAACTCAGACACTGCCCAAGAGCAACTGTTGTAGGGCTTCTTGTGCTCACACCCCCAGTGAAGTCCGAGATCTCTGTAACCACACACTAGTGCCAGTATTCCAAAGACAGAGGGAACAAAACCTGAAGTTTACTAAAGATCACTACTCAGCATGACCACGCAAGAATCAGACATAGATTCTTATACCTAGTGATTTTATAAAAGGTCTTATCTTACTATTCAAATAATATCTTCTGTTGTTATGAGTAATGAAAGCATAAACCAAAAAAGCATAAAAGAAGATAGAGGTTTATATATTGAATTCCATATACAAAATGATCTTAGTAAAGTCGGTAAATTTTTGAAAATCAAATTGTCGGATTAAAAAAAAAAGCCTCCACAGCTTAGACTCCATCTCTGATTTGCGATCAGAAGGTTTTCTGCAATCTTGTAATGGTTGTAGCACACTGTGCTGTCGGACCAAGACAGAATATGAGAGAAAGGGACAAAAACTTTTGCAAATATTTATAAAACTGATTGTATACTGAGGCACAGAAGTGTCCAGTACTGTCTTTAAAGGACACTTTGAAGTACTGCTTTTTAAAGGACACTGCTTTTTGTTGATGCTTAATCAAGCATTTTCCTTCCAGTGAGGTGAACTTGTGTAATTATTTTAATACAGTAATGCTGCTCTTACCCTGAGGCTGCAACAAGGACCAACTATGTGCCTAATTACAGATAATGCTTCAATATGCACGTATGTAGTCCCAATTATATATGGAGGCACATGAATTGTTGTTAACAAATGCAAGACCAGGACCATTGAAGGCAATTTGTCCACAGGATCACAATATGGACCTTGTTATATACCAGGGTTTTTTATTATTCACTGATGGAATATAGAACAATATCATTTGCTTTGAAAACAATTCTGCACTGTCACAGTGGAATATTTCAACATCTTGTATTGTCTGTCAACTAGCCATATTCACTAGGCCTTAATATCTCTGTCAATCTTTTATAATTTTTATATTTTCAAAATAATCAGCATAATTTGACCTGGTAATCCACAAGTTGAGTGCCAGAACAATCCTTTTCTCTCTTTCTCTGTTTTGGCATTTATGAAATTGCAAAAGTCATGCTTTGGACATCCTTATTTCCCCCACATTCCAGTGTGCACAAAATAATGCATCTGAAGGCACTGAGGACTCCTCGCACCAAAGAAATGTTTGTTCTGAAAAGGATCCTTGGTACATGGAAACTTTCTCTGAAATATGCAGCTTTGTCTGAATAGGACATTACTGTCCTGTGGTGAAATTGAGGTGTTTTCAAGCTATACTGCTGACCCAATTTTGAAATAGAATACTCTGAAAGAGAGATTATGATTCATATAAGCAATTTGAATGTTTATCCTACAGATGCTTTTTGAATTTTTCATAGATGTGTTTTGTAAAGGTCTTGTTTAGTTCCCTTGAGAGCTTGTTTGGAGAACAGAGAAGACAAGAGGGTGGAGTTAGATCTAATGAATCTTTAAAAGCAAATTTTCATCTGCTGCCACTAAAACTTGAATTCATAGTGCAGCCTGTTTCCCGGCAGCCAGGAATGCCGTGAAGCAGCCTCAGCCTCCATCCCAGTTCCTAGAAGCGAGCGGCAGTCTGAGCCGCGGTGTCGCTGGCAGGCCAGGAAGCGCCGTGTGTTGCAATGGCTCCTGTAGATACGGTAACCCGAGCGCGCACAGGGACAGCCCGCAGGCCTGGGGCCACCTTTATAAAGCAGCGAGCTCCGGCCACACATCTGCCGGCAGCCGGGCCATGAGGTGGGAGATGCAGGTGTGCCAGCAGCACCAGAGGAGGTAGGGCATGGCCTCCGCACAAAACGAAAGCCGGACAATAGCAGTTGTCGGTACCTGTAAAATGTTCTCTTTAAGCTCATTTAGCACTTTCCCTTTGTGTTTCCCCCTTTGTGGAGTAAGCCAAAGCTTGAAGTGTTTTCTAGAAATAAAGGGGGAGGAGGTGGTGGGTTAGGGTACTGAAAGTGGAGAGCGTTACAGTAAAATACAGTATATGCCCTTTGTGGCCATCATTTATATCTGTGCAAATAGCCTTCAGCTGGGATGTCTCTCTACATATATGAAGGAAACAGAAATATATTATTTATATAAAAAACACATGACATTTTGAAATTATGCAGTGATACTTTCTTTTTAATTACTCTTGTTCATCAGAACTAATTTGTCTTCAGTTTTGCTGTTAGTGATTTTCGGAGCATCTTGCGTGTCACCCTGTGTGAGCAGTGAATCTTGCACACAGTTAGTGGGGAAGAAACAAATGCTTTCAAAATAGGAAAATTTGACTGAATGCTGGCAGGAGCTCAAAAGCAATTACATACTCTGAAGAGTACTCTTAATTCAGTTTTACAAGGGAGTAAATGCCAGGACAGTTAAATTCCCTTCAAACGAAATTTTTACTGGGGCAAGCATCGGTAGTGGGGCTTTCTTTGGCTTGTGTTTCTTGATTGTTGAAAGCGATTTGTAAGAAAAAAATTAACCTGTTCTTGGGTTTTTTTTTCTGTGAATCTTTCTTTGCTTTTAAAAATTGTTCAGGTTCATGTGAATTGAGATTCACTCCTGAAGTCTTTGCTTCCTCATTGTCACAAGTGGTTCTGTGTTAGTGTTTCATATGGGATTGTTTAAAAAGTCAAATTGGTTAGCAAAGAGCTTTTTTTTCTCCTGACTACCTCTAGAGATCATGGCTACATTTTCAAGGGAATCTGAACTGATCATTTAGGGATTCAGGATTCTGTCATTCTTGGTGAAAGTCAGAGGCAGGGAATGTCTCACAGCATATTAGTAGCAGTTATATAAAAGTTAAATTAATTTTATTAGTCTCTAGACAATTGGAAGGAAAAAATAGCTTGTGTCAGTGGAAAATGGTAATGCTGCTAAGACTGTTAGCCCCTGTGGAGCAGCGAGAAGGTTATTTATGTGAATGGCTGTTGCACACATAGCTGGCTGGGAAGAAATAGAAAAGTTCATCATCCTCAGTGAGGGATACTTGCCATGCCTGTCCAAAGATGTGTCCAGGCATCTTCATCTTGATGAGGAATGGTTTGTTCTCTGTGGGTTATAAATGTTACATTTTATTTTTGCTTTCCAGAAACGTCATTTGACTCATTGAAGATTTAAAACCAACAGAGTCATGTGGGAGAAAATGAAATTTTAGTCTCAAGTGGCAGAATCGAGTCATAAGAAGTAAAGAGATTTGGATGGTTTCTCACTAAATGGAAATTATATAGAAGGCTTCTAAGACCACTGCATCTCTCCATCCCACTTGTGCTGCACAGAGACTGCACTCTTGGCCTTGGACGTTAATAAAATGCTGGATTCAGTCAAGTGTGTTCTGGTGGGAGACTCTGCCGTTGGGAAAACATCTCTCCTGGTACGTTTCACATCTGAGACTTTTCCAGATGACTACAGACCCACTGTATATGAAAATACTGGCGTGGATGTCTTCATGGATGGCGTACAGATCAGCTTAGGTCTTTGGGACACGTCTGGCAGTGATGCCTTTAAAGGCATTCGCCCCCTCTCCTACCAACAGGCAGATGTGGTATTAATGTGCTACTCGGTGGCAAACCATAATTCCTTTCTGAACCTGAGGAACAAATGGATCAGCGAGATCCGCAGCCATTTGCCCCGCATCCCCGTTTTGGTGGTGGCCACTCAGACGGACCAGCGGGACATGGGTCCCTACAGCTCCTCCTGCATCAGCCCTATAGATGGAAAGCGGCTCGCCCAGGATGTGCGAGCCAAAGGCTACTTGGAGTGCTCTGCCCTCAGCAACAGGGGAGTGCAGCAGGTGTTTGAGTATGCTGTGAGGACAGCGGTCAACCAAGCCAAAAGGCAGAACAGGCGGAAGCTCTTCTCCATTAATGAGTGCAAGATCTTTTGAGGACTGTCAGCAGTGGTTTTGCTCACGTTTGTTCTTTCTGTTTTCTCACAAAGACGCTGCAGCAGAGGGAATGAGAGGTGAATCAAAGGAGGGCTCCTGGCAGGACCACAGTGCAGGTGCCTATTTATGAAACAGGTGTGCTCTTTATCTGAGCCTCTTCCCTCCAAAACACATGTGTGCTATCTTGAAAAATGAAAGGTGCATACCCTTATTCACAAGCCTGTGTTTGGACTTTGCAAGCCTGAACTGCAGCAGGCCTAGCCTGCAGATCAGCAGATAACAGCAGTACTGATTTTGGTTTTGTTTCTGTCAATGTTCCTCAGTTGTTGGTTTGTCTGCATCTGCATTTATTTAATGACAAAATTGTGCCTGGATCAGCCCCCACCTCTGTACTTGTGGATTTTTTTTTACTTAAGAATGTACTATATAAAACCTGACCAATGTTTATTTTATTTAGAGAACTCTTGGATATATTGTTGAAAATTACAAAAGTTTGTTTTAATATTTTGGTGGTTCTCCCTTTAGCTAACCACAGAAATGAATTGTCCTATCCATGTAATAAATGGCCTGCAGGCAAGCCTTAGACTTGCCTGAGTCATTGCATAACAGTCATCAGTATGACCAGCATAGGAATAATCAAAACTTAGTGACATTTGACAGCTGTCTCCTGCAGTTTTGTGAGATTTGCTACCTTAATATTGTTCCTCAACAATGTGGTCAAAGGTGGGAAACTAATCTGATTCTTCCTAGACTTCACTGGCTTACAACCTCAGGGCTTGCAGACAGGGTTGGTTTAGACATATGGTTGGGCTGGCAGGGATGAATCTGTGCTACCATCACCTCTGTTGTCCCTGCTGTAATTCTGGAGACAAAAGATTTCAGTCTCCAGAGATGGAAGATATTTTTTCATGAGCACTTATATTCTTATATATTTTTAGTACACTTTGTTTCAAAGCAGTGGTTTTAGTGGAACCAGTCACCAACATCAGTAAAAGATTGAGTAAAAAGCAAGGTTGACTTTAGAATGGCTAAATGACATTTTTTTTTTAGTTTGCATGCTAAGTATAATTGCCTAGGTTGTATCCAAGTAAGACTGAAACAGGCTTTACATCCTGGGGAACCTGTCAAGTCTGGGAGCCAAGTCCTGATGGATGTAGTGGGGCCAAGTTACCCTTCTACACACAAAGGCAGGCTAAGGAAATGGAAACTTCAGGTGTGTAAGAGAACTCTGCTAGAAGATGAAGTGGGCTCAAGCCACAATGCTGTACATTCCATGTGAATTGTGGTGGTCCCCTCCTCCTCATGTTTTCTGTCCCCTCTGTCCTGGACCCCCTCTCAGGTCTTGCAGATCTGTCTCATCCTAAGAGAATTTCTTACTGCAGCAAGATTTTCTTTGTCCCTTTTCCTGTCCTTCAGCTAGCTAGGAACTGATCTTTGAGGTGGTTATAGCATGATGCCATAAAAGGTAGGATTATCTCACCTGTGATGTAGGTGAGCAAGTGTTTACCCAGTGAGCACCTTGATTACCAGTGGGACAATCACAAACCCAGTGTTGTGATTGTCCCACCAGCTTCTAGACTGTTGAATATTTACCACTCATCAACCTGGTTATAAGGGAGGCTTCTGATCATAAAAACATCCCGTTCTCATCTGAGGTTTTTATATCAGCCTTAAATCTTTACAAACTTCTGCATCTGAGCACACAAGACAGGGACTTCTGTTACCACCCATCTTCCCTAAATTCTTCTCTTTTCTACTTCTCTTTCTTCTCAAGTGTTGATTTGTTACTGAAACACTAAAACTGACATATTTGTAAAAGAATCTGAATGGCATTGTACTTGTGTAGAGTTACACAAGTGGCCAAGTATTTGCGGTCCTTGGTTAAAAATCTTTTAGCTTTTGGGAGAAATACTCCTCTACACGCCAACTCTTGCGACACCTCTCCACTGGAAGTCTTAGGTTTTGTAACTCTAATTTAAAAGTAGCCATTGTTACAGTTTGAATATTAAAGATTGCATGAAAAATGTTGTGTTATGATTTTTCAAATCTGTTACATCTGGGGACATTTTTGTTATGTTCCCTACTCCACACTAATGGATTGAATACCTGGTTTCAACTATTTTTAAGACATGTTTTCATGTTTTTTCCAGAATGCTCTATTCAGTTCTCTTTTTTTTTTGTCCCCTCAGTGGGTTAAAGTCTGTTTACAACAGTTCATGCAGTTGTTGTGTGCTGAAGAGCAGTAATCACCAGGTGAGAATGCTGTGTTGTGGTATCTACCACAAAGTGCCACATTCGGGCACCAAAAGGCTCCACTGAATTGTTATCACAGACTAAGCCAGACAAAGGTGTAACTGAAAATCTCATCTGTATTAGCTTCACAAAACTTGTTATGGTGTGTTACAAAATAAAGAAATTGATGTCTGTTGCAATTCAGTGAAGCCAGGTGGATAGGCTTCTTTGAGATGTCTGAACTGATGATACAGGGTACACAGGAAATGTAGGGATGGCTTGATATGCTCTTGATTGTGCATTCTAGAGCCAGGGCAAAGTGTGAGGCCACTGGAAGCCAACTGATTTTTAAAATCAATTTGGAAAGAGTATAAAGTAATGGGGATTTTAGTTTCATGCTCTGTGAAAAAAACAGTTCAAATTTTCACAGCCTGGTTATTTTCAGATTCTCAAAGCCAAGAGACACTTTTCACTGGGAGCAAACTGTGAAGCACATATATTTTAGTGCCTGTAATGCAGTTTTCCCTGAGCTATAGAACCCATGTACTCAGAAAGTGTGGTAGCTCCGAACAGAGGTTGAAATCTGGACACAGCAGAACTCAGCTGAAGATTTGGCCCAGTGGTATATTGAGGTTTGCACCTTGCACAACTTCAGCCCTGTTCTCTGCGGTGGGAACAATGAGGGACTACTGAGGTCTCCTGTGAAACCCTTCCAGGGTGGTTTTGCTTGTGTTTACTTGGGTAACAGGGTCCCTGGGTACTGTTTAGAGGTTAAAATCTGTCTCTGGTACTTAAAATACATTAAAATGACACATGTGGATTTTCAATTTCTTTTGCTTTGAAAAACAGAAAAACAGAAAAAATGTTCAGCCCTGCCTCAGTTGGGTCAAGCTTTCAGCTGAGAGAAGAGACCTTGCCCAAATATTCTCCTTCTGTCTTCTCAAACAGATCCCTTTCCATTTGTTGTTCTGTTGCCAATCTTCTTTTTGCTTGTTATTAAAACAGGTTAACAGTTTTATTTAAAAAATAATTATTTTGAATACAGATTTCCCAGGCTTTTAAACTTACTTGATATGCAGCACACAATAGAAATATTTTCTACAAGTAAACAGTAAAAATATGTTTCAAATCATCACTCTTGCCCCCCCCCCCACGATTTTTCATGGAGAAAATTATTCAAGCTTGGTAGATATAATTGATACAGTTTTGCCTGATATTTGCAATTAACAGTTTGCAAATTTTTGTGCAATTTTTGTGGGAATTCTGTGTTTACTAAAGTCTGTGAACACAAACTAGCTGATACTTGTGTTAATAAAGAAAATGTGTTTAAGGGACTCTATATATGACACCATTATAAAAGAAATCACCAGAGGGATCAGACATGAAGGAAAAAGAAATGTCAGCACTCTCTACATCTCAGCCTTTCCTGTATTACTATAGCATTTGAGTAAATGCAGCCATTAGAATAATTTCCAATAAATAGGGCAATCAATGTCTTTTTAGCACTTTCTCCTAGTGCTTTGGTTGCACACAGCTCAGGTTAATATAAAAGGAATAAAAAGCTTCATTTCAGAACATCAGAATGCTTGTCTGCTCTTGCCTTTGTGAGCAAGTTAACTACCTTAACTATTACAAGTCAGTTCAGCTTCTTAAACAAGCCAGACATGACCACAACTGGATTAGCCAAGCTCCCTTGCTCTGAAATGACAATAATGAATTTATGTCCCTGAAGATGAGGAAATGTGTTTTACCTCTCAGAGATTTCCTTCACAATGGTAAGAGCTGACCAGTTATCAGCATGTACCTCTCATGGCAGACCTGTGTGCCCTTCACCTTGTGCTCTGAGCAGCCAGTTATTGAAAACAAAATTCAGGGGGAAATGACTGTTTTTGTGTATCTAGGTGTTCATATTATATAGCTGCTTAACTACAGCTGTGGTGGCCTTTCCACTGGCCTGGACCTCTTGCTGCACTGCGATGTGACACTACAGCCTCTGAGTGTCAGCAGGGTCCCTGTCACTTGGGAGGCAGAAGAACATCACGACCAAGCTGCCCTGTGTATTCAGCAGGACAGAGGAGATGCTCCTCAGGACTCCTCTTACCTTCATCGTAGGCAACTGCCCTACTCTGCAAACAGAGCTGGCCCTGCCTCAGTCAGACTTCTGTCACTTGCAGGTGGCCTTGCAGTAACACATTTATTTTGTGTGCCATTTCTAAAATCAGTGTCAGTATCCAAGTCATTGCCAAGGCCTGGCTTCTGCAGCTGCTGTTGTACTGGTAGCTGGACTCCAGCTGCTGCATTTTGGAAGTGGGAGGAGGGGGGATGTCTCAAAGCACTGAGATGTCTCAAAGCACTGATGTCTCAAAGCACTGATGTCTCAAAGCACTAAACCCTGTGGCACATCCCTTCCTGAGTGTGGGAAGCTGGCCTCCAGCCTTGCATGAGCTGTGAGTTATTAGCAAGCAAAAGAATAGTTATTGCTGCCTTTCTGGTTATGAAGTGAATGAGTGACATGTCTGTCTCAGGTCTTTCACAACCACCCTACACAAGGCTGGCAGGGGCATTTCTGTCGTTGCTCCTCTCAGCCTGGTATGATTCATAGAGGGCGGAGCAGCAGGGCACGGGCTATGTGTGGTGCTGTGGTTGTTTCTGTCTCTGGGAAAGAGGAAGGAAACGACGATTGGTGTCTTCACTTGGTGTGAGGTGCTCACTCGCCATGTCTGCAGTGTTTCTGAGAAGTCTCCAGTGGGCACTGGCTCCCACTGGCACCCCAGCAGCTCTGGACAGTGCCTCAGAGGACACAAGCTGAGCTAGGACAACTCTCACGCCAAGACCTGGGTGTCTCCCTTCACTCCCTTGGCTGTCTTCCCAAAATGCTCCATTGCTGTTCAGTTACCACAGAAGGGTGAGACTTTCAAAAGAGATGGCTTTGCTTTGAAAAGCAAGATCCCAGCTGCTCAGGATGTGGCTGTGTCTGCTAGCTGTCTGCTAGCTACAGTCAGGGCAGTGGTGGCCAAAGCTGCACAGCCACTCTCAGGGTGCAAGGGGAGAGATCCAAGGCTGATACTTCTCAGCTTAGCCAATGAATTAAGTAGAAGCAGCTGGAAGGAGAGGTGTCTTATATGCCAAACCTCTTCTAATCCATAAGCACTGCTGATTTTTCTCTTTCTTAGAAAGCTCCATTTTTAAAATATATGAAATGCTAAGTGTCTTTCTGGCTATTGCCTTATCACTTTTATTTATCTTTCACTGTGACACCAGATCTGATGCTTAAAGGCCAGTCATGCAGTGTTCAACACAGCATGTGTCTGAGGAAGCGTTAAAGGTCACAGGATTCCACAAGAGACTAATTTAGAAATTCTTATGTATCTTGAGCATTGAAATGTACACAGGTATTTTAAATTATTCTCTTGTATGTGGAATTAGTGCTGGTATCTGATCCATCATAGAATTATTGATCAACTAAACCAGAGCTGCGACCTTGGCTCATAATTAGGGCATTGGCTTAGACAATGATCTTTGCTGTTCAGTCCCTCCCCCATTGTGCAGAGCTTGGCCCAAGCTCAACCAGGCCAGGTGGGGAGCTTTTGAATTTAACCAGGCTCTGGGCCAGGCCTGTGTAAGCCTGCACAATTAACTTTTAGCTACACAACTCCAAACTGACTGGTGGCATGACTGACCAGTTTAGGATCAGCTTGACCCGAATGAGTTCATTTTGCCTGAGCCTGCTCCCCGTGGCTGGCTGGTGGATGGCAGGAGATGGACTGCAAGCATGAAATGCTACTACACAGACCCACTGGGTGTCTCTGGCCCCACTTCTGCAGCTGGGTGACAGCAGGCAAGCGACGGCTCTAGTGGCCCTCCACATAAGATGGACACGTGGCAGTGACCTTTTTAAAGTACTTTCATTTGGCCATGAAAGATCTTGGTGTTCGTGGGTACTTTTGCATTTGTCTGGCCTGTCCGTTGTTCCTTCTGACAGGTTTGACCTACAGAGTTTGCTCTGAATGGGTCTGTAGCACACATATTGGAATAGGACTTTCCAGAATTTCAACTCACTGAAGCCACAGGGAGTGAGTAAGCATAAGGGACAGAAAGAGAAGGGACAAGATACAACAAAAAATTAATTGCTTTACTACTTTAACAGTTTGTAATTAACATAATGCCCTTTTTGATTTTACAGAACATCAGTATGGATTGAGCTAACATCTCATTCATCAGTGATGTATTTAGAAATCAAATTCTTCCTGAGAGAGTTGTGTTGAATGCTGGGAAGGTAGAGAGAATGTCCCTCTATGGTTACTCCTATCCCTCTTTTTGGAGCATGCTCTTACATTCCCTGTAATGACTGGGCTCTGGGCTAGAGTGATCTCAGTGTGTGCATCGTGAACATTCTTACTGCCCTTTGTGATGGTAAAGATTTATTTTCTGCAGAGGGATCAGTCAAGGGTACTAATTTAAAGTCTCAGGCTCACAATGAGGTACAAGACACAATTTGAGGAGTTTGATTCAAGGGGAGGAGCATCTGACTCTGCTCCACATCCTCCACAACTTTCCACCTGGCTGCCAAGAAAACCAATGCAGTGCCCTTGATTTGGAGCATTCTCAATTTTTTGTCTCCCTGTTGTGCAGGGATATAGCTCTGTTATTTTTCCCTGAATGTCCGGAGACATTTAAAGAAAATGAGGCATCCGTACTGGAGATATTTCCCTCTTTCAAAGCTGACATGTGCTTCTGGCTCCCATTACAGATAGGTCACAATTTAACTTTTAGTTTACAGATGAAAGGAAACCCATGAGTCTTGCTTGGCAAAAAATTGCATCTTCCCAACCACACCCTACAAAGAATAGCTAGTTCTGGTGCAGCTGATCTCTGCAATAGGTGACAGCCAATGCTGGTGGAGTTGAGTCTTTGTGAAACTTCACAGAAGAGAATGGAGGAATACCACCGCATTGTTTATTAAATACATGAGGGATATGGCTTTGAGCTAAGAGCACAAATATCATATGTATAGCATTTGCTATACAAATAGCAAATACACAAATGAGTTTAAGAAAGATCCAAGCCAGAAGGGGTTGGTAAACTGGGTTAAAAGACTAAGTCCTGATTGGGATCTGGGACAAATCACTCAGGGATGCTATTGAAAAATCCAGAATTAACAGGGCATTCACCAAGCATAGAATCTTAGATGTGTGCAGGGTAGTGATCTGGTGTGGTGCCTATGATAGAAGAATCAAAACAATGGGAAAACTGAAAGCTAAGGCAGGGTGAAAAAAAACTGCCTTTAACTTCACAAAATCAGTCTGCTGAGCTGTGTGTACCATGATGAACATGAGAAGCTATAGGAGTGCCAGGCACGATGAGTGAAATATAGAAACAGCAGTGAATCATGTATTTACATCATGAAATTGGATTCTGCAAGCACCAAGAGAGGACACCTGGCATGGGAAGAGGAGAAGGCAAAAGCCTGGGAGCTCAGAGGTGCTCTTCACAAGAGCAGTGAACAAAGCTGCAGCAGGAGATGGGCCAAGTCAGCATGAATGTGAATGGAAATTACATTCATTTCTGTACAGTGCAGAGGTATGAAAGCAACTGTAGTGCTAAGGTAACCCCTGAAAAAATCCCTAGGCTGTGGAAAAAAAGTTATACAGGGCCTCTGAGGACTTGCAGGTGCATAAGAAAATGGGGAAATAAAAGTCTTTGAATGGAGCAGGGGGTCCCAAAGCTGTTAGTGCTCTGTGGGGGTGATGCTGTGATTTTCTGGTGGGAACTATGGACAGTGAGATTCTGAAGCACGAGCCTGTGCTGGTGTTCCCTGGCAGACACAGGTTACAGAGAAATGAGCCACACTTTCTCTGGAGCCCAATGGGAAAGAGGTGAGGAATCAGCCATTTTGCTGGAAAGGTCTCCCAGATGCAGCAGCCTGAGAAACCCAAGCTATGACCAAAACAAAAGAGAAGAGCTTTGTCAATATCCAGGCTGGCAGCAATGGGTCCACAAGGCCCTGTGGACATCCCAGGGCCTGTGGCAGGACCGTGTCTGACAACTGACTGAGTCTAACACATCCCATTCCCTGTCTTGGCTTGGCTGAGGTGGAGGGGTATGGAATAGAGCCCTTTGAGGGACACCTATAGCCCATGCAGGCAGAGGTGCCTGAGCTAAAGCCACTGGTCCCTGAGGCAGGCAGCTTGTGCCTCTGTTGATATGGCACTGAGAGATGGGCTCACCTCAGTAACAGGTCCCACTCAGACCTATTTTTAACAGGGTGCAATGGGCTTTGGGACTGGGCTGAAAGACACTACGTGTGGCTGGAGCACCAAAATTTTCAAGAGAAGCTTGCCAGAATAATACAGCAATCACAATAAGAGGTACAAAAAAAGAAATGAAGTAAAATAATGACAAGTTCATTGTGTACCTCCAGTGTGTGCAGAGCTTTACATGACAGTGAGCAGCTGTGAGGAACTTTGCATCCCTACAAGCATCTTATGATTTGGTGCTCCCATTAGGGTGTGAGTGAAGGAGCCACAGCTGGATCAGGCAGTGACTGTGGTGGACAGAAGTCTGCTCATCCTTGACCTCACAGATATTGTGCAGGACAGAGGGAAAACAGGAGGCAGAATCAGAGACCAGCACGGTTAGACTCAAGTCTGCAAAAACAGACTTGAGTCTGTCAGTACTTTTTATTCACTGGCAATGTAAATGAAGGGATCTGGTAACAGCTTTAAAACATCAGCTAGCTAGAGAGGATTGTCACTTATGGAGGGTAGTGCAGGGACTCCATTTTTCTCCATGGATGGAGGATCAGGGCACGAGGCTGGCGCCAGATGTATTTGTACTCAACTAAGAGGAGATGTGCAAAGTCCAGTTGTCATGTGCCTCATCACACCAGCTGGAGGTGTAAAACACCCATTGTGCTGGACAACACAGTCAGTCCTATTTTCTGCTTCTCTGTGAGAAACAGAGTGTGGCCTGGGGAGCCAGCCTGTAGTACCATGGTCCCATTGACCATGTTAAATGCTTGGAGAGCAAAACTCCCTTGTGAATTCCTTTGCATTCAATTACTGAAGGTTGTTTGGGACAAGATGTACAGGATTGAGCCACATTCTGCTGATATGGTGACCACATTCTTGGGCTTGAACCCATTGGCAACACGATGTCAAAAGAGCAATATGCCTTTCTTCTTGCTCCCTGTGTGGCCAGTTTAGCACAGCAGATTCCCATCTATTTCAGTCCAGAGGCCTCCACTGCTGATCTTCCAACATGTGCAGTACAACCTTTGCAAAAATCTTTTCCCTTCACAGGCTGAATGCATGTGTGAATCACTAAGAGTCAGGCCCGCATCTTGAGTCTACAGGGTGCTCCAGGTCAATGACAAAGTTCCCTCTTCATGTAGCAAATGTTGATCAAATTGCAAAACAAATTAATTCTGTCAGAGGTGCTGCTTGGACACAGCAGTGCAACTCTCTTAAGACAAATATAAAGTCAGACATTTCTACTGTGCAAAGACGGTGAGGGTCACAGAATGAAAAATACCATCAAGCTGAAGGATAGAGATGATGCAGTCTGCAAAAGCTGACACAAGCTGGATTTTGTGATCACTTCTCCATGCCCTTTGTAGGAAAGAACAATTGCTGCTGGTGGTGTGATGAGAATTCAGTCATGTACCTGTGCTTTAGGGAGCTCAAGTCTGAGTAATCCCTGGATGATCCAAGAATTCACAAATTTAGCATCAATGGCCACAAAATTAAGCCCAGAGTAAAGGGCACAAACAGGAATAATCCTTTTTCTTTCACTGAAGTGTCCAGCAGTTTGACACTTGCTGTGTCCAAGCAGCAGTTTGTTTAGCCAACTGTTTTTACTGGACCACAAACCTGCACTGAGTTTCAAATTCATTGACAGCTTGAACTTATTGCAAGGAATAATTTTACAATTTTGAGGTGTATATGGCATTGTTAAGGAGAACATAGTTCAAACATATGTAAAATAAGCTTACTGGGATAGTCTGCACACCTGCAGATGAGAACATCTGAGGAGCACTTAGGTTCATAGCTGTGCTGAGACCACTTTATCAAAAAGTAATGAAGAACCATAACAGCAGCAGAGCTGGAGGCTCTAACAATGAGAAGACTGTAAGGATGTGGTTTGCTCTCAAGAAGGTCTTCAAAGAAGCTAGGAGGGGGAAAGAGAGGAGAGAGGTGGGCTGCTGTAAGCAGAGCAGTAGGAGCTAGAGAGTAGCAAAAGGAAATAGCTGAGGCTGTAAGAACTGAAAAAAGTTGCTGAGAACTGAAGAAAGCTGAGCAGAGACCATGTTGCTGAAGGGATCTTTTTGTCAGCCCTGCACTCCTGTTTTCAAAACTGTTCATTATGTGGTTTGCAGCACAAGAATTCATTTGAACAATTTTTTCTGATGTTCCTACTAGGAGAAAACCAATGTAATATCTCAACTAGGAATTCCTTGGGAAAAAAGAAGGCAACATGAGGAATGACCTGCATTTGGTGGTCCATATGAAGGACTCCTCAGTGAGGTCAGTCTGCCATGCAGGAGAGTGCAGAAGGACATCTAAGGCCACCCCCAACCCAGCACTCTCAGGCAGAGTTAAAGACAATGTTTAATATACCCTTAAAAAAGGCAAATTTGCTTTGTACCTGCACTGCAGCAGGCTGAGACACTCATGCATGGCCCTGTGTTCACCTCCCCACCTGCTCCTCTCCCAGACCTTGTCTAGGCCTCAGGGCACGTGTCCTTGGCTCTGGGGACTGGCAGAGGGAAGGTTCCCCTTGGCCTGTGCAGCTCTGCCCAGGGCCAGGAGCTTGGACCTGTGCCCACAAGAGGAAGTCTGAGCTCAGGAGCAGGTAAGGTGGCTGTTTTGGTGGTGCTGGGTCAGGGGGGCTGTGGAGAAGGGACAGAACAACACCTGTGAATGCCCTGGGGTGTGGAATGGCACAAGAACTATGACAGCCAGTGACACCAAGTGGTAGCAGCCAGGGTGCAGTTGTGTTTGTGGCAGTGAAATTGCTGATATTTTCCTTGGTGCTTTGGAGCCTGAGTATTTAATACAAGCATTATAGAACAGGTAGGGAAACCCAAGGCCTAGTGGCCTTGTGTTGCTAACAGAAAGGTTTCCAAGACACAGCCTCACCCAAAGCAAGTTTTGCATCTTATGTAGAAGCTTTTCACTCTTCTGGGACTGGAGCTATGGGTTTGCTGCCCGGGTTTGCTGACAAGCAGCCTGACAGGCATGCAAAGGTCTCATTTGCCAGCTGAGTGATTGGAGTAAAAATCACCCTGTGCCTAAGGTAAAGGGACACAGAAAGCAAGCCTTCAGAGCATGTGCTGAGGGACTGGCTTTCTCCTATGAAGTCCTGCAGATGTTAGGTGGCTTCTTGTGGCACAGGGTCCCCTTGGAATATGAGCTCTACATACCAATGGTTTTTTGCAGGGTTTGCTTTCAGCACAGCATCACTCTGAGCACAGCTTAGAGCAGAGCTGCTGGCCCAACAGGTGGCATTTCAACATGCTTCAGATCCACATGTCCATCCCTGTAACACTGCAGAAGCATTGTCAGGAAAGAAGCATTTGCAGAATTGAAGAAATGTGGGGTTAGCAATCAACAGCTGTTGGCAGTGTGGTCATGGGCTGTGCTCTGTCCTCTCCTTGCAGAAGTGTTCTCAGGGGCTCCATCAGCACCAGCCGTTTGCAGATGTGCCGCAGTGTGGGCAGGAGTCTGCTTCTGCCTCCCACCCACTCTCCCAAAGAGCAAACCCAGAAGCACAGCAGACATAAATAGGAACCTCTGACATGTGATTCCCTCCATCTGTTCCAGACATTGGTAAGGTGAACCATGCCCCTGAAAAATGTGTTGCTCGGTCTCAACTGTAAAAGGAGTCTAAACAACATGCTCAGCCTTAGGCGTTCATACTGTGACATCTGAAGGTGGGGAGATTCATTCCACCCTTGTCTACAGACACTGCCACAGACCACAGCACAGCTCTGGGACCCTCCCTGCCTTTTCTGACATGGGTCTGGTGAGTCCTGACACAGCTACTGCTGCTGTGGTGCCTCTATGTCACAGCAGAATGGGTGAAGTTGTGTTTCCCAGGGATCTGTGTCTCAAAAGTGGATGAGTCCAACTCAGATGACAGCTTTTTCACATTTCCATGACATTTTTAATACCTGAGAATCTCTGAGGTTTTTGCTTCTCCACTGAATTTAATTGAAATTTGCCAATGCGTGAACAGGTTATTGAAAAGAAAACAAGCAGAAAGCAACCACATCAGCCTTGTTTTCTTAGGAATTAAGGGGAGGGGAGTGATCATCTTATTTTTGTGCTTAGTCTGATCCCTAGGGAAAAATCTTTCCAAACACCATATTCCACAACATAATACACAATTGAGACACTGCTGTTGAAACTGTGAACACACATATAACGGATTTCTACTTGCTTTTACACCTTATTTTATATTACAATGCCACCAAGAAGGATAGAAGCACTTGTCACAGCTATTGTTTGTCTTTCTGAAGTTAATTGAACTTAAGTGTTCTTTTCTCCCCACCAAAAGCAGAACTATAAACTGCCAGGAATGACTGTGCAAGAAAGCAGCATAAAGGTATGATCACGTACATTTGATGTAGGATCAAATAAAACTCAGAGGAATTAGAGACAGAGATAGGTATATGGGACTAAGTCTTTGGGGTTCAAATTCTGCATCAAGATCAAGATGGACATTCTGCCCTGTAGATTTGAGGCGTTTAATCTCACAGCAGCCACTTCAGAGCTTTCCTGTTAGTGGGGCATAAAGTCAGTTGTGATGGCTTGATGTCAGATTTAGGATTTATTGAGACAGGGATGGAGATAGATGGGGTGTGGGGGATGTGCAATGTGAAGGAACAGCCTGATGCTAATACAATGGGTGAGCCCTCCCTCTTTAGCTATCTTTTCTCATAAAAGAGTCCCTGTTAACTTTGCAGGTGGAATTACATCCAGAGAGAAATCCAGAGTTCATTTTAACACTGAGTTAACAGTGAAATTTGTCAGCTCTTGGATTTTTAGCAGATGTGTTATAAGTCTAACCATTTAAATGAAGAATTGTTTACCACTTACTCATTAAGGTTAAGACTTGAAAATCTTTCACACCATGGTGCACAGTGTTTGGGCAATCACCCAGCTCGAGCATGTCCCTCAGTCCTGAAGGGAATGGAAATTATTAAACTTGGCACAGGTTTAGTGATCTGCAGCATGGAGAGAGGTTCTGGCTCATCTACTCTGCAAACAACCACATGAGGCTGCAGTTTTACTTTTTGATGTGGTCTCATTGCAGAAGAGTATGCCAGCTGAATTATCAAAATGAAATACTATTCCTCTTACCTGGCTAAGCACTAGGTAATTTTACTTGAGGTTTTGGGGGAGGAGAGCTGAAACTGCTGGAGTGGGCATCATACCCACAATTCAAGCAATAATTTAGTCCATAGTACCTCATGGAGGAGCTGAGGTCTCACAACTGGTGTCACTCCTGATCCCCTTCATGGGGGAGAAAAGGAGGACAAGACCTAGATCTAGAGGGGATTAGGTCTTGTCCTCTGAGGTCCGCACACATAAGAAACTGCAGTGAAATAGGGAGGCCTCTGCTGCCTGCATGCCAGACAATGTTTGCTGTATAAAATCTTTGGTGAGATTAGGGTGTGCTCCTGTTCTTTTATCAGAAGGCTGTAATGAGACAAGGGGCAGCTCTCAGAATCAGAGTCCCTCCTTTGATAGCAGATGAACTTCCCTCTCTCTTAACTGCATGCACCTGTAGATCACTGTGCTGAGCTGCTGCTTGGATGTGGGAATGGTTTTTATTATAAGCATGCCTGGTATGTACTTATAAATTATACTTATTTTGGCAGCTTTCTTACCTATACCAAGAGTTACTAACAGCAGTCACAGGCTCTGGCTACTGAACACCTTCCCTGTTCTGTGGTCTCCAGCAGATCCTCCTACTGCAAATAGTATTCCCCCACTTTAACATTCACTAATCCTTACATTAATCTTCCCCTGGAGTATTTCCTGGATGATGATTTCAGAACAAAAAGTATTTCACTGAAAAATTTGTCACTGGCATTCTCAGCATTTGTCAACCCTCCTTCAGAGATAAATGCCACTGGGGCAGTGGTGAGATGCCTCTGTATTCAAAGTGATGAAAAATTGTCTGTTTGACATAAAGTGACCTGGAAGTTTCTGACTCAGCCTGATCAATTGCAAGTGTACATCTCCAAGTCTGAAGATAAGATTCTTGACTCAAGATAAGAGCTCATGCCTGTGTAATCTTACTCCTCTTTTGAATTTTAAGTGCTGGTTCTCACCTAGGATGAGAAGACACACCATCACATAGATGAAACCACTGGACAGCTCTGTGAAAGTCTGAGTTCTCTACTAACAAATATTCGGCTGTTTGGCCCTTTTATCTCCCACTTAACAGGAGATGATAGATCCTATTCAATGGGAGCCTGACCATTTAAAAAGGAATTGAAGTATTTTTTATCCTATACCACAGAACAGAAATATGGCACCCCAAAATAGAGACAGATAATTCGATTAGAGGATGTGTGAAAGCTTTAGCTTTGCCAGGGAGCTAATTCCCTCAAAGGACACAATCTGGACTGGATTAGAGGCAAAGCTTACGTGGAGTAAACTGCATGGTTACAAACCTCTGGGTGAATGCTCTTGCTCTTTGATGAAGTGTGAAGTCATTTACACCTTTTTGCCATATGTTTTGCTGAGTAGGAGTGTGTATGCAAGGGTAGTTACCATGGAATAAATGACATGCTGTAAAGTCACACTGTCAATTAAATTTATTTATGTGCCCGTGCTTTTAGCCAGAGGAACACCCTGTTTCTAGATGGTGGGTGAGGAGCAGTGTGAGGAAAATGCACTGTCAAAATAAAGCTGCCTCTCTGCACATGTAGTAGGAAAACCAAGTGTTTTTGAAACATTATGGTGACAAATAGTGTGCCTACAGGCTTCCCCGTGTTCTTGGCTGTCTCAGTCTGACTCACAGGTAGCACATGGGGTCAGCCCTGGAGAGCTGCAAAGGGAAGAGACTGCTGGCAGAAATGGGAGACCGAGTGTTTGAGATGATACCTTCAATTCACGTGCCAATTAAAATTGATGGGCACCCAGATCCCTTCTTCAGGATTTGTAGACACAAAAAGAACAATAAAAATATTATTCCTGGCTTCTGCAGGACAAGGTGGGGAAATTTTGTGAAAAAAAAAAAGAAAAATTCTGGACTTGCATCAGTGCTTACTGTATGGTTAGAGGTGTAGTGGCAGGCATGCTCCTGAATCTTTGGCCCAGGAAGCCTTCCTTTGTTCTCTGCACTCACACTGGGCTTGGCGGCACTCTGCCTGTGGGAGTATTACCATGTGTTGCATCACTGGATTTTTCAGCTTAATTTTGCTGCTTAGTTTTCCTCCAGGAGTCTTTGGAGCTCTTTATTTTTCCTGTCTCCCTGATGGAAAGGCGATAGGTAGCGACACTTCCACTCAGGTTAGGGTGAGCAAGTCCAGCAATGGGGATGTGCTCAAGGGGCTGGGGAAGGCTGGGAAGCTTTTCCTGGCTCATGACAGCTGCTAGCAGCTCTTGATCCACCACTGCCCTTGCCCAGCTTTTGCAGCCACTGTCACAAAAAAATAAGTAAATTAATTGTGGGTTTGGGTTTTTCTCAGCTACCTTCTTTGGGTGATATTAAGTACAGAGGCTAGTGGTGGGTGTTAAAATACTCTCATGGTTCTGGAGCTTTTTCACAGGGGCTCAGATAAGGTGGGGGAGTTTCTTGTGTTCGGTGCCGATTGGAGAATAAACTCAAGTATGCTAGGTGGCTTAACCACAGGGACCTGTTTTCTTTCTCTGCCGGAAACACCTGCCAAAAAAGCTGTGTTCACTTGGGCTCTATAAAGAAAAGCCCCAAATGAAACTTCCAGCCTCATAGCAACAAATCAGGAGGTGATACTCACAGTACACTTGTTTAAATTCAAAGCATCACTGTGCCAACTGGATATGAAAAAATTATGGCTGTTAATTAAAATGGAATGTCAATATAAAGGAACTAACAATGCTTTCCCTGTCATAATTACCAAAGAAATACCTTTTATTCTTACTGAATTGGCTAAATTACAAGAAGAATATGGTTGCACTCAGAAAGAGTCAAACTAAATATGTATGGAGAGTCTCCCTTACATGGGGAGAGTGGTTTATGCTGACAGAAAGAGAAGCTGAGGGTGAGTGAGGACCTGGGGTTTTCTTAACCACAGGAAGTAAAAGCTCCCTGGTCCCTCACCCAAAGAGCCACGTATTGGGCTGTGGGGTTGAGTTCCCCTGGAGACAGGCGATCCAATTGCTGCAGTAACTTCTATGGATCAGTTGACTGAAAGAGTCCAAAAGGCTGCCAGCCCCCAGGTAATGCATCGATGCATACTGGAACCTGAACAGGGCTCCCCGATAAGCATGCCAGGGGATCCAGATTCACACTCACAAATATGAGCAAGATGATTGGGACTACAGCTTGTAGTAAAGCTGCAGAAAGAGAGCTACCTTGTGTGCCAGGGAATTAACAGATTGTTGTCTACTATCACAGCTGTTTCTGCAGAGTGAGCTTCCTCTAACTAAAGATCCTCTTGGAAACTAGCTGCAGGGCTGTGGAGTGCAATATGATGCTGGCTGTTTCCTGAACACCCAGTTGTCACCCTGTTCAGCTGTGCCCTGAACACTCTGATGTGAAGCACTACCCAGGATGCCATTTCTTCAAACACCCTTAGGTGTGAAAGGTGACACTCAACCTTGTTATGATCACGCTTCTCAGACACTACTCGTGTAATCTGTGCTAAAAGTCTAACAAGTGCACCAATTACAGAGTGAGTATTATTTATGTTAGCTATCTCTTTTATGTCCTCTGCTGCTTTTGAACTGAGCAGGGCCAACTTTGATGTGTCAACCAGGCTTCAATTAAAGGCTACTTTTGAACGGCATGTATCCAGGTTTGATACATCCTTTCAAGAGGGATCAGTGAAGGATGCTAAGAATTGTCAAGGGGACGGCTTCTCTAGGTAAGGAGACTGAGACTGCAGCAGCGACAGGTGAGGTTGGGTGCAGCTGTGATGGAACTGCAATTTGGACAATGGAGTAACTTCACTGCTGGTGTCACATTATCACCAGCTCTCAGCTTCACTAAACAGTAAAAAGTGCAGGTTTGTATCAAGTTACATGTCACCACTGCAAGGAATGGCCTTTGACAGGGTGTAAAAAAAAAAAAAAAACAACAACCTAGAGAAGTTCTTTAAAGAAAACACCATTTAATTAAGATTACACAAGGTCAAAGTGCAATTAAAACAAACATGCTGAATACCACGTGCACTGCCCCACAAGTCCCCATTTTAAAACCAAGACACTTCATTCTCAAAACCACCACAGGTGTGAAGTCGCCTTCCACTTGTTCCTCCTGTTCTCTCTAGCTTTACGTAGCACTAAAAATTTAGCCTGTGTGAAGTATAAAATTTGTGCATTGCAGAAGATACCCTCTACTATGAAAGTGCATCAGAGACAGAAGTGTGTCTTTTTCAGAGTCTTCACCATCACCTTGCCATTCTGTTAATCACTTTGTGGGAATACCCATGAGAAACTCGTGTTAGGGTTCCTCAGCCAGAAGGAATGCACTGCATACTGGTTTGGAGGAAGTCCAGCAAACCTAAGGCCAGCGCGGAAGACAGCGAGGAATTCCCTCTTGGTCACAGCCCTGCTGTCTGAGTGCACAAAGAGAGGGCCCTCCCCTGGTGGCCGTGCTCTCACGTAGGTACGGAGAGCCTCAACAGGACAGACCCACATCTCTTTGCGTAGTCTCAGTCGGATCAAACACCTCTGTCGGCCCATATGAGATGGATGCAGAAAAAGGGTTGCACTTCCTTCTGTCAGCTGGAGGTCGCTCAAGTACAAGAGGTCTGGCTGTGCCATATTTTGGTGATTTGCCACCATATCTCCTATATGGAGTACACCAAAATAAGCTACAGTAAAAATGGCACGAAACAACATACACTCATAAGGAGAGCTGCACACAGATTCCAGAGTTCCCAGGAGAGATCTTAACACTTCAATTGTTACAGGAGAGTAGTCATCATTTGAATGGCTAGTCCTCCGTTTCAGCCTTGACATCATGTAACAGACAAGAGGATCTGGAAGAGGATCAGGATGATTTACCATTCTGGAGATGAAGGACAGTCCTTCCATATACGTTATTATTTTCGTGGGAGGCAGATCCTGGGACTCCATGGCGACCAGAAACTTTCTAATTTGTTCAACTGGAATTGGCCAGACTGCAGACAGAGACATGCCTTCTCTAAAGGAAAGAAAGTTTTTCAGGCCTTCATGGTAGACTTGCCATAAGTGCTCCTCTCTTGAGTCCTCCAGTAACAGCAGGGCCTTCAGGGCCCAAGGGCCCAAGGAATTCTTCTCAGGAACGTGGCTGAGCTTATCTGCTGAAAGAAAACCATGTTAGTAATGGTAAACAAAATCTTCAGCCTTTACTTGAACTTTTTTGAAAAAAAAAAAAAAAAAGGCCTGTCCCATGCATTCTTATGACTCTCGTCTGCAGAGTTTTCAACAGCCAGAGCACAGGAGGAGGATTACATTCTCAAAACCCATAAACGCCCACCTATTTGTCTCTTTAAAGCAATATCTCAAGCCTGGTGACAGATCTGACACCCTATTGCAAGGTTTCTGTGACCTCAGACCCCAACTAATGGGCACGAGTGGCCGGGAGTGCCAAAGGCACCACAAAGTAACAATATATTGAGGAGTTCAAAGTCTTCCAACAGTGTGGTCAGACCTCATGGAAGAACCTGGCAGGACTCTACCCACCTCCCCCACCACTCAGCTGCCCCCTGCCCCCCAAGGGCACAGTTACCTGCTCCTTCCTCGCTGCCAGCCTCTAGTCCCCCGGTGCCACCCGATCCGGAGCAGCCATCGGGACCGCACGGCAGCCACTCCATGCCGGGCTCCCGCCGCAGCAGCGCCAGCAGCGACCAGAAGGGTGAAGGGGCAGCCGGCAGCTCAGCTGTTCTCTCCATCACCAACAAAACAGCAGCCTCGCAGCGAGAAGCACGAAACAACTCCTCGATGGTGCCACCGTGCTGCCCTTTTGTACCCTGGCCCTCCAGTGCCAACTGGAACGCCCCCTTTACGCGCCCTTCTGCGGCCCAATCCGAGCCTGTGCCTGAGGGTCCCTGCGGGCTCCCCCATCCTGCCTCCTCCGCCCTCTCCCCACTTCTCTTCCCTCTTCTGCCTCTGCGGGGGAGTTACCTGGAAGGCGACACTTCCAGTGCCCAGGAACTGCTAATGGGCCCATTATCGCCTCCATTGTGCTGCAGCTGAGGGCCAAGAAAGGAGCAGAGAATGTGTCCGCGGGTGGCTTAATCGGTCCCTGGCCCCGTCGTTCTGCCCTGCCACAAACCTGTGCCATTTTGTTAGTAAAAGGAGAGAGCCAGCAGCGGGGGGACTTACAGAGGCAGTACAAGTCTCTAGGACGGCCAGGAATAATAGTCAGATCTTGAGGGGGTGGAATCTCCTAGGGAAGGCGGCCGCCGCCGCCCCTGGACAGCTTTCTTCAAAGGGAGACCAAAAGCTTAAGTTGTCGGCTGAGGAGCCTGGTAGCTTTGGTTTTTTCTTAGGATTTTTCTGGGATAGCTACTGTGGGGAGGCAGCTGTCTCGTTGAACTGTGCAAAAGCATCTCAGCCTGTACTTTACAGAGGAGGAAGGCTGTAGAGTAATTCAGAACAGAGCCAGCTGCCCTCAGCGATTCTCTGCCAAACCTGGAAACCACGTCTTGCAGAGCCCAGGAGAATTACTGGGAGGTAACACAAGTACATTTCTCTCCTTTTTAACCTCATCACCAAATCCAGACTCACATTTCAGACTCTGGCAGAGTCCCGGCCGTTTCACACCTTCCAGTTCTCAGGCCGCGCCCGGCTTCCCATCCTCCACCCAATCACCCAGGGCAGCGCTCGGACCCCACCGGGGCTGTTCCGAGGAGGACTCCCGATAAAAAGGCCCCCAGGGCTCGCCTCCGGCAGTCTCCGTCGGGCGCTCCGGCCGCCGCTGCTCGTCCCGCTGCCCGTCCCGCTGCCATGGCCTGCCCTGCCCGCGCTGCGCCTGCCGCCTCGCCCTTCTGGGACATGCTGGCTCTGCTGGCCCGGGAGCCGGGCATGGAGTGGCTGGAGCCGAGCCTCGCCGGGCACGGAGTCACCTCCCCGCCTCGCAGCCGGGAAGCACCGCGGAGCGGTAAGTGCGGGCCGGGGCCGGGGCCGGGGGCACCGCACCGCTGGCGGCCGCGCCTCCTGCCGGGCAGCGCCTTGGTTCTGCTCGGGTTCTTGTGTGAGGCTGGAGGGTTCGGAGGGATGGGCTGGGAGAGTTCTTCCTCCTGGGCTGGGAAATAATGTTACTTACTGGAGGGAGCGGGCTGTGTGACCTTTGTTGTTGTTACTTCTGTAGCCGTCCCTTGGTTTAAAAATTGCTTTCTATTTGTCTTTCCCATTACCGCTCTGCAACCGGAGTGTTACCACATCCAGTGCCTGAAACGGGCCTGATATGTTGCTTGTTTCTTATTTGAAAAATATCTCCGGTGCTCCTGTGTGAGAGCTGCCTGTCAGATAAACTCACAGCGTTATCTGGAGGTTTAGTGCGCTCAGGAGTGCTGAAGTCTTTATTCCCGCTTAAGCAGTATGCTTATGTCTCTTGTCACCGTGTGCTAATGTGGATCTTCTCTTGCAGGAGGCGAGATCAGTTATCATCAGAAGCATTCCTTGGGACCTTGGCCTCTGAAGACTTTGTCGTTGCTGGAGCACTCAGGGGATAGTAGGCTTTGGCAAGCCTACCTCGAAGGACTGAAGAAATTCCTTGTCTTCAGGGAAAGCATGGGAATGTCTGCAGCCTGGCCAATTCCAGTGAAGCAAATTAGAGGGTTTTTGGCCGTGGAATCTAATTATTCCTCCTCGAAGACACTCATATACATGGCAGCACTTTCTTATTTATCAAAATTGACTGGTAACTCTGATCCTCTGGAAGATCCTATAACCTGTTGCTTGGTGACAGGGTTGAAACGTCGAGCAGGTATCCTGAGGGATAAATACTTGCCTGTAACAATTGAGATGTTGCGGTCTCTCCTAGGAGTCCTGGAGACTGCATGCATAACTCACTATGAATGCTTGTTGTTTCGTGCATTATTTACTGTGGCTTTTTTTGGGGCACTTCGAATAAGAGAGATTGTGGCAAAGCACCGTAATGTACTGCAGCCCGAGCTGCTGTACCTGAGTGATCTCCAGCTGATGGAGAGGAAGGTGCTGCTTTTCCTGCCTTATTCTCCTGTGGATCACGAGAGACATGTCATCAGCCTAGCGCTGTCTGGAGAGCCGTGGGTGTGCCCTGTGCTGGCCCTCCGGAGCTATCTGGCAGCCCGTCCACGGCAGGAAGGGCCGCTCTTCGTGCACTCGGACTCCAGGCCTGTGACGAGGAGGGAGTTCCAGGCGGTTCTCAGGCGTGCCCTGTGCCTGCTGGGGCTCTCTCCGGAGCAGTACGGCGTGCATTCCTTCTGGCTGGGCACTGCCCTCACCGCTGCGCGCTGCGGCTATGCAAGGGAAGATGTCACTCGCCTGGCAAGATGGCCCTGTGTGATGCCAGGAAGATTCTTGCCAAGGAGACCAACAGGAGAATAGAAGCTAAGGAATCATCTTCTTTATGTAGAGTCAAATTTAGCTGTATAGTTTATAGCTTTTGACAGGAATTTAGTATTAATACCTGAAATTAATTTTCTACCTCACGGTGGGGTGATCCTAAATTAACACAGAACTTGTTTGTTCTGTCTGTGTTTTAAGGTAGGGGGAATGTTAAACCCTTGTGCATGGACTGCATTTTTATCTTGTATAGTATCTTTATTATCTTGAGATAATAAATATTGCCTTTTTAAAAACAGTTTCTGCCTACTAGTACTATTGCTGGTATTTACTCAGAAATCATAATCTTGGCTTTGAGAGCAAAGAATGACAAAGTGACTTTTCTCAGTTTGTCATTCTTTGCTCTCAAAGGAAAATGGAGCTTTTAAGGTACTCGTTCAAAAGAGGAAGTTGTTAAATGGTATTACATTTTGGCATAGCTCTACACGTTTTGACACTAACATTTCACTAAGGTCAAAAGGAAAGTATAAGCTACATTATTAGCCAAATAACAGACACCAAAGGATGATCTTCTTAAAATGTTGATCATCATAAAATGTTCACAATGATACCTTTTACTGTTTAAATGGATGATAGTAACTTTTCATCAGACTCTGCCTCTGAAAAGATTTAATTTAATCTTCTAGACTCAATTCCCTGTGAGCATAATTAGCTTAATCAGTATTTTAAATAACAAAAATAGCACATGGTTCACCTAACAGTTAATGATTTCCTTAGGATGTGCTACATGCTGGCCTTAATTTGACCTGCTTTTTTTCCTGAATTTTAAGTTACTTTTTTAAATTGAGTTTTTCAACCATAACCATAAAGTACAATGGCTTGAATATTTCTAATTTTGGTGCTAATAGCATTTGTAGCACTTTGATAGCCTCTGGTGGAAAATATTTTTCATCATATGGCTGGATAGGGATAGGAGTTGGTGAGTCAGACAGTCCTCTGTCAGAGAACTGTGGTGAGCAAACCTTTTAGATCACCCTTATTACTATCACTGCTTCAATCCTGTACTATGATTATAGCTCAACAGGGTGGCTTTGTATCTTGCTCTGCACTACACCCTTCTCTAACAAAATTATGGGGAACAGAAAGATGGTAGCTAGCTGAAATTTAATGCTGGCTTCATCACCATGTGAGTGATCATCCGTGATTTCTGAGACTTTTTGGTTTTAGTTGAAATACACCCTGCCCATGCAGGGCAGCCCCTCCATCTCTACTGTGCACGGTGTTGGGCTCACTGTGGGAGTTACCTACAGCACAACAACACTTCTGTGGGTATGCTGATATCAGAGACAGCAACTAAAAGCTGTCTTTTTCACTTCTTTCCTTTGTTCACCTGAACAAAGCTGCACAGTAATTTCCATTTCTGTGCATGAAATCTTAAGTGTAAATAAAGCTAAGCAAATGTAGCATCTCCCCAGGAATTATTCTGAGGTGCCCACCAGCTGCTGCTGCTGCTCTTTAGGCCGAGCAGATACTTAGAACACACCTGCCTAAGGAAGTGGTTTGTGCTCTGTGGAAGCTTTGGGTTTTTGCTGTCCCCTGTGTATGTGATGTGTCTGCTCACTGGCTGGTGCTCCATCTAGGCAGGCTGGTTTCTGGTATTGTCTGCTCACCTTGCTGTGAAAGGTCTGTGTATTGGCCTTATATTGCACGGCTTTAGTCGTGGTGGGAGGGGGGACTGCAGGGGTGGCTCTGCAGAAATGGTAAAAGGGGCTGCCCCATTCATGCTTTTGTTTCCCAGTACCCAAATATTTTAACAGCCTGACAATTTAACTAACTGCTAGGACTCTTCCATTTAATTGACTTCAGCAATAAATTGTGTTTCCCAAATGGGGATACAGGAGAGTTTTTTGCAAGCATTTTAGGGGTGCAAATAGTTGTCCTAGCAGACAGGAATGGCTGTATTAATGCTCGCACCCTTAATATAGGTGCTGTTATGAAAGCTTTTAGGTAAGTCTGTCTTCTGGGGAACCTGGTATTTGGCAAGCAAATGTCATGATGATTGCTCAGGAATTCTGGGAAAATGGATGTCTGCCTTATCTGTAATTTCTATGTCTCTGATACATGAAGCAGAAAAGAGGATTATCTTTGCTCTTATTTCTGCCTACATTTTATACCTATAGCCAGAATTTTGATCTTGTACCACTCCCAAGTGGAAGCAAAACCCCAGAAGCAGCACCTCCTGCCCCTCCTTCTCCACTGACCTGGGTGTCTGCAGAGTTGTTCCTTTTGCATATTCTCACCCTTCTCTTGCCACACTTATATCTGCACAGTAACTTTCTTTCTTCCTCCTTAGATATGTTATCACAGAGTCACTATCACCATTTCTAACTGGCCCAGGCTTGGCCAGCAGCACGGCTGTCCTGGAGCCATCTGGCATTGGCTCTGCTGGACAAAGGGGAAGCTTCTGGTAGCTTCTCACAGAAGCCACAGCTTTAGCCCCCTGCTACCAAAACCTGGTCATGCAAACCCAATACACTAGTTCTTTTCATTTAGCAGTTCTAAAGTATAGAAAAAGAATAGGCAATAAGAAGGGTATTTACTTCAAGGCGTAAAGTAAGGAACTATTTCAACTCACATTTTTCCCTACCATGTCAATTCATGGTTTCATGCATTTTTATCATGTGCAGGATGAAAAGCTAAGTGTACTGACTCTAGAAAAAAGCTGAAAAACCCTTTGTCTTAGGTTGCAATGCAAGATGTAACCAAAAGTATGCATTCTATCACCATCGGTTAAAACCAGGTAGAGCAGTGTTCTTTATCTCTTCCATGACCCATAACTCCAGGGGGGATGTCCTCTGTGAATAGGCCAGCTATCAAAACCAGGTAGGGTAGTTTTCTTTATCTCTTCCATGACTCATCCTTTGTCTAAGGAAATATCTTCTATTAATAGGCCATTAAGTCTCACTGCATCTACACCACCACTAGACCTTCAGAAGAAAACTACAGCCTTCAACCAGGCCACTGCTTCAACAAAACTACATCTGTCACCCCAAAAACACTGCAGCCACCATTTCAATTGGACTGCTACCAATACCTCGACCAACAGGGTGTCAGGTTGTATGCTGACTCTGTCAGTGTTGTTTTGTATTACTGCATTTTTATTTTAATTTTCCTAATAAAAACCTGTTATTCCTATTCCCATAACTTTGCCTGCAAGCCCCTTAATTTCAAAATTATAATAATTCAGAAAGAGGGGGTTTACATTTTCTATTTCAAGAGAAGCTCCTGCCTTCCTTAATAGACACCTGTCTTTTCAAACCAAGACACTCTTGTATTACTGATGGCTCTTCTGTGGGATTTCACTGTATTATGTGCAGATACTGGTGAATCATTCATGTGAAAGTTCAAACTCTTAAAATTTCTAGAATTTTTAATTGTTAATTTAAGTAGCTAGACTCTTCAAGAATAAAGGAGAAGTAATAGAATAATAGAATCACAGAAAATTTTGTGTTGAGGTCTTTAAGACCATCCAGTTGCAGCCTCCCTGCCATAGACAGGGACACCTTTACTAACTTCACCAAGTTACTCAGAACTCCATCCAGCCTGGCCTCGAATGCCTCCAGGGATGGGGCATCCACAAGTTCTCTGGGGAAACTCTGGGAATACCTTATCCCTCACAAAGAAAAAAAAAAATCCTGATATCTAATCTAAACCTACTGTCTTTTAGTTGGATCAATTTCCCATTGTCCTGCCATGATCCTGTAAAAAATCCCTCTCAATCTTTCTTTTAGGCTCCATCCAATTACATCATCATTAAGCCTTCTCTTTTCCAGGCTGAACAACCCAAATCTTCAGCCTTTCCTCCTAGGAGAGGTGCTCCATCCCTCTAATCAACTTGGTGGCCCTCCTCTAACAGGTCCATGTCCTTCCTGTGCTGGAACCCCAGAGCTGGCTGCAGCCCTGCAGGTGGGGTCTCACCAGAGCAGAGCAGAGCAGAGCAGAGGGGCAGAATCCCCTCCCTCCCCTGCTGCCCACAGGGCTCTGGATGCAGCCCAGGACACCTTTGGCTCTCTGGGCTGGGAGTGCCCATGGCTGGGTCATGTCCAGCCTCTCACCCACCAGCATCACCAAATCCTCCCTGGCAGGGCTGCTCTGGATCTGTGCATCCCCCAGATGGGGCTGATACCAGAGGCTGTCCTGACTGAGGTGCAGCACCCTGTATCGGTCTTGTTAAACCACAAGGGCTCACTTCTCAAGCTTGTCCAGGCCCTTCTGGATGGCACCGGGTCCCTTGGGAGTGTCAACAGCACCACTCAGCCTGGTGTCATCTGCAAATTTGCTGAGGGTGCCCTTAATCCCTTCATCGATGTCCTTAATGATGATATTAAGTAACACTGGCGCCAGTACAGATCCCTGAGGGGCACCACTGATGTCCATCAGGACTCTGAGCCATTGACCACTACCCTCTGGATGTGACCTTTCTACCAATTTCTTATCCATCTAGCAGTCCATCCCATCAAATCCATCTCTTTCCAATTTAGAGAGAAAGATGTTGTGGGGGACTATCAAAGTCTTTGCAGAAATCCAGATAAATGATGTCTGTAGCCCTTCCCTTGTACCCTGAGGCAGTCACTCCATTGTAGAAGGCCCCTGGCTTGGCCCGGCAGGACTTGCCCTTGGTGAAGTTGTGCTGGCTCCTCAAATCACCTCCCTGTTCTCCACATGCCCTAGCACAGCTTCTAAGAGGATCTGTTCCACGATTTTCCCTAGCTCAGAGGTGAGGCTGACAGGTTGGCAGTTTCCCCTTTCTACCCTTTTTAAAGATGGATACAATGTTTCCCTTTTCCCAGTCATGTGGGAAAGGGAACTTCACCTGACTGCCATGACTTTTCAAACATCACAGAATGTGGCTTAGCAACTCTATCAGCCAATTCTCTCAAGACTCTGGGGTGCATTTCATCACAGACTTCTGTGAGTGCAGGTTCTTCAGGTGGTCATAAACCTGATCTTCTCTTACAGGTGCTCCCCACTCTCCATCCTGCTGCCCACCTGCTCGAGAGGTGTGGGAAGAAAGGCTGATATTAGAGACTGAAGCAAAAAATTTGTTGAGTACCTCAGCCTTTTCCTCATCCATTTTTACCAATTTTCTAACGTTGTTTTTCAGGGAGGCTACACCTTCTTGGAGGCTCCTTTCCTGGTTTACGTATCTGTGCCTAGGGGTTTTTCTTTCATTCAAAAGATCAAAAATTTTTCTTCTACACCTGGCTGGTATGCATTTGATTCCATTCTGATTGTGATGCTTATATCAAATGCATAGTCCCTAGGATGACAGAACTAATGTCGCCTGCCCATTACTCCAGTACGAATCAAACACGTGTAAATCTTATGTCCTTATACACAATTTTAATTTTAATTTTATAAATTGTTTAAATTTTAAATTTAAAAAAAATTAAATTTTTAATTTCTTTTTTTAATTTAATTTTTTAATTGTTTAGAAACGCTGTATCCATACTGTTGATTTTCATCTGCAAAATTCCAAGCAATCATCCAAAAACATTATATTGTTTTCTTCTTTTCAACCCATAACAAATGTATTGAAATGAGCCACTCTGCTTACAGATACTTCAGAAAAGTGATGCTATCTTCAGCTGAAATGGTGGTGCTTTGTTCACGAGATACAAATGACTCTCTTGTGCCAGAATGAGTATAGCTGCAGAGTTTGAATAAATCAGCAGGTTTACTACAATGTTTTGCTCAAGAGGAAATATTTTTGCTTAAACCACAGCATAATGTAGGTTGTTCATGCTAGGACATTTTAAAGAATGTCAGTGCCCGTGTATACCACAAGATGTTTCAGTAACTAAACCCATGGTTTATCAAAAGTTCTTTTCCCTCAGAGATGAGTAGCTGCTGCTTGCTTTATCCCACAGGGAGATTTGTTTGGGCCTAAAGGCATCGTGGTAATTTAGAGTTGTGTCCTCCCCTATGCAGTTGTGCCATATTTTGTGTTGCAAGGTGGATGTGAGTTTACCAGGAAAGCATATGTTTTCAGGGAATGCTAAACCCTCTATGCAGGTATGCCTGTGGCCATGATGAGTTTTGGTAGTGTTTTAAAGGAGTGTTCCTATCAACCTCTAAATTTTGGAGAGAGTGAAACTTCAGTTTTGAATTAGTGTCTAAAATGTTGCCTTTCAGTCTCGCCTCTTCAGACATTGGTTTAATGTCTGGGGGTTTTTGTGGTGTGCATACAAGCTGGGACACCTAGAGCTGTCTTCAGCCTGCAGTGGGAGCTGGGAGACTTCCTTCTGCTCCAAAAGCTGAGGTAGTGTGCTGCCTTCCATGGCTCAAGAGTGACCATCAGGAGGAAGATGTTCAGCACACTTGTAACAGCCTAGAATTTTTTCCCTAATTCAGCTTGGTTTGGAGCATCAGGCTGCCTGTCAGAGCAAACTTGTGATTTGTGTCTAAGCCCAGAGGTTACCTTTGTGTAGGGCTCAGATTCTGCAATTGGCCATTCAAAGGCATGTTCCAAGCTGGAAATTATCCCAATGAGAAAGAGCAGTGTATAAAATAGCTTTCTGATACCTTAAATTATAAACTAGCTTTGTCCTTAACCCTGCCCAGATACTGATGGACAAAATACTACTGAGCTTGTAAGCATTGTGCTGGAAAAGGGGTAACCTGCTGCATATTAGATCACATCAGATTTCTAGGTTCAGAAAGTTTCTCTTCAGGGGCTGGGAGGTGGTTGGCAGAGCTCCCTGTGTAAGTGCACCAAAAAAATTTATACTCAGAAAACCCCAGAACTGTAACAGGCAAATGAGGATTTCCCACCTCTGGAAAATGTGGCTAATATTCTTCATTATCTCATGAGCTAGAATTGTGAACTCTCCTAATGTATTTCCTATCTTCTGTGTGTACAGCAGGGTGGAAGAAAATATGAATGAGTGTGTTGGTTTCGGGTGGTAGGGGATTTTTAGAGAGAAGGAAGGAGGAGGCAGTAGGTGGGTGAGAAAAAATGAGGTGGAGAGAAACATGTTGCATCTAAATGAAGTGCTGTGTGCTCTCAGCTGTTGTTACCCATGCTGTTAAAACCAGTTAGTCTAAGGAGAGAAGTCTGACTCTGAACAGTTAGTGTGCTGCTTGACCCTATCACAAGATAATATTCAGTAGCAAATGCTGTGAAGAAAGTGAATGCAACAGCTTCTGTGGGGAAAAATTGGCAGGAAGGCAAGTAGAAGCAGACTGTGAGACATTTCTTACAAACTGTGCTTAGAAACCAATCTGTTCTTCTTTATTGTTCTCTGATGAAGGGATGGATTATAAATGGTACAGGCAGCCTTGAGGCCTGTACAGTATCTGCAGCTTTTCCAGTTGAAGGCTGAAAACTCTTAATGGTTTTTATGCAAAAAAGGGTAAGAATCCATAAAAAATTCTGAAAATGTACATGTAAAAACTTTAGGCTCAAGAGCAAATTATCATTTTATGCAGGAGAAGGATTGAAAGAACAAAATTCTAAATATGTTTTTACACTTCTTACCTACATTGCTTGTAGTTTGGCTAAGATAAATATCTAACTTTGGAAGTTTTAATATGAAAGAGATCTCTCTTATGTCATCTCCAGTCTGTCCTATTTCTATTTTTTGATGCTGTCTACATAACATTATACGTGTGTCTAGAAGCATAAAAAGTTTCAGGTGTTATGTGAGTGGTGCACAAGCTCAGTGCACCAATGAATGGTCCATTCTCGTCCCACTGAGTGTTAATTGCTCTGTTAATAGCCCAGACTCATCCCACGAAGTCAAATGTTGGAACAAAATACGTGGGAGCGGGGCTGGCCCTTGTGCCATGTGCCTCAGTCGCTCTCCGCATGGGCAGAAGCAGCCTGTGCCCAGCTTTGTGCCGGCTCCCGGGGATGGCACGGCTGGAATTCCCTCCCCTGGAGCCTCCCGTGGCTGGGCTCAGCCCTGCCGAGAAGGATGTCCGGAAAGAGCCCGGATTCAGCCACCCGAACGGTTTGGTTCCTTCTGCTCGTCTTTCTCTTTAAAAGAACGTCTTGGCTCACCGTGGCTTACATCAAATGTAAGGCAAAGGATCCGCGAAGCTGATGGAAGCAGGCTGAAAGGCGATGGGATTTTTGGGTGATCGGTAGGCTGGGTGACAGGGCCATCTGCTGGCACAGGACTCTGACAGCATCCCGGGGAGCTCTGCTGGGAGCGACTCTCCCTCTGGGAGTGCTTGATGGCTTCATTCTAACCTCCCAACACCCGTCACTCCTCTTAAATTATCTTTGTTAGCGGCTTCGTATCTTGTATTCATTTCTGATTAGGTAGCAGAACTTTCTACAGTAAAGAATGACAACTCTTTATAAATTTAAGCTTCATTGAAAAGTTAAATGGGATGTTTGATCTGGGGCTAGTATTGCCTTAGAACACGCCAAAACTTAAAAACTATGTTTTGAAGAAGTGTAGGTTTGTAGAAGAATCTCTCAGATCAACGAGAAATTAATGTTAATGCTCGACATTCATACAAAATATACACATTAGGGATATTTTGATTAAAAATACAAATCAGATGTCTTGTGAACAAACATAAAGAAGCCAGATGGTCTGTCATACTAACATTGTTAAATTTCAATATTGAAAAGGCTTTTGGAGATGTTTTGGTTTACTTTTGCAAGCACTGTGCAATCAATGCAGCATCTCAAATGTAACAAACATGTCTGATATATATGTGTGCTCATGTTTACCTGTCTGTATGTTTGATTGAAGTACATCAGTCCACACTGCTTGACATGTGTGTATTGCTGGTGTAACAGGTCACACGGTTGTCTCAAGCCTGTGGCAGAGCAAGGCTAGTCCTGGTTCCAGCAGTGTTTGTAGCAACTCTCTTAAAGCAGTACCCCTCATCACCCTTGTGATTATAGTAAGAGATGTTGTGCAGTAGCTCCTTGCTGACAGAATGGCAATTCATTGTAGACTAAAATTATCCCCTGAGAATGCACTTCTCTGACTGTACCCAAAAATCTTTCTTCTGTCCACAACATTTGTTGTCTCTGGCTTCACATACTTTCATCCCACAGAGAATGCAAGTTATTACATACTGCCTAGGGGCTGTTCTGACCTTTTTGACTTCTAAACAGTTTTCTACTTTTTTACTCCTTTGACAATTCTTCAAATTAAATGACAGCGATGGATTTCATTACAGGAGCTTTGACCAAAATTATTTATTGCTTACCTAGTAAACCTGGCCCTAAATGTAATTGATTTACAAATCCCACAAAGGCACAAACATTAGCCAGTGACTGCTTGTAGTGCTGCTGTATAGAAATTATGTGTATGGAGGGATAACTTTTCTTCTGGCCAAAAGACCGTGCAAGAGTAAAACAACAATATTTTATGACCTCTGTGGATCAGGACTATTCTGGACCAATTTTTTCCCTGGTAGCTCATTCTATATTTTCACTTTCTGTTTTAGTGACTGTTTTCTGTTATCTGCTCTAAAAGGATGGTAGAATGGACTGCAGTATATCATGAAAGATGGATTGGACTGTGGAAAGGAGGAAGTAATCTCCTCTTGTCTGAGAAACTTGGAAGAAAATGTCTGTGGTACTAGGAAGATAACCTGACAACATGAGTAATATAGACAGAGCTGTTGAAGTTCTGACCATCAGGGTGAGATGGAAGGCCAGGTGAGGTATTGTTTCATGTTCATATTTTTTTCCTGAAACTCTTTTGACTAAATGTAAGTGTGATCCAGTAAATGTAATTGTTTTTTGTCAAGTTCGCCCGTGAAAAATTGTACTGTATAAGGGAAATGGCATTTTACCTGCAAAGTCCAGTTTTGCTCCTGATTTACTGTGCTGAGTACTGGTCTCCAAGTTGTCTAGACCTGTTAAAGTTCTTGTTTGCACAGTGATATTGGGCTACTGCAAATATTAAATGTGTTTTCTGACTTTGGTGCAACTGCCTCTCTTCCATGTGGCAACACCTTGGTAATGAAAACTTGGTTTTATCAGCATGGGAGTGGCCGTGGGCATTGGGGGTTTTTTCTGTGTGACATTGGAACTGTGATGTACACTGTTACTATTCTTATTAAAGTACTGAGATCACTTTCTTGTGAAGGTCCACAAGTTCCATAGAACTGGTTCTGAGAGGGCTATTGCAGAATATAAGTGCAATAAAACAAAGCCCTCCAAAGAACTATAAAAGGATTTGTCATAAATGGGATGAAATCTTGCATTTGTAGTAAAATTGCTATGGAATACAGTTTTTGCACTGATACCCAATGTGTTGGTTTTCTGTCTCAGCCCCGGCTTGGGAGCAGGCAGCGCTCAGGTTACTCGGAGAGGGAGGGTTCAGCAGAGCCCCAGGCGGTGGCAGGGACAGAGCCCACGACTCTGACAGCTGCGAGGGACGAACGAGCTGCTTCTGGAACCGCATCCGTGTATCAGCACCTGGATGCTGCTGTACAGCTTCATTTACTTCGTTGGGTAGTTTTGGACGGTGGTAAACACTTCTGTGCCCTTGGGTGAACAGTTTTATTTAAGGTCCAGAAATGAAGATGGGGAGCCTCTCCTCCTTTTACGTCTCTCTGTGGTTGCTGTTCACAGCAGTGATACTCAAAGGTGAGAATACTGCTTGCTAGTTAAATGTTGCACTGAAGTTTATCTTATTCACACAGGATCTTGTGACCTGATCTACCCTACCTGGCTGAGCCCCAGAAGTGTTTGATCTGTTTAGTTTAACTCTGTGTTTGATGCATAGACAAAACGATCACGTACGACCAGAATTGCAGCGCTCTTCGGGAAGTTTTCATTTGTTGGGATACCTTTTTAGTCAGGAAGATTTGCTTTGAACTCCTAATTAGTCCGGGAAGTAGGTGTGAATGACCAGAGATGTGCTCCAAAGCACTTGTTCCCTACGAATTGCCGCCTGGCATTTGCTCGAGTCCTGCAGGAGCGCTGGAGTGATAACGACTCCAACAATTGGCCATTTGCAAAAGCAGCGGGTGCTCGGGGAGCCGGATTGCAAAGGGGAGGAAGGTGGGCACAAAGCGGGTGAGCACCCATCACCAGAGATCGCCAGGACAAATTAACCCTTGTTTGGCAACAAGCTGGGCTTCGAACCAGATAATGGAGAACACCGATAAAAAGCAGGTCTTGTGAGACGGGATAATGCTTCTTATCATGTATGGTGATATCGGTCCTCTCCATTATCTACTCTCATCCTTTCTTTCTTTTTCTTTCTTCTGTATTTTCTTAAGTGCAAATTTTATGCTTTTATATTGTTTCTTTTCTATAGCTAATACCCGATACGACTATGTACCTCTTTCCCATTACTGGAATTGAGGCAACTTTTAAGATTTGTTTTTGTAACTTTAGTCAGGTCTTTGCTCGCCTTTGCCCGGGGGAGGGGAATTGAAGTTAGTCTTCAAAAGACTGTTCACCGGGTGAGGTCTGATGGGTTTAACATCTACAGCTGGGGAGTAGCCAGAAGGTACCCAGGAAATAAAGGAACATTAACGGGCATTACTGCCCCGGAGACACTTGGTCTGGGAAAAGGTTGATAAGAGAACCAAGGAATGAGAGCCGAATTTGTATCGGTAGGCAAAGGGATCAATAACCAATAAAAGATTGAACTCTAAGAACTGTGTAATTTAAAACGAGTAAACGTGAATTACTTTGGGGTTTTTATGTGTAAATAGGTGAAAAGTCTGGTAGAGAACCATGTAGGATGGAATGATTTTCACTGCACAACCCGGGCATGTGTGGATGAAGTAATTTCCATTGCAAGTCCTGCTCAGAATAACATCCAGAATAATGTCTAATTCTCCAACATGGAAAAGACGTTGGAGAGTTTCTGTTTTCCCTGTAGTTTCAGTGACAGCATTGCATCAAATTGTTCTAAAATAAACCTGCCACTCATAAATATGTGCATTTATACACAACCAGTTGTTTAGTGTTGTTTCACTCTTACCCATCCCAAGGGATCTATGATGAAGAACCTCAGTTACCCCACCTTCAGGGGTGGCTTGTTACAGAGTTGTTCTGTTGTCCTTGCCCTTTGCTTGCAGAAATTTGTGTACCTATGTAAAGAGGCTACCTAGAGAAACTGTGATGTACAAAACAGTATGAAACAGCAAAAGTATAATTTAAAACGTCAAGTTTCAGTCAATTATCTTTAGTATCTAAGTTTGGATAGCAAGCAGCATCTCCAAATACATGGTTTGGAAAAGATGCTGGTGCACAGATGTATTCACACATTAAGCAATTGCCAGCTTGTGAAGAAAAGCAGCTCAGACATTTTACAGGTGGTAGTTTAAAAAGAAAAATACTAAATTCTGGAAGTAGCAGGAATCTTACCAGTGCTGCATTTGGGGACATACCAAAAGCCATTAGCCTGTGAGTAAGTGTCATTTCAGACCTTGCTGACTGGAAGTCAGTAATATCTGCCTGTGAGAGTAGTTCATAAAATGAATTATATTTACTTTCAAAAAATGTAAGGATTGCTATATCCAATATTTTTCAGTGGGTGTGAAAAGCTCAAGTTAGCTATTCACTTGCTCCAGGTGAACGCTGTCTTTATTTGAATAACTCCATCAAGTACCCTTCTGTATCTGAGCTAATGATATTCTATCATATATGAATGATAAATATGGTTATAGCAAATACTGCTTGAAGCAGTAGAAAGAAGGTGTTTTCTGATGCTGCTCAGTGCTTAATCTCATGTACTGAACAAGTCCATGTTTTATAGCTGTAGAATCAGCCAAAGGGAAATACGCTCACATGCTGTTTAATGAACTGTTTGAAGACTACTCCAATGCTCTGAGACCAGTGGAAGACACAGATAAAGTACTGAATGTCACCCTTCAGATCACGTTGTCCCAAATTAAAGACATGGTGAGTAAAAGTAGAGTTCTGTTTTTCTAAAAATATGCAGGAATATACTAGATGTAAGCCTTTCATTTGGAGTAGGAAAAGCAGCCTTCAGTTTGTTGTGACAACTTCAGGAATGCTTCCTCAGGGGCAGGGGAGAGGGCTGAGGGCTTGGGGGTGTGTTCTGTTCTCCAGATTTTGTACATTCTTCTCTGGTTGCATCACTTAAGGCCTCCATTATGAGTCTGGAAACTTGGAGCTGCTGAATTTTTAAGACTTTTGTAGTTAGGTGTTGGTATCACACCCTCCAGGCAACTTTTGCTGAGTTTTAAATACAGCAAATGCTTTTTCTAAGTGGCAATAATTTCTACATAAAATCCCTAAAATTAGCCTTCAGTAATTTTTATAAATATGTTTTTTTTTAGATACACTTTTAAGGCAAAAGAAAATGTATCTGGAAGGAGAAGGAAAGATTATTTTTGTGACTTCTGAATTATAATTTCAAGGTCTCGCCAAGCTCTCAAAGAATTTCTGAGCCTGGATCTGTTAGCTATTTGCTATTCTGAAGCTTGCAAAAGGAAATTAGGAAGAATTGGGAGCATTAGATACTGTGATTATAATTAGGGAGGGTGCTGAGAGGTGAAGGTTTGCACAAGTGAAAGTCCAGACCAGTGATTTTCCTGTACAGTGTATGGGCCTAGATTCCTGTCTGAGAATTATTTTGTGTCCTGTTAGTATTCTGGCCTGTTTTGAGCTCTACATCAAAGGCACATCACAAATGCTGTCTGTGTCTAAGATGTGATTTTGTCACCTTCAGCTAGAAATATTTCTAAATTTTTATGCAGGATGAAAGGAACCAAATTTTGTCAGCTTACTTATGGATTCGACAGAGCTGGTATGATGCATACCTCAGATGGGACAAAGATAAATATGATGGGTTGGATTCCATCAGGATTCCAAGCAATTTGGTTTGGAGACCAGATATTGTCCTATATAACAAGTGAGTGTGGCTGGAGAAAATCAGCTTGCATATTTGAGGGAGGGAGGGAGGGGGTTAAAGGAGAAACTGGCCTACAGACTCTGAACTTTCCTCTCTACCTTACCTTAGCAAGGGGTATGTTTGCTGTCTTAACATTTGTTGTTGACAATCTAAATATTTTGCAATAAAGCTATAGACAAGATCTGAAAATTATGCTATACAACAAAGCTTTTCTGCATTTCTCTGCACTGGGAATTGAATACCCTGACTGTCTGAGGTGCTTTCTGCTAAGGCTCCTAGAGAACTCTGGAAGATTGTCCACAAAAAGATGATACATAAAGGCTGCACTTCCTGTCTGCTCTCCCAGGCCAATACTGACCTGCAGACGGTTTTCATCTTTTAATGGACTCTTATCCTACTGTGTTCTGTTTGAGGTCAAGTTTGAAGGAACTATGGCCAACAAATGCAACATAACTCAGCAGCACTGACATTTAGCATTCATGGGCATTCATACCTGTAAATAATGGTTACTAGTAAGTTCCTACTAAAATTCAGTGTAAATATGATTTCAGAAACATGCTTTTAATGTTGTAAAAGGAGGGTCTTCCCCATTGCCCACCTTCTCTGGCCCTCACCCTTAAGTTTTTGTCTGTCAATCCTGACTGCCATTTTTCTGTCTTTTAGGGCTGATGATGACTTTTCAGAACCAGTAAATACTAACGTAGTGCTGAGATATGACGGAAAAATCACTTGGGATGCACCTGCTATCACAAAGAGCTCTTGTGTAGTGGATGTGTCTTATTTTCCTTTTGACAGCCAGCAGTGCAACCTTACCTTTGGGTCCTGGACCTATAATGGTAATCAGGTAGACCTCATCAATTCTCTTGATAGTGGTGACCTCTCCGACTTCATAGAAGATGTGGAATGGGAGATTCATGGAATGCCAGCAGTTAAGAATGTCATCACTTATGGCTGCTGCTCTGAGCCTTATCCAGATGTGACCTTCATGCTGATTTTGAAAAGGAAGTCCTCTTTCTACATATTTAATCTGTTGCTTCCCTGCATTTTGATCTCTTTCCTGGCCCCGCTGGGATTCTATCTCCCTGCAGACTCTGGTGAGAAAGTGTCTCTGGGTGTTACAGTTCTTCTTGCTCTGACTGTGTTCCAGCTGATGGTTGCAGAGATCATGCCCCCATCTGAAAATGTACCTTTGATAGGTGAGCTTTACACACTTTGTCTTTAAGCATGACTTATTAATAGCAGAGTTGTATGTCAGGGAATCTTCATGTAATTTGTGATTTCTGGGAAGATAAATTTGCTACATTTTTGGAACATAGTGAAGTACTTAAAATAGATGTGGAATCTGTATAGGTATGCTGCAGTTTTTAGAAGTTATTTTGTGTTTATTTTAAATTATACATTAGCTAGCTGTTTTATAGTTATTAAATATAGTTAGAGATTTTGAATTATGCTATCACATCTTGAAATAAAGCTGGTAATGGAAAACAATTTTAGAACTAACACATGAGGTATAATCAAAAGCTATAAGCACAAGGTCAGACTGTTTCAAGATATGTTTCTGTCAGATCCAGATGGTTGGATGGCCTGGCTGGCACACTCACAGTTGACTTAATATCTGACAATTGCTACATTGGATTATAGTTCCTGGGAATTCATTATGCTGAAATTTAATTTATGTCTGGGAGTTCAGGAAAGTTCATGTGCAGAGAAAGGAACCTAGTTCAGTCTGTTGTCTCTATTCCCACTCTCTCCCTTGCCATCCGTCCCAACCCCTTTGGAACTGGGCTCAGTCACACTTGTCTGTGGCACACTTGTCTGTGCTGCTGCTGTCAGCTCTGCTTCTCCTGGAGAGCTGCAGGGCTGGGAGCTGCTTCTCTGCACAGGTTGGTTGGGTGCTCAGCTGTGTGCTTCAGCTGCCAAAAGCAAGGGCAGAGGAGCACAGCTTGTGTTCTCTCCAGCTCTGTGCTCTGACCTCGGGGCTGGCAGCACACTGGCTGGGGATGCCAGCAAGGTCTGCCTATTCACATGTTTGAGTGTGAGAGCATGGATCTGCTGGTGGGCTCCATCAATAGCTCAAACAAAGTGTGGTCATCACTGTTGTTAATACCTGAGAAAATGGGATCTCCAAGGTGCCGTTTGAAGCCATTGGCATGGGGATTTTGCAGATACTATGAAAAGAACAAGGCTCTTGAGAAACATTTTTGAGCTGCTTTCTGAATGGATGTGTTTCAAGTAGTCAGAGATTTTAGCTCACAAATATTTACCATGCTAATACAGTAGTCATACACTCATCTGATAAAGACATGCCAGTAACGAGTATGAGATTTTATTTTAATGGCTTTTATCTTTGTTTTTAAATGGTGAATCCTGATCTAAGAGAATTAGGGTGATTAAAATTTTATTTCTCTTGCATTTATGCTTAGCACCTGTTATCACACTGTTGCTTCTCATTGAATTTTTTTTTTATTAGAGTAATATCTTTAATATAATTTTATTTTGCGTTCTAGGGAAGTACTACATAGCAACGATGACCATGATCACAGCTTCCACTGCATTGACAATCATTATAATGAATCTCCATCATTGTGGCTCAGAAGCAAAGCCTGTTCCACAGTGGGCCAAGGTGGTTATTTTGGACTATATGTCAAAAATCTTTTTTGTTTATGATGTGGGTGAAAATTGCACAAGTCCAAAAGAGAGAAGGAAGAAGAATGTAGGTTAGAGGGGGATGATGGGGGTCAGAGGAGGCACAAAGAGGTAAGGAGTCCTCTTTCCAGTAGGAATGATGACAGCAATCTCAAGGAGAAGCTCAATGGAAATTGGAATAAAAGCTATGGAGTCCATGGTGAAAATGCTAATTGCTGTTCTTGTTACAAAATGCTGATTAAAAATATTGAGTATATTGCTAATTGTGTTAGAGATCATAAAGCAAACCGGGCCAAAGGAATTGAGTGGAAAAAAGTTGCAAAAGTGATGGACAGGTTTTTCATGTGGATTTTCTTTATCATGGTGTTTTTTATGAGTGTGCTGATCATTGGGAAAGCTGCTTAACTGAAAATGAATATGTTCCTTTTGTAAATCTGAATATTCTATGTTACTTTGTTTAGGAGGAGTTCAGTGATAGGGGTGCTTTTGAGATCTCTGTCTTGCATTCTGTAACAATAAACAAATAGATTCTGTAGGCTGTGACAGTGAGTTGAGACACAGCATAACTGAGACTTTGCTGGTGACTGAGCTTGCCTTTCAGTATGGGTGTGTTGATGAGGCTGCAGGATAAGCAGTCAGTGTTCCACCTTGGTGGGTGGTGGCCATGACTTCAGGCTGTCTGGGCCAGAGTATTGCAGCAGTGGAGCAAACAGCCTTGCAGGGAGCTCTGTATTCACAGGGCTGCATCTCTGCACTTTGCAATTTGATCAGCCCTTTCTCTCTTCCAGGGAAAAAAAAAGTGTATTTGTGATATGGAGACATTTTCTGGAGGTCATCCCCTCATGGCATTGCCTTTTTCCCTTTTATTTTAGCTTGACTTGAAAACTTATGGTTTTTGTTCCAGCTCACTGATCACTGTTCATTTCATAGGCTCTGCTTCCTGTTCCTTTAGTTTCTAATATGGTTGAGCTTACTGAATATGATCTTCCTCTTTATCATTTTCTGCTGCAGAATATTACTGTGTTGTCACCATGGCTCAAGTAAGCCAGATTCCCAGGGTTTCTTCCTCACTGAGTCAGAGAGCCTCTTTTCAATTCTTTCTCTTGAGCCTAATAATAGGAAGAACTTCTCCTGTCCTTCCTACATGTCTCATTGCCCTGGGCACTTGTTCAAGATGTGCCTTTAAATGTTACTTGAGACTGCTAAAATAGGAGGCTGTGACTTCTGTCTTCTCTCACTGTATTTACCTGCCAGTGTTCACCCTTTGTGTCCCTTGTTCACTCTTACAAGCTCTTTAATACTTAAATTTTAAACAGTTTACAGGAATGCCAAGGTTGCTCTGTGCATTACTTAGCACAAAATTATGATTTACAGATTCTTTAAAGTAGTGCCATAATCAACAGTCCTTGCTCAACACCTTAGTTCTTGCATATATGGGGAAATGTTTGTTGCTGACAACACCAAAACCCCCTGTTCTGTGCATTAATTTCTGTTAACCCTCTCAGACTGATAGAGCTCTGCAGGATGTCTCTTGTAGTAAAGTAAGAAACCAGTACCTCGGGCATGCCCATGGCAAATAAATTGCTTTTGCAAAGCACCCTGAACTTTGAAACCATGATATACTAGATGCAGTGGGAGAGGCAGAATGGCATTGTAATGGATCCCAGTCAAAAGTTCATGTGATAGAACTAATTTTCATAATTGTTGCAGTTAATAGGAGCACACCTGCAAATCAGTAACTTAAGAGTAAGGAGCTAAACTGGTAAAGTGATGCAGTTGTTATGCCCAAATTTATTAGAAGAAAGGGAATTGTTCTTTTTATTTTGATGATGTAAATGATGCTAATGTGAATTGCTAATGTGAATTGAATTGCTAATGGCAGGTTTTCTTTTGTGTGGAATAATTAGCACTGTAAACTTATCTGGATTCTCATACATAATGCAAGCCCAAAGTCCAGGTTTTAATGTAAAGCTAAACAGGGTGTCTAGCCAAGAATAAACTCAGTATGTGGAAAAAGTCTCAAGTGTGTTCCCTGTGTATTATCAGTTCCCACTCAACCAGGGTAACTTTGAGTGGCTCCTTTAGAAGACAAGCTGTTCATTTTCGTTCACTGTGCAGAAAAACAATTGCATCCCTTTGCCACATAGTTCAGGGTCTGGCACTTACACTGCCTGCTTGAGGAAACTGGTTTGCTCTTCCTTGTGGAAAAAATTATTGTCTGGAAACCTGAGGGAGTAAGGTATTTAAAGATAAGGGTAAAATATTCAGAACAGGAGCCTTCAGCATGGAAAACTGATGACCAAGGGTTTATTTAAGGTTTATGGGTGGCATAAAGAGCTGCTCTTCACAGTCTCTTACAATGTAGGAACAGGGTACATGAAATGTACAGTGTGTGGCAGTGGAAGAGTCTGTACAACGTGATAAGGCTGAAGAATTCTTTGCAACAGGATGGGTGGATGCCAAAAGATTATAAGGATTTCAAGACTTAAGGGAAAAAATAAAAGAAAAATCTACTGGCGTACTTCTAAATAGAGTCACCAAGCATTTAAAGAAGGAGCAATATTTTAGGGATTCATGACTACATGTTCTTCAATGCTCTTCATCCCACTGATGACATCCACTGGAGGCAGCTTCAAGATTTTGACAGCTCTTTAGTCTGACTCAGAATATCTTTCTTAGAAATTCAGATTTTGTCTATGTCACTCTGCTCAAAACAAGCTGCTGCAGTTGTGGGCTTTCCATGTGTAAGGGAAAGTTTGCAATCACAGGTGGATTGTGGGCCTCCCTCATGCTGGTGCTTTTCAGTACTCTGAAAATTTTGGATGATGCTGTTGAAATCATGCTTTGCAATTCCCTAATACTTTTTATGTGAAGATGTGATGGTATAAGAAATACCTTCCTTGCAAGAATATGATTTGAAAAATAGTTCTAATTATTCAAACTTATTAACTATTAAATTTGCTTTTAAATTTTTATCCTTTTCTTTGGATCATCAGACATTGTCAAGTGTTTCTTTCACCCTTTATTTACATAAGGTGATTTTTCTTGATCTTGTCAGAAAGACTTTTCCATTTTTAGTTTGTAAGAGCTCTGGATTTGATAAAGATTGTGAGTAGCAGATGATGAGTGCCAGTAGAAGCTGGTCCCTGAATTTTTGTGATGCTATGACCCTTAACTCATGTCCCTGGACTTGATCATCATTCAGGGTAAAAAACATGATGTGACACTGCATGCCATGATTCTGGTGACAAGGCTGACCCAAGGCCATGACCCATGCTGCTGCCATGCAAGGGCTGCCTGCTTTAAAGCTAGCTCAGGAGTTTCTGACTAAACTGTAGGGACAGTAGGTTAGATCTTAATGTTTGCAGAATCACAGAATCATTTCGGTTGGAAGAGACCTCTGAGATCATCATATGATGTCCAGTCATTTCTGGAACACCTCCAGAGATTGTGACTGCACCACCTCCCTGGGCAGTTCATGCCAACCCTTTCCATGAAGAAATTTCATCAAGAAGAAACTTGTTCTAAATCAGCCTTGTGCGTGACTAGGCAGAACTGTACATGGGAGCTGTAGTGCTGAGTGAGACAGGACTGTTTAATCTAATTCTATCTGTCTTGGTCTCTTCCTCTTTCCTTTGTGTGCCTCGTGCTCAGAACCAGTAATCTTAGAGGAAGATGAAATCTGGAAATTATTAATAACTATGATTCTAGTAAAAGAAAATTAGCTATTTATGCATTGAGTAATCGTTTTTCTGTTTACCATGAAGGCAGCAGGGTGACTTTTTATTTACTGAGGAGAACAATGATGCTGTAAAAATACTGTTTTAGGTCTGTGTGCTGCAGAGGCCTTCGAGGGATGAGCTGACAGATTCTTTTGTTGCACCATCTCTTGCCAGAAAGATCAACTCTCCTTTCGTGTACTGAGTCACTGCAGTGTTGAAATGAGGAAAAATAGAAACTGTCTCTTGTAATGCCTTCACTGCTCTTTTCAGAAGCAGAATTACAGAGCTCAAGTGTAATGGGATGTTGGGGTGTTGAATTTTCAATGGTGCAGAAAGGCAGATGGTCTTTCCTAACCTAAGAAATCTGTTTGTGTTCATGGAAATTGAAGCAAGAGGGTTCAGACTAAACCAAAAAGGATCATCCTGAACAATAAATGACATTCTGAGAGAGAAAAGGTTTTTCCCATGTTTCAGGAATTCAGATGTCACATTCTAAGTATCTACATCTTTTGTCCACTGCTTAGCAAAGCTTGGTTCTCTGACACTGCCAGGATTATGATACAGGTCTCACAGTCATTTCTCAAGAAATGCAGGAGTGTGCAAGAATTCCTGATTGTGCACCAGTCCCAGTTTGAGGAGCTGACGACCTGAGTATGATTCTTTTGGAGACAGGAAAAGGAGACTGTGTGGTGAAAGGCAACTCCTCTCATTCTGTTTAAAAAAGTATGAAGAATCCAATTCTGTTATTCATTGAAGAAAAGAATATATTGACTCTTGTTTTCTTTCTTAACATGTTTTCATCAGTGGCAATATATAGGACCAAAGGTGACCTCTGTAGTTTGTGTGCAGCCACCTCGTTTGTACCTGCAGGCACAGTGGGTGACCTAGAGCTCAATTAAAGGCTGAACATCTCTTTTCTCACTGTTCTCTGAAGTCTACTAAAAAGGAGAAATCTTTCTCCATTGTTAGAAACAAGTCCAACTCTGTGGAAGGGACACAGAAGGTAGTGACGGTGTTTGTATCTAGTTTGTGCTGTGCAAATTAGGGCTTCATTGTCTCCAGACACTTTTTAAAAACTCCATTTCACCTTTGCAGTAAGGAGTAACAGAAGTAGTGAGTACCTAGCTCACTTTTGTTCTTATGTCTGTCTTTCTAAACACTTTGGTGCATGTGATTCCTAGTCTGCAGGCCACAGACCACTAAAGATCTGCAAGGCCACCTGGAGGCCACTGCAGCACAAAGGTGAGCACCAGGTGATGCCTTCTGGTTACCTGGGGTGCAGGTCTCTTCTTGGGTATTCCTGCTTCAGAGTAGAAGTCCATCTACTGAACATCCAGAAAATGCAAACTGAGATTTAAAAAGGGCATCTATAATTTCAAGTAGGGTTTCTATTTTACTTTCTGAAAACATTTATTTAAAAAGTGGTCCAGTACTACCCTTTAGGTAACCCATCTAGGATCATGGATTTTTCTGGGGAGCAGGTATTTTTGTTTTTTCCTCTGCCATTATCATGTTCAGTGTCTTGGCATTCACACAGCTACTCACAACAAAACTTTATCTCTATTTTAAAAGAACTTGAAACAGATTTTCATAGGTCATTATTTTTATTCATATCACTTTTCACTGAACAGGATTTTATCTATGGTGTTGTGAGTGCTGGGGAGACTGCACACCACAGTCCTTCCTACATTTCACTTTTGTTTGAAGAATGCACTAATTTTGATTAATTTAAATGCAATGCCAGAGATGTCAAAAGAAGAGTGGAGCAAAAAATCATATGCTTTAAAAAAATGACTTAAATTTAACCCAGATTACTGTAGCAGAGTGTTTCACTGGATAGAATTATTAAACTGGATTCACTGGGAATTTGCTTTCTATGTGTTTGTCATCACTAACAGACAACTTGATTAATAGCAGTCTTAAATGCTGAACAATCACATCATACTCTGGTTTTGTTTGCTTTTGAATTCTCCATTAGCATGCTTAACAACAAGTTAGCAGGAAATTTTTTGGGGCAATATAATATGAACAAATAAAGAATGATAGCATCATTTATGCACTCCTCTGCATGCTTCTGTTGTTAGTGTGCCATAGATAAGTCATAGATCTGGTTGTTTTATTCATTCTGTGTTTTCAGTTCTAGCTGAGCACTACCAAGCTGCTCAGGACATTTCAGTGACAAGAGTGCCATTTGTTAATGTTACACTGGAGCAAAAGCATACCCTAACAATAAAGGTAAATAGATGGTAAAGTCATCTGGAGCAGTCTCCAGTAGTTAGAAAAGACCTTTACAGAGAAAGCATTTGGCTAGAATGTGGAATCCATGTTCCATGGGGATGGAAGTGTTGGTTTGGCTTCCACAGGGCCACAATTGCTTAGGGGATGGTAGCAGACACAGCTGTGCTGCAAAATAATGCCACAGAATGTTAGCAAAATGAAGAAGAGGAAAGAGATGGGAAAAGCTGACTAAACATGAAGTGAAAAATGTAAAATTACTGACACTATTGCTCAGCACCTGTGGGTTCACTAAAGCTGTTCAGGCTGTGGGATAGCTCCTTTAATTCTACATGTGCCATTCACTGGGCAGCCTGTGTGCAGGGGTGGGCTGCTGGCAACCCTGGGGCTGCATCACAGCAGGGGCTCTGTTGTGGGGTAAGGGGTGACTGTCTCAGTCAAGGACAGGGGTGCCAGCTTACCCCAAATCATGATGATGTGTCCAAGCCTTCACTGGCTTATGGATTGGTGGGACCCTGAGGACCCACAGTCATCACCTACTGGTGAAGCACATCTACTTCATCTCTCTGCTTAGTTCCCAAAAGTGTCTGGTGGCCTTCAGCAGGAAAATGGTCACTTCTACAGTCTGGAAGGTTGGCTTTCTCTGGGTTACTTGATGGCACTAAGTTCCTTCTGGCACCATGATTATTCAAATAATTTTCTGTCCAGCTCACCCACATTTTCACAGGAACCTGGTAGCTTCCTCCAAAGGAGGCCTGACATGGTTCATAGCTGTTATAGGTGTATTTTCTTGTCCTGCAGGTTGTGCCTACTTTTGATTAGCATTTTAATATTCTAGGTGAATGCCAGCAAGATATCTGTGGTAAATTAAACTTCTGTTGCTTTTAGCTACTGTTTTAAACATAGCTGCAAACAGAATGGTGGTCACAAGATAATCTCTTTCCTCCTAGTTAAAGGATGAGAATTTATGAAAACCTTTATGAAAAAGGCTTACCACTAACATCCCAAGCCCAGGGTGAACTGGCTTCTTACTGCCTCACTCTGAAGTAGTAGTGGAGTGCAAATGACCTCAGGGGTATGCTGCTCAGGTATGGGCGAAACTTGGTCACATTCAGGTACAGTGTCTCAGTTCTGCTTTGGTGTGCCATGTCCACTACCCTGCAGAGGCTGTTTGACCTTCAACAAAGAGCATTCTCAACACCTTGGTTCAAAGTGGACTGGGCTGGATAAGTGAGTTATTTGGGACAGCACCCTTGAGCTGCATGAATCCTCAGCAGTGCTTCAAGCCAGCAAGTTTTGTGTCTCCAGGAGCATTATGCTAGGACTCTAGATTGCTGAGGCACCAGCAGCAAACCAGTCTGGGGGTCCTGCCCTCAGGGGAATGGTAGAGAGGTGAAGGGTGTTGGAAAGAATAAGTCCAGGGCCCAAGTGTCTGCTGTCAAAGTTCCTTCTGAGGAGTTAGTTCCTCATCTGAATCCTGAGACCTCTAGGGGTCATACAAGTACTGTTCTAGTTGCTGGGGTGCTTCAAGGCCATGCTTGAAGGCAATTAAAAAAAACCAAAACAAAACAAAAAAACCACAAAAAAAAAAGTGGCTCTTTTTTTTAACCCTAAATGTGCTGTTTTCTCCAAGATGCAACAAGTGATGCAGGCTTGCTAGCCCAGCTGCTCCTGTTAATCCTTTATTAAGGACTAAGAAAATGAAGAATTCTATTCTATGGGTAAGAGCAAAGACTGCTATTCTGAAAGGCTCCTTCATTACTTCCTGAGCAGCCATGCTTTAATTTATAGTGTGATTCAGGGGCCAACAGTCTCAGGAAGAGATCTGATTTGAGGTAGGCTGTTAGTCCTTGAAGTACTGCAGGTTGGAGGTTTCACGAGCAGTGGAGGTTGATCCCTACACTTGGTCAGAATAGTCTGGTATATTGCTGGGACCAAGAGAAAATGCCTGCTGGAGGCAATTGGAGCTATGACAGGAGAAACCTGAGCCCTTGACCAGGTTGTGGAGGTAATTTTCTCCATAAGAGCCCTCACAAAGCCATGTTTTGCATTGGTAGCTAGAAAAGTGTGGCTAACACCCCAGAGCTTTGGCTGTCACTGAGCAGTGCTTCACTGCATCGAGTCGGTCTCCCCAGCATTCCCCTTGCCAAGGAGGCCAGAGCTGGGCATGATTTTGGGAAAGGACACACCCAGGACAGCTGACCTACTGATCAAAGGGTATTTCATAACACAAGACATCTGCTCATCTATAAAAGCTGTGAGAAAAGAGGAAAGGAGGGTGGTGGTAGGGAGGGGGTGGGGAACTTTTCTTCCATGGCAACTGCTGTGTGTAGTGAAGCCCTACTCCCCAGGCAGAAGCTGGATATCATCTCCTGATGGGAAATAGAGAATAAATCTTTTTGTTCCCTTTGCTTCCATGCATGGTCTTTGCTTTTGCTTTATTAATCTGCCTTTATCCTTATCCATGAGGGGTTTTTTTCCCCAGTTTATTTTCTCCCTCCCTGTTCTGCTGAGGAGGGGAATGGTAAGAGTGACTTAGTGGGTACCTGGTGTCCAGTGAGGGTCAACCCACCATACCAACTTAAACTTTCATTGTTGCCCCAGGTTACCATCCTCTGGAGAATTCCTGAAGTGTAGAGACTGTGCAACTGCTCCTGTGAGGTAACAGAGGTAATAAGACCGTGTTGGAGGTAATTTGGTCCAGCTCAAGAGACCCAGAGCACTCTAACTGCTGCCTGTGCCTGGTTTATGCTCTAACCTTCCCCCATGACACTGTTTCCACTTGACCTGCTGATGTGCTTTGTAGGTGGTGCTCTTGAGCCCAGCCAGGCAGGTGACTCCTTCCCCTTCCCTCTCCATCCCAGAGGAGTCACACCTGGAGCCCTCTGTGCACATGGCAGAGGGGAGGAGGCTGTGCTGCTGAGCAGGCAGAGTGGCTGCAGGCACTACCAGACCCTGTCACCAGTCTAGCTGTATTTGTTGGCATGGTGATATGACCAGCCTGGGGGCAAGGACTTCATCTTCTGCAGCAGCAAAACATCAGTCACTGTTCACTCCCACTGTGCTGCTGCTGTGACTGCTACATTGCTCTTCTGTAACTTGTATTTTCTTTAAAAAACCCGCAAACAGAAAAAATAGTGGGAATAAGAAGGTAAACATTAATCAGACCTGTATGAAAATTGTCTTAAATCCATTAAACACACAAAGCCTTCCCTATAGAGAAGGAACATGGCACAATTTCTGATTTCAGAAATTCCTGACATCAGAAAAGCAATTAACTCAAAAAAAGGAAACCTTGTGAGAATGCTGTAGGACGTAAAAATTGCAGGTTCTGCACACAGGTGATGGGGCTTTATCACAGACTGGAGAGAACCAGTGGGCAGATCTGCAGTGGTGTGGCATCTAGTTTTAATGAGATGCTTGTTTAAAGATGAGGCAGCAAAGTATTATAGCTCTGGGCCATGGTCCTGCTGCTGCTTGTCTTGCTGTGACTGAGGCCTGCTCTTGTGGCTTGTACATCAGCAAGCAACCTATGTTTTTTTTCTTTGGCAGGATGTATGAATAAATTGCTCTAGATGGGGGTGAATGCAAGACAAAACAGAATGATATTGGGTTTTTTTCATTGCCTACTTCACTGTGTTTAGTGGGGGTGCTTAGCTAGGACACTGCGTATTGGTAGTGATTTCCCAATTCCTTTTACTTAATGACTGTAGCTGTTTTTTCTTAAGTGTCTCTTGACAAATTTAGAGATGGCATGGAGCTAGAATAGCTGCTTTGGTTAAGTTCTGGGTCCTGCTGAGGTGCTTCATGCCTTGGTAGTGGGAATTATCTCAAAAGTGTGGCAGGCTTTCCTACAGCTCTGTAGCTCTCAGTGTCTACCCTTCAGGTGCACCCAGGCATTACTGATGAATAAACAAACACAGGCAATTTCTAATAAAGAGATAAAGATTTCTCTTAAAAGAGATTAAATCTGTAGGGAAAGGGAATAGGGACTTCATTTAGTCCAGGAAGAGCTGTGGTGGGGAGCGGGTGTTGCACAAAACAGAGCTTTGTAAGAATTTTCTGACTTTTTACCTGGTATGTGAGCCTCCCCTCTTTTTATTGCTCCTGTGGCTCATGCTGTCTCACTGTAAGTAAGATCTCTCCAAAGAGCAGCTTTATCTATACCAGGTAATTCACCTAATTGCATGCTATTGAAAGAAAAGGGTTTTACTCTGGTAGGGAGCTAGAAGTTCCAAGGTTCATGGCAAAACTAAGAGAAAAAGTATCTTATCAAGGATCTATACAATCACTTATAGTTTGCTTTTGTTCTCTTAAATACTGTCCAGCAGCTCTGGATCCCATGTGAAATAAGTTTACTTTTATGACCTCAGTATACAGCAAGTGGTGTTTTGCATACTTCTTCTGACACCAATGCTAATTCCTTTTGCTGCTCTTGGTGGATGTTGCACAGCCTAACTTTTGTCTTGCCTTCTTTGCTTTCAACCTTGCTGACTTAAATGCCAGAGGTTTATTACATGCTCTCTGTCTGAGTTAATTTTTTTGGCCTCTGAATCTACTAATTGCCATTTGTAAATTTTCCTGGTGGTAAAGGTCACAGAGATAAAGATTGGCCTCCATAGCTCAACCTCTTGGCACATCTCAGGTTATGAAAGGCAGTGTTGAAGTCTGCTGGTTAAATTAATTACTCTTCTGAGGTTTCATCATAAAGAACAACTCTTTTGCCTTTGTAGTTCACTTCCATAAAATTTTTGCATCATATCTCAGAGCTGGGTTAGAAACCTCTTATTTTACTGGAGCACAATCAGATGGTAGAAAGAGTTTGTTTGTCAAACATAAACCTGATCCTGAACTGGGTATTGCATAGATGCCTTCCTCTGCTTCATAGGACTGGAAGGCATGCTGCTGCTTCTGCTTTCCCTCTAAACTTTCTGCCTTTGCTAGGAACATCTCTGGGCTGGAAAAGCCTGAGAATAAAACTGGAAAAAAAACCTGAGAATAAAACAACAGTGCTTTATTGTCTAAAGCCACACAAACCAGCATTCAGTGTTCACTCTGTCCCCTGCAGAAAACTCACCCATGAAAATGTGTGCTTCTGAGCATAAGATACACTTTCCAAAGTTATGCCTGAGTGCCAAGAGGGGATCTGGTGCCCTAAATTAACCTATTCCTATTTGAGGGGGCCAGGAGCAAGCTAGTACCAGAATGTTGTCATAGAAAGCTGGTCTCTGGCTGTTCCTTACATCCAGCACTCGTAGTTAGCCTTTGCTCCCTTCACTGGAATGCCATCTCCACTGCTGTTCCTGACAGCCAGAGTCCAGCAGGGTGGGGACAGCTGAGTTAATACCAGATCATGCAGAATAGCCCTTGATGTGAGCTGTTGGGGAGGATGTGCAAAGCAAGTGCCCCTGTCCCTTCTGCAGGCTGTCCCCTCCTGCTGTTCTTTGCTGGGGTGGTTCTTACTGTGCTTATTCACTGGGCACAGCATTGCAAAGCTGGCACTGCAGCTCTTTGGAGCTGTTGGAGTATAGCTGATTGTGATGTGCTGACACTTACTGAAGCTTAGAAAGCTCCCCAGAGCCACTGCAGCAGAGAAGGCCACTACCTGCAGAGGTAATCAACCCAGGGACATCTCAAATATCTCCTTGCTGTACTATGGACCAGCATTGCAGCCTTGCCTTTCCTACCAAGATCATCTCCAAGACAGTTGCAGCAGAGCCATTGTGGTACCTCTGAAATGTAGATTATAATTTTTAAAATAAGCAATACAGTACACATGTGGCTATATAAATCACAAGGCAAGATACAATCATTGCATTTATAGAATTATAGAATGGTTTGGGTTGGAAAGGACATAAAGATCATCTACTTCCAAGCCCCTTCCACAGGTAGAGGCGCCTCCCACTAGACTAAGCTGCTCAAGTCCCTATCCAGCCTGGCCTTCAACATTTCCAGGGATGGGCCATTCACAATTTCTCTGGGCAACCAGTTTCAGTGCCTCACCACCCTCATAGGGAAGAATTTCTTCCTAATACCTAATTTAAATTAACCCTTTCTCAGTTCAAAGCCATTTCCCCTTTTCCTGTCACTACATAGCCTTGTAAAAAGTCCCTTTACAGCTCTCTCGCTCATCCAATTCCCAGTGCTGAACCCCAGCTCAGGCAGAGGGGCTGGGGCCAGAGTGTTGCAGCTGCCTGACCACCCCTGGCTGCTCTTCTCCATGCAAGTCCAAGCCTTTGGGGGTTTTGCAGAGCATTTGGAGAAGAAACATACTCTATAACATCTGTGTCCTGTTGTACTGGGGAAAAACTGACTTCAGCTGTTTCCAGGGTCTTTGCTGGACTATGTTTTAGCACAGAATTTATGAATACAATAAATTAAATGTATTTTTGAAGCAGCTTTTCTGGCACTTCACTGTAGTGAAAATAAGGGCAGCTTTAGAAAAAAAAGGCCCTCCAAGCAAGATCTAAAGGAAACATTCAAAATTATCCTTAAGATGCAACTGCCTTCTCTTTCCAGAACGTCCAATCCTCATGTCTCCTCCTTTTTTACTTAGTCACTGCACTTAATTTTTCCAAAGCCCAACCTCACAGTTCCTCTGCTCTATCATTTCCCAGCTTGGAAATCATTTGCAGCATTTCCTTGATCCTGGATATGTGAGATTCCCAGCTGGAGCCAGACTTTGTTGGCCCTTGTGCACAGGACATACTTGATACATTAGCAGTACTCTGCCCAGTCTGTCCATTACATCTGCTGTATTTCTGCCAGATGTCAGGCTATGTTCCTCACCAGTACAGTGTTTGGGCATGATCTGAACAGCCTGAGCACCTATGGCAACCCCTGGCACTGAAGTTGCCACCTGCCTGCCAACACAAATTGCTTTTTGCAAAATTGGGGCTGTTGTAAGCTTTATTTGCTCCTGTGGACTGTCTGCTGTTTCTCAATTTGAATTGCCTTGTGGAAAGTAGCTCTTTCATCCATAACTCCTTCCTTAAAATCAGTGATAGCAAATACCAACATGCTCAGAAATGCTCAAGATGAGATTTTCAAGGGCACATTGCTCTAAACTGAGTTTAGTGCCTCAAAAGCCAAGACAGAATGGGGGCTAAATCTTCAGAACTGCAGAGGAAATGCTGCTGGGTCAGAGTAACTACCACAGTCTCCAAAGTTGAATGTCCCTTCCCACCTTCCCACAATGAAACATTATTCTCCTTCTGTGTTTCAGGCCCAGGAAAGTCATGTATAGTTTAAATGGAAGTAATGACAGAAGGTAGAGGGAGTGTACTAAGTACCTATGCAAAATAAAAAGGAACAATATCTGGTTGAGCTTCCATCTGTTTTATTTGAGAGGGAGAGTACTTGTGTGTTGACAGTGACTAAATAAATAGAACACACATTCATCTGCAGAAATCCCCCGAGCTGGAACTGCCTGGAGGTAGAAGGGATGCTGGGGAACAGTAGATAAACTTGTCCTGTTCCTTCTGTTCTCTGCTTATTGACTTCTGACAGTGGTGGACACTAAATCTTGGGCTAAATGGATCCTGCATCAGGCTCAGCACAAATGCCCATAAATTCTGACTGTGCAGCTGCTAAAGAGATGGAAATACCTTCCTGGAGAGTTAATATATTTCCTCCTATGTTGTAAAAGGTGTGGAAGTAAATCCATCACTCCTGCTTCTTCTCCACTATTTATCTTGGGCTACTCTGAAATACCATCTTCTCTCTTAGCATTCCTTTTAGTAGCAAGCAAGTTGAGTAAATTCAAACTGCTTTGCAGTTTGGGCTTAGCAAATGTAGAAATAAGAGTTCAAGGTAGTCACAGTTGTCTCTGTTCTGGCAGAGAGTACACTGGACCAGAACAGCCATTGCATGAGGCTCCTTATAATGGGAATGTCCAACCAAAAATCAAAATTTCACACGAACAGTTGCTTTGGCAACAGCCTGTTAGCAAGCTGTCATCTAGCAAGCTGCCAGGGTAGCTCTTTCCCAAGTGGGGAGGTGTTGGCAGCTTAAGCCCATGGGAGCAGAAGTGATGGGTCAGGGCTGCAGCACGGGGGCCGATGCTGTGGCTGCCCAGTGCAGCACTGCTCACTCAATGTGTCTGTCCTGATTGGGATGCAGCTCAAGTGGATGCCTCTGAACAGCTTTTTGTCAGAAATTTTACAATGATTTGCCCAGCTTTATCATTTGTATCATAGTTCCTGTATCAGTTTATCCTTGTTATTGAGACTTTAATGTCAATTTAAATATATCTATTTCTAGCTTTCATCAGTTTGAGCCTCTTATGCCATCTGCTAGATGTCCAAAAGTTGCTTTCTTACTAGAAAATTGTGATCTGCTATATTTACTCTTCAATCAGATATTAGCTCATTTGGACTTGGTTTTTGTCTTTGATCAATAGATCCTATAAGAGTCATCAAAAGCTTTTGTTCCTTCTGATCAAAGTGAAAAAGTAAAATGTAGAGAATCACCTCCATTTTCCTTAGCATTCCTCTGCTTTTTGAGAAGAAGAGCAAGAGCCTTGTCTATTCCTTGTCTATTTTCTCTCTTCTCCACCTTCTTTAGCTTCATCACTATTAAATCTTATATTTTGGGTTGCCATTATCTTCTTGGATCAAGCAAAGCCCTAATTACATTGAATTTCTATATTAAAAACACTGGGTAGCAGCTCCTTAGCCTGCTCTGCCATTTCGGGAGTGAAATTGCTTCATAAAGCTGTCCTTTGTTTTCATTGTTGACCTCTTGCAGGTTTTTCCACTCTGCCTTCACTTTTTTCCTTCCCCTTTCTGATTTCATTAAAAGAGTAGCTTTCATCTTTTGTTTTGGGAGGTGTGTGTTTCCATGGGCACTCATGTGCTGGCTCTTTTGTGCTGCTTTCCCATCAAACTCAACAACAGCAGAAAACTTGCAGGGGACAAGACCTGAGACCTCTAAGCCCTGTCCAACCCTGTCACATTGTCCTGCTCATTACACTGAGGTTGTAATGTCAGACTGCAAGGAAAAGCATTCTGGAAGAGCACATAGACAGAATTTTGTCAGATGATGACTATACTTCTACCCCCTCTACTCATTTTGGGGCTTATCGATTGGCCAATTAAGAAATAGCCAGGTAACAACTAATTAAAAGAAAAAAGAAAAAGGACTCTACTGGTAAGACTGGAATTGACAATGGGGAAACAGGAAAGACCCTAAGAAAGCTTGTCAAGATTAATTTATAACAATGCTTTTAAATGTATAATTGAAGTATCAGAAAGCTCTTCTGAACATCTTTTTGGCAGGCATGTTCTCCTTTTTCCCCAGCATAACATGTGGTGCTAGGATGTCTTAGTAATCTCTTCTTAAAGACTTGTCATGAAATACACAAAGTCATTGAGTTATGTGTATATAAGACTATTACATGTGATCCCTTATCTTATACAATCTGTTCCAGGGTGTTCCTAAGTTCTGCCAAAGTCAAATCCTGAAATGCTTCTTGGTAGGAATTTTCCACGGTTGTGGTAAGATGAGAAGGATGTAGCTGTGCACAGGTGCAGTCTGATATCCCAGTCAAGTCAGACCCACAGAGGAGCGATGCCCCAGGAGGCCAGCTCATCCTTTGCTTTTCATTAATATTTTTGTCTGTTCCCTATTACAGGCAACGTAGCCTCTGTGGATCACAACAGCCAGGCCAGGTCTCCCCACAGCTTCCCCTGTTTGCAGACATGAAAATCCATTTCTCAAGTGAACTGGGGGCGAACCCCTCGCAGGTGAGCGGTGGTCGCGGTGTGTGTGAGCACTGCCATCGCTCGGGTGCTGACACCATGGCAGCGCCCACGTGTGAAAAAAAGCTATTGGTGCTCGATCTTTCTGATCTTTCTCTCACCGGTGGCTGCTGCTGTGGCCCCTCCTAAGCCCTGGGGTGATGTGTAATGCCATTGTGCAAGCAGCGGGCGAGCCAGCAGAAGAGATGAGAGGAGCCTGGTGGAGTAAGTTGTCGGGGAACGGGGGCTGTGTTGGGCCCAAGAATTATCCTAGCAATAAACCTACTCACAAGAATAAATGGGAGCAGGAAAGCTGCCAGTTCATAAAAAAGGGTCATAGCAGAAAATATTGGGCTGAGCACCAGAAGCAACCTGGCAGGCAGAGTCACAGTGCATTGTGGCATTGCCCAATTTTATGTACAAGATGTTTTCTGTGCCAAAGGTGGGGCTTTCACACTGCTCTGCCGTGCCACGCTTACCTGCCAGGGCATTGCTCGGTGTGCTGCTGCTGCCGCTGCTGTGCCCTCAGCATCTCCCTGTGGATGCAGGCAGGCTGAGATGGGAGCAGACGCTGGGCTGATCCTGCAGAACTGCCTTGGGCTGCACAGCTCAGCCCTCTGCCTCCTGCAATGGCTCCTGTGGGGACGTGGCAGACCGCATCGGGGAGCTGAGCCTGGTTAAACACAAGCCCTCGCTCCTCCCCTTGGGTCCTGCTGGCCGGTGGGAGCTGGGGCAGCCAGACCGGGGCTGGCAGAAGGGGTTCCCGGGGCTGGTCACAGGCACTTGGGGTGTGGGGCTCACCTGCCACTGCTCTGGGCTGGTCAAAGCTGAGCCAGCTCCAGTCTGGAAACCTGGATGTCATTCTCTCATAACACCTGAGATGAAAAGCCCTGCTTAGCCTGTATGGGTGTCCAGCTGGCAGGTCCCAGGAGATTGCAGCAGTGCCTTTACAAAGGTACACTTCATCTTTAGCTGTTATCACGCTTGGGCCAACATTTCCATGGATTGAGCGGACTGCAACAAAAAGCTGTTTAAATAATATGATGAGACTAAGGTTGTCCTAAAGAAGATGTGAGCATGTGTTAGCATGTGGGAGTGAATCCAAACAAAACCCACCAAAAGCAAAAAGCCACAGTCAGAAATCACACCACCCTAGGTGCTGAAGAAGACAATCTCCAGTGCCCAGCACTCTGACAGCTGCTATTGCACCCCTCAGTCATTTGAGGTCTGTTCTTTGTGCTAACAGGAAAATCAGAGCATACCCTCCAGACTGCACCAGGGCAAGTCATGGGCATAGTCTGCAGAGTTTCTTGAACATCTTTTGTCCCCATTAAGGTTTCCCCAGCCTGCGTCCTCATCTCAGCTGACAATGCTGACTAAACATTGCCTTGCCAAGGGCTCATAACCACACCTACTGTGTCTCAGGAGCTAAGACTGCCCTTGTCCCTTCAGAGCTGCATGCTGGTCCCTGAGGATGCTCCATTAGGAAGGAGTTGCTGAGTGTACCCTGGCATCTCCACACATTCTTGGAGCATGCTCCTGATCCAGGGTGGTGACAGACCTGTGCCTCTGGTTGGTCTGAACTGGATTTCCCTGTCACAGTATAGCAGAGTGTGCAGCTCACCAAACACCCCGCTGTCATTTCAACAGTTTATGATGTTCTGGAGATGAAGCAGAAGTTATAGTAGTTGTGGCTGCTCTATCTCAAAACATAATTGGCTTTTGGGAAGTTGTTATTCATACTCTGGTTGCAAAAGGAAATGGCGGGCAATCCTCACCTGTGACGAGCTGACGTGTCCCTAAATGCCACAGCCAGGGAGAAATAGTGAAGCTCATTGAGAGTTTTCAAGGTAAGAAAGAGTATTTGGTCACAAACAGATGCCCAGTCCCAGCCTTACCTATGTTAACCAATTCTGTAATACTTTTTTTCTCTCTTGTGGGCAAATAATTTATTGTAATTTAACAACAACCTCATGAAATTCACTTCCTTCTGTTGAAAAAAAAAAAAAGACAAGAAAAATAGGATTAAATATCTCAGTTTATCTTTCCACATAGGTCGCATGGCCAAAGTTGATTGTAAAATGTTGAAATACCAGTTTGAGGTGCAGCCAGTGCCAAGTGTTGTACATTTCCGTGTTCTCCCTCCCCTCCTATCGCTCACAAAGATGTCACAGAAAGACAAGGAAGTTCATTTTCTCAGGAGGCAGATTTTTTTTTAGTGTAAATTTAAAATACCATTTATTATCCTTAAATCTAATCCTTTTAGACCTTGTTGTTGTCCCAGTCCCAAATTCAAAAGGAACAGACTGAAAAAAACTCATACAAAAGCTAAAGTGTGTAATGAAGTCACTTCATCTAAGTGTGTCTCAAAACCCCAGATGAGCTGCAAGGAGTGGGCCCAGAAATGTGAGGTGAGACCCTCATGCACCATGTAGCCTTTTGTGAAAGAGCAGGGCAGGTCCCTGTGTTTTTGGGGTGTCTACAGACCCAGGCAGGGGGTCAGGCAAAGGCGAGCTGGCTGAACCTGGTGAACACCTGCCTGGCAGAACGCTGAGGAGATTGGGGCTTTGAATCAGCGTTTGGGAATTTGGCTCCTGAGGGTCATGGATGTGGAGCAGTTTGGGACTCAGAGACAGTACAGTGCCATACAAGACTTGATTTTTCTTCCCAGCTACAAATTCCAGCAGACTTCCATGACTTATTTATCCATGAGCAGCAGCTTATGTTCGCTATGGTGGAAGCAGCTTTGGTGCTTCAGTGCTCTGCCAAGCTCTCCTTAGCTGCCCCACTGCTGCCTGGACTAGGCTGCTGACTAGGATTGTGTCCCTCTGTGTCCTGCACAAAGGCTGATGAGCCAAGGGATCCATCTACTGGAGTGAAGCCAAGCTTTGAGGGAATTCTTAGCTTATCCACATGTCCAGAAAGCCTCCTGCAAGGGACAGCATCTGAAATGTCAAAGACTCAAGAAGTTAAGGATGCCCTGTGTGCAGCCAATGCAAGCATAACAGCTTTAATAAGTAATCCCTTGTCATTACATGCCCTTTGGAGTGACTGTAAGACACCTTGGTCCATAACCTATGGATTTGTTACAGGAGTGAGAATTGCTTATTGTAGTTATTGCTTCAAAGATTTGGAACAAAGGACCTGCTTTAAGGGTAGGGTGTTTTGCCTCTGACTGACTTAAGTGCATTTTTCTCTCTGCTAGTTAGCTTGAGGTCACTTCTGTGGGTTGTGTAGGCTGCTTGCAGGGGTTTATTTCATGCTTCATGAAGATCTTTGGGCTTACCTGTGGCTTCCTGCTTCCCACCAGTGCACAGATTGCAGGCAGTGGCTGACCAAATGAAGAGCTTCTGTGACATTGCAAAAACATGCAAGGATGGGCTCAAAGTGCAACCTAGCTTGCAGAAGTTATGTGTGTGTGTTTGGAAAGAGGTGAAAAAAAAAAAAGAACACAAACATATTTTTCTTCACAGTAAAAGTATGATTGTGTCAGCCGAAACATGAAAAGTGACCCAGCTCCCTCCAGGGCAGCCACCACCCCACAAACCAGCTGCATGCAGAAGCACAGGAGCAGTCAGGGTGAGCACCAGGTTTGTGATGGTGTGTCTCCAAATGCCCTGGGGAAAGGTGGCTGTGGGGAGCCCTGGTCAGAGGAGGTGAAGCCCCAGGCCCCACTGTGGGGCAGAGTTTTAACTTTCAGAGTCTGTCAGATGGAAATGTCTGACAACTGACACAGCCTGTTTAGACAAAGACATCTGACACTCTGTTGGGAAGACACAGGCATGGTACATGTGGGACAAAGCTGAGCACACCTGAGCATTTTTCCCTGTACAGTTTTCTGGTGCAGACAGTCCTTGACTGGCCATCTCCCACGTGCAGGATTTACAGTTTTGCCTGAGTGAGGACTGTGAGACAGAACTTCTGTCTTCTTTGATTAGGAACCAAGTGAACTCCAGTTCTTGTCTTCTGACTGGAGGAAAAAAAAATCTGGTCTAAGTCATCAGCTTGACAGAAAATGTTTCATGTAGAAGTACTTCTACAGTTCCAAATTTCTAAAACTTTCCGTTGTCTCTTTCCTCTTTGGCAACTTGAACAATCATAATTGCATGGCACAGTCTGTCTTTGTGCCAAAAGGGAGGGACTCGGTGCCACAAAACTACTTTTTTTTACTCCCTAGCTTGCAGCTTCTCCCTGCAACACCATCCTGACCATTTTGCTGCCAGGCAGGACTTGGCTCTAAAACTCAGTCAAGTGTGATTCAGCATTTAATTGGCACACTGGAGCATAAAACCTGAATATTGCTGGCTTTTAGATGCACAGCAGAGGTAGTTTCTCTTGTTACAATGTAGGTCCTGGGTTTATTTATTTTACAGGTCAGCATGATGGGCCAGTTTTGTGGCTGATTGGCATCCAGGGAGCAGAGAGTCCTGTAAGTGCTCAGGACTCATTCAGACCAGAAGTGTTAGGGGTGTAACACCAGCCACAGAGAAGGAGATGAAGTACTGCCTCCACCTTTTTGTATGTATGAAAAATGCATTTTACATGTACTCTGAGTGTTTTTATAGATGAGATGTTTCCATATCAGAGTGGTGAACTTGGATTTCTTCTAAATCTGTTCATGTAATAGTTGTATCACAGTTGTGCTACGGAATGGTGTTTCCTGAAGAAAGCCAAAGCTGGTTTTTAGCATGGTTTTTAGGATGATACCGGCCAGGGAAGAGCACATCTGTTCTTCAAGACCATGAAGAAAGACATTCAAAAAGGGAACGGGATCACCTTGATACCAGCATTCTGAGTTGTCACAGTGCCCAAGGCCTCAGCAGAGCTCCTGACATTCCCAAGGGAGCAAGGTCATCTTGAAAGCACAATTGCATTTCTCTGGCGTTGTTTATGTTAATATCCTGAGAATGACTTGCGTATTTCAACCTTACGATGAGTTAATAATTAATTAAGATCTTACAAAACTGAAGACAGAAACCAGCAGTCTAGAAAAATAAAGAAATAATCTTGTAAAGTGTATGTTTAGAAAAAGTTGTGTAGATTAATTTTCTTGGGTAGCTTGGGTAAAGGGAAAAAGGAAAGAGCAGAAACATTTCAATGTGGCAGAGTTCATCTCATTTGGAAAACTGCTTTTTGTGAAGGTCATGCCTCGTGTTTAAACTATAAAGGGCTGGGTTTTGCTGGTAGTTTTTTTCTCATCCAAGTGAATTATTGAATCATTAAGGCAGGAAAATACCTTTGAAATAATTGAATCCTGCTAACCTAGCACTGCCATGATCCCTAGTAAACCATGTTCCCAGGTGCCACATCCATATGCTCTGTTAACACTACCAGGGAATGCTGATTCCACCACTTCCTTGGGCAGCCTTTCGAATGCCTGACCACCCTTTCAGTGAAGAAGTTTTTCCTAATATCCAATCTAAATCTCACCTGGCACATCTTCAGGCCATTTCCCCTTGCCCTGTCACTTGTTACTTGGGAGAAGAGAACAACCCGTACCTGGTTACAATCTCCTTTCAGGCAGTTGTAGAGTGATCAGGTCTCCTGTGAGTCTCCTTTTCTCCAGGTGCTTCTCACTGGGAGCACCCCCAGCTCCCTCAGCTGCTCCCCACAAGCCTTGTGCTCCAGACCCTTCCCCAGCTCTGTTGCCCTTCTCTGGACTCCCTCCAGCCACCCCTCAATGTCCTGCCTGTGGTGAGGGGTCCAGAACTGGACAGGATTTAAGATGTGTCACTGTTGGTATTGGGAGAACAATCACTGCCCTGGTCCTGCTGGGCACACTATTTCTGACACTGGCCAGGATGCCATTGGCCTCCTTGGCCACCTGGGCACACTCTGGCTCATGTTCAGCAGCTCTCAGACAGTGCTCCCAGCTCCTTTTCCACTGGGCCACATTCCAGCCACTCTGCCCCAGCCTGTAGCACTGCCTGGGGTTGTTGTGACCCAAGTGCAGGACCTGGCAGGGAGCCGTGTTGATCTTCATAGCGTTGGCCTTGGCCCATTGATCCAGCCTGTGCAGGTCCTTCTGCAGAGCCTTTGGCCCTCCAGCAGATCAACACTCCCACCTGACTTGGTGTCATCTGTGAACTGACTGATGGGCACTCAGTCTCTTTGCTCAGGTCATCAACAAAGACAGTTAACAGGACTTGCCCCAGTACTGAGCCCCGGAGAACACTGCTCTTGCCTGGCTGTCAGCTGGATGTAACTCCATCCATGGGTCTAACTCTGGGCTTGGCCATTCAGACAGTTTTTTACCTAGTGAACAGCATGCTCCTTCATGCCATGGGAAGCCAATTTCTCCAGGAGAATTGTGAGAGACAGTGTCAAAGGCTTTATTAAAATAAAGTTAGACAACTTCCACAGCCTTTGCCTCACCAACTAAGTGGGTCACTTCTGATAGTTCTCTTTTGGAAGGTTTCTCCTTCCACTCCTTCTTGTAGATAGTTGTCAGATTTGATATCTTCCAGCAACTGGGACCTCTCTGGTTAGCCAGGACTAGTGTCTCAGACTTCTCCACAGACTTGGTATTTGCAGCAAATTTTCTCCAGGTATATTTACACCAAGGAAACAGCCAGGGAGTCTAGAACACTGCAAATGAGGTGCAGCTTAGCTTTCTGTGTGTTTGAACCATGCTGAAATGAAAAGAATGGATGAACCAGTTCCCAGTGCTCCTGCCTGGCCGCGAGGACATACAAGGAGATACAGGAATTTGTGCACTGGGTGGATGGAAAGCACAGAGAGATATTAGATCCAGCTCCATCCACATCTAGGCACTGACTCTAAACTGCATACAAGGAGAGATTTGGGTTGTTCAGAGGATGCTGGAAGAATGGAGAAATGCCCAGTGGGCATGCTGGGAAGGTCACTGTCCTCTGCAGGTGGTGGGACAGAGGAGTCAGTGGGACAGTTCATCTCCCCTCCCTGCAGGAGCCTGCAGGGATGCTGGCTGCAGTGCCCTGCTTCCCTCCTGCCCTAAAACCCTCTTCCCAGCTTGGAGGGGAGCACAGCCTTGGCAGAGTGGGATGTTGCAATGAAGTAACAGTCTCTGTTTTTAAAGAATGCTTTATTCACTACATCCTAGAAATGTACCATAAATGGAGCAAGAACTAAATAAACTCAGAGGCTTCTGACAATACAGAGAAGAGAGATACAATAAAATATCTAAAATATCAGCTCTTTTGAGAATAAGGCACACTAGCTTTGTTTTTTTTTAATATATACTTTTTTTCTTAGAATAGTTTGTTCTTAACCTAAAGATGTTCACATTTCAAGTTAATAGACTTACCTCAGTAGTAGTGTACATGAAATGGTTTAAAAGTAAATGTCAAGACAGGCATGGGCAGGAGGCTCAGCATGACCTGGCTACCTGCATGCCTGGGTCCTGCCTCCATCCCTGGGTACTGCCTGCTGCTACCCTGGCATGGGCAGCATCCACTGTTGGCTAGGGACACCTCACGGTTTTCCCTCATTGGCTCCTTTCTCTTCCTGCCATCTCTGTGAGCAGCAGGTCCCTTGTCCTATTGGCAGGGAGAGGATTAGTGGGAAGGGAGCCATCACCCTTCCCCTCTCCTCTGGGGGTCAGCCATGGCGTGGGGCTGGAAGGGCCAGCAGAGCCCAGACCACTGGAGTGCCTTGTCCTGGCCCCAGCGCTGTTTGTGCATGGCCCAAGGACCCACGCTGGCGTTTAGTGTTGAGCCATGTAAGACCTTAGACTGGAGGAGGCAGTGCTGGACTCTGGCCGGGGGCTTGGCCCTTGGGCTTTGCCCAGATCTCCTCCTCTCTCACCCTACACAAGGGCAGGACCTTGGGGCCGAGGTCTGGGTGTGCTTTCAGATGTGCAGGTACAGACAATAAAACTTTCCTGGGAAGGGGCGTGGAGGGGCAGAGTCCAACCTAATGGGTAACCTCACAGTGCTTTTGTTAATGGGTTGGCAGGGTCAAGGGGAGCTCAGATTGTCTGAGCAAGAGCACCTAAAATACAACTGCTCAATTTTGAGGCAAGCAAAAGCAGTGTATTAAAAAGGTCACTTAACTGAGCTCAATGTGGTCTGGAAGTAGTTCAGTTGTCAAAATATGGCCAATGTGAAACTCCTTTGGTATGTACTTATACCTCAAAAAGTAAAAGAATATTGCTTACTGACTCCCTGCTTCTCACCTTTTGTCACCAGACTTGTGTTTGTAGAGCTGATGCACTTCTTACAAAGGGCAAGATATTTTTTACCATTTTACTCTATTTTACATTCACTGTACTACTAAATAAAAGCCTTTAAACAGGCCACAAAACACTGCAAGAATATATTTACTTCTTAATAAAACAAACTTTTTTATAACATTGCAATAAAAGGTTTTTGTTTTGTGGCAAACCACATACCATGTAAATTTGCAACATAAAATGACTTTAAAAATGTATATTAAAAGATATTTACAAGGTCTATGTCTTAAAATCATTGGGTCTAATCACTCCCAGCCCTGATGTGCATGTACAACTCCAGTTGTGGAGAAGGGGATTTAAGAGTGGAAGGGAAGCTGGGAGGGAGGCTAGCCCTGTTTCACTAATTCCAGTATCACTACCACCCCTAGTACCTTTGAAATTTCTCATGGAGCATGATGGAGCAATGAGTAAGTAATGCTGCACATCCTCTTGGCGAGAGCGTGGCTACTCTTACTAACAGCAACACAAAGTGTTCTCAGTCACTACAACATATACTTCAAAGAATAAAATGAAGAGCATTGAGAAAAAGCCTTGGCTTTATACTGGATGAAGATCTAAGTCAAGACACCTCGCGTGAAATGTCAGCTACTCGTTTCTGTACGTGCTGCAACTACAAGTAGCTTCAATAAATAGAAAATCCAGTTGCTAAGGAAAACCTGGAGCCTTTCTTTAGCTAGAAACAAGCCTGCAAATCACACTGTGAAGAGGTATGTGTGAGGAGGCTTTTTTTCTTTTCTCTTTCTTCCAAACAGGCAATATTAGTTACTTGTGTTTTCAAATAAGAATGAGCAGATTGTATTAATGCCAGCAAAAAATGCAGAGGTCTTGCACATTTTTCAAATTGCACTTTCCAGTATAATTTTTAAATAAGATACTTGTTGTTTTCTTCTTAAAAAACAAAAAACAAAACAAAACACTAAGGTATGTATTTAAATATTGAATATACTCTTCAAAATATATTGTTAAAACTTTCCCTAGCTGCTCAGGTGTGCTTTTTAATATATAGCTGATATATTATTAAAGGCACTACAAAATAGACATCTCTGGAGTGCAGAAATTACTAAAAAAAAAAACCTTCATACCACAAATATATTGAAAATATAACTGCTAAAAAAAAAGACCCTGTGCAACCCTACTGCAGTGCATATAAATGCGTGTCAGTGGTGGGCTGGATGCACCGAGGTCCTTTGGAAATGTATGAATACAGGCATGTTAAATTTTTAAAAATAGCCTAAAAAAGTTAGTGAAAACTTCAAGCATAGAAAATATTTCAAACACGTTTTTCTATGACATTCTTCACTTTCTGCATTGTTTTACCAAGCCCAAACGTTTACTCTTTCGCAGACAGTTCTTTCTTCATAAATAGTAAAGTATTCCTTCAGTGTGTGTTTCTCCAGCACCCTCCTCTGCCGACAGTTTCAGTACGTCTGGTAGACGTCGTGGATGGGCACCTGGATGGCGGCGGCCGGGAATGCCGGCGGGATGTAGCCGGCGTACCCGCCGTAGGCGGCGGCGGCAGCGTTCTTCTGTAGCGTGGCTATTGTCGCTGTGGCCGCCGCCGGCGCCGCAAAGGGCACGTAACTTGTCCCGTAAATGCCGGCGGCAGGGATCCGCTGCACGCTGGGAGTCATGGTGTACACCGGTGTGATGGGGCGGCCCTGGAAGGAAAGGGTTCAGACCTCACAAAAGGTGCTTTGTTGTGGCGCCCCACTTCCATGCCCTGAATGGCAAACGCCCAGAAGGGAAGGGGGTAATGGAGATGGTAGGCAGTGTGTGCCCTGTTGATTCAGAGTTATGCTGCCATGGGAGGCTGCTCCCCCCTCACAGCTTGGGTCCCCACAGCGGGGAAAGCAACAGCCCAATGTGCAGATGTCTGACAGGTCAGATGTACTTCAGGGCTCTTGGGCACTGTGACATCCTCAAGAGCCTGTCCTGAATGGAACAGGGCAAGAGACCAGGCTTTCCCCCACCCTGGGTATGCATAGCAGGATGCATGGGAAGCAGGACTTCTGTGCTGAGCTCACCTGGAAGGGAGGAGGTGTTGACACAGCTGGTATTACAGCTGCGGCTGCGGCTGCTGCGGCAGCTGCTGCACTAGCTGGGTCCTGCTGGACAGCTATGGGGTTGATGATGTGCTCAACAGTGTGGATTTTGCCATCTTCCATCATCTTGGCTGGTGGTGCGGCCTGAAACATGGAGTACTGGGCACCAATGGCAGGGATGGCCACTAGGAGAGACCAGACATATCAGATACATTGGGAGAGAGTTTCCATGACCTCTTGTCAAAGACTCTCCCTCCCAGCTGCGCCAACTCTCCAGCAGTGATCCTGGGCTGCTCTTATCAGGGGAGGTAGCCTTTTGTGCAGGCAGGGGAGCTGGGGCACCTCTTCCCTCCCATGTATGGGAGCACCATAGCTGCACAGTGCACAGGCTCAGTGCTGCTTGGTCCAGCATTTTCCCCCATGGTCCTGCCATGAGTATCCTAGGGCCAGAGTCCTCCTGGGGACTGGGAGCTGTGACCCAGATTTACACAACCCCTTCTGACCACTGCTGTCCTTCTCTCTGGCTGAGAGCTGCCTGAGCACAGGCAGTAAGAGTGTGTAATGTCCCAGTGAGTTCCTGCTCCAGCTGTTGACATCAAGGAATATGTAGCTGCCATAGTAAGAGCTGCTCCAGGACAGAAAGTTGTGGTTTCTACTGCAGAAATTACAGGCAGCAATGGGTCTGCTTCACATGCCATCCTTTGGCCAACCCTGTGAAAATATCAGCTCTTTTACCAGCATTTCCCTGGACTAGCTTGGCTAAATGTGTTTTATCCCATCTGTCTGCTACTGGAGTGCTGTGTCCAGTTCTGGAGCCCCCAATATAAGAAGGATGTGAACCTGATGGAGCAGGTTCAGAAGATGTTAAACAAGATGGAGCATCTCTGCTGTTAAGTCAAACTGGGAGAGTTGGGGTTGTTTAGCCTGGAGAAAAGATGCCTCTGGGATAAAGACCTCTGCTGGAGCTTTTCAGTACTTAAAGAAAGTCCTATAAGAAAGACTTTATGGTAAGGCCTGTAGTGATAGGACAAGGGGTAACAGGGTTAAACTGAAAAAGGGTTGGGCATGAGAAAGAAATACTCTATAATAAAGGTGATGAGACACTGGACTGGTTGTCCAGAGAAGTTTTGTGTGGCTCATTACTGGAAGTGTTCAAGTTCAGGTTGGATGGGCCTCGGAGCAACCTGATCTAGTTTAAGACATCTCTGCCCATGACAGGGGCATTGGATTAGACGATCTTTAAAGTCCCTTCCAACGGAAACCATTCTATGATGCTGTGATTTCCATCATTGCCTCATATTGCACACTTCAGCATTCAGCTTGTTAGCTTTTTAGCAGTAAGGCTATCCACAAAGAAAACAAAGAAATCCATAAATAATGGATGATGGACTAAGAGGTGGCGTTAGCATTTATGGGAGGTGCAGCCGCTAAGCCAGAATGAAGCCTAATACGTACACAGGTTTATTTCTGTGCAATGAAACTTTGCAATGTTATAGTGTGCAGTTATGCCTGGTGGAAGGAGGTGACAGAAAGCAGTACTCTTGCTCTGATCCTGGAGACTGCAGCAAGGAAGCTGATCAGATATCTTTCAGGCAGAAATGTGTTCTCCACCAGTGGACTACCACTGTTTCCTCAAGCAGAGACCCCTAACACATGAGGTTTTCCAGTTCTCCTTTTACACAGAGTCCACCTGGTCAGGTCAAACCGGTTTTATCTCTAGTTGAAATATTCTGGATAATTTCTCACCAAGCCAAAGAGCTCACATGCTCCATTCTGCAATAACTTCTGGCAGAAAAACTGTAACAGGCATCTGGGGTATTGGGGTGACCTCTCAGGAGTATTCCAACAATTTGCAAAGAAATGAGCTTTAAGGTTGGTCTAAACAGTAGGCAGGAAACTTTGCAGTCAGTACATTTCTACTCCTCTGTTCTGGTAACGTGCTTTCAAAGTCATACCCTCTTAATAACAGAGGTAACTCTTGCATGAGGTACCTCTTATTAGATCAGCTGATGTGACTGGGGAAAACAGACCAGGTGCTTCTGTGCTCAGAGGCTGTGCTGGAACCATACCACAGGGGAAGGTCTGATAAAAAAACCCTGAATCTCAACATGCTTCAAGTGTAGAAACATTTTGACTTGAGCTTCAAGCTTTTGTTTGGCAGACAAATGAAGTATAGACACCACTAATTAGCATGCATTTCCAAGCTCACTTTTCAAGCATCCTTTAGTAATACCTGGAATTCCTAAAGTATCTTTGCAAACACACGTAGCAGTAATATTTTCTGGTGGTGAGTGGGTAGTTTTCCCAGGATCTGTCCCGATCTTTCTCCAACTCTAATCTTAACAGCCTTCCTTTGTCTCTAGACTTCTCATATTATCTCATCCAGCTGTTATGAGGAACTCTTCACAGACTTCATTAGATGCAAGCTGTAATTTTCACTGACATAAATGAAACATGTTTTGGGAAACCACAGTAGCTCTATTATTAAGCAATCTTGCCATTTACAGTTTACTTGGAAAGAAAAATGAAGGAGAAGACATCAGGACTTCAGGATGGGGTCCCCATCCCCTTTAAGGACCTTCTTCCTCAGGCTACTTTTCCAAATAAAAATCTTTCCAAACAGGATCTTGAGGAATTGCAGAGCTTCAGCTTTCCTCTTGTTCACTTGGGAATGGCAAGGGCTGGGTTCTCAGCTGATAAAGCAGCAGAAGGGGGCAATCCCTGCCCCAGCCCTTGGACTGGCCCATCAGAGCCCAGCAGAGATGAGAGCACTCCTGTAGGCACTGCACACCTGCAAAGATGGACCCCGAGGGCTCCCTGCCTTGCTCCTTCCCCATGCCACTGATGGAGATGGAGGAGCTTGCCTCACCCAGGGACTTTCCTGCAATGGGAAAGCCCCAGATCCTTTTCTCAGCCTCATACCATTGGAGTAAGATGGACTAAACAGGGCAGGGCTCCAGCCTGGCTGGAAATCTAGGATAGGAATCTCCCGGGGTGAAATTAGCATTGAAGACCTTAAAAGAGAGGAAGATTGATCTTAGTCACCATGTTCTGGTTCCCAGGACTAGAAGGAGAGGAAAGTCTGCTTCCTCATAAACAAATGCAAAAGGGGAGAGGAGGAGTGAAAGTTGCTTTAGTCCTTTTTACTTTGGCTTGAAGAACTCTCAGATATTTGTGTCCCCTATTAGTCCTTTTTACTTTGGTCTGAAGAACTCCCAAATATTTGTGTCCCCCTATCCCGCTGTGTGCCTCTTGTGTGAAGAAAGTCTGGCCATGGCACAAGGGAGCACAAGGGAGCACTGAGCCTCAGCCCTGGGGCCACCCCCATTGGGGCAGCTGCAGTTGTGGAGTGGCCCTGGAGGGGTTCTCACATGCTTGAGACAGGGCTTGGAGTGGGGGCTGCCCTTTCCTCTTCTCCTTACACATACTAACCTGCACCAGGCTTAATGGCCACTGGATTGACTGCAGGTAACTCCAAGTTGGGAACCAGTTCAAATCCTTTCTCTTGCTGTTTTCCTTTGCCTTCATGGTACCTGCTGTAGATTCCACGGCCGGCGGAGTATCCCCCCAGGTAGGAGCCCCTGGGACCTGGAGCTCTGTTGCCAGCTGCACCTCGCCCTCTGCCTCGTATGCTGCCTGCTTATGATAACAACACAGAAGATGGTGAGTAATGGAGAGTGACAGCCCCATGGGGAGCACGAGTGACCCCAGGCTGAAACACGGAGGCTTGCACTCAGAAATGTGACTGCTTAAGTCAGCATGGTTGAGTCTCAGTGACCCTGCTTAGGAAAACAGAAGTGCCTAAGAAGCATCCAGTAAACCTGTGCTTGTTTAGCTTTTGAAATTTGTGAGCATATATTAACTGCTCATTTATATTGATGGAACTCTTGTGGCAAGTGTTACAGGTTCAATGCAGTCAGTAGAGAGTGAGGGGATCCTCTGGCTGATTTCTGGGCATTAGGAACAGCTTCTGCTTTCATATGTCCTCCAGAGGAGACCAAACTTGTCAACTGGCTGCAATGGGACTCAGCCAAGATGGCACAGCATCACACCTGCCCTTTAATCAACTTTGTCCCATGATTGCATATATTTTCACTCACGTTGTTTAATTGTTTTCTCTGCTATTTTATTAGGTGCATATAACCCATTTCCAATAATATTGCCTTTATTCATCTTAGTGACTCCACATCTGTTCTGACAGTACTTTGAACACTGCTGCATTGATGTACTTTATGATGATCTAATTGAATATTTAGACTGTTACTCAACTCTGTCATAGTTCATTGCAAGTACAAACCTGGAAATTGAGAAGAAGCTGACATTCTTGAATGACTACTGTTAAAAATATTTCTTGGTTTATGTGGGTGCTTTAAGAATATATTTATGCTAAATTGCTTCTTCTATGGAAATACACATCAAATGTCAGGAAACTCTAATTCCTGTAAGTACAGGATAATTGTAATTATAATACCAGTTATAGCCGTTAGAGTTTTTTTATGAATAAGTGATTTTTGGTTAATTTTTAATGACTGTAACCAATAACTAATTAAGGTATACATAATAAAATAATTATTTTTCACTCACATGATTCCTTCTGCTTGTAGTTCTCAAATGACTTTATGAAGGACAGCATTGCTGTCATTTTACTGTGGAAGATAAATGACACCTAGAGAGCTCCTAATTATGGCTTTCCCTAACCTCCTTGCCTTTGGATAGGTCACCATACCCATGCCTCCAGAGCACTCTGTCACAGGATCCAGCTCTTTGAAAGGAGACATCAGACAATGGAATCCTTAGACTTGCTCAGACTTAGTACATCACTCAAAAAACCCAGATCCATCTGTTCCCCATCTTGGTTTTTACCTCTTCTTAACCCTATATTTGATACCTCTCTCATACTATCTTGCACATTTGCAATTATTTATACATAAATACACTTTGTGTAGTCATAAACTAAAGTAAGACCCAACAGAAATATGACATAAAGGCCTATACAAGAGTATTAAGAAAAAATTGCGTGGCACTAGCTGTCCTTTGGCTGAGGCAGACCTCTGGCATCAGCCTAAGATCAAACCTGCCCATCACATCCCCTAATTGTGCTTACTAACCTTTCACAAAGTAATCTCTGTTGGGCCCGATCAAGGCATTGTATGGATATCCATAGTATGCTAGTGTGTATGGATCACAAGAGTAAACATAGTTAGGTTGCTGCGTTGCTTCGGAGGTTGCTGCAGCCCCTCCTTTTGCTGCTTTCTGGTAGCGAGTGTATTGCTCCTTGTCTACCGGCTTGGCCAAGGTAACCTCCAGGCACGAGCCCTCTAGTTCAACACCATTAAGGTTGTTCATGGCATGAATAGCATCTTCCCTGGTTGTAAAGTGCACAAAGGCGTAATCACGTATTTTTTTCACTCTCTCTACACAGCCAGGGTTAAACTGACCGAACACCTTTTTAATGGTGTCCTCTGTGGTCTCAATCATTAAATTCCTCACATATAAGATTTTAACAGTCTCCATGACATCTTCATCCACATCTATCTCTGGTTCTGCCCAGTCAACAGCAATTTGATGTCCCCACAGCTGGATCCTTCCTGGCATGAGTTTTCTCCTGGCCATGGCTGCTGCTCGATGGCTCTCATACTCCACAAAGGCAAAGCCTCTGTTCTTCATCTTGTCTGCGGCGCTGGCATACACGATGACATCCAGCACGCCTTCTGTCACCTTGGAAATCTCTTCCAGGATCTCCTCTCTCTTCTTCATCTTGGGAATGCCTCCGATGAAGAGCCGGCAGTTATCCACGCTGCAGCAGACACCCAGCAGCCTGCCGGGGCGGATTTCGTAGTTATTCAGCTCCCTGACGGCGCGCTTTGCCTCGTGCTTCTGGGTGTACATCACGAAGGCGTAGCCACGGTTCTTCCCATCGAAGTCCATCATCAGGCGCATCTCGTAGATGCGGCCCACAGACTCGAAGACGGGGACGAGCTCATCCTCATAGACATCGCGGGGGATTTTGCCCACAAAGACTTCGCAGCCCCGCGGAGGGTGCAGGCCCTCCCAGCCGGGAGGAGGCCCTCCGTACTTGCGCTGCCCGTTCTCCTGGATCATGCTGTATCCAGTGCGGGCCATGAGGGCCAGCAGAGCTGCCTCGTTGGGCGCACCAGCAACACCTTCGGGCACTTTTGTGGTGGCCACATTAGTGGAATCATTGCTCATCCTTGCAGTGGAATCCTCAGCGGTCATGGTGTCAAACTCATTCACAGCGTGATAAAACCTGGGCAAATGAAGAAGGAGGACACTCGTTAAAAGCTATTAGCTACCATGAGAATTTCACCTCTCTCTCTCATTTTCCTGCAGTTGTTCTGCAAGTGTGTTTTTCAAATTGGGACTAAGGCTGCAGAAAAACAGAGGAACAAGTGACACCAGCCTGAAGGTGATACTGCAGGGACAGTGCACCCTGGACATAGGCAAAGTTCCTCTTTGAGGGAATGGTCGAGGATCACCTGCTCACACATCCCAGGTATCAAGAGCTGCTGTCACAGGACACCAAAGGCACGTGAATGGATGCCACCAAGTATCCCAAAATCTCAAGACGTCTTTGAAATGGTAAGAAGGAGATTACACAGAATTGGGAGAGAGAAGATACTGACAGGAAGACAGAGGTACCCTACAGAGCCTTCTCTTCCCTCTCAGTCACTCATCAATGAATCCATTTACTCCTGAACAGCACAAGCACCAGGTGCCATATTCCATGGCGAAAGGTGGCAAATGCATGAGAAGCACCAGACAGTTTCCATTTGATAACAACCCCTTGCTCCTCTAGACCTCTGCAGTAAGAGTCAAGTAGGAAATAATAAATACACTTTAGCAGTGGGGGTAGGGGACAATTCTTGTTCTTTTGTGCAAAGAGTGATCTGACAAGCTTCTTTGTTGCCTTCTGCTTGTGTTACAATGTCTGATGTGTTTGTCTCTTCCATTATTGCAGCAGGACTTGACAAAAACTGAAGAGAATCACTCCTTTATGAGAGGCTGTGCTTTAAACCAAGCACGGCACTGCAAGCCTGCAAGAGGAAGGCAAATCTCAGAAACCTTATTCTGCATTTGAACACCGGCAGAGAGCAGGAAATGTAGACATACAGGAAATGACCATGCTAACAGCCAAAACTGCAAGCGAGCGAGCTTTCTTTCTGAGCACAATTAAATAAGACACCTTGGACTCTGAGAGTACTTAGTTCCTTGACTTTTAAAGCTGCACTGGTCCACCAGACAATTTAATACAAGTGATTGCATATGACATGGACCATTACATTTTAGTGTTATTTGCACATTAGGTGCTATAGCATTTATCTGAGTAAATTGTATCTTCCACAAAGACCTTGGCTGTAAGGAATCAGAGAGCTGTGGACCACACATCCCTGTATGGCTTGTTTGCTAACCACTCCATCATACAAGTAAGTGTGCAATATTTCTCATGAGAATTTCTCTGGCTTTTGCTTCCAGACAGGATTAGATAGACTAAACAATCTTTCAAGACCTCTGCTGATGCCTTCTAGTGATATTTAAGTCACTTAATCACAACACAAGTCTGTCTTTTGAATAGAACTTGCAGGCTAAGCTCACAATTAGTCACTTTCACCTAGAATTATTGGGTTTTGGTCTTTTGACAGTTCTCTAGAGCTTCAGCCTTTTTCACTTTTGCTATATACAGGGATGAGGATCATCCCTCCTTCTTCTCCCCGTGTCTGTCTTGCCAAAGCCTGCTTCTTCACACCTTCTCACTAGTAAGTCCCATGGAGTTGGGTGGGGTTTTTTCAATTCTAACCTCAAATCCTCTATAGAAGCACCACGTGCTCTGGTTATGTCCCATGTAGCAGGCATGACTTGTGTTTACTACTCTGAATACCACAACCTTGCATTCAGCCCTATCCCAACTGCATTTCGAATAGGTCCCACCTATTGAATGTTACACAATTGGCTCCTTCCCATGGTGTTTTACAACTCCATCAGTCTTTCCTTCACTGATTAATTTGTCATGACTTGCATTCATCAGCAGTCTGTTGATGCAACTGTCAAAATACACTCGCCCTTGTAGGACACTGCAAGCCGCTGTAAGAAATGTTCCCAATATATGGGTTTGACAGGGTTATTTTTTATTTTAAATAAAACAGGATGAAGCTTCAGAGAGATTTATTTATTCTATACAGTTTTCTTATTCAGTGAGACATAGGTTTCTCTCTGTCCCATTATTGCATTGGTCACCACCAAGGAAGATTTTTCATTAGTGCAGCAAGCCCAAGTTCACAAAAATATCAGCACAAATTTTAGGCACCAAAGTCTGATTTGTATGGTTCACAAAATCTATTAAAATCCTAGTAACCTCAGCACCTCAGCTTGTTTTCAGTAAAGCTCTTGAGCTGTCCAGAATTATGTTGGTCTATACACAGAGGTGCCTCTGCACAAGGCAGGGCAAACACTGTTGAGCCTGGTTCATCTCTTAAATGTATTTGGCATTGGGAAACCAGACCTCTGAGCTTTGGTCTGTGGTAGGACCTGATCCTGCACGTGTTTTTTGGCTATGAGTGTTGCATGCTGATGCTTCTGAGCCATTTTAATTTAAAAATATGGAGAGCAGAGGAGAAGATAAAGAAAGTGGAGGGCAGTAAAAGTGATGCTGATGCTCAGGCAATACTTTACTAAACACGATTCCTTTGAAGCCAGATCTGTCACGGATAGCTTCTTGAACTGTTGATACACATTTCTCTCAGATTCAAACATTACCCTTTAACAGTTATTTAACAGACACCCTTTAACAGACATTTTAATTTTATTCCTGGGAATTATTCGAAATAATTAAGAAACTTAAGACAGAGTAAAACAGCTTCATTTTTCACTTGATAGTTTGCTCCTAGAAGTGTAACTTCACCTTTCTTGGAATAAAAGCAAAGCTGGTTATACAAACACTTTGGTGGGAAATAATCATTACCTTTACATGAGCCACCTGTTGGCAAGTCAAGTACTTATCACCCCAAGTTTGGCTAAGTTTAAAAATTAGCAATTCCATTCAAACCACCTGTTTTAGGTCAACTTACAAAATAGGTCTCTATATCTCTGTTATCTGCAGGGCTCTGTGTCTGGGGCTATAGTCTGGAAAGCTACAGATGGTGACTGGTTTTGTGGAGTGAGGGGAGATGAAACAATTTCCCCTGACCCCCAGAAACCAGTTGGTAATTCAATGGCCATGCAGGTGATTGCATGTTCTCCAGCACTTTGCATTGCACCAGCAAGATGATTTCTCATATTGCAAGTTGTACCTGAAGCTGCTTCTAAGTGCTGCTGGCCACCGTTGCTGCAGACACTGCCACACACCATTTGTGATAGTGCATCATTAAAAATTCCTTATGAACCTAAAATGCGTTTATCCCTATGTAATTTGTTTTGAATCAAGATTCAGGATCAAGAGTGGTTTGAGTTTTTTTTCCTGTGCAGCTACATAGAGCGGGGTTTCATAAGTAAGTACTACCTAAGAAAGTTATAGAGCCCATATAGCCCTAATTTTTGTAACTAAATACACACTTAACAACTTGTTCATTGTCATGTTACACAATCAGCACCTTGACTAAGTTCATACAATTAATACCTTGATAAATGTTACCAGAACATTTATCATCAGTGATCACCTGTAGCTTGATGAGAAAATGCACAGCCTGTCTGGTCTGAGAGCTTTTCTCTTCTACTGCTACTGCCTTTCAAAATGGGCTACCAACACAATTTAACCCTTTTCAGACTGAAATGCAGTCTCTCTCAAGAAAACATTTGAAAATACCAGTTTCCAAAGAGCTCAAACCTGCTGGCACATTTTTTAAGTCAACAGTAAACTGGTCATGAAAACCTGCTACCCTGTGTTGTGGGTCTACACAAGGCACAGGCTGGTAATATGGGTCTAGTGGCCTTAATAAAGCCAAACTGATTTCCAGCATCCAATAAGTGAGATTAATGCTAGAAAAAGCAAAAATTTAATCTCCATTAAAATGCAGTGTCTTGTGAAATATAAGTGCTTGGTTTCTAGACTCTTAGGAGGAAGGCACACTTGATCTTGATAATATAGATTGAAAAAAAGAGAGACAGACATAAATATTTTTAACAAGAAAGGTTGTGTTTTGGAGACAGACAAGTTTTAAATGACTCACTATCAGGACTGAGATGAGTCCTTCGCTTCTTTTTAGAAAAAGGTAAATCCTGCTTGATTGTTCACACCAGGTTAAATGGATGCTAACATCTGCTAGCCTACCAGGAGTGAGGCTTACCAGCCTCTCAAGAGTGAGGCATGAGTGAGCCCCTCAGTCCTCTGTTCCAAGGACTTCTTTGCACAGATGAACTAGCAGACTTACATGTTGCACTGAAACCATTCAAATTTCACTTCACCTTGCTCGTGAAACTCCTCTGCTGCCAGTAGGAAGAGTGTAAATAGTTGTTGCCCTAAACATTAATTACCATCTCTTTAAAGGCACTTTTTCCCCACATCCCAGAATATTAAATGGCAAGCTTACTGCGTTGGCAGTGACTGGCCTAAAGCATACCGTGAGCAGGCTGATTAACTGAGGCAGGTATTTTATTAAGTAGAAATACCACACCTTGATCAACAGCAATGCGGGGCCAAATGGTGATGTCCCTTGTCCCAGGGCAAAGGCAGCTTGGGGCCCCATCGAGAAAGCAATGCCCAAAGTCCACAAAGGAACTTATCCCTGGGTTAGTCCAGCACTGGGCAGTGCCCTGTGAAGTTAGGCAGACACGTTCTCTCTGTTGATTCTAGTGTGGTCAAACAGGCTTTTACAAACACAGGGACACAGCCAGGGTCCTTGTGGCAGTAACTGCGCGTCCACTTCACTCACGTGCTCCTATAAAATGAGGTTGTTTATGTCTGGACTTAATTCACGCCTCCAGTTTTGTGTTACATGGATTTAGTGGCATCATCTGTGGGTGACACAACTGCTGGCAGTCACAAAGCCTAGGGACAGGTGCCAGCATCACCACAGGCAACAGGAGAGACCAGGGAGATGTGCTGTCTCTGTGATAACTGTCCAGGGGAGGGATGGGGACACCTGTGCCCCACCTGCAGACCCTGTACTGCACAAACTCCCACTGAGCTGACAGGGTGTGTCCTCATGGACTCTGCACAGCTACTGCTCCCTTCAAGAAACTGCCACAGTTTTGCATTTTAAACCACAGAGGGAAAGACAGTTGCTGAAATTTCAAATACACCCAGTTGACAGAGGAAAATAACAGCTACTGGTTTAAATGTGACCTTCCTGGTATTTTACTTGAAATAATAAGGGAAAATGTTGACCCTGATGATGATGATGATAGACATCAGCTCTAAAAGCATGTCTGTCATTAAAGTTCTTTATTTTCAAATCCTGACTCTATTCCCCTGACACTTTATATTCATAAAATGCATACAAAACCAAAGCTTACTAAGAACAACTGTGTAATTTTATCACAAACATCAGACACCCCAGAAATGCTCCTGCTGAAAACACAGTTTGCCTGTTTAGAGATCTATTGGCTGAAGAGAAAAATGTAACAGCCTCATCAATTCTAAATAAGGTAGTGACTTGTGCATTGCTTCAAGTGTCCTGTGCAAGTTACCTCCCTGCTTAAAGATGATTACAGTATCATTATACCTCACTTTGCTCTTTCTTGACAAGACTGTCACTCTTTTCCTCCGCATTAATTTCATAAATGAGCTGAACAAAGCAGGTGTCTTTGTTGCCAAAGCTGAGCCATGGCATGCCCAGCTGCAGGATCTGGGGCCAGTGTGGGGATCAACAGGAATTGGATCACACCTGGTTTCCTGCGTTCTGCCATTAATGAAATTCAGATGTCCAAAGCTGAAATTTGTGGTGGGTCAGTGCAAGAGAGGTGCAGCATTTCAGGACAGCTTTTTGGCCAAGGCCCTTTTCTGAAGGTCTTTTGAGCAGGAAAGGAAAGGTTGGATGGGATGGATGATGCCTTCACCCTTTTACAAAAAAGCCATACCTGAGGCCAACAGGCTGTGACAATGTCTGCAGTGTGTCAGACACATCTTCACCTGCAGCTGAACTGAGTGAAGAAGTTGCCCCAGGCTAGGCGAAACATTTTGAAAAGGTGAATTTTCATAATCAAGACCATTTTGGCAAAACTCAGTGGAAAAAGTGGTGAACTGAGTCAGCAGACCTGAAGGGGCAGGAACAACGGCTGGCGAGAGGCTTGATGAGTAGCTTGTGATGAACGGCTTGGAAGAAAGTAACCTCAGAGATCATTGACAATGACATGTCTGTCTGCTGTGCAATTTATCCTCCTGCCAGCACTGCTAAAGGACTGCTTACTCTCATCATCATCTGCATGCCTCAACTGGGTCATTGCACTTGTCCCTCTCCAGCCAGGGTCAGGAACATTTTGGCTCAGGTGCTGCACAAACACAATGAGATGTGCATGGAGCAGCATTTGCTGCACCACGAATTTCCCACGTATGTTCAGACAAGAACATGCACAAGCAGAGGCTCTCTGCCCACTAGAAGTACTATGCTTAAATATAGAGAACAACAATGCCTGAGAGGTAGGATAAACCAGACTACTAAATCCCGCGGCTAGCCGCTGAAATTAGACAAAAGGAAACAGCCGCAAGTTGCGCCAGGGAAGGAAAGATTTCTTCATCGAAAGGGCTGTCAAGCATTGGAACAGGCTGCTCAGGGAAGTGGTTAAATACCAACTCCAGAGGTATTTAAAAGATATGCAGATGTGGCACTTAGGGACCTGGTTTAGTGGTGGCTTTGCAGTGTTCAGCTAATGGTTGGATTCAACGATTTTAGAGGTCTTTTCCAACTTAAAGATTCTATGATTTTATGAAATTCCCACTTCTACTATGGTGACAATTAGCGTTCTAATCTAGAGCCTATCATCAGAGTTCTGATTGATTGCAAGGGTTTGTATTTCATGCTTAAACTTCAGTTTTATTCTGGTCAGTTATGTTCACTTTGTATGGGGCAAGTAAATGTTCAAGGCCTGAAAAGCAGTCTTCATGGTGGATTTACTGCAGGAAGGAAGGGTCTGTGCATGGTTTTCAGTTGCTTAAATTTGTCTTAAGTGGCTAAACATGTTAAAAATTGTTTGTTCCATTTAAAACTCACCAAAAATCTGTTCACTGTGACTTTGGATTGTATTAGGTTCAAAGAAAGAAACAGAAAATAAAGTGTGATATTTCTGACAGTACTCACATGTAGCATGACTCCCCTGACATCAGTTACAAGACTCTAATGGCTGCAAGAGGGATATATTTAAGATAGGGATGGGCACTACAGAAAATCCTGCTTTAAAGGTCCTGCAGAGACAGGTTATATTCTCCAGACACCAATCAAAAGCAATGTATTTGGCCTTAAAAATTGTAACAAAATTACTAGAAATTTGTTCTTTTACTCTTGTGCCTTTTTAGTAGGAAAACACCTGAAATTATCCTGTAATTTAATATCCTGGAATTTCCCAGGTTAAAACTTGAATGCTAATCAGATAATTCAACAAGGAATTTGTACAGTCAACAATTGGCTACAGCTTCAAACTAGGATTTGAAGGTTAAAGTTCTTATTTTCACCTTTATCATTAGAAAAATAACAATTAAGGATCTAATTCCCCTAACCTTATTATATCAGTTCCCATAGTGTATTAATCTGGCCTCACAGAAATTTTATGTACAATTTTAAAAATGGAGCTAAAATTATGATTCCCATACAAAATAAAGGCACCTTGTGTTGTGCAAACATCTTGCCTATCCTGTTACCAACCCTCTCTGCATCTTTCTATGGTGTATTTAATCTGTTGTGTGATCCACTTGCATTTTATGTAAGCACTATCCATGCCTAGCAGTGAACATTCCCAGGAGGAAGGTCCCTCAATGACCTGACCTTCTGCTTAAAACTGCAAAAATCATATTCAATGAGATATGAGTAATAAGTTTGGGTAAGCAAAACCTAGTCCCCCCCTTATTTTATAATGCACTTTTCTGTAAGTCATTCAGAACTTTGTCCAACAAGTTGTGTAACCCCTGTGTTATCCTGGTTGCCTCAGCTCCATCTTTTACCCACTCCAGTTGATGCTAATTCATAACTCTCCCCTGTTTTGATAGGACTTTTTACTGGCTGAGGCTGAGGTTATTACCCTGCAATGTATTGAAGCCACACGTTGAGGAAGGCCAAGAAGATGAGACATGGTTTGTGTAATCATATTATCAGTGGTCTAAATCAGGAAATAGCACAACCATCCCCTTCTCCCCAAATGCCCATATTTCAGTCTAGTCAATAAAATCTATCATTACCATGATCAGACAGGAAAATGCGTGATATATAAATTTCAGTGTACTCTTTCCTATTCTGGATAAGCTGTACTTGATGGGAAACTTTTTGCAGCATTTCTTTACCAAAAATGAAATTCAGCACTGTTCTCTGCAGAAATGCTGATACAGGTAAGTGTGTCCTCCCCATTAACTATCTGCATTAGAAAGCATTCTGCTTGGAAAGGGAGAAAGTTTCATTCAGGATCGACTAGAAGCTTGCAAGCTTTTGCCATAAGAAGGACAGGAGAAGCAATATTCTGCAACTGAAAAACAAAACCACAGCTAGACTCATCTGTTAATCATTACATGGGAAAGATAACACATTCACTTATTTCGCTTCTTGTTCTTCTGAAGAAAAATCTTATATATGAACACGATGATTTAATTCAATAATTGAAAATGTCTGTCAAAGTCTTTGCTGAACTCTGAGGTACAGGAATTTATAACACAGTATCTATCTGTCTGTCTACATAAATTTACAGTAGTATGCTCCACTCTGCAGTGCTACCAATAGTATCTTAAAAAGTTCATCATCTACAGCTTTTCTGATCAAACTTTTTCCTCTAACTCTCCTGGAGATTTCAGAGTGAAACATAACACATTCTGCCTGTTCATATAAAGTCTACTTGCTTATCAAATTTATTACAATAAAAATAGCTTCAGAATTTTGAGTTTACCCTAATCCCATGCACTACTTTCATTGCAACATTCTAAACTCTGTGTGTACCACGTGAACTCTGCAACAACAGGGGGCCCAACCTGCAACCCTGCTTTCAGCAGGAGGCAGAGATTCCAGGAAAAGCCGAAAGTGGCTCAACATGTTCCCGCCCCCTCAGGTCACCGAAATGAAAATCAACATAAAGCAAACCACAGTTGGGATGTGAATATATGAATGTTCACTGCTGAAAGTACATTAAACTCAAAGCATTTGGCTTAGTCAGTGGCTGGGGTTTTGTCCTTTTTTTTTTTTTTCCTTTGTGCACTGACATTTGACCCTTTTTATAATATGCACCTTGCACTGCTGAAACCCAGTTAGTTATTAATTAAACTGAGGTACCAATGGCTGACTTGTGCATATCACCATTTTAACTGCCTGTGCACAGGAGTGGGGGCTGGAAGGCAATCGTCCCTCCTGTGAAATTCTGTCATATCGGCAGAAAGGAGCTGCAAAGTGCACCAATTTGTACCTGACCTCTGAGCTAAGGAGTTTGTACAGACCTTTGAACATTGGGTTGGAGAATTGAGAAACAAGGTTTACAAGTACAAGGAAGAGATTTTCAGCACTTGTTACCCATGCCCAGTGTTAATATTATAAATTTAAAAAAATGTTTAACCAAGGCAGGAAATCTTTCAGAGAGCAACTCTCCTGTGCTGGGTTAATTCAAGACAATTTAAGTCTACTGAAATTACAGCTCACTTGGAAATATCTATGGTTTTGAAATGAAATTTCTGTTCACTCCAGAAAATGAGTGGGGTTTAAGGCACATATAATTTGAAATTCACCTTTTGCTGACCTTAAGTGAGATTATTTCTCTTTTAATTAGAAGCTGAAGAAAGAACACAAGTATCATTTGATTCAATATATTTTTTTCAGCGAAGACTGGAGGTAAAATGCAGAATTGAATGGAAATCATTAAAAAGTGTAGCAAAATGGTGACTCCTTTGTTAATTTTATTTTTATGCAACATATTATCTAAACTTGATTATACAGTGCAAAGCTTTATGAGAAACCCATGGAAAAATAATCAGACCAACAACATTACAACAAGTTCCTGACAGACAGTCATGTGGCCTTGCCTTGACAAACACAAAGGGCATGTTTCGATGTTCTGTTAGATTAACCATGTCAATTTAATTAGAAACCTCTCTCAACTCCTATACTGGCAAGGTCTTTTGTGCAACACCATCAGCTAGCACCAACTGCAGACTGCACTGGGTGTGAAGGCCTTCAGAGATCAGCTGTGATAACACTGCAAAGGATGTCCTTTCTGCAGCCCAGTCTGCCAGGCCATGGAGCACTGCAGGGCACGGCAGTAACATTTGCCATGACATCCCTCAAATGTTCTGAGCACAGGCTGTCATCCATGGCAACCTTGGATGTGCAAGGGGAGAGGGGGTGCTTTACAGATATATTTTGAATCATGGTTTCAATCCCACCAAGCTCAGGACAGGACACCATTATGTACAGCTGCTGCATCTGGTCTACATGTAAATTGACATTTTTGTCATTGGTTTTAATTGAACCTTACTTTCAGTAACTGCATTTATTCTTTTCCTGGTTTAAGTTCAAACTTTGCTATTGTTATCAGCACTGACCCCAATAAAGCAATAAATTAATAATGAAATAAATAAGGGTGAACAGATTAGCATCATGTGTCCAATGTCACATACAAGTCTTACACATTTCACATGCTGCTTAAGTAGAATATGAATATCAAAGCTGACTTTCTTTAATGCTTTCAAATTTTCAGTATGCACATTGAGCTCTATAGATTAATTTCTATTAATAATACTTGCATATATACCCTGTTTACTTAAACCTTCCTATCCACCTTCAATCTACAAACCCCAAATTCTGCACAAAAACTGATAATCCACTTTTAAAGTTTGATTTTTTATGCCAATCTCTTGAAAAAGCAGAACAAAATACCAGGCGGCACAGACAATGGCAGAGACAGACTGACTGAAAACACAATGTCAATTGGCTACCTTTTGCTTCATTAATTTAATATAGCAGAAAAGATATCTCAGAAACATGATTTTGTTTTCTTCTGTCTAAAATATCTGTGGTTCAGTGTTCATTGTTCTGACATTTGTTTTGGTATTTGCTATGCAAATTCTTTTAGATATTCACATGTTGATCTCACAGTCTTACAAGCACTTGCTTAATTCTCAAACAACCCCTTAGGACCCTCTAAAGGATGGCAAACCACTGAACCCAAACCTTGATGATGACATAGTTTTGGTCTCAACTCCCTGATAAATGAAAACCAGATAAAAAGCCCTACAGAGCAAACAAGATTTCCCTTACCTCTCCGCTCCTGCGATCGAAGTGCAACAGGTTAAGGGGACTCGCGCCTTTGCCCGAGCAACCTTTCTTCCTAATGGCAAGAGCTGTGCAACCAGGTTATAGAGTTTATGCATCTCTTTATTGGCCAGCGAGCGTTAGCCATTTAAATTCCTTGGGAGTCATTTGTTAAGGGCTCTTAGGCTGAGGCTAAGTGGGTGGGACGGGAGGGAGAGGGGGTGTTAGTGCTGCCAGACGTGGCGAGCTCTCCAAAGTGGTTTGAAGATTAATAGAAAACTATCTGCAGCGAAGGGATCTTTGGAGGGAGGGCTGGGTCCAAACTTCAGGGAAGTACAGGAACGAGAAATTGTAACATTTTCACAGGTAAAAAGAGTTTGAGGAGAAAGATTTCATTCAAAATTCAAAACTTGGAAAAAGAGGAGTGAAACATGTACAAACAACTCCTTCCTAGCACAAGGCGTTGTGCAAATAGCTTGGGTTACTCACAACAGATAAGATAAGAAAAGGGCATATTTTGCTTGACTGCATGAGGCTTTTTCAGTGAAATATTTCTTTTTCTTCATGTGTGTCTGGCAAAATTATTTCAGGCTGTGCTGAATCAATTTACCTTTGGCTGTAGGAAAAACAAAGGATCTGCAGCTCCTGGAGTGAGAAGCAGATTTACTGAACATGTCGGCAGTGGGACGGTAGGAATAACTCAGCCTGTGCCGTGTACCCGACATGCACTGTGTCAGCAGTAAACACGGAAACTCCAATGTGTTTGCTCAAAAGGAAAAAAAGCACCTGGTGCAGAAGTAAAAGCACAGGGGTGGTAAAACATGATTCATGACAGTAGAAATGGTCTGTACATAACAACGGAGCATTAGGCCCTGGGAGCACTTAGGCAAAGCAAACAACACACCTTCTCGAGCAGCCAAGAGGAGGAACTGCTCCCAAACACTCTCTGGATGATAGATTTGCCCAGTTGGCAAGCAGTGTGCACAGCCAGCCGGCGGGAGAAGAGGGAGCAGGGCAAACCTTGGGAGATGGCTCATTTCGGGGAAAGGAGACAGCCTGGAGAAGGTGAAAAGCAAACAGCATATTGCAGTAGCAAAACAACTACAGTCTTCAGTCCTTTCCCAGGTGTTTTTTACAGGCATAACCATTTCTTTCTTATTTCTCTCATTTTTTACTGTTTTTTCCGATCCCAAAAAGAAAGCTTGATCTAAACCTCCATCCAAAGCACACAAGCAACAACCTCAGGGCATCCACATGTGCAAGGAAAAGTGTCTTAAGCTCTCAGTGACAAATCATAAATACAAGTATATTCTGCAGAATCAGTTTGTTTGAGATGGCCCTACATAATAATTTATTCTTGTCCTCTGAGTCCTTTAGTCTGGGCATGTAAAACTTAAGAAATAACCTCAAATTGCCAAGTCAGAGGCTGGTCAATAGGGAAGAGGGGTAAGGGAGTCAGTGGGCATAGAGATAAGCACTCTAATATTAGAAGGCTCCAAGTTAGAAAAATGTGGAGGATGGCAAAGACTGGCAAAAGAAGCATCTTTGTGGTGGTTTGTGAAAGCAAACAGGAAGGAGACCTGTTCTACTTCCACTGCAAACCAATGGGTGATTACAATCACTCTGTTCTGGATTTTTATTCTTGTTTATCCACTGCGCTGGGCTGTGGTGTGTTAGGCACTGTACAAACACACCTGGAGCCTGGATCCTGGTCCCAGAGTGCTGGCAGCCCAAGTCTACTGTGCAAGCTTTTCATCTTTAGAATTCATCCCTGCAAATGTTAAGCTGTAAGAGCTGCAGAGAAGCAGGTACTGCCCTGCAGGCAGGGAAGCTGCAGCATGGAAATTTAAATGGTTTACCCAAGACTATGGAAAAAATCAGTGTCAAAACTGGGGAAAAAATCTAGGAGATTCTGCCAAAATAAGATCCATGCCTCAATGCTACTGATCTCCACAAGAAAGTGAATAAAAGTGAATCAGAAGTTATGAATTTGCAAAACTCCAAATTAATTGATTTTTAAAATTCAGTATCTTTCTCTTACTTCATATTTTTTCTGTTGGAAAACAAATCAAACAAATCAAGCTAAAAATCTTGTAAAGTGAATTCTATCAGCTACAATTGTGTGTGTACTTGAATGCCTAGAGAAGAGTCCTCTGATGTAAGCGAGAAAGCACTGATGCTAGTGAGCTGATGGGCTCATTTTCAGAAGGCTGTTCAATGCTATGTCAATTAGGATCATGTAGGGAGGCCTCTCAAACCCATGGCTTTCATTTCATATGTTCACTTTTAGCTGCATCCTGTTGTTAGTTTCCAAGTTATTTTCCTATTATTGTTTAAGGCAAGGATCATCAAACAGATTATCTGAGGGTATTCTGAGGTGTTACCATTCCCAGTGGCAGAATTTAAAAATGTACTAGTTTTTCCTGCAGGCTGTGCTTTTATAAGAAACTTCAGAAGTTAGGGCAGAACTCCGCAGTGTGTCTCCCAGCTTTCCCTGACATTAGACACCTGGTTTCCTTTGACTTCAAAACCACTGTGTTCATAAGGATTGCACAACTCTTCATATACCTCTTTATGATGGCACGTAAGGAAGAGTGGAAAGTATTAAGGGCAGAGCCATGCAAGCAGCAGGGAGAATGGATTGTATGTACACCACATGTTCCTCTCTTTGTACAGCATCCATTGCTCTGGACTAAAATTATAAGCACTTCTTTCCTAATGTACAGCTGACTACAATGAATATAAACCCACCCACTGTTACAATAGTAACATATATATTTCGTTGTTTTGTCATTTTAATTATTGACAGTGAAGCAGGAGCTAAATCCTAAGAGATGTGAAAGGGAATAGTCCAGACCAGTCCATGCTCATGTTTCCCTCAAACCTCCCATTGCCTTTTATTCTTTCCTTGTGGGATTGCAGGTGAAAGATTTTTCCTAAATAATTATTCTCCTGAACACAGTGATAGAAAAGAAATGTAAAGGAGAAAAGTGATATTCATTGGAATATGGTAATGCCTGTGAATGGGGACCTTCATCCTGATGCAGAAAAGACTTCCAAGGAGTTGGTGTGCTCCCCTCAGCTGTCTCTCTTCTGCAAGTACACACATAAACTGGCCTTTACAGATGGAGTGCACTGGGCTCCTCAGTGTGATGACAACCTCTAATGAAGCATTGGATCTGCTTCTGACATTTTTAGAAAGATCAAACCCAAATGCTTTGGGAGATCCAGAGGCTGAGCACAGGCTCATCATTTTATTGGTGGGATGTCATTGTCCAGATAAGAGTGAATATTTTTTATGATTATGGTAGTAAACAGGTTTTCAGGAGTGAACAATGGGTTGGCCTTTATGATTTTATTTGCTCTTCAAAAACTACTGAGAAAGAGGAGGGAATGTACCAAGTAAAATATTTCACTGAAAGGACACGTGAATCTAAGAGTGACCAGCAAGGTCTCTAATCTCAGCCTCAGAAGTCTTGATCACTATATTCACACATAAATGAGTCACAATACTGCTACAAAAATTGGGATCTCATAATGTAACAAACAGCATTTTTTTCCCTTTTCTATAATTTCCTTCTCTTTTTAACAAAGCCACTCTGTATTTGGTGGAACAGGTTTCCACATGTTTATAGAACCATTTTATTGCCTATTTGAATGTTTAAAGGGACAACACCACTTTATTTAAATTAATAACATGTTATTTTACACGTGTTCTTATACAATGTGAGTTAACACGGCAGATTTTGTCATTTCCTGACTTCCCTAAACTATTGCGGACCAAAACCTGGGAAGATCCTTCAGAGAACATAAAGTCTGTAACAGGCACAGCTTTCCAAGTTCTCTCACACCCAAGCTTCTTCTATGCATAACCTATGTCAATGTTTTGATCTTTACCTTGCCACATCACAAAGAATGACCCTTTGAAAGATGGACTCCCCATCTGCTCTGCCAGCAGCCACATGCCTTATCCCACCATGGAGATGACAAAGTCACAGACCTGAAGGTGGAGTACCAATAGGGGGAAATGGGCTTTCCCATTTTGTTTTTTACTTTTAGGCTTTTCTAGTTCATGGGCAGCAGGATTTGGTCTAATAACCTTTGTGGTCACTAGGCAAAGGTTTTTATTCTATTTTTAGCAAAAATCTATTTTATTGTCAATCTGCAATGAAAGTCAGCACAGAGGATCACTGCAACAGTCAGGCTCAGTTTCCACATGTAGAATTTTGTGCTTTCATTTAAACTTGAAAGCAGGCTTTAGGTTCCAAAATGTAAGACAGATACTGAATAAACCCATTGAGTGTAATAGCTTTTTAATTAGCACACAAAACATAAGGAAACCAGCAAAACACAAAGTAGGTTTTTTTTGTTTTTATATAGCTATAGCCATTACATTTCTGTGGCATGTTTGCTTTCCATTAAAATAAATACAGGGTGGGTTCTGGATAGACATATCTACAAGGGAGGTTAATACAATAATTGCCTTTCAGTCCTAGGGTAAATAAAACACTCCATAGGAAAAAGGTTTTGCCCTTGCTAGCCTGATGTGGCTGCACCAGACCACTCTTTCACACCACAGCTTCACCAACATGCTAAACTGGTGCTGGCTGCACAGGGTCCCTCTCCATCCTTACTGCAGCCTCTGGGCAGATGCCACAAGGGTTTGTGCAGCTGCACCATGCACCCACCCACACCACCTGAGCACCTGTGTTGGCAGAGGGGTAAAAGAGGGTGGGACCTGTCCCTGTGCCAGCACTGCTGGCTTAATGCATTTATCAAGTCACCAGCATTGAGCAAATTCATGGGAAAACAGGGGAAGGGTTTCTTTTAAAACTTGCTGAATCAAGTTTCAGAGCACAGCTCCTCCTCTGAGGAGGCCAATGAGATTGCACCGTGGGGTAAATGACAGCCTTTCTGTAACACCAAGGAGCTCACTGAATCATTCAGGGAGACCAGAGGGTAGAATAGCAAATTGCAACTCTTTATAGGTCTGTATGCAGCTGGTGAATTTTGGTACTGTAGCTATTGAGGGGCTGAAGGTCCTGGAGGAACCAAGGAAGGAGGGGCAGCACAGCAGTGTGAGCTCAATAGGTCACCAAAAGGTACCCAGTGGCCACCTCCTGTGGCTAGCAGGGATATCCAACCAGCACAAGCCAACCAAGTACCAACCAATTTTGATAATGAAAAGGTTCCTGGCAAACAACCTTCTTGCTGGTTCCTTGCAGGGCCTTTTTGCAAAGAAAACCACAGGGTTATGTGATACATGTTCACAAGAAGGATAATAAAGACCTCCAAACATATATTTACAGGAGCTTTCAGAATCAGGATATGAAAATGAGTGTGGTTAGCACACACAGTCTCTTCTAGTAATTGCTCTGCTTTTTTACAGCTCACAGTAGAATACAAGGATATTACGGGAAAAACTCTTCCTCCAACCAACAGACATCATCTTTGGTCAGGGCATAAGCTTTCCTATTTTCATTCTTAATGTCTTATTGAAAATGAAACAATAAGCATCACATGGGAATTGCGTGTAAAAAAAGGTTACCCAATAAGGAAACTGGCAGACTTTCCTTTAGGAAGGCAAATTTCTTTTTCTGCTTCCCAGTAACATGAAGGAAAAGTTTAGACTACAGGAGACTGAATGACCTGCTGGGGAATTTAAAATATCCGTTAACTCCAGCATCTCTAATATTTTATTTTATTACATGTCCACACTTCCATTTTTCAGAAAACTGGTTTACTATCAGGATTAGAAAAAGCAGCTTTTGATGACGTTGGCAGAGTCTGCACTGGCATGCACAGCAAAGGCACCATTACCAGAGAAGTCTGTATTGAGCAGGCTGTGATAGGACTCCACAAGGAAGGAATTTGCTGTGACTCAGTCACCCATCAGTGGTGGGTGCTGCCATGAGGCCAGAGTGGGGTCACTCCTCTTGGTCCATGGCACAGCAGATTTTGTCCATGCAGTCCAGCAGAGATTTACCCATGCTGTCACATGCTTTACCTAAGCTCAGCCCAGCACTCTGGCTCCTCCTCTGCCAGCCCCTGCGTCCTGTCTGCTCCTCTCCACTGCTGACCTTCCCTAGGGCAGGCAGGACTGGGGCTGCAAACCTCTCTCCAGCTGAGCTTTCTTCTCTGCAGCCAGCATTGTACCAGAAACAAGCTGCAGGCATGCTGTTCCTGAGCCACACTTTGGGGTGCCTTCAGCTATGTTGCCAGTCTAAGGTGTGCTTCTGCAGTGTAGGAAACAGGATGGATTTGCCTGTTTTTCCACCAAATGTCATCTACAGCACAGGCAAGTGTCTACATCTATCCCAGCCACCTGCTTGGCACACAAACAGAAGTGGAACGTGAGCGACTCTTGATAGAAACTTTGCAACCTTGTGGTAAAAGCTCTCATTTTCACCTCTGCAGCTGCACCTGGGCCAGGGCCCACTGCTGGTGTGGGACCCTCAGGCATCATCCCCCTGACTGCCAGAGCTGCCCAGGTCACCCCGTGGGGCAGAGCCAGTCTAATTAAACTTGAAAATGCTCAAAGGCTGTGTTAATGGGCAGCTCTCCATTACCACAGTGAGGTGATTTTTTTACAGAACTACACTTCTACTATTAAAATGCTTCTTTCTCAAAGAAAAATCTCTGAGTGCTGGTGACATACCTCAATAGATATTTGACAAGATAAACCAGGCAAAATGTCTGGGTTTTCAAGGACCATAATAGCTGAAATAGTTAGGAATGAAAAGAATGGTCTGAATGGCAGTAATTATTAAATCCACTAGCCAAATTGCTCTTTCCCTTTCTCAGTAAAGAAAATATCCCTACAATGACCCAGGATCTGCCACTCTTGAGCCATTGACAACACCTAAGCAGGAGGTATGTCTCATTCAGGAAGAACCTAAGCCCCATCCTTCCTATCTTCGAGAGAAGGTTTGTATTTTCAAGAGGACATTTCCAAACTAGCAGTAAGACTTCAGTCAGACTTGGAAGCTGCATGAAATGGTCCTGAGACAGGGAGACACTTTTACTTCGGTTAAAGGAGGGCAGGAGCCACACAATGAGATGCTCTGAGCAGTATCTGCACTCTCAGTTCTGCTATGTTTCTCTCTCAGATTTCTTCTCTTCTGCAGGATGGATGCAGACACTTGGACTGCCCAAGCTTGACCCTGTGGTTGAGGCCACCTTGTTTTGGGGGGAAGGAGAAGGCTTCATCTAAAAGGTTGTCTGCTGTGCTGTCTTTGGGTTCAGGGAAGACACCCCAGCATGTTTTATTTGTTAGAAAAGATATAAGTCATGTGATCAACTGTTCTGCTGTGGGGCAGAAATAATGCTCACCATGCACCTGAGATATGAGCTGTTTGCAAGGATGCATCTGCAATTAAGTAGGAAATTGCAGCTTGTCAGTGTGTTAAATGAGTGACAAATGGCTGTTAATATGCAGATACTCCATTTCTTTGGAAAAAAAATTAAAAATCTTCTCAGGAACTTTAAAAGTGACTTTGCCCTTCCTAAAAATAAGCAAGATAAACTCACTCCTAAAGGAAGCACATTTAATTGGAGGGAATATTTATAGGTTACATCTTCAAAGTAACCATTTTACCAAATATCCAGAGAAGGAGCTGCAGCTGTCTCTATGCAAGCTAAAATGGTTGAAATGTGACCTTTGTATGGCTGTGAGCTGTCCTCAGAGAACTAAAGGAGGTAGGCAGAGACTTATGCATGAGCACATTGTCCTTCCTGCTGCCTCACCGGTGAGTATTCCATAAGATTAGCACAGAATGTCTGAATATGAATATGTAATATATTGCTATCTAGCACATAGATTAATGTGCCAACCACCAGGTTGTCATCTGTCCAAACACTTAGACTTTCATGTCACCTCTGAGGTCTGAATTTTCTATCTGTAGGAGAAAGTATTTGTTCTGTTTATATTTAGAGGTGTCAATGAAGAGGTGGTTGAAATTTTGTTGATGTATTAAGTTTATTTGAATGAAACCAATACACTCTTGGTGCCACATCATCATGGTTGACATGAACTATGTCATATCAGGACTTCAACTTGACTTCTCGTGTGTTTCATGGTATGAAACTGGTCATATGTAAAAGAGAGCACATTCCAGAAAAAGCAAATAAAACTATCAGGTGGTGGTGAGGGTTGCCTTGTTCTAATCTCTGGCCTTTGAAAAGTGAAGCAAAATTATTTTCTGAAGATGCACCACAAGACCAATGAAGAGTAGTAAGGTTATTCTGAGGCTTTAAACTGTTTTTCTTTGAAAACTCTCAATACTTTTGGGAGCAGTTATCGCTAGAAATGAAATCTAAGTGGATTAAAATTGTCTTGATGATGCCAACAAAAGAAAAGTAATTTCTTTATGCAGTTACTGAGCTGTATCATTTCAGAGAGGAAAAAATTAATATTTACTCCAGAAAAGACCATTTTATACACTTGAAAAGTGTATAAAAACTTTTGTTCTGTTATTGATCACCTTAGAACATGAAACATAACACTAAAAGAGCACTTGAAGAGGACAGCATGGGGGGTTGCTGTACGTGCTGTGGCACTGGTGACCTGGAAGAACAGGAGCCTCCACAATGCCTGCCTCTTTCTACCAGGGATTCTCAGTCATGCTCAGAGCATAGTCAGCTTCACAAAAGGATCAACTTTCCCATCTAAAGCATGAGACAGTCTCTTGCATTTAGTAGCTAAGAAGACAGATTTCTGAAACAAGATTTTCCATAATCCCCTCCTCAATGAACATTGCATTTTAGGGCATCTACTGCAACACCAAGAGACTGAAACATGTCTCTCACTGTCCAAGCTCCCTTTGACACAGCCTGAACCCCTTCTAAATACCACAGGAAATACAACCATGACCACAATACTGCCATGGGTTATGGTGATTAACCTACAGGTCGTTCCTCACCTGGCTGCCAGAAGGAGGTTCGTGCCCTGCTAAGCTGTCACACACCTGGTGCCTCTGTCAGCAGGGTGTCCCCAGCACCCGGCCATCCACTGCTTCAAGACCTCAGCCAGGGACTTTGGAGGTTGCAGAGAAGCAGTAGGACAGACCTTGTGCTTTCAGATGCTCTTTTACTGAAACTATCAACGAAACATAAATCATTACAACCCCTAACAATGACTGGAACTGATTAAAGGGCATTTTACAAAAGGTTCCTCCTGGGTACACTGTGATCGTGTTTTGCCAGGAGCAGCCAGCCTTCTCTGCTACTTCAGCTGGCCAAAGGTTAGTGCGTCAAAGCGGACAAAGTCCAGCAGTAGTTCATGGTTAAAAGGCTAAAGCCACTCTGGCTTATGGCAGGTGCTCTAGCAGTAAAGCTGCTGTGACACTGAAAGCACGCACATAGAAACTACTGTAAAATTTGGAAGAGGAGACGAGTGCATTTCGGCACAGAAGACAAACAATGTTTGCTGCCGTAGCTGCACAAACGGGCAATAATAGACTCATTGTCTTTGCCTGAGTTAATTTCCCTGTTTGCACATCCTAATACTTGCATGCCCTTCCTGGTTTGGCTGAATGTGTGGTGTTCCCATCCTGGTTTCCTAAAAATGGTCCCACACCCTGCCCTTGCAGGGCCTACAAACTTGTGACATATCTTCCAGTCTTTCATCTCCTCATTCGCACATGTGGATCTCTGCACCAGATGCAGTCAAGCCACTCATGGGTGGGGAGAGGTCTTAGGGAGTTCATGCAGCCTTGGAAAAGCCAGGACTAACTCTGAAATTACATTTATATGAAGCTGAGGGAGAAGCAGTCAGAGCTGAGCTTTCCCCCAGTGCTATCTGGGGAAGCAGTGGCCAGCAGGGCTGTACAACGTGCAGGTGATGGCACCCATGGCCCTCAGCAGCCACACAGCCTGCAGGACAGGGGAGAGGTTGGGAGGATGGGAATTGCTGGGAACCTGGACTAAAGCTGGAATTGCTCTGTAATCCTACAGTGGTATTGTAGAAAAGCAGACTTAATAAGTTGTGTTAGTCATAGATCAGCCTGCTATAATAATTTTAAATCCTCCAGTCCTTGTCTGTCAAATACACACTGAGATAAGTAGAAACTAAGCATGCTCAGGAGCCTTTGAAGACTGTATGGGTGCCTCAGTACTGGGCTTGGGAGGTCTGACTTTAATTATTCATGTCTTAAAACAGCAACATATAAAAAACCTGTTCTGTTTTTCAAACACAAACTTGAATAACTCACATATTGCCCAGGTCACAGAAACTTTATCGAAAAAAAATACACAGTAACATTCTAACCCTGAGTAAAAATCAATTTTTTTAGACTATGATGTACTTTATTTCATTAGGCATAATTTTTAAATTAACCTAGGCTTAAAGAAACATATTCTGGATGAGCTGACCTTATAATGAAACAAGGAAGAAACACTGAGGACAGGTAGAAATCTGGAGAGCAGAGGATATCTTCTGATAAGGATGTATAAGGGAAAAATCCCATTGCTTTTCTGCCTGTTGGTTTGGAAACCTCTGACAGCTAATGTACTGCATGCTACTGTGCCTTTATTTCAGCAAAGGGAAAACACACTTTATTTATTATCCCATTATAGGGCTTTGTTTCTGATGTCCTTACACTCAAAAGCAGTAAAAGCACCAAAACAACATACTGTTTAATATCAACAGTGCTCTTGTTTCTCATCAGAACAGGGAAGTCAATGCTTCCTCAGCTGCACAGCCAGAATGAATATAATTATATGTTTAGACTGGGATTATCAAAGAAAATAAGGAAAAGTGTGAAAGCAGGGCAAATTTATGATAGCAGCAAAACCTGTTAAGAGTTTCTCTAAGTGCTGTCAAGCTACAAGCACAATGTTTTATAAAACTCAGTGTCAGTTCTTAGCTCAGAAAAAGGAACCAACAGCTGCAGATGTGGCATGGGGAAAAGGAATACTTTGCATTTCAGTGTAGAGGGGCACACAAGAGCCCCAACTTTTGTAGCTGGGATAGAGAATACTGCTGGCATCTCACAACTCAAATAGATTCTCTGCCCTGCTTTCCAGCAGTTCTTACCCTTGGTTTGGCCCATAAATTACATTCTGGACATGAAAGTTCAATCAAAACTTATTTCTTAAAAGTACATCTTTGGTTCTAATCATGTATGCTCTGCACCAAAACTGTGTTTTGCTTAAAAAAATTCTCAACTGGCCATAGCATAAGCACATCACCTGGACTTTAGCTTTCATATCTTGAGGTAGACCTGCAGAAATTCCCTTCTGAACAAGGATCACTTTTACTCCTAGGAGGAGATTCCTGATGAAGGATGGACTTGCCCACTGCCTGTGCTGCACCTCCACTTGACCTGTGAGACACCAAGGCAGTGGTACATGTGTCCTGTCCACTCCCAGCCAACGGACCCCTCTGCTCTCTTTTAGATCCTCTTTTAGAGAGAATCAGCCAATTCTTCCTGACCAAAGTCTAAATGTGGCTCCAGGGACAGACAATGGATCAGCTAGTGCCAGGAATGGCTGCCTGAGCTGATGCAGCAGAATCTTCTAAGATTGTTGCACTCCCAGGTGACCCTGTGTGACCCTATGCTCTGGTCAAATGCACATCTTCAGTTTCATGACAACTCTCTGTTATACTTCAGGAGCTGACAGCAAGCAAAAAGCATATGAGAAATTGTAATTATGCTTAGAACTAGGAGGGTCATCACATGTGCTAGAGAAGACCTGGGATACCTGTTACACAGATAAGCCAGCCTGCTCCAGAGAGGTTAGCAGGCCACCCCCAGCTTCTGACACAAATACTACATTGATAGTAATTTAAATTAATAAACTGTCTGCTACCTACTTTTATTTTCCTTAAGCAACACAGCATAGTTAGTAAATATCAGTGAAAACTGTTGGTTACAAAAGTTACTCCAAACAAAAACCATATCTAGGAGGCAAAATAAATTTGGAAGTCTGAGGTGCAAGCTGTGCATGTTTGGTGTCATACCTCCAAATGACTTTCTGTGATTCTACTGAAACCTGCCAGGAAAAACCTACCCTGGGGTCAGGTGAGGCAAAATTTATTTTCCTCCTGGTTTCTCAGAAGTGGAGTAGTTGTATGAAATATGGGCCTATAACTAAAAGGTTATTTCATTTACAAATGTGCAGAAACTTGCATCTAGCATTGGACCAGTTAGAGGATGCAAACACTCCTGTCTGCCCCCCTCTCATAGCCATTTGTAGGGCAAGTGGTTAAAAAACCCCCACACAAATGGAAATGGCATCTTCCCCTGGGAAGAGACAGGCAAGCAGAGGAGAGAGAGGCACATCATGGCACAGCCTGTGCTGACAGCCTTAAATCACCAACCAGGAATGAAATACTGTGCCATTACACCCAGCTTGCACAGAAAGCATCCCACTGCTAGCAGGTGAATGGGAAAGTCATATTTCACAACCAGATTTCAGCAAGGAGGTCATGCTTTGAAGATGAGAGGCTGTGCAAAAGAAACAGGCTATTTTTAAAAGTGAAGCCCAATGCTTGGAGAAAACCTGTTAAAAGGTAGCTGCCAGCACAGCTGTGTTTATGGGTCCATTCAACCAGAGAGCTGGCTCATAGAACTTGAGTGCAAGCAATGATTCAACATCATGACCCAAGCAAGAAACTGGAACACTCCAGAAGCAATCTTGGCAAGGGTTCATTTAATGAGTCAGAGTGTCCTGTTATCTGATGGCATGCTTTTACATGGGGGGAGCTATTTTAATTGCTGTGTAATAATCTGAGAAGCTGCAAAGGGTTGAAAGCTTCCCCCTTCAGTACCTGCCCAGTCAACATCCATCATGGTTGTGCATTGTGTCCTCCTCAGCAAGGCAAAACTGCTCCCTCTCCACTGGACCTATCTGGTCATGGGCCAGGGCTTGGAGTCACCCTGCACATGCCCTCCGGACAGCTGGGACTGTGACCTGGGCTGCAGCTCTCCTGTCCTTTCCCGTGAACTTTCCTTGCTTTTATGGCTGGGGAAGGGGTCCCATATTCCTGGTATTTGTGTCTGTTCTTTTTCACATGAGCAGCAAGAAGAATAAATGAGAAATAGAGCACGTTCAGGAATCAGAAATAAATCCTGTTTGAAAGCAGAAGAGATGATTCAGATGGGTGCATTTGTGCTAGTGATGGTTTTCATAAAAACCACCTCCCAGACTCTTTACTCAGCCCCGCATTAATTTTCCAAAAAGCCCCCAGCAAAACCCAAATATTTGACCCTTTTGATCTGTTACTGGTAGAGCTGACAGGAGACTTATGGACAATATGAATTAACTATATGACTAAAAACTGCCAGTCCCAGATATTTTTGTAAGCAAACAGGAAAATCTATTTCATGTAAGAAAACCACCAATGTAATATGCTAGTCTGAGGTGTCAAAAAGCTGCCCTCACAGCTAAAAATATTTAACATTTGTAAAGTAGCTTAATTAAAAAAAATAGTATTTTTTTTTTCTTTTTTGATCAGGAGAAAGTTAGATCTGGAATGGTTAAATGCCAATTGCTGAACTATGTGCAATCACTTTTCTGTTAGGAACTGCCATAATCTCTAATACCAAAACTCTGCCTGCAGATATAGGAATATTGAATATTAACTGCCTTCCAGAGTCAAGGTGATCAGAGGGTTTAAAGAAGAGGAGCAGAAGAGGGACTTGCTCGCACATGTGTTTGTCAGGTCCTTGCATATGCCCCCCTCACACAAACTCAGAGATCTTACTTGCTAACAGCCTGAAGGACACAAAGCAGAGAGGTTTCCAGTGTCTGCTGTCTTGACACAGAAACTAATCCACAAGATAGAATAACCCTTTTTAAAATTGCTTGCAGTTCACTCACAGAAACATAATATTAACATTAAATAATTTACATAATTTCAACTCTGGAAAACCTGAGTTTAAACAAAACAGCAAAATCCCTGGAACTGGATTGGACAAGCAGGAAAAAGAGAAGACACAGATTCTATCTTCCATAGCCTGGCATATTAACACAACTCTATTCCAAAAAATTTACTTCCTAAAAAACCTGTAAAAATCTGTCCTCTTGAGAATAACCTTCCTGCCCCCTTCCCCCCTGCCCCCACCTTTTTGTTTCATGTACCTTTATGGCATATTCAAGAACAAAACAATCAGGCCTCAAAGTTCAGCACCATTATAAAATTAAGTGCCAGTTAATAACTTGCCAAGGAGAGCAATCATGGACTCTGGACACAAAGTCTAGTGAGGTCACTGGAGTGTCCTACATACCCAGGGCTAATGGAGATCTGCACCATGAAGCTCTGTTACGTGGTGCTAGCACAGAGTCCCTTCACTTCATCAGGTAGGAGTTTAAGAAGGCTGCTCATCACCATAAGGAAAGAGAGGGAAGAATTATTGAAAGCATGAGTTTATCAGTTTTGCTATTGTCCATCAGAAATTCTAAAATTTGACTAAAAATGTTTATTTTGTGTGTGTTTCTAAGTAATTCCTTCTTGACCTGTTTTTAACCTAGTTCTTTAGTTTTCCACAAAACAAAGATCTAATTAGACTCCTGATGCAGCAAAATATCTAAGCAAGTGCAAACAGTTTAAATTTCATCACATTAACACAATTATGCTGTGTCTAGAACTACACATGTGCTTGGGGGTGGATCCTCCCTGCATCTTCCAGAATGTAGCCAGAAGTCTCAGTAAACTTCCTACCACTGTGGTTAATGAACAGAAGAGTTTCACTGTCTTTTCACACTGCCCTAAAGACACTCCCAAGTAATTCAACAATTTCTTTATTGACACTTCCTTGTTTAAATGCAAATGAAGAGCAGAGCTGAGCCTACAGTGTTGAATGAACATAAATTGAAATGCCTTAACCGGATTTAATTTCCATGCCTTCCTTCTTCTATTAGGAAGATGTGTCATCACAAAGTTTAAAAGAAATCTCTCTATGTATCCTCTTTCTATTTACAGAGGGCTGCTCGCCTTTCCATTTGCCATTTTAAGATGAACTAAAAAGAAACACATTCTTCATTGAAACTTGTCCTTTACACCTGTGCAGAAAGCAGTCACTTTGAAAAATGCTCAGTTGCAGACATGTACATATTCCACTTAGTGAAAGTCATAGCATTTGTATCCAACATCAACATTAGCTTCCCATTTACATCAAAATATTCTGCAGCACAAAATGCAGTACTCTTAGAGTGAAAAACTTAGCATATAGAACAGTACCATATTCAACAGCTGTGCATGACTGTAACTTTAATGTACAGGCTATCTGTTATTATGGTGGTAGTACAGAATCATAGTGGTAGTTTTCACTGTGGCTGATCAGAAAGAAATTTTCTTCAGCCTCATTGGAGCAACTACACAACACAAAATGGATCAGGAGGGTCTGTGCTGAGTTTTGTTCAGGGAGAAACCCCATCAGGGCTTTGAGGAAGAGGACTGTAGCCTGTTGAGCCTGTCAAAATAGATTTGCACTGGATGTACTGACCATTCCCCTTATCTCTGGATTGTGAAAAGGAGGAGCCTGCTGCCTGTTGTCAAGTAGACAGGCTTGTTTAGGCCCTTTATATTGCTCCTCAGCACTCTAGTCCTGGATTTCCAGCCAAATGACAACTTTCTGCTATGAGGTGTGAGACATCCCTGAAACAGGCAGCTCTTCTGAAGGCCAGGCAGCTGGTCATCAGCCCATCTTACTGCTCCCCCACTCCCTTCTCCCACCATTCTCCCTGCTTGTTTCTGTGACATTGCTCCCTTCCATGGAATTTTTCTCAATGTTTTCCTGACACAGGACAGGCGTCCAGAGCCCTTTTCCTGCCTTTTAGCCTTCTCTCAACCAAGGGCAGCAGGGTTCCCCAAACCCACCACCATATCAAGTCCTCTCCACAGAGATCTCTGGGATCAGTAGTGCTCATTTGGATAGATGTACTTGATCATCTCCCACTCTCCCTTATGATACTGGTTTTGCAGGCACTGTGGTATGATAATGACACCATTACTTGATTTCAAACAGCGTCCCCTCTGCTGAGAGATTCCCACCTGACTGCTGACACAGAGCTAAGCTTTGCACTTCTATACTGATTGACAAGAAGATGTAATAAAAATGTCGAGATGAAAACATAGGAATTTATAGAATGGAGTCCATAGGCACATCCTATGAATTTTTTGGTCCTGTTTTTCCCTGGCAATCCATTCAGAGCTATCCTTGATGTTACGTCCATATAATGACCCAGGCATGCATTGCTGTTTCAGATTTACTCATGAGCACAGTCCCTTCAGTATGTGGAATGTAATTGCAATGTTGGCCCCCAGAATAAAGTTAACAGGTATAAACCTGCCACCAGGTAGAAGAGGGTTTGCAGAATCAAGATTTTATCTATTATTCCAATTGATTAACATCAATGGAGCAAGTAGTCCTGTTAAATTCATCCTGAAGAAGCCTATCCACACATTTTCTATTGTCAAGTCCTTAGTTTCATGTTTATAAAGTTGTCTGCCCATACAGAGCTAATTACAGATGTGGTTTGATCATTTCTGGGAACCATTCAAGGAAGAGCTTCATAATAGAGTGGCTGTGACTTGGAGAAGCATCAACAAAAGTGCCATAAACAAGGGTAACAAAAGCTGTTTCTGTGCATTACACTATACTTACATAGCAATGTTCCTTTTAAAGCATCCCAAAATTTTCAGGTGAAAGTATTCTGTTCAGTAAAGCTCAGCATGATCCCAGCTAACAGTTTGTTTAAGGGCTGTTGTGGGGGCTGTTTCCAGTTGCAGTAACAGAGACTTCCCAGAGGAAAGAAGATAAGAGGAGGATGTGCAATTTTTCTGGTCTCCATTATAAACTACAGTGCTGCTATAGCACCACAGCATTTTGTCTGATAATATCTTCACAGGAGGAAGGAAAGACTGGAATAATGACTGTTTTCTGCAGTTCTTCAAGAGGGATGAGAAGTTGGTAGAGGCTTATTCTTCACTCAAAGACCAAAAAGATTTGGTTTGAGCAATGCATTTAATTTTTAATCCAAATACTCATTAGATGCAAGGGATACAACCTGATGACCTCTCAAAGTTGCTTCTTTCAAAATATAAAGGTTCAATGGCACTATAGCACTTTTGCTCAGTGTCTTTTTGCTTTTCACCCTTACAGCCTGGGAGTTGCAGGGAGTGAGAATACTGTGCTATGAGTGGTAAGCCTTGCTTTAGTTCAGCCATTAAAAAACATCTATGCACAATTATTTGTTATTGCTTCTACTTCTGCCTTCTAATGTGCAAGCAAATGGTGTTTGATACTGACAGTTGTTTAATGCTGGAATTAAAGGGAAACATTGTGGCCCAGCATCAGGGAGGGGAAGGCAGAACTGCCATTCATCTGGATGGATATGCTTGATCATCAACTCTGTACTGCACTCTGATCTGTGCAGCACCTGACTTTGGAGGAAATAAAAGTTCTGAAAGTTATTACAGGAAGCAAAAATTGCATAAAGAAATATCACTGAAAGCACACATTGCAAAGAAGGAAAAACTAAATCAAGATCTAAGCACTCATTCCTCTTTGGCACCACTGGGAACCATATATACATGCATGCAGCACAAAATAATTTTTGTAATTAAAATAATTAAAGTTACTTAATTTTATGGAAATTGTATTTCACATTCAGCTGCAATTCATAGGTTAACTTTGTGTTATTTTAGCAAAATTGAAAAGCTGGGGTTTTAATGCATCACTAGTACTTCTGCTCAGCTAGAAATGTGCAAAGGTAAGTTTGCTTGTCTCTAATCACTGTCTTCTAATGTTTGCATTTTACCTGATAATTTCATTCACTGCAACAGAAAGAGGAAAGTCAGCTTATTGTCTCAAAATATGCTTCTTCAATTTGCTCTGAAAAAATAAATAGCTTCCCCCAGAAAACTCTTACTCCTATAAAAGAAAGTGCCCCCAAGTAAGATTTAAACTTCTGCCTTAAGGAAATAAACTACTGAAATGTCAGTGGTTTAAATTGCTCCCAGAGTGACACCTCCACTTTTTCTGGTTGTGTGGGTCATGTACAAGTAGACTTCTATAGAAAAGATTGTCCAATATTTAGAAAGAAAAGCCAGTAGCTTTTTTTATAGAAGGAATGAGTCTTCTGCCAGAGACTGCAGAGCTCTTGCTCTTCTGCCCCAAGCCCAAAGCATCTGCAGTGGCCATAATCAGCTGCCACATGGCTGTCAGGGGGGAAAAAAGTAACTACAAAGTTGTCATTTGGGGTAGGCTCTTAAACAAAGAGGTCCAGCACAGAAAGACACAAGTGACCCATCTGATCCAGGTGATTTGTTAACATCTTTGTAAGGGGGAATCTCACCAGAGGTGTGATAGCTGCTACACAAACAAGTGCAGTAAGGAAATGCAAGCCACTAGAACGAGTGCTCGAGTGCAGGAGGTCACTGAAAACAGGGTCTGGGTGCTCCTCTTGGCACCCTCCCAGTGACAGCCCTGTCACTCACCCACAGAGAGCAGGGACTGAGGCTATCCCAGCCTCCAGAGGGGCACTGCTCGCCTTGTGGGGCCCTGGCAAGCATGGGCAAGCTGGGAGATCCTGACACTTTCTGGGGAGGAGACAGCAGAGTTTTGCAATGCCCATGCTGCAATCCTGGCTGCATGAGGGTTTTTGTTAGGCAGGGTTTCTTTTTTTGCCATTCGAATATCTGGCCCTAACATTGGGAGCATCACTCCCAAAGTAACTGAAGAGATCATTTCCACTTAATATACCCTTTTACCATAGTAATTTCTGGTTCAAATATAAATTAGAAATTTAAAATAGCAGCATTATGTGAACTTTGTGAGATCCAGGACATTTTATTTCATATAGGTTTAGCATTAACGCCTGTGTCACAGGAACTGCCTTCAAGGGTAGAGATAGAGGGAGTTGTTTTTAACTAGCAACTCTATAACTAGCCCAGTTTAAACTCTAGTCTCAGTCTTTTTTGCCTTGTATATCCAGAAAAAGTTTTTGCAGACCAGATTGTCCTTGTGATCCTGTGCAGCCCTGCTCCTTTCAGTCTATGTACACAAGTTCAACCAACTGAAACTTGGTAAACAGCTGAGCTGAAAATCAAGCACAGGGGATGAAACCGGTTTGCTTCATTGATATGTTACTATTTACTGAAACAATTTAAATTGTTCACAATTTACAGATTGTCATGGTTCCCTTATCCTGAAAGTTGTCTCAAACAGGACTTAAAGACTGAACAGATTTTGTCTGTGAACTGTCAGATAAGATTTTACCTTTTTTTTTCTTTTTTTTTCTTTTTTTTTTCTTTTTTTTTTTTTTTGTTACTGCAAAAGAAACTTTTACATCAGTCCAAATTTACTGTCAAATACTGTTCCTGGGAGGAAAGGGCAAAAATCCCACAACACCATGACACAGATGAAAATCCCAGGTTTTAATCATAGTCATGCTCTATGTCTACAAATTCACCAACAGACTGAAACCATGATGCAGCCTTTACCAAAATTTTTATTGAATCATATTTCAGTCCTTTAAAGCAGCCAGCAACCTTTCCTAGCACTTCTCTCTAGGAGTTTTAGTACTGCTAAGAGTTAGAGCCACACTTAGACTACTTTTAATAAAGTAAATGTGTTACCACACTCTACTACACTTTTACACCACAGAGCATGTACTGAGCATAAATATCATGTAGTGTGCAAGCACAGTTAGCAAACACATCAAGAAAATCTCTGTCACATCAGGAAGGATCTAAACATGAAGCAAGCACAGCCAGGGCCAGACATGGATAAACTGGAAGCAACAGGTTATTTTTTTTTTTTAATATCTTGCATTTTGTTTGGCACACAAAACATACTGATGATAAATCATGAATACAGACAACATATCATTCACTTCACACTGAGCCCTCTTCAGGATTATTTGACAGTTGCCTGGGGTGTAAAAAGTAATTTCTGAGGAGTCACGATATGTACTTTTATAAAAGTACATCCAGATCAGCAAAGCACACATGGAGGATGGCTCCTGCGTAAATGAGTCAGTTTCCACTGCCTGGCAGAAACTTTCAGTCACTGAGCAAAATTAAAACAATTATTCGAATCCATTCATCTAAACCTGTCTGAGTGGCATATGCATACTAGGAACTTAAATCCTGGCATTTTTTCTGCGCCTAGCGTCCATGTTCCATGTTCCAAGGAACATGGAAATAATCTTGAAAAAATTAGTCACTTTGCCTATTTTTGCAGAGCTTGGTCAAAAATCAGCAAGTGTTTTTCAGCATGAGTCACTGCCCACATCTCAGTTGAAATAATTGGATTACACATTATCATTAAAATCTCTGACTATTATTCCTACTCTTCAGTTAGAAGATGAGCAGAAGGCAGCTTTGGGTTTTATTAGAAGACCATGACATTTTCAAACACGATTATGCACTAATTTTGTTTGTTTGAAGACACTACAATATCCAAACAACTAGCTAATCAAGCGTGAGTTAATCAACCCATGCTCTAGACGACCCCGTTCAGCCAACTACAGCTGAAAAAAGCAAACTGCAAAATAACAAGGCTAACTCCTCTTACTACTTCCAAGCTTTGGCAAACCCCATAACCCAGCACCATTGTCCTTCTGCCTTTCAAGGCCGGGAAAATGAAAGTGGAAAAGGTACCTGGGGAGAAGCTGCAGAGTTCCCGTGGGCACTGCTGCCGTGGGCTCTCGCTGCCTGCCTGGGCAGCGCTGCGCTCCCAGCGCCTCGCCTGCCACTGGTCAATGTTTTACCAGGCTGGGAGCAGCCCGTGTGTGTCCCACCCTCCTGGCAAACATCTGGGCGAGAAGGCAGCGCTGGGGCCACGGGGCAGAGCCAGGGCTGGAAAGGTCGCTGCTCTTCTACCTGCCCTGTTCTCCACGGGGAAAACAAAGCACTCAAGAAAACGAAAGCTTGCTAAGAGGGAGATCTAGGGAAAGCATGTCGTGAAGGGTAAAAAAAAAAGGTACATAAGTGGTGCTATTAATAGATAATTTGTGGCAGGTAAGTCATGATAACCTTTCTCTGTATTGTTCTGAGGTTGCAGGCAAGCCTAGGCGTGCCTTGCTGAGGGCTGAGTGAATGCTTGATTTGTGGGAGCACATAAATTTCCAAGTAGATCTTTTGCATAAGAGAGCACTCAGACAAATGACAGCTAAAACTCCAAAATTATAACAAAAAGACCAGAACTTCATGATGAAATAACGCAAAGGGAGTCTAAACACAAAGATGGGGGAAAGAAATGGCCAAAGCAATCTGCAACACCTCGCTCTACTCCTGTGTCGTGGCTTTTCAGGAGTGCCTCAGAGTTAAAGCTCCACCTGTGCTAAACAGAAGTTTCCTGTTCTCAGGAAGTTAACAATTACAAGCAGAGGGCAGACGAAATGGGCTGGCAACTGAGCACAGCGCTGATAAGGTGACACTGCTGCTCCCTGAGGAGGAAAGGGTAGCTGCTGAACTTGGGAAGCGCCCAGAGGCTGGGACTCAACATGGAGCAGCTGCTCCCAGCATGGGAGACATTTTCTGGACCTAGTACACAGATGTTTGTTCATGTAGGAACAATGGGAAAATCTAGGCTACGTTGTATGTTCTGGTTTTGTGATATTGCCTTATCTGTCGTGAGATTTCAATCCTGGTTTGGGAAGAGCAATTAATTTAATCTCATTTGGATCCCCAGCCTAAACAGTATGTATTTTAATGTATATGTTTAAGGAGAAAATCTACACCACAGTTGCTCCAGCTAGTCAGATTAGCTGCTAAGACTAATTGTTGTAGCTGCTAAGACACATGGTGCAACAATGATCACTATAATGGGGTCCATGTAATGGGGCTGCTGTTGATCTGGATCTTGTACAGCCTTGCAGAGGGTTGGGGATGTCCATACCCGGTGCTGCTGGGCTGAGGGACACCATCTGGGTCCAGTCAGGTTGGAGAGGCACTCTCTGCCTGCTGGGTACACTGCTGTGTGTGTATCACAGGTGGCCAGCAGCACAGCTTCATCCAGCTCAACAGCTTGCACACACATGTGACACTGTTGCTTCAGCAATGGGCTGTGGCTTGACTGGAGCAGATGTGTCACTGGAATCAGGAGTGCCTTCCCTGAGCCAGGACTGCCCAGAGCCCAGGGCACACCTGCAGGGGCTGAGGCATAGCCACTTGCTGCAGTAACACAAGCCTTGTGGCTACAGCCTACACCAGATGCCCAGTGTACCCAGCACACAAAAGTCTGCTCAGCTCTCCAAGGTCCATTTGCTTTGTGTGTTTTCTGGTGTGTTGCTCCCTCCTGCATTCACCTCCCCTCCCCTTTAACCTGGAAAAGGAGAGGCAGAAGGGGAATGTCTCATGGGTTTTGTACTATGCCACCATGGCAGCAGCCTGTGACTGCCTGCTAGGATGGTTCTTTACTGGGAATGAGCAGGATGCTGGCATGATTAGAAAAGGCATGTGGAATTTCCTACAGCTGCTAGACACAATCCTGCTGCTGTAGGGCAATCTGCAAGACTGATCAATACCTTCTGAATGAACCTTATGAATTCCCAACAGCAATTTTTATACCCTCTGGATGAAAATCCCTCCCAGCTGCTTTACAGCATCTGCTCCCAACCTGTGAGGAAAAGTGCAATAATTGTGCAGGGGAGGGAGAGATCCATTTTCTTCTGCCAGTTTCTCAGCCTTGTAAGCCACATCCTGATAACCTCTTTGTGCCTTGCTGATACTGCAGTAGGAGTAAAAACACCCTGCTATTCCACGGAGCTCCCTGGAGTCTCAGCTGTGGCCATCAACTCCAAGACCCCCAGGCAGAAGGAGGGGATTTATCTGAAAGAGTTTATCTAGGCTTAAGACCCTGACTAACCAGATTTGGGGAGCAGGAACTTCTCATGGCAGTCTTGCTCCACCTGGTAACCAATGCTGGTCTCAGAGAGGTGCACTAGATAGGCAAGGGAGAAGGTCCAGCCAAGCAGTTTCTCTCTTCAGTTTGGATAAGGGGCCCATTCAAGATCTCTCAGATTTTCCCAACAAAACCTAGTTGGAAAAGACCATGTTTCTGTGAAAAGATTTACTTTTGGCAGTTTAACATTTTCTGGTTGCAGTAGCATTTCACAGAAGACTCTGGAGGAGACCTGGCCACACATCTCCATCAGATAAGGTTTTTGTCTCTGCTGTATTCCAGGTCATGGTCTGGACTTTGGCCAGTTGAAAACTGAGGATGCAGTGGTGAGATTTGGGAGTAGAAGAGCAGCATACTTGTACCTGGGTTATGGAGCCAGCTCAAATTTAGTTTGCCTGGCAGCATAGACAAGGTTACTGCCTGTTATGGGAAGGTTGTACAAACACTCAATTTTCCACAGTGCTAACATTTCTACAAATCATGTTAGCCTGGTACAAGCCTAAGAAAGTCAAATAGTGTGTTGTATTTACACTCTGAGGCCAGAGGACTTTGAAGAAACTCAGTGATCAGTTGTAGCTGCCAGGTATAGCTACCACAGAAAAATGATGGCTCTACTACAGCACACCTAAAGTTGTATCATGTCCCCCAGGGCAAATAGAGCAGTGAGAAACTGGATGGGTCCTCTCTCTGAATCTGCCCTTGTAGATTGGCTAGATAGATATAAAGCAACAGAAACCAAACCTTTTTTTCATTGTTGCACAAGAAATAAAAAAAAGAGTCTTCCCTGTATAGCCATCACCTTGAGAAAAATCAGTCTGTTATTCACACATTTTCCTCTCTCAGAGATGAGGTTTCCACAGGGCTCAGAGAGAGGAGGATGCTTCTGAGGAGGCCAAGTCTGCCCTGGTGTCACCTGGTCCCAAGTGTGCCACACCAGGCTTCTGCAGGTCTGTGGGGTGGGTTTCTGATTAACACACGGCTCACAGAAGGGACTGGGGCTCATGGAAACTTGGCATTTCAGTCTCCTTTCAGCCTGCAACCTTTGTCACAGAGCACAGGTTTCAAGGGCAATGTAACACTTGCATATTTACTCACTGTGGATGGAGGAGGTGCCGGGTTGGACAGCATACAGACGGTAAAGTCAAACATTAATTTGATACAGACATCGTATAACTTCTACTGGTTTGGAAGCAACTAGATACACAGGGATATTAAAAGTGAGAAAGCACCTAAATTCACAAAGCTCCTTCAATGAAACACCAATTTACTTACAAATTGTTAACAACCTGAACAACACAGAGACCAAACAACAAAACTAAAACGTGGGTATCAGGTAACAGAGGGGAAATTTCTGTGATTCTTAAATAGGGCTTAATTTTGTTCCAGTTCTCTTTCAACAGATGCATTTGTATTTCATCCTGCAGGGCCACACTTGCTTTGGAAAAGAGTACAGGTAGATCCAGAGGGGCTGCTGCAGAGGCTTTGAAAATTTTCCATTCCCAGTAAAGAGCCTGCATCTGAGCACATGGGGCTATTAGGAATATGTTTAGACCCATCCCTAAGCAACGTGTCGAAACCACCTCCCCAGGAAATACAGGTACAGCACTGATCTCCAACAGGAGCTACATCCCCCTCTCTGGAGCAGAAGGATTAACAACTACCTGCTGCTGCTAAAAAGCAGGTGGGAGGGAGAAAATAATGGCTGTGAGCTGTGGAAGATCTTTATCACAGTAAAACAGCAGACCTGAAGTATGAATTGAGAGCACTATTTCAACAGTGGCCTGAATGCTGCACACATGAAGACACCTCGCCAGCTGTGGGTCTGATTGGGTGTCTGGGCTCTTGGAAATCTTACCTGGACGTGCCAGCAGTGCAAGATCTACAGTCCTGCCATACCTACTCATCCTTTTTGTCCATAATTTAGTATCTTGTGCTAAGCTTTCAGATCAAAATGCCCTGTAGATATTCATCTATCAGAGAATGAGTCCTCTGCACTTGACAAAATACTCCTCTGGATGACAAAAGAGATGGTAAGGAAACTGAAACATTGCTGCTAGCTGATCCCAGAGCTGTTTGGCTTGTGGTTTCACTGGATAGGAGTTGAAGTCATCACTATTCCCTTGGAGGGAGCAGACCTTGCAAAATACACAAGATATGTAAGAAAAGTTGCTCATGATTCACAGAGAAACCAAATGTTGATAGGAAAGAACATTAGCAAGCAGTTTCTGTAGAGCTGCTAACAAAGAATGGGCAACACTGATACAAAATTATATATCAGGCTAGAAAACACCCTACAAAAAGAGGCCTTTTTCAAGAAAAAAACCAACATATCCCACCTTTCTTGTTCACTCCCTTATTTGTAGGTTTTTTTTCAAAAATAGTATTGCGAAACATTATCATCCAAAGCTTTCAGGGAGTATTGCCCATTTTTACTCTATCTTGTTTTGTAAGACCACACTACACTTGTGATTTGGCAACTTCACACTGTGGACAAGTATTTCAAAACATTCCCTTCTTCTGAACACACAGCTGTTAAACCACTTTTACATGTATTGCTGCATTTTGTGATGCCACCCACAGTCACTCTTAGGAAAGGACCTGGGAAACTGAGTGCTTTAAAATCAGGGATGTACATACTCCATGGGTTTGTTTTTAATGCAAAAGTCTAAGCTGCTTCTGGGATTTGCTGATGGGACAATTTTACGTAAAAAGGGTGAAGCTCAGGCTTTGGTGGTGCTGATTTAGTCAGGATTCTCACTGGACAGCTGGGAAGGGTATTTGTGATCTGGATGCTCTAACAGTGTCCTCATCTTATCCCTGGACCCTTGTATCCAGTTGTGGATACCAGGTGCAGAGGACAAATGGACAGGTCTGGGAGGAGATGCCTTCAGGAGCACCTGTGGCACCACAACTGCCTGGCAGGCACACCTGCCCTGGCAGCCACTGGGATGGCACTGGCTGCAGATAGCAGTGTCTGTGGGGTTTGGTGTGTAGGGACCATGACATTAATTTATTTATTATCTATTATCCATTATCTAGCCTTATGCCAAGATACATTAGGTTTCAAAATGCTTTGTAAGAGCTGACTAGACATGTGGAGCTCTAAAAATTTAGAGTTATTCTAATAAAAGAGAACACGTGTTGCTAACAATACTTTAATTCTACTTTCTTGGGCATTTACATTGGAACTGAAACTAGCCTGTAGCCATTTCAGCATTGAGCATTCTTCTTACACTGTCCTTAGCACCTTATGTTAAATTTGGGCAAATATTTGCTCTCAAATTCAGTTCCTGACATTTGATGACATAAAGAACCTTCATTAGACTCCACAAGTGCAGCTAGTTGCTTTGAATGAACCCCAGGAGACAAATAATGTTTCTAATTTAAAATAACACATAAGAAGATAATACATACAGAGATTTTACAGCAGAATGGAAAAGAATGGGTCTGAATCAGCCTTTCCAGAACATACTGCCAAGATGATGAATGAAATATTTTTATTCTTATTTGCTTTTCTCAAAATCTCAGAGGAGATACTGATATGGATCTCTGTGAGGCCAGTTCCTGAGAACTGTACTTACGTACTTGGAAGGTATTATTTACTTAATTATCTCCATGCAGCCCAAAACATCCCAAAGATTCAGTACACAGATGCCTTTTACAGCATATCCACCTCATCACCAAATTCGAGGCACAAGGAAAAACATTTGTAGAGGAATGGGATGAAGATCTGAAGGCTGGACCCACACGTGGACCTCTTGCTTTGTGGTTTTCCTATCAGCTGCTGGTAAGAGGTGTCTGGCTGCCTCTCACTTCTCTCTTTTGGTGGAACCCAAATATTTCCTGCCTAGAAATAGCAGAATGGCTAAGACACAGCTGGAGGTAGATGGGTTGCCACAAAAACACGAGTTAGTTGAGGATGCCAAGGATAGAGTGAGATACTTGATAATTGTCTGAAAGGAAGTTAAGAGAAAATCATGGAGATTAACAGACATATGGTTCAGGAGGAGCAGGATATTGGGAACTGCTTACGGGGTGAGTGATAGATGCAGAGGAAAGTGGGATAGAGCTGGAAGGCATCTTGTGAGTAGACAAAGAAGTTACTATATCAAGAGATCAGAGGAAATCCACAGTTTCTGAAAGGAAAAAAAATAGGATAGGGCAACATGGCTGCTGAAGTGAAGTTGTTTTGGAGGGACAGCTGATGAGACACAGTAATGCTCGTGAGAAGGGAGAAAATGAGGGTTGAATTGGAAAGAGGAGGTAGCAAATACAGGATGTGCAGATGGTGGCTCTGAAGGAGTGTCTGTGAGTCAGGTAAAATAATGGTGTATTGGAAGAACATAACCAAAAGGACATCTAGTCCCTGGGTGAAGGGAGAATTGGTGGGTAGTGTGCTTCCAAGCCATGCATCCTGCACCACTGCACTGGGTGCAGGAAGCCACACTGCTCAAAAGCTGAAGAAATGGAGTCCGTCTAGAGAGAGAAATGGGAAAGGGTCAGAGGGGACAGTGCAATGGAGCCTGATCACATTAAAAAAGGGATATTAGGGACAAAATTCTTCATGTGGTGAAGCTGTAAGGATGCAAACTATTCAAGAGGGACTTGAATTTGGTGGGAAAACCAAAGTGATGAGAGCTCAGAGATTTGAAGATCAGAAAATAAACTGCCTATGGGGATCTGATCAGTTAGGGAGCATTTTTGTGACCAGGGTGAAGTCTTGCTTCACTTTCAAGAAGTCAAGCAAAGCCATGAGGCTGAGAAGGTAGAAAGCTAACAGGGACATGGGACATTGAATGACAGTCACTGTGCTGAGAAATGAGAGATCTTTGGGGCAGTAGGAGAGAGCCTGAGGTGCAACATTTTGGGAGGCAAACAATGGGGAGCAGTCTGTCGGCAGGTGGCTGAGCAGAGGGAGGAAGGAGAGGCAGTGCTGGGTGCAGTCTGCAGGGACTCGAGCTTGTTAACCCTTGCTGGCAATCGGTGGAGCAGTGTCAGAAATGGGTGGGCACTGGGGATGGGGATGGGCCCCTGCAGGGCAGCAGGGAGGGCTGGGGAGGGCTGGGGAGGGCAGGGCCAGGCTGGGACAGGGTGAAAGGAGGAGCAGGAACTGCAGCGGTAACGGGTGAGGAAGAAAAATGCCAAATGAACCTTTTTCCTGTTTATAATGAAAATACCCCCAAGCAGATTTTCATACTAATTAAAAATATTCATATAAAAGGCTCCTAGGAGAACCAGTGATACCTTCTCTACAATAGCTACATCACATGTGCGAACAAAATTTGTGGTTAAACTTTTTTATTTCTATGTAAGGACTAAAGCAGATATCATTTGCTCCTATGCACACACAATCAGTAATAGTTTATGCTTGTAGAGTTCCCATCTATTGTATGAAAACTAGAGAGCTGAGTAACACAATGTTCTGTACCAGAAAACTGCAGCATTTAGCCATTCTATCAGCTCCCCAGAGTAATTTTATGGTATTTCTATTTTTTAAACCTTCTAGTAACAGTGAAAGTGGATTTATTTTTCCATGCAAAGAAATTATTTGAGAGCAAATCTGTAATGCCTACTCTGGCAAACACATTGATGCATTTTCTGAGCTCAGTGGCAAATTGATCTTCAATCTGGCTGTTGTGAGGCAAGCAGCATGGCTAGTGAGAAAATCATGATTCGAACTCCCAAGTTGCAAAATTAATCTTGCTCCCCCTTAAGATTTTAGAATTTAAAAACCTTTCACCAGATTATGCAGAATTCACTTTATGACATTTCATCTTAGGCAGACAATGTATTTTGAGAACTGATGTATAGAACCCTGCTCTACTCACCACTATGAAATCAGAAGCTATTCTATACATGTATTTCAGTGAAAAAAAAAAGTGCTATCTACTTAGAAGCACAGTCACAGATATTTGTGGTTGGCTGGGTCTCAGTCTGGCTTAGCTGCAGGCTACAATCCAGATTTGAGGCTTGGACTTAATTTATGTTAGAGCTGGAGTTACACATTATGATTTCACTAATCTTTGCACAAGATGGAGGGACTCTCAGGACCAGCTTGTTCTTGCAAGTCTTCTGCTTAGAGCAAATCTTCTCAGAGAACAAGAGTTTGCATTTGAGTTTAGCTTCATCTGTACTAGAGCAAGATCTTATAATACTAGAATTATAGAATTATAGAATAATTTGTGTTGGAAGGGACCTTTAAAGGACACCTAGTCCAGTCCCTTCAGTGAATAGATATTTCAACTTGATCAGGTTAGTCAGATCCCTGTGCCAATCTGAACTTGACCACTTGCAGGGATGAAGCATCTCACATCTCTCTGGGTAACACCTTCCAGCATTTTACCACCATCATCATAAAATGTTTTTTCCTTATATCTAGTCTGCATATTTTATCTATAGATATAGATATTTTATATATAGATATATATATCTATAGATACAGATATATCTATTTACCCTCTTTTACTTTAAAAGCATTACCCTTGTCCTATTGCAACAGGCCCTGCTAAAGAGCTGTCCCCATCTTTCTCCCTTTAGTACTGGAAGGTGCTATAAGACCTCCCCAGAGCCATTTCTTCTCCTGGCTGAACAACCTGAACTCAGATTTTCCTCATAGGAGAGGTGATCCAACCCTCTGATCATCTTCATGGCCTTCCTCTGGACTTGCTCCAACAGGTCCATGTCCTTCATGTGCTGAGACCTCCAGAACTGAATGCAGCACTCCAGGTGTGGTTTCACAGGGGTGGAGAGGGAGAATCACCTCCCTTGGCCTGTTGGCCACATTTCTCCTGATACAGCCCAGCCTGTGGTTGGCTTACTGGTCTTTGAGAGGACATTGCCTCGTATAACAAGCTCACGTGCAGCCTCTCATCCACCAGCACCCCCATGTCCTTCTCCACAGAGCCATTCTCAATTTCTTCATCCCCCAGCCTGTCTTGATGCCAGGGGCTTCCCTTACCCAGGTGCAGCACTTGCACTCAGCCTTGTGCCTCGTGAGGTTCCTCTGGACCCACTTCTTGGTCCCCAGGGATGGCATTGCATCCCAGCTTGGCACCATCTGCAAATGTGCTGAGAGTGCACTTTTTGTCTTCAAAACAGTCCCCTGAGCAGTGAGGACTTAAACACTTGAAAGTACTTCATTTGATTCAACACAACTCCATTTGTTCCATAAGGACTTTGAAGAGCACTGAAATTTTGCCTATGTTGTGGACCCCTAGCTGGGTCATTTTTATGGTACTGAACATCAGTCATGGAAAGCTACATTTTTTTCCTGTTTTTTAAACAACAGAGTAGATGTATGAAAACAGCCATTCAGAAATAACATACAAGGAGTCCTAAATGGATATCATGGACCACTGTGAAGGGAGATGATGAATTGTATTTAATGATTACCAAGACTCCAAGCATCACCAGTTTATGAGAAAGGTCATTGATGATACCTTAGAAAAGGTTTCTAGGCAGAGTCTAAGTCACTCAATTTATCACCATCAAAATACCAAATTCTGAACCCAAACTGTTAGTGTCCTGTCCCAGTGCTACAAACCTGTTAGTAGGGTGTTTTCATGATTGATCACTTTACTTTTTTTTTTTTACAATTTATCACCTGAGTCTCGACTGAAACTTGATTGGTAGTTTGAAACTTGATTGGCAGTATTCTGCAGTGATAATTGGTATTTCATGTTACACCTATGTTCTTGTGGGCTTTCAAATCCTCTTAACAGTGTACATTTCCTTAGCCTTTCCCTTGAAGGAATCCCTGCTCACTCATTCTTCACATGATGCTTTCACCTCCTTTGACATACAGTCAGCTTTGAAGGAGAACATTGGAATGATTAAAGTCAGAAATTTAAAAATAATACTTGGTTTCACTAAGCCTACTGTGACCATTTTGAGTGATAGGATAGCCATTTGCCTGATCTCACACATTAGTCAGATACTGGTTAAAAATGTAGGGATGGGAAACCAACTGTCTTGGCCACCTCTAAAGATTTTTCTTCCTATTAAAGGGCAGTAGTGTCTCCAGACAAAACATACCAGCAGCAAGCACCATTCATCACAGGAAAAGTCAGAATGCTGTCATATATTTAATTATTAAAATTGAAAGTGGTTCCAGATCATGAAAAGCTTTTCCATACCTTCACTCATTGCTTGGGCTGTCAGTGGGGACACCAGACTTTTCAAAAGCAAAGAACTGCAGAGAACAAGAACGAGTCCAGCACAAAAAAGGGCAATGACTCTGCTGTGTTTTGTCCAGGGCCAGCCAAGGCTGCTAAATATTTCCTGTTTGCCACTTATACTTGCTTCATTAGAAGAAATATATTGTCTCCTGCTAGACATTGGGCCTGTTTCAGCCCAGGTAAGAATTGCCAATGCAACATCTTTTGCAGAGATATGGCACATAGCTGGTGTGAGCCTGCCCTCCCAGCTGAGCTCTGACAGCCTCACTCCTCTCTCAAGCTGACTTCCAGGCTGGGGCACCTTCCAGAGCTGGACCTGCAAGCCTGCCACCAGGCAGATGTCCTGGGATCCTCCCCCCAGCCTGGCATTCCCTCCCAGCATGGCCACGAGGAGGCTGGGAGAGCAGCCAGGGCTGGGGAGTGCCTGCTGCCCGCCTGGGCTGAGGTGTAACCCCAGCACACCCAGGACAAAGGTGAAGGTGTTTCTTCACCGGAGGCTGCTCTCAGGAGTGATGGCAATGCATGTTGGAACACCCTCACTCCTTGGCACAAACAAGTGAGGGCAACTCAGACAATATAAATAAACAAATAGAAGCACAGAGGGAGGAAAAAAATACACCTTTTGGATTTGCTGCTATTCTTCACATGTACATTTGACACTTAGATGTTATTACAGTGGATGCCAGGGTTCAGTTATTGATTGAACCCAAGTTGCTGAGCCCATTTCTTGTTCCTTACTGATGTCACTTTATTGATAGGTTGAATATAATTTCATTTGCTTGTGGTTAAGTAAATAATGAGTGAAATTCTTTATTTTCTTGCAACGCTAAACCCAGTAAAAACATGAAGAAGGCATGGCATCGATGAATATAAGCTTGTGGGATCACACTGTGTATGAGCCTGAAATTCCAGACTGTGAATCAGCCTGTGTGGCAGGGCATTTAGTGAGCCTTTGAACTAAAATGGAGTAAGCCTTGTTGAAACTTCATTCTCATCAGTGTGTTAGTCAATGTTTTGGGTGTTAGCATCTTGCTGATTGCTTGATTTGTTAAGGAACAGTAAATAAAATGGTAGTGTGTATCTCCTTTGCTGTGCAGATCTCTCACCTGTGATGCTGCATCTCTGAGGAGAGAAGCAAAGGAGAGATGGATTTATAAGCCCAGAGGTGCACCAAGGAATTGCTAGTATTAAAACAAAATTCACTCCATCCCTGTTCCTTCTATATGATAATTGGAAATGGAGGCAAGGGGCTGTATTTTCTTAGCTCTGCTAAAATCCCTCCCTTGCCACCTGTAGACCTATGTGAAGTAGTATATGCAAGGAAGGAAAGAAGATAAATTATGTTCCAGAGAAGGTGAAAAGAATTCTCATAGCCTCATTAAAAACACATTCCTGGGAAACTGGTTTCTAGAAAATAAATTTTCTATTGATTTCATTCCAGTTGAGTGAAGAAGGAAAGGGTGGGACTATGGCAGTCACTGAAAAAGAGGATTCAGCCCTATCATATTTTGGACATTCTTTAGAAACCTGTGTCCTTTTTGCCTTGTAAATAAGATGCTGAAGGAATATCCAAGCTAAATGTCTGCATTTCTAACCTAAAGAAAAATACCATGCTCAGTCATGAAAATTCATGTGTAAGTCAGAACCCACTGACATCCCTGGGATATCAGATCAACTTCTTTTAACCTAATGAGTCTGCATTCTTCATTTAAACAAATTAGCACAGTTCCACTAGAGTCAAGGTAGAGTTCCTGTTTCAGAGGGGTTCACAGCAGAGCTTCAAGCAATGTGACTAATATCAGGAATAAGTTGCTTTATCCCCTCTGAAACAAAACCTAGAAGCACTATAGCAATTAATGCTTATATAAAACCTTAAATAATGCATATACCACTTATAAAACTTTTATAAAAGCCTGTATTCCAGGCAGTAAAGATATGTACATATCTCAAAAAAAGCCCATGTGAAAACATGCCTTAGCTCACTGCAGCCCAACAGAAAAGCTCACAGCTTATGACTACATGCATCTCTGCACGCATTTGACACAATTCTCACGATTTTGTGTATATATGTGTGCAAAACCTGCAGTATTCCTTTTTGAAAAAGTATTTGTAAATAAAAATATTTATTATATTTTTTAAAGTTTAGAATATTTCTTTAAATAATTTTTACCATTACTAAGCTATAGGAGTATCAGAGTGGGGCTTTTTTTCATAACACATATTGCATGTACTTTGCCACATTGTCACTCAGATGATAAACCCACAAAACACAGCGGGCCAGAAACAGCTTGTCAGAGCTTCCCCTCCTCACAGCTTTAGACTTTAAGGCAATGGAATTGCACTGATGTTTTTAACTAAGTGCTTATCCTACCGCTGTATAAGAGAGGGGGATAAATAATACTTTTTTTTCTGGTGGTCTGAAGATAAGCAAGTTCATTTAAACTACTGAGTATGTTTCCTGCTATATATTCTCAAGTACAAGGTCAATCCAAGTTTTGCTGTATTGCTGTGACCCATGTTTTACTTATTTGGAGGACAAAGGAAGAACTTGGGGTCATTTGTTAATCCACAAACTTTTAAAAATTATTTTAGTTTCATAAAAGAAAGCATAGATCTCAGTTCTGAGTCTTCCTATGCACAAAAAGAGGGACAAAGTGGAACAGAAGAGACAGAGAAGGTCCTCTTGCCTAGGGCAATCTTGTCAGGCTGGTTTAACAGGGTTAAAAAACCATCCTAGTGTAAATAATGGGAGCACTATAGCACATGGCTTCACAAAGCATAGCCTGCAATTTACTGGACCTCAGACAAAATACACTATCATGCAATGCTGCCCTTGCCACTGAGCCCTACTGCTATGTCTCCCCATGCATCTGGTACCTATGGCCAGATGGTGTAGCTGACAGAATGGTCTGCTTCCCAGAATACCCTATACCTATGGTGTAGCTGACAGAATGGTCTGCTTCCCAGAGGTATTGTGGCACCACTGCTCCCTGCAGTGCTCTCCCCTCCAGCTCAGGCATAGATGGGAAGTCAGAGCACCTTAAATTAATCTAACATCAGAAAACTGATATACAATTGGCTCACAATTAAAATAAAAATTAAGAACAGTGTTACTATTTCAGATTGTTGGGGCTCATGTAGGCCAGTAACCTGTCTGCAGCAGTGCCAAAAATTGACCCCTGGAAAATAGCAACAATAAGATGAACGTAATTGGTCTTTTCTGCAAGTTGTCTCCCAGCCTCCAACCATTTTCAGCTCAGGGGTCTCCTCCAGCCTGGTCTAGATTGCCCAGTGGTGGACCTCTCTTCCAAGTAGTTGCCCAATCTTCCCTTGAGTGTCTGAAAAAAATTGCTGCAACTGTCATAATCTTAAATAAAGAGTTTCAAAAATCCAGTATTTGCTGCATGAAGAAATATCTCCTTTTATTCTGAAAATGGCTCCTAGATCTTTGTCTAACAGTCACTACCTCTTGCATTGGGAGAGAATGTGAACAGCTCACCCCAAACCACCCACTTCACACCACCCTGGATTTTATAGACCTGAATCAAAGAACCCCCGTGGTGATCTCTGCCTGAGCCTGAGCCTACTCAGCCAGAGGCTGACTATCACATGTGTTTTGGCTGCTTTTTTCCAAGGGATTGGGGAATTTACTAAAATGTTCTTATTGCCCAGGATGTCAGCACATCCTTGTGGCAAAACTTCAGCCCTTACCCACTTGCTGGACATTGAGCGTGCTGAGCACAACAGCCACGCAAAGCTTGGTGTGGGCCACTGGTCTCAAATATTTAATTGCCAGAGTGTGAGTGCTGAATTGCTCTCATCTTTGGTACTTTGCAAAGTACCAAAGATTTTGCTTTACCTAGTGTATTAAGTTTTGGATATTATAGGTAAGATCCCCTCATTACTTAGGTGCCCTCAGTAGCTTTTCATTGTATTGCCTGACATCATGTTTCCCTTCCATCACATCATTCTGCCACATTTTAATTTGCCTTATGGTTTGCTTTCAGTTAGTTGTAAGTAAGCCAGAAACCAGAACTTTTAATGGTCATCAGCACTGCAAGCACTCATATATTTATTGCTTCCTGCAAATATTTGCATGGGTTGCTACTGAGTAAGATTTTCAGTTGCCTTCTGAAAGTAAAAAATTCATGAGCTCAGTCAGCAGACTTCTTTAAAAGCTGGCTTCCTGAGGAATGATTTCTAATGCTCTATGTTTTTGCTATTTTAACTTCTCTCAGTAAGTGGGCTGGAATGGAAATCCTGCCTGATCAAGCAGATCTTGTTCAGGCAAGATACCTTCAATTGATTTTACATGCATTCACCAGAATAATTTGCTTTAAAAATTTGATTTTATGTCTAGCTAGAACACAAGCAAATATGTTTAAAGCGGGTACCCCGTGTTTACATGTGCACCATATGGCTACCTGGTTTACCTCCCACACTGGGCCAGGAGGGCATTTTTAATTATTTACAGCAAGGGCAGCTCATCAAAACCACATCTGTAAAAAGCAGCTTGGCCAGTCATATTCCTCACAGATCTGTGAAGCATCCCAAAAGCATATCCTGCCCTGCTCTCTATGCAGACCTTCCAGACATCTTCCCCTCTGCTGAGGCAGGAGAGGGCAGGCAGGGCTCCCCATCCTGAAAAACAGCAGCTGGAGTTGGGAATGAATATGTGCAGAGTGGTGGGACAAATGTATCAAATACCTCAGGTTAATTGATGATCAATTAAAGCTAATGCCTAGGAAAGCTCTCATGATATTGCAAACTCAGGGCTGAAAGTGGTGGATATAGAAAGCTTACATCTCCACAACTTTAAACAGAAGATGCTGATATTTTTTCTCACTTCTTTACTTATGTTTAGCGATTTTCCAAAGCAAATTTAAGATGATAGTATAAATCAGAAATAACTCCATGGCAGCACACTCAATGGGGGTGACTTGATCAGCATCACTTTTACTGACACAGGTGATTCCAAAACACCACAGTGGCAGCAGACACAGCAGAGGAAGACAATACTGCTGTAAAAGTGCAGTGAAGTGATACCCCTGTGAGTCACCACTCATGGTCTTTCCCTCCATTCTCAATGATCACAATATTGCTCTGGTTTCCCCAAGGACCTGCTGGAGGAGCACTCTTAAACACTTCACATAGCCCCCGGGACCCCTCTGAAAGAGGCTGCTGGAGAAACAGCTTGGACCTGAGAATCATTTATGGGTGGGCCCATGGGTGGGCTTTGCACAGCCAGGGCCCTGGCTCTGTGGCAGAACTAGTCTCAAGTTAGTAATTGCACATTTAGCATATTATGCAAGCATTTATTCCTGCTTTTTCACAAGTATCAATTCTGCTTTGTGATAGCCACTCCTTTTCTCACTGATTTCACCACAGGCCCAGGTCCTGTTGGCATCAGCATTCTCCCCCCAGCCTTGTCTAGCCCTGCAGCAGTGACCCTGTGCTTCCTGGGTTGGGGCTCGTGTACTGCTCATGCCATGTTTCTCCTGGATTCAAATTACTAAGATCAAAAGTTCAGCAGGTTCTATGCTCAGTCAGTCAGTCTATGTGTTTATGTGTTCCAATAACCTGCCAGGTCTTCACAGGTCTTAACCATCCCGTGAGAAGATCCCTGCCTTTCTTCAGGGCTGGCTTGACTTGTGCAAGCACAAACTGAGGGGCTGCTTTGGAGGGAGAGCAGAGATGAGGGGTTACTGAAGGATCATGAAATGCTGTTTGGAGCCAGCAAATTGCCATTAAAGAATGCTGCCCACTTATGTAGAAAAACTGGGTGCCAGCCACTCACCAACCCTGTTATTCAAGTTCTGCAGCCTGCAGCAAAAGGCTCCTAGAATTAGCTCTCCCAATCTGGTGGTGAGACACTTCTGATGTCTGAAATGGGCTTGCCTTGGGGTTGTTAAATACCTGCTCCATGTGATTGGGCTAATTAAAAGTTTTTAGCCAAACAAACCCCTGTTTGTGAGGGTATAAGAGCTAAGAAGATTAGATGTTAGTTAAACTAGACATAACTGAGAAAACAAAGTTGCTGCTGTTAATTCTTAAAAATGCTACCCCACTGTGTGCGGGTGAAGGAGTGGATAACAAAATGAATAGGTGAAACAGAAGTCTCAGATGACAGGTATATCCCATCAGAAAAAGTGCTTCCTTGAATATTGCCATGTAACAGGGCAATATATTTATTCTACATAGAGATGGCAAAACCAGCTTTAGTAAAAATTAGTCATGATCTCCTGTATTCTTCTTGCAAAGGACATGTAGGTACTTTCTATTATTCCATAGGTTTACTACTATAGCTCATTGACTAAACAGGTATATATAAATAGCCCCAGAAGCTGGCTAAGCACAACTCAATTCCACACTTTGGTCAGAAAGATTGTCTTCTACTGCACTGAGAAACTGGATGAGTCTCACTGTTGTACTGACCAGCTGGGAAGTCAGTGCCTCTTAAAGACTTTCTACCCTGTCCTTTCAGGGGGGTCTCAGTTAAAAAGAATCAGCTTCTTTTACATTTTCATAGGAATCAGAAGTCAACTGTTTTCTACTTCCAGTAGGGCTCTGCTTGCAATTGCATCCCCAGTAAGAATAGGTTAGGGAAAATTGAACTTTGATCCACAGCATATTTGTGCTGAATTTGTTTCCTCCCTACAAAAAAAAAAAAAAAGAAAAAAAAAAAATAAACCAAAAACCTAAAAAACCCCACAAAATCCAGGCCATTAGTGCCTCCAGACTCCTCCTTCTCCCCCTCTGCAAATAGACTCATGTCTTATGCTTGCTTAGAAATTCTTGACTTTATTCCCAGTGAAACTGTTCAGTTCAGCAGCAGCCAGCAGCCCTCTCCATCAGCATCTGCTGCTACCTGTCATTTTGCCTTGTTTCACTCCTTCCTGGGCAGACATCCCATGGATCCCAGGTTTTTATCTTGATGGCTTCATTCTCTCCTAGCAGCCTCATTCTAGAACACCTGCTAAAGCTGCTAGCACTAATTATACTTTTATTTGAATGCAAATACTTTGCTTGGGGACATAATAAGTATTCACCTGATTTTGGAGCCTCTGAAAGAAGGCTGTTGAGCTGATCAGTGCCAATGAGGAAGGGAGAGATGTAAGAACTACCTCCACAGAAGTAAGTGAAGTCAAACCATGTCAGTGAGTATTCTTAGGTGCTGGAATGGAAACCAATTGCACCTTTTAAGGTCCAGAACAGCTGACACACTTTGGACCCATGTCATTTAAATACCAGTTGCCCAAACCAGAGGGCAGATCATCACTCTCCCAGGCACAGACTGAGGCTTAGGGTGAGCTCTGCATTGTACCTTACACACAGCGTGGGTGTTGCAGCCATTGGGTTTTGACAGGTGACACAGCATCCTCCTCTGGAGGCAGCCAGCCCCTGTGCCAGAGAGCAATTCTGGGCACATCTGATTTACTAGCAGAGATGTAGCTAATGGGGAACAGAGATAGAAAACCAAACTCCTTATTTAACAAGTAAAATAAAGAAATCTTTTACATCTGGAAATACTGAGGCGGATGATCAAATAATTAGCACTGCAAGTTTGTACTGCCTGCAGCTAGAAGAACTGCTCTCTGTGGAAGCAGGAATGTGGTTGAGCCTGCAAAAACGTGATAAGGGATCTGTACCTAAGATTTTTGGATGGTCTGCATACGTCACAGGTAAGTTTCCACAGAGTTGAAGGAGCATTAAGGACTGGACTCCCATGGAAAAACTGCCTGCTCTACCCAGCTGAGGATGGCTTGGCAAGCAAGTGCCAGTGCCACATTTTTACTCCTTCTGAGGAGGTGCAGCAAAACTAAAGGTGTAGAAACGACCTTAATTTTTTTTTAATATCACAAGTTGACCCCAGAAACAGCAATAAGAAAAATTCTTTTTACTTGCTTTTCTCAACCAAATAAAAAGTCTATTTCAGTTTAATTTTTTCCCCAGCACTTTAGAAGTTCCTTCCATTTCACATAAAGTGCTCACAATTGAAAACTGGAAATATTTTCCTTGGAATTTTAATTTTTATACAGATAGTCGGTTTTGCAAACTTGCCCCAGATTGTTTTATTTTTACAAAATCTTCATTTTTGCTAAATATGTAAGCTGTTTACACATATTTTTATCCTAGCTGGAATCCTGATGAGCCTGCATATTGTAAAGAAAAAAGCACGGGTATGGATTTCTATGCTGATGTTTCATCACATGTGTGGGCTGAGGCTGGCTGTAGCTATGAAATACAAATGTAGTATATACAGATCTTGCTGATCTAGTAGAAGTATTAAATAACAAACCTCCTGGCTCTTTTACAGAAGATGATTCAAGCAATCCATAGGTTCCTAGGCTGCTGCACAAGATCACAGCCTGATCACACGTGTATGATGGCATAAACAGATGAATAATAGCAACTGCATTTTCAGTCCCACCCACATTTCATCTTATTTTTTTAAATCACATTACACCTACACACAATGCTTGGCTAAGATTGACAAACACAGACTACAAGAAAACCAATATGTTGTTTTCTGTAGGTGTGTATTTCAGGAGGAAATAATACTCAGGATTTTTCCCCTATTTTTCTTGGTTTTATTTTCAAGGAAATAAATCCGAGAAAACAAACAATGGAAGCCATTAGTTGTCATGGGATTTCAAATGCTGAGTCCTAACACAAGTGCAGGTAAGATCGGACTAGAGTAGGAGACAGCTGACCCATTCCAAAGTATTGCTGCCTGGCTTCCCCATTGGGCTGCTGTCAGCTCCAGCACATTCCGTGACCTTGCCTCTGCTGAGAACTGGAAGAGTTCTGGCCTTGACTTGAATGGCAGCAGGACCAAGCCCTGCTCAGCCAGTTTCACACTCTGCGTGCCGGGTGTGCGTGCCAGCGTTATGCAACAGGGGCGAAAAATGAAAACCTGTCAGGCACAGAACTGGTGCACTCAAGGACATACTGTTATTTGTCTTGCAGCCTTGCCACTCTACACTCTGCTTTGCCACAGGGATTAACCACATGCCACTGATAGCTGCCATGATAAAGTCAACCAAAACACTTCATTTTTTTAACTTTCAGAACATGATCTAAACTTTTGAGGGAAATGGCTTGCTTGGCCTCAAGTTTTTATTAGAAAAAAAATTAAACTGGGAAAACATTTACTTTTTCCAGTCTTCTTTTCCCAATTTTCCCCTCCTTTGTCCCTCAGCGAACAAAGCAGCAGATTGAATTCACATCCCAATTCCTTTATTAATTATTTTTTCAACCAAGTGAGTAGGTATTGTAAGTTGCCAACCTCTGCTTTCTGGAAATTCTTTGGTGTATTACTGCATAGCAGAGTGGTGTGACAAGGATAAAGAGATTAGAAGTAATTTCATATAACTCCTTCTGTCAAAATCTGCAGAGGGCTTTTACTGGTAACTCTGAGTGTTGCTGAAATTCTTCATTAAAAACTTTCAATATATGGGCAGGAAATCTCTAAGCTCTAAGACACAAAGTGACCAAATCAGAGGGAGAGAAGGAATATTAAATCAAAGTCTGAATAGAGAGGGAATACAAAGGAAAAAAAAAAACCAAACAAACTCACCCCACTCAAGTACTACAGTAATAATGTATGCTATCTCCAGGGGGTTTGACAGCAATTTAGCTTTGAAAGCCAGAAAGCCACATGCTGATTTTCACCAGTTTCAAATAAGTGGGCACTACCTGTGCAGACACAGGCTCTCCTTACTAGCCCAGGTGGCTGTGACCTGCTTGATGGTCACTCCTGCAAGCTGCCTTGGCTCACACAAAACTCAGGCTGTGCTTTCCCTGTTTGTTGTATCAGTACACTTCACATACAGCCTAGACAGGTGAAATCTGGCCAGTAGACAGAGAATGTTTCCTAGTATGGTGGTCAGGTATGGCCCCTAGCACTGTCAGTGTGAGAAAGCAGAGGTGAAGCACACAGAGAAGAAGGAGCTAAATATGATCTGGCCAACACAGCTGGGCCAGCCTACAGACCTGATAAAAAAGCTTTGGAGATAAAAAGAAGGGTGGTTTGCATTCTCTGTGGTTGCTCTATAAAATGAACAGAGGAATGGACAGACATTAAATGATAATGTCAGTCCTGCATCTGTTCAAAAGCTATTGTGTTATAAAGCAATCACCAGGTATTGCAGGTCCTCCTCAGAGCCTGTGGCCTTGCAGAAGAACAGAGAAAGTGCAGATAAGCATGAGCACAGGTGCATGAAAGGGAATGTACTGCTACCACCATGGATTAGGAGAGGAGTATCATTGCTTTGTCCCCTATTCGAGGTGCATGCTCTTCTATTTTTTTGGGAGGTCCTTTTCTCTCTTTGTGAATCATTCACCCAATAGTTTCCACAAACATGTTCACACCTCAGGTTTGCTCAATGAAGGCTGTAGCATAATCTGCTGTGTTGCAGCCCACCCCGGAACAGGAGTTTTCATCCTTATCTTCGCCATTTGCTATGAATTAGGGAGATTGCTCTGTGTGCTTCATTTCTGATCCTGCATTTCAAGCTGGTTGATCAAGGGATATTTTTCCTCTGCTATCTGCAGCACCCAGTGCAACAAGTGTTTCTCAGTTGTCCATTTCTGCTTGAAAAAGAACAAAAGCTTTGCCAATATGCACTGTTTAGGAAATGTAATGCATTCAGGTTTTGATCCTGCACCTTTCTTGAGTCACAGTTGCTTTTGGTATGGGAGGGAAAGCAGCCCCATTGTATAGCTGTGCCTCAGCCCTAGGCTGCCTGAAGGCAAAGTGCAAAGGAGAAACACAGCCCTGTGTGGTGGGCAGCCCTGAGTGCACAGTCCCATCACCTCAGCCTCTGACCAATCTCCTGTTCCTCTCCTGAAAACAGCTTAACTTCAGGCAGCTATCACTTGAAACTCTTATCCACCAGGAAAAGGAGAGTAAAATATCACAACAGCACAGGGTGAATTGCTACATTTGACTTCTGCCACTTTACAGGACACTTTAATAAACAGATCTGTAGAAGAGGTGCACTGTGGTGGCCAGAGCCATGCTGAACATATTTCCTAAGCAAGGGAATGTCTAACCCTAGTACACCTAGCATGGGTAATATCCCAGTCCTCAGCACACTGTGCACTGTATGTCTTCCTTCTTTACCCCCCTATCTTTTCTTACTATGTAGAGGACACCAGCCTCATTTATGTTTTCATCTGTTTTTTCAGCTGCAATGCTGTCAGCAAAAGAGGCTTGCCCTGCAAGGTTTTGGTCACTGTCCTGCTTGGCCAGTCTCATCAGATGTCCAGCTGACCAACAGGGATGCATGGTCCCAATGTGGGACCACTGCATCCTCAAACCAGCCCCTAAGTCAGCACAATTCAGACTGTGACTGACTCCCATCATGAGAAACCATGGTTCACTCCTCCCTCTTTTACCACAACATGGAGGATGGGGATAAAACACAGAAAGGGGCCATGGCACAGAAATGACAACCCAGGCTCTCCCCTTCCCAGCCCAATACCTAATCAACCATTGGTGATGAGGATGTCTCTACCTGTGAGTTCTCCTTCTGGCCCCACAGATCCCTGACTAGGCAGTGGCAGGGGGCTGGCATCTCCCCACCCCAGCCACTTATTTCTGGTGTACCCAACACAGCTCTACAGCCCAAGAGGGACAAAAGCATTGCAGGGCTTTCCTTGGGTACCCTCCAGCCTGACAAGTGCCAGGTACCATTGCCCTCACTCCCATGTTTCACCAAGTGAAGGTGCCAGCCTGGGTCTGGGTGGATATGCAGATGTGTGCATGGGTGGGTGAGTGGTGCAATGTGCTGCTCCCCTGGAGCACCTCATGTTTGGAACCTGCAAATTTGATCTCACACTGCTCTGGACCCTCATGGCAGACAGGGGCCTCCTTTGCTTGACATGCAGTAGAGAAGGTGGCCTTGCTCCTGCAGAGAAGCTGGGCTCAGACACCAACAGTGGCTGCTGTCCCCAACATTCTGCCAGAGACAACAGAGGTGACAGCACCTGATGCACTGCAGGAAAGGGGAATCCACGGCTAAGGCAAATAAAGAGGCTCTTGATTACAGCTTCCTCCCTTTGGTCTGCACATGGATCTTGTGTATCACTGGACAAGTCATTTAAACCAAGCTTTGTACAGCTGGTGACCAGTGGCATGTTCCTTGTTTCCAGATGGGAACATTTTCTGGACTGCAATTTGCTTGCAGAAGCACTTAGAGCTGTGAGGGAACTGTTTGGGAAATGCATTTTGCAAATGTGGATCTTAAGCAAAACTAAGTTTTCTGGAAAGTAGAGTCATGAGGTGAGCAGGGTGACTGACTTATACTAGTAGCTGAAGTACAAATAAAACAAGAAAAGAGGACAATTTGTTTTGCCTTGAGGCAAATATTAAATTTCTGAACTCTTTACCCCATTTATATCATTAAATTTGGTGATATTTTCTAAATAAAATTCCACTCTAAAGAAAAAAAAAAGTGATTGCACAATTTTGAAAACATGGAAATAACACATCAACTTATTTGTGTACCTGTATTTGTGACCATCCAAAACAACCTCTTAGCTTGACACAAGCCTATAGCTAGAGCTTGTTTACCCTTAAGAACACTGTTCAGTGAAGATGACCTTTATCTAAGCAAGTTCACCTGTGCCTGGCCCTAGCATCCTAAACCTGTATAATCAAAACTATGGCAAACTTCTTCATTTATATCTTGTATCCCTATTTTTTAGTAAATAAATATCAAATGGTTGTTTTGCAGATTATCTCATTACTGTTTGTAAGTATTTAAATGTTATAGTAATGAGCACTACTAAAAAGCCAAAGAGTAATAAATCTCTCTTCAGAGCAAAGGAATTCAAGAGCATGAACCATTTACATCCCAAACAGCAGGACAAAAAAAATTTAAATATTCAAAGTTTATTGTCCACCCTCATTTTTATGGATGGCATATGGCAAGGCTCCTTCAAAAAACCTCATCAGCACTGAATGTATCAAAAAGCCATGATCATACTATAATAATATACATAACAGAAGGCAAACTAGTATTGTGCAGACTATAAATCTGGCACTTCACATTTTTATGAGCAGGATATAGCTGTGCATGGTTTCCTAAGGTTCCCTGTTTTTTTTTAATGCAAACTGAAACCCAACCCCAAATTCCATCATGAGGCATCCTACTGATGCATGTGTCACCAGAGGGGTAGCACATGATATTTACTGCTTGGACTTCTGTTTCACAAAGGAACAGTAAATGACAAAGGCAGGGCAGCAGCAGAGAAAGAAGAGGCATGAGTGTGGGACTCCTTACAGCTTCTTGAGGGAAAGTTGGAGTGGTGAAAACCCTTGAATTCACATCCCAAAGTGCTTTGGCTTGGGCTGCATCCAGTCACCTTGGATGACTTGCCCTTTCTTCTGCTCCTGCCCTTGCCCAATAGCAGTGCCTCAAACTCCCACATTTCCTTCCTCCTGTCGTTGTCTCTAGCCCTGAGAACCCCTGCCTGGCTGGCTCTGAGTGCAGCCCCCCCATGTCAGACTTTGCTCCCAAATGTGCTGTCTCCCTGCCCAGCCACCTCTTCCCAGTCATTTCTGAGTTATCAAATCCCCTTTTCCATCAGCCTTCTGACTCTGCATCAGCTTTTCAAGGCAGACAGTGCTCTTCTCTCTCCTGCCTCTTTGTCTCTCTTCTCCCTCTTCCCTTCCCACTAGGTTCAGCCTGTTCTTTAGGAGCCCCATGGCCCAGTACCTGTTTCTTTGCTTTCTTTATCTTTAGATGCCCTATAGCTGCTCTTGAACACAGGGCAGAGAGCCCAGCAGGCTCATGCTAGAACTCTGACTCAAGTTTTCTCAGAGCATAGGCAGTGTCAACAGTGGGTTCGGGGACTTGGACGTTAAAAGTTGAAGTTTCCAGTAAACACATGGAAACTCAGTTTTCAAGGTTCACATCCTGCTTTGACCCCTCCACAAGAGCTACTTCCCTGCTTGAGGTCAAGTACTTAGGAAACCTTAGGAAGAAGTTGCAAAGTTTGAAAAAAAGCAAATTCTCTGGTTTTGATTTTCAGAAATTGTCAAACACTTTTAGGCTAAGTGACTCTTGGGTCTCTATACAGGTAAATGCAGAACAATTCACAGGCCTCAGGTATCTTGCCATGCAATGCAAACCTTTGCAAAATCATGAACAAATAAACATGGTTTCCTAATAGAAAATGAAGGACGTTCTTATTAACCAGAGTTGCTCTGTCTTCTTCCTTTTACATCTGCTTGTACAATGGAAACTTTTGGATGGTAAATGTCATGCACTTGGAGCAGTTACAGTACCAGATCTCTGTAGGTTATATTGTGTGGACACTTTTTCCACAGAGTTCTAGAGTGGGCTACAACAGTTATATCTACTCATCAACACTAAAGCTACAGGCCCTTTAGCAGTACATTTCAAACTGCTTTTCCAAAACCAGTGATCTGAAGCAGAAACCTGGGACTTGTCCCACCAGCATCCTGGGGACTCCCGGCTCTCCTCTGTCCCTGGAGTTTCACAGCAGGTGCTGCTCACTGCTCCATCAGCAGGACCTTGCTCTCACTTCACAGGGACAGAGCTGGATCATGAAATGCTGGCAGTGCCCCCTTCCCATCCCTTGGCAGCCCGAGCCATTGCAGTGCTCCATGGAGTCCCCCTCACCCCAGGGCTGTGGGACTGAAGAAAGGGGAGCTGAGGCCAGGAGCCCAGGGGCTGCCAGATGTTTGGGTTAGTGTCCAGCTGGGACTGGCACCTTCCCTCATCCTTCCCCAGGACTCGCACAGCACAACAACCCAACCCTATCAAAACGAAGGCATAACCAAACACAGAAAAATTCCCGAGATTTGCTGAAGTTCCCCACAGTGTGGCCATAGCAGACCTCACAACCTGGTGGGATGTTCAGCTATACCAGCAGAGAACAGCAAGCACAAGACAGATATCCACAAAAACCACTGGATTGTACCGTTGTTAACTCATGTGTGTTATTTTCTATGGCAAGGCAAGGAGGTGAACCCAGGTTTCCTAAGTTTTATACTGGTGCTTTTCCTGCAAAACCAGTCATTTGTATACTTTTTGCTTCTTGCCTGGCTTGTTCTACACCCTGTTGCACATACGTGTACAATAGTACTTGTGAACTCAGAAGAAACCTTTATTTAATAGTGATTGACATTTGCAGGAGCTTTAAGAATGCAATGATTTTGGCATCAGTTCCTTTCCAGGTAAGGATTAATGAACCAATGTGTCAAATACCACCTGATGTTCTTTGTTTGAAAAAGGCCACGTTTCAAAATGGCAGCAGCTTTCAGATTTATTTTTTTTTCAGAAAGATTGTGCTTTGGTTTGGAAATAGGGAAGCACAGCAAGGATTGCAACACAAAACAGATAAGATTAGATGAAGAGGAAATGTGATATAAGTGGTTTGGATCTACAGAAGGACGAACAAAATTATGTTCATCTCACACTGTTCATGTTACAGTGCTTGATTTAGAGACACTCTGTCCCCTCATCAGAGCTCAGGCAGAAGCTAAGCCCTCTCTGTGTCTTGGTACTGTGGCTGAAACCCACATTCAAACAATGTAGAAAAGCAGTGAAAAGGAAAGTCTGGTTCATCCACCTTGCCTGTCATTCAAAGATCCTGATGTTGGCCAGAGGGGGATCACCCCTTTTGCTTTTCCATGGTTCCAACACCTTACACCCAGCTGTCTAGTGTTTGCAAGGATGCAGAGTGGGCGGTCCGTGGGGCACCAGGGTACACACAAGCCAGTTCAGAGCACATATCCTGTGCCAGGATCCCTGGCCACAGTGCCAGACTCGCTGACTGACACAGAGCATGCAGAGAGCATGGAGACCCAGAAACTGCCACCAGTGCCAGAACCTCTGAAGATGGGAAAGCAGTGAGCCAGCTTGGAACACAGAACTCTGAAAGAAACTTGCATAGCAGCAACAACAACTACAAATTTATCTAATCCTCTTTGCACCAGCCTCAGCTCTGCAAAGGGTTTGTCTGACCCATTTGTGAGTATTCCTGGGGCACAGGGGACAGGTAACCTTGTATCCACAATTCCAACACAATTACAGCTCCCAAACTGCAGCAGGATCCTTTGTGATTGCTTTGGAGTACAGCAAAAAAGAGAGCACACAGTTAGTTGCCTATGTATTAAAAACATGAAGGTACATCCAAAGATACCCCAGCTTACAAACCCCCTCCTTCAGTCCATGTCTTGTGTACTGGCAGCATGCACAGAGAGTTGAGGTCTTTAACTGATTTTCACTATTACCATTATGAAGTTTTATTGAGAACTTACCTTTCCAGGCTTACAGATGCACGGCATTTTCCATAAAATTAAGTTTCTTACACTGACCATGGGAAAGTAGACCTCACTGTCAGTAATTTTGCTTAAACTTCCTTTGGATAACCTGTATTTTTTTACACAACTTATTTATTTAGAAAAAAACACCCTGCTGTATCTGTTGGAAAATACAGAGGCAGAGATGCTTCATGCTTCACCACTTTTATATTTGTAGTATAATCTTTACAGCTCATCTCTTGTGGCACTCCTCAAGAGTGTATTTCTGGCATACAGAGGAGAAAAAAAAATATGACACAGTGGGCAAAATGATCCCATAAGATCATCTTCCTGAAACAGAGATAAAAATGGTAACTGACAGTGCTTTAGGAGTAGAAAATCCAGCACTGAGACTGATTTGTGTTGATACGTCTAGTGCACATGCTGTTTGTATAAAAGTACAAATATACAAATATAAATACTATATTTTCCTTTTAAAAACACACAAACAACCCAAAACCTCAGTGATCTACAGATGGAAATGCTAGGATTTGACTCAGATTTCAGTCTCCTTGGTAAAGGCCAATGAGATGGACACCACAACCTGCTCTCAGCAGCCCCACAGCCCAGGGACTAGCAGAATCATTGTTAATACCTCTCAAATCCCTGAGTTTTTTTAAAGGTGCCTCTCTTCCCACTGGCACACCACCATAAACCCATCTTTGGGAGATGACAGGAATCAAAAAGCCACTGTTGAAACTCCAGATAATGCTCTAGATAGAGGAGGGGGAAAAAGCCCCGAAACTCTTCTGTAAGCAAAATGCTTGCCCTGGGCTTTTCTCATTCTGATGCAAAAGCCAACAGACAAGACCACCAGTGCCTCTGGTTTAGCAATACTTGCTGTATTTACTCAGGGCTTCTGGCAGTTCATTCCACATTCCTCAGAGCTGTAGGATTTATACAGTGCCCTGTATATCAACCAGACAGTGTACCTGATAAACTTCCCCCGAGGCAGGTGGCCATGGGAATGGCCAGGAATTTGTGCAGGAATTTGCACAGGAATTTTCTTACTTAGACTCATAAGGTTAGCAAACAGTAAAAACTAAAATTGTTCACCAGTCTTGCTGCTTGCCAAAAGTGTAAGCTTGCAGACAACTCCCTGCAGAAAACCAGAGCTTTCCAAGAGAAATAGTGACCACGGGAAGACACCTCACCACCTCCAGCAAAGACCTGCAAACACATGTGGTGAAACGCAGGTCATAGAACAGACCTTAAAATATCAGGAAGGGCTCCCAGTTGACAAGGCAGAGAGGGGCAGAGCAGCACAGACACAGCTGTGTTCCAGAGCTGTCTCAGACCCTCTTCCCACTGATCACACACCATGGAAGGAAGGGCACTGTGCTGACATCCCAGATACCTCTTGCCACCCCTGTGGTGCTTAGGAAGATTTATTCTGTACACGTACAGTCTGACCTGTGACTCACATTGGTAAGTTGAGACTCGGGACTCCAGTATGTGGAAGAAGCATGTAAAAGCCTTTTTGTTTATTGTTGCTCAATACAATTATCCTCTATGAAAATCACATTTTTTCCTTCCGTGCAGGACAACTGTGGCCTGTTTGAGCCCTGCCCAGGTTGAAGCTTGCATCTGGGCCCTGGGGTTGTGCAAGGCTGCTGGGTACATCTGCAGCCACCCTTGGCCTGGGTGCTTAGGGTGAGCAGACAACTTTGTCAGTATCATCTACTCATCCCATTTACTTTGTAAACACTGACTAAGACACCACAAATGGCAGCAATAGCAAGCACGTTCAGATCTCCTTGACCCAGCCAGAGGCACCTCCATGTTCACCAAAAGTGTGCACTCAGTATGTCAGATAAGTTGTGTCTTTTCTTGCCAACTTCATGAGGCCAAGAAGCTAAAGGCAGAATCCATCTTCAAGAGCCATAGATTATAGTGCAGTCCCAAAAGTTTGAACGCATTCGCCAATTAAGTTTAGGTCTGCTTGCAGCCTTACCTGTGACTATGCTCCTGTGAGCCTCCAGCACCGTATTAGTGCTACCTTTAATGAAAATGCTAATGACAGTGAAATGCTTCTTGTGAGGACTAACACTCACATTAGGATGTGGATAGTAGTGTATGAACTCTGGTGAAATTTCAGCATACAGTCAACAGAAATTTTACTGCCAGAAACATGGCCTTAAGTCATGGTAATAATGTTAATATTTAATTGAGGTGAGTTGAACGTGCTCTTTTGTTGCAAAAACATCTAGAGGACATGTCCCTGCGTGCATGATCGTGTTTTACTCCATCTTCCCTCCTTGCCTTTCATGCTTTTTTCCCCACGCCGGCTCTTCCTCCCTCCCCAGCCACAAGAGCTCCCACGGTTGCACCCTGCATACTGCTCACACCTCATACCCTCTGCTTGTCACCCCAGCACAACTTCCAGCGTTAAAGACCCATTAGCCACAGTCTCTTCATAATTCCACCCTTACAGGTCCTGAAATCTTGAGCATAGCTTTCAAACCCTAATAAAGCACCTCTGTCTCAGCTTTTCTGATCCCATTTGGGGATCAGACTCAGTGAACTGACCTTTTCCTCCCCTGTCTCCTTCCTCCTCCACCTCTTCCTCCTCCTCCTCTTTTCAAGGATTGTTCATTTGTCATTTTCTCCCTTCCCTTCTCTTCTGAGCCCTGCAAACGCCTCCCCTTCACCCAAGTCCATCACCTTCCTCCTTGGGTTTTGATTCCCCATTTTTCTCTTCTTATTGCTGCTGATTTATGCTGATGACCCATATCACTCTCTGTCATGCTACGTCCATTTTAACAATTCTGTTCCTCTTCTGCCCCGATCCTTTTCTTTTCCTCATTAAAAAAGACTGTTTATTTGGCATGCACTGTCCAGAGGCTATCTACTGCTGGGTTTTTCCTGCACTAAACCACAAGTGGTCCCATTCAGCACCACCCACTAGCCTCCCCCATTATGTCCACTATTCAGCCTTTTTGCAATTTCCATTCCATCAACCCTCATGACCTCTCTTTTGCTTTTAGCCCTTACCTCTATACCAAGTTAAATTGCAAAATTCTCCCTACATTTCAATTCTCTTCGATTTTCTTCCCTATAATATCCAGCCCAACCAACACCCCTCAGTTGTTTCTCTTCTGCTAGAAAGGTTGAAACACTGTCTGCTGAAAACCCAGCCATCACTTCCAGCTATGTGTGGATAAAGCAGAGCCTCTAATACTGCCCCCCTCTCAAGGAATACCCAAAGTTTCTTTTCTCTCCTTTCCACAGTGACCATTACTGCTCTGTTTGCAGGCAGGGCACAATTTTTATTTGGGCAGCCTTTCTTTCAAGGTACAGCTAAGACCTGTTGATGCTTTCTGTGTGCATGTCAAAGACATTGGCTATTCTATCTGCCCTCAAAACCTAAATGCTTCCCTGGAGTCTCACCCTCACATTAGCTCATTAATGGTTTCATTCCTTTTTGCCCTGTCGTAATTTGATCCACTGTTGATCTACAATCTTGATCCACTGTTTTACCTTCCAAATATTATTTCAAGAGTCATTTTCATAGCTTTGAATGTGCCACTCATTTTCTGTGCTCCTGTTGATCCTCTTTCCATCTTCTAACAAATAAAATAGAAGGTCCTTATGCACAATACTTGCCTAGGCAGGCAGAGCTGAATAGTACAACCAGGTGTCTTTTGCAGCTTATGAACACCTACTTTATGCTTCTCATCATATGCCCTTCTGTTTTCCTTCATGATTCCTCACTGGGACTGCCTCCCTGATCACAGCTGCAGAGGAACTTTGCTCACCTCTCCTAAATTCTTTCTAAAGTCTCTCCCTTGCTGCTGAGGTAGCCCAACAGCAGCCAGCCTGCTGGCATGCTGCTCTGGCTCTGTACCCAGCTGACCCCTCACCATTTCCTTGTGCTCCACCTGCATCCATCCCATCCCTTGCCTCTCAGCAGCTATTTTGTGCACAAACCCCACATGGCAGTGGCAGCCCTTCCGCTCCACCTGTGTGAGCAGGTCCCCGCAGCAGAAACACCCAGGTCAGGAATCCCAGCTCTGTGACACAGCAATCATAAATGACATCTTGAATGTTACTGGGAACTCAACTTGCTGAAACTCAGCCTACACCCTGACTTGTGGTGGAGCTAAGTTTCTCTGGTAAAAGACAAAAAGGCAGAAGCAGTACCTCAGTTTATTTCTACGGCGCAGCTCCAGCCCATCCATTGGGTACTCAAAAGGCCAAAACACGAAAGCAAACTCTGAGCTACATCATTTGGGGTGCTGCTTTTCCAGAGTAAACCTTCCAATGGCTCTCCCATTGGCAAATAAGATAGAAAGCCTCTCAGTTGTTGGAGGCTGGTTAAGCTGTTCTCCCTTTGAAAATACATGAAAGTTACTGTTGTCGCATTATTATTGGTAGAGGATTCTCATGCCTTTGTAATTTCTTTCCATCTCATGGCAAATAAGCCCATCTGTGCTGACTCAGTCTCAGCTTTATGACCTACCTAAGCAAAAGATAATATCCAAACTCTAAGCATATTTTGTAAAACACACTTTAAAAATATCAGAAACCTCTTTCTTCTTTTCAAATAAAATCTTACTTGGGATCAGGGCAAATGAAGGCCTGGAAAGGACAAAAATGCCCTCAAGTATCAGGTAGTCAGCTCTGCAGTTACTAAAAAGTTGCTTTTCTCTGTTGAGTTTACTGTGTCACCAAAGCCCTACCAGCCATAGCTATACAATGCCTGCATTGTCTCAGCAAGGCTACTGAGATGTTCCTGATCTTGGCAAGAGCTAGGTGTACCCAGAAGCATTTTATTGAAAAAAAATTCCTACAGCAGAAAGAAATATTATTTTAGGCCTCATAATGGAAAGATAAAGGTCAGAGTCCTTCCCTCTGCTAAGGGAGCAGACAAAAATATCCTGTTCACGGGATCCATTTTACGAACTTGAAAATTACACCTAAAAATCCCCTTATGAAACAAATTTCAAAGTGACTACAATATAAGGAAGGATTTGTTGGTTTAAGTCATCAGTAATTTGGAGATTTCCACTTCATGACAAGAGAGGCAACTATATGCACAAGCATGGAGATGGTCTCTTTAAACTCTTTATGTTAGATCTGCTTCCTTGCTACAAAGCAAACCTGAACTTTATGTTCACCTTTGTGTTCATCATTGACTTTTTTTTAAACAAGAACAGGATCTGCCCATGTTTCTTCACAAAGAGCGCATACTTGCCCCTGCTAAATTTCTCAATAAATCACAGCAATATTGGTTCAGGAAACTACACACAAGTGATCAGGGCCATTTGAATGAAAAAGCCAAGATCACCGTTTTGTTTCACCCATAAATGTGGTGTCACCTCTGCTGGAGTTTGTCACCCTAGAAGTGCAGTGGGCCCCTATGGTAATCCAACAGGTACTCTCACACCACTCCAGGGTAACCCCTGGTCTTCTCTAGCTGTCAGATGCTCCCACAGCTTTCACAGAAGATGGTGTAGCATTTCATAGAGTGGTAGCAAAATGAGGGGGCTCTGCCATGTGGAGGAGGCCAAGACTCCAAAACGTGGGAAGCTGCAAAAGCAGACCCCGGTGCCAGCTTTGCTGAAGCCGGCCAGGTGAGGGCTACGCAAGATCAAGGGTTCAGACCAAACTGACATAGAAGCAGTATTCCCTGAAGACTCTACCATCTCCACTGCCTATATTAAATATTTTTATTACAATGTTTTCGAGTTTTAAAAAATCTGTTGTATTGAAGGCAGCACGTTCTTTTATTTTCTAAAACGTTAAAGAAAGATTTTGCATCATCAGCTGCAGCAGGGACCCTCAGAAATTATTAGCAACCCTATTTACACGCCAGTCCAAAACCTCCAAATATTTCCTTAACATCACTGAGGGCCCGGAGCCTGTGTCTCAGAAGAGGTCAGACCCCAAAAGCAGAAGAGGGTGCTGGGCTCTCCCCAGGCTACGAGGAGAGGTGGGAACAGCTGCCCTCAGCTCTCGGCAGGATGCACAGCTCTGAAACAAGCCCGGAGAACAACCTCTCTCAGGACGGGAATATGCAGGGGAGTGGCGGGAGGGAGAACGAATGTGCAGGAGGAGTGTTTGTCTCTTGGTTTATCTCGCAGCCAGCAGTCTGTTAGCTTCGAGCCTGCCGGACACCAGCAGCGGCCCATTCCTGGCGTTATCTCCCCCTCCTCTCCGAGAGCGCACGCTGCCTCCCAGTTTCCCAGCTCTACGCCAGGCTCCGCTTAACACCGCGGGCGACCTCTGCCCCGGCCTGGCAGCTCCGCGGGCGCGCAGTCCGCGCTGCCCTCCGCCCCCGCCGCCGTGCGGAACGCGCGGCTCCCCTCGCACCACGGCAGCTCGGCCGCACCGGGAGGGAGTAATTGCAGGCTTGTCCAAATTATCAACTGCACAGTCTGGGAGACACATCAGGGCACCGATACTCAGCTTGCGTTAGCCTCGGGCGGCTCATTTCAACCCCGTCTGATGCTGCTCCTGCCTTCTGCCAGGTCAGCCCAGTTGAGCCGATAAAATTTGGTAGGGATTTTGCGACCTGTAAGGTCCCAGCCCATCTTTATCCATTACAATAGATTGGCTTTAGCTCAAAGTTTTATTTCAAGTTCCTGAGAAGAAATGAGCTGTGCAGCCTTACCTCTAAAAAAACTTTAAAATCTGCTGCTTCTTTTAACATGAGCCCTAGTATTTCTCATCTACTCACGCATATCTCAGCGTGAAGAAGATGCCTGATCTCCTGATGGATACATGTGTTCTAAATGGTCTTCAGAAACTTTTCACAGATAAGGTCCCATTCTTATGCTAATGTCTATAACAGATTGGCAGACAGCAGACTCAGAGCCCTCTTGTCACCTCCCTGTCACTTGTGCCACGGCTCTGTGGTCTGTACAAATTACAGCATTTTAAGCGTTCAAAAAGAAAAAACAGCCATAAAACGAAACACTACTTCCGAAATTGACTCCAAAGACATTAGGCAAGTCACGCTGTGCTTTATCTTTGACTTGGAGAAACACATATTTTAAATTAAAACTCTCAGATCTTGCAAATCACTTCTCAATCTGTCCTTTCTTAGTACCTGCGTGTGCCTCTCGCCTGTCATCTTTCTTCAGAATCACCAGAAATCTGTCAATTGGAAAGAGTCACCAAAACTCCACCGAAAACCTCTGCAGTTGTCTCCATTTGCCTTTCCCCCGTAAAAATACTTTAAAATGTATTTTCTGAGTGAACTTCTGGTCGTTTACATTGTCAACCCAATCACAGAGGAGTAAGTACAATCCAATTCACAGCTAAGGACGGATGAAGCGCAGAGCAAACCGAGAAGCGGCGGTACCTACCTGGAGCCCACCTCAGCGCCCAGCACCATTCGCAGCAGCGGCGGCGTTTTGGGGTAGCGACCTTAATGCATTGTCCTTCCTACCGCGCTGCTAAGTGAGAGTTGAGCAACTCCTTGCACTGCTGCTTGGAGCAACAGCTCTCCCAGTCTTAACCCCCTCTCTTGGCTCTTTGCTTCTTTGCTCGGATTTTTTTTTTTTGGTTTTTGTTTTGGTTTTTTTTTTTTAACCAGAATTTTTGAGCACTAAAACTTGCAATTAGTACCAGCTAAGCCAAAGCCCCTGGCCGCCCCTGCCCTAAGCCGCACATTCCAGGGCGCTGAGCTGAGCTCTTTGCCGGCACCGCGCAGCTCTTGCACCCCCAGACCCGGCTTTCTGCCTGCAAACTCGATAAGGCTGCAGGAGCTCAGCAACACGCACTGAAACTCGGACAGGGGAAAAATTGGTCTCTAATCTCCAGCCTGGGTGGTTTTTATTATCCTCCTCCCCCCCCTCCTCTCTTTCTCTCCACACTCACAGTAGCAAGGTTGTCTCCGGACTACTCCCTGCCTTAAACTCACCAAACCAGATTTTTACTCCCAACACCTTCCCGTAAATCTGAACTGAAATTTTACCCTGCTTGCTGAGTTCTGGCTGGCTGAGGGCCAGCCAGCATTCCTGTTGTTTTAAGAGGGCAGATTAAAAAAAAACAAACAAACCAAACAAACAAAAACCCCCCAAAACACCAACAGCAAACCCCTCCCCCAACAAACAAACAAAAAACCCAACCCAAACCCCAAAACCAAAAACAAAACAACAACAACAAAAACCAAACAAAAAACAAACAAACCCCCCCCAAAAAAAAGTCAAACCCCCCAAAACCAGAGAAGAAAACCTTGAGAGATGCAAGGGCTTGAAGCAAACTTTTAGAGCAGCTTTACTAAAAATACTGTGGGATGGAGTGATTCGCATTTATCTCTAAAGGGCTAAACCAGTGAGTCGTTTTTTTTTTTTTTTTGGCAGTGTCAGTCGTGAGAAAATACCCTTCTCAGCCGTCTGCCTCCTTCAGGTGGATGGATATTTGAAAAGAAAATAAACCTCTGGTACTCACCTGAAGGACGGCAGCGGGCATCAGCACAGCAGGGAGAGGAGCCTGCACCTTTGCCTGATCGAGTTACCCCAGGGCAGCGGTAACGCTGGTTTAAGAAGTGCCACATTTTACACTTTTCTGACCTAAAGTTACATGTGGTTTCTAGAAAAGGAACAAAAGAGAAACCAGTTTACATAGACAGAAAAACAGCGACCAAGCCTTCTTTTAAACTCCGTGTGATCCCCTGACCATTGTCTGGAACGCTTAGAGAAACAATGAAGCAAGACTGTAAACTTTCTTACCCCCTTTTACCTTACCTGTCTGTGCCTGGCTAAGGACTTTGATGTATTGAAACAAAGCACAAGACCTGTTTATAGTAAACGAAACCAACCAACAGAGAGATCTAATTCAGACTTGTGACTAAACAAACTGGAACAGGAAGCACACACCAGCAGATTTTTTTTAAAGTAGTAATTCCTGCTAGCATTGTCATGAAATAGAAAAAAAGTTTTGCTTCTCTCTTCAATCCCTTTTGTTCAAATGCAGGAGTCTTTGGTGGTGGGTTTTGTTTTGTTTTTTTGTTTTTTTCTGGCGTGCAAAAGCCCAACCAACCAACCAACCAACCAAAATCCCAAAACAAACAAGCAATGTTCCATCTGTATATGTAAATATTTAATAGAGCAATATTTACTACTGGTTGTGACCTGGAAATATTATTCATCTATTTGTTTCCACATGTAGGTCATTTGTGCAACTGATTAGTATCATGACCCTCACCCCAATTAACATCTGTAACTGATGAGTAGACAGAAGATCTTCATCTAGGCTAGTTCAAGTCCCCAACAGTAGATTAGATGTCCTGTAAGTTAAATTTTTAAAGAATAAATAATATTGGAGCTCAAAAATAGTGAAAGAAATTGATTTCCATAATTCTTTGTAATTTAAAAAAAAATTATTCTTAATTAATTCTTAGCAATTCTTAATTAAGAATTCTTCTTCATTCTTCTAAATTCTAATCTTTTGAAAAGATTTATTCAGAGCTGGGTACCCACTATGCTGCCTTTTTTCTGTGATATTACCTATACTTTTTGAAAGCAGTTTGTCCTTCTTAACAATTGTAAATCTAATTGTATTCTTTTTCAAGTATAGAAAAATCTCACAGGTTTTACCTAAGCAAATCCACATTCATTCCCTAAGAGAGTTTTGCTGCAGGTAGAAACCAATTAATCAAACTACTATTGGTATAATATGTAAAGCTCACAGTCAAATGTTGCAAAGTTCAAGTTAACAGTGTGTTCTCTCCAAACTATTGCAATTCAAAAGTTGATAAAAGCATGTGAGTCCAGTTTTAGTAAATGCATCAAGAACAAACAAACAAAAAATCTTTTAGAACTTACCTGCATTAATGAGCAAATAATCATGGAGGAAATTTTCATTAAATACTTGAATTAAAATGGGAGTCCAGCGTTAGCAGCAAATATTATGCAGTTAAATTCTTCAAGAAAAAATGGTCCCGAATAGTAAATAATGAGGGGTTTAGTGGTACAAAAACGTCTTAAGTATTCTTTAGTACTCTTCTTTAAAATCATGACCCATTCACCCAAAGGGAGGTTTTCCCATAGAATCCTCATCTGATAAGTTTGCCAACAAAGTTCTCAGGCAATCCATCTCAAGCACAGAGAACCTATGCTCCATTTGCTCCATTTAGAGGAGCAAATTGGCTTTACTGGCAGAAGTAGTTCCTTGCCAACATGTACAGATTTCCTCTAAATGAGTGTCTCTGAAATACAATGGCTTGTACAGAAAATGGAAAGACATGTGAGTGCATTGCCCTGCATGTCCAGAACACAGGTACACTACCAAAAGCCATGGCTGCGCCACTGGGTAAAGTCAACTGTTTTAAGGTATACTGCTAAAGGTGTAGTTCTGCCTGTTCTACTGACTCTGCACATGTGCTTGTGGGTCTTACCTCTGAAAGCCAGTTCATGCCTTTCTGGTGCAGGATGCAAATAGGTTTCCTTGGAAGATACCAAAGATAGGAAAGAGTCTGACTTTCTTCTTAGTTCAGTTCAGCTGCAGGTGAAGTGTGAGACAGCACTAGAGGTGTCTAGTTAGATCTAATCCCTGCCAGTAGCTCATCCAGCAATTAAAATACTCCTTATTGCTCACCATCTGTGTGAGGAGACACATTCCATGGACCCAGGTGAGACTGCAAGGTACCACATCTCTCTGCATACTCCTGCAGGTGTAGGGATGATCGTGAAATATCTGCTTACAACTTTTTAATGGACTTCCAAACTTTGGTGAGGAAAGCAATTTTTACACTTCTCATCTGCCAGCAAAACAATAGTGCAAAACCTCTACTATTTATTGCTTGTGCTTTACTCTGGTTCACAGATTCCAGATCAAATAACATGTAATGTTGCTAGGTTGTTCCTTAAGTGCACTTTCTCAGCACAAAGGAGAGTAGCAATTCAGGAAAGTCTCTTCTTGACCACCAAATGCTGAATCTAGCACAAGCTGAGATGGGACAAAAGCAGCCTCAACAATCAGTTGTAGGAATTGTTGCCATTGAGGTTTCAGGTAACCTAAAATTAAACATTAAATCTAACTGATAGAATGGCAATCTGAGACATTTTTGACACAAGGATTATTTTTCTCCCTTTTGTCCCAGTTGTCCAGCTGACAAAGTGTTCTGAGGGGTTGTGAGCTCCTTACATAGGAAAGAAGGGGTGACCCACATGTAATTTGCTGCAGCACCCTCCAGTCTGTGTGTTAAAATGAAAGAGCAGTCACAATCCTCCAACACAGAGAAGAAATTTCCTGTTTCTCTGCCAGGCCATGGCAGGGTTTCTGACCAAAAGAAAGAATTTAATGAGACCATAGCAAAGCAAATTAAGCTAAGTGCAGCATGATTAGGCTGTGATCACTAATCTTTAAAGGCAATAGTATTTGATTAAGAAAGGTATCCTCCAAAACTGATCTTAAAATTGCAATAAAAAATGTCAGGAGGTTTGGGGTGTTTTTTGGAGGGCTGTGTCTCCTGTACTGTAATTTTTCCTTCTGAATATGGCCTACTGTATGATCAGTTATGTGAAATACCTATTGTAGAGTTTGTCACTCCTGCCCAATAGCTGACATGTTGAAAGTTTGGTGACTGCATTTCATTAAGGAGATTATGGCAAAATGTTTTTTCCCCCCCTCTCTCTAATTGGGGAACTATGAAAAAATGAGAGTATGCTACTCAAAAATGAATTTCTAATTATCAGAAAAGTAATTGGAGAAGTAGAACACCTGCTACTTTTGTCAAAAATTAAAAAGCCTCTACTTCAACTCTAAGTCTTTTTTAAGTTTTCTAACACAATGTTTCCTACTACAGGTTAAACATCTGAATATAGTTCAGTAATCAAAGAGTCTGTAAATAAGTCTGCAATCATACAGCAATTGATTTTTTCCCAGTTAAAGCTGAAGTTTGCAGAGTGAGCATTTCTGATAATGGTCTGTGAAATTGTGTCTCTTCCTAGGATCTCAATATGCTTAGTCTGTAACACAGCACCTTCTTCTTCAGAAAGATCTTGTTTGTGATACTTCCATGAAGTTTGTTTGTGACCTCTGTCACTGTGGCCCTCCCATCATCTCCTCCCAGTCTGTACCTCTTGCTTTCCTACTTGGTTTGACCATCCTACCCCTCTCAAAAGCTGCTTCCTCTACACATATTTCAGATTCAGGCTTTTATTTAAACTCTTCATTTCTCAGCCCTTCTTATTCATGTCTCCATCTCAGCACCTTGCGTCTGTCTTTCCACAGCTCCAGCAGCACCAGCCCAAGTCATGGTAATATTTGCTTTTCTGCAGGTAACTTCATGTGTTCTTCCATGCTGTCCGCACACCAAATACAATCCCCCAAAAAAGATGAAGGTAAAGCCACTGCTGTCTTTTCTTTGAGTCCCTCCTAAAGGCCATTTGTTGTGACAGCAGTGAGACTCCCAGTGGTGTGTTTTGGGATGGGGATGACAAGCCTGGAGGTGTGTCCTCACCTGGCCCTGGCAGAAGCTCTGTTGCCTGCCTGGCTGTGCTGAAGCTGCTGTTCTCTTTGCCCTTCATCTCACTGCAATAACTCTCCTCCGCCTCCAGGCCCCAGCTCCGGGTCTCTGTGCAGCCATTTACACCTGTGGGAGCCGGGCACAAAGCAGTGGGTTTGCATCTGCTGTGTGCAGGAGCCCCCAGCAGCAGAGGTGCAGCTGCTCCCCTTGGCCCAGGGCCTGTGAACTGCCAGGGGCTCTGTCCCCATCAGCCCAGGCTTGGGGTGTCACAGCTCCAGCTGTTTCTCTTTGATGCAAACCCTTCACCTGGGGCAGCTGGCATGCTGGTATGTATGCCACGTGCTCCTGCTGCAAATTGTTTGGCTAGCAAACAGCCTTTGGGGGTTTCTGGCCAGAGGCATACATTGGGGTGTTTTTGTTCGGGGGTGTCTGCATGATGCACCTTGGCTGTATGCAAACATGCCCTTACATAACCCTCCAACCAAACCCACAACTCAGTGAGTAATGCAACAAGCTGTTGCTCTTCTTCCCTCCTGATTTTATTAAAGCTTTGGAGGAAAGAGAGCTCCACACTTTCACCGAGCCACAGGCAGCACCACTTCCAGCACAGAAATAATAATATGTCATTTCCATTGTTATTATGCTGAGCTCTCTCACACATACAAAGTGGTTTTCCAGTCCTCGTAATAAAATGAGGACCTGAAAAAGCAAGGGCAAACCACTCTGAATGTAGTATTACCCTTCTCTCACAGTTTTGCAGCTCAGAAGAGTAGATAGTTTGCACAGGTTATCTTCTTCTTTGCATATTGTTGAGAATTCGCAGCTGAAAACTTGAGTGCTCTCCTCACAGTAAACATACTTTAGATCAAAACTGGAAGCCATTGCTGTTGAAATCAGAAGCTGGGTAAAATCACAAGGCTCTGTGGTCAGATTTAACCCTGGCTGGAGTCACACTGTTCTGGTCCGGTATTTACTCTGCAGTCACTTCTTTTGGAAGGGAAGTGAAACAGGCAAAGTGCAGCAGAAGCAGTTCAGCAGGAAATTATCGTTATGTACTGAAGCAAGACCTAAGAACAGAACAAAAGTCAAGCCAAGAATTCAGCTATTTATTAATCCTTGTAAAAAAGGGGAGGAGAGGAAAGACATGGCCTAAATTTACTTCTGTCTCTCAGCACACATAAGCAGCAAGGTCTGAGAGGCCGCCATGACAACATCAGATATCACTGTGGTGCATGTGGACATTTATGTGCTCGTCTGGGTGTGAGCTTGTGCAGAGATCAGGGGAACAACCAGGAAGGATTGTGACTGTGGGAGAGAGGGAGTGTTCACACACATCCCGTAATAGCCATGGGTGGTTACCAGTAAAAAAAGGACTCAGATGACTCAGGGACTTGAAAATAATGGTGAGAGCTGAACGCCTTCCACACTCCAATGGACAGAAGTACTCCAGCAGGACACAGGAATCCCACAGGCTGTGGGACTATAATGCAGAAAAGGAAGCCATCAAACAGGAAGGTCACCCAGATACATAAGCCTTATGTTAATAAACACTGATATTCTTTTTGACTTAAATAACCAGGTAATTTTTTTTTTTAATTAACAATTTGCAACAAAGCCAGGAATTTTCTGGATGCAGGAGAAATCAGATAATCATGAAATAATTTATTTCAGCAACAGATGATGCTAAATCAGAAGGCTCCTCCACAGGCTTTTGGTAGGACCTGCACTGCTGTAACCCGTTACTTTTCTTCTCTGTTCTGTGCATTGGCTTGGAGCTTCTGAGCCCTCAATTTCTCCAGTCTACCTACCTATGAGTAATCAAGGCACTATAGAATGTTTTGAGTTGGAAAGAGCCTTAAAGACCATCTTCAGTTCCAAACCCCTGTCACACGCAGGGACATCTTTCACTAGATACACCGGTTGCTCCGGGGATGGGTCATCCACAGCTTCTCTGGGCAACCTGCTCCAGTGTCCCAACACACTCATTGTGAGGAATTTCTTCATAAAATCTAGTTTAAATGAAGCCTCTTTCAGTTTAAAACTCTTTCTGAAACTTTTAACCACGTTTAAGTAACACTTTTTATAAAAATGTTCAGTTTTTTTGTTCTTGACCATCTAACCCTGGGAGAACATATGCCCAAAGACAAATTTCAGCAGAAAATTATGGTTACCTTTACATTTGACTTAACTTTCATCAAAGTTCTGGGTCACTACTCAAATTTGGAGATTGTTTTTGTTTCAAATACCCACTCTGGTACAGGAGCTCATTCAATACTGGGTGATAGATGTCAGAAACCAACTTCCATGATATCAAATTAATTTTTGAAATGATTCCTTAAAATATTCCCATGGTGCCATGATAGGGCAAAATGAAAAGTAAGATTGGGCCCTTGACCACCTTTGATTGAACATTACTCATATTTTCTCATCCCAGGCTTTGGGCAGCTACTGCCTTCTCCCACTGCTGAGTAAACCTCAAACACTAAGTGCCAGCATCTAGCTCCATGGCTCTTACCCTCCAAAAATGACACAATAATTAATAATTGGTGATGCACAAGGAAAAAAGAGGATGCAGACTACTAGGAAAGATAAGCATTAGCAATGGGGGCACAAGGAGCAATTAAACATGCCAAAAAATCCACACACCTATCTGGGAAATAGGAACAGAAGGCTTTGTGACAGGAAAGTAGTTGAGGCCACAATATTTTTTCTTTTCTCTCTCTTTTTTTTAATCTTTTTTTTTTTAAGAGAAAGACAAAACATGCAGAAACCCCACATCATGTTGAAAAACAAATCAAACTGTAAGCCATTATAAGAGTTTTGTACTTAGTTGTCTCAAAGGGTGTAGTCTCAAAATTGGATAGAGGAAATCTAAAACCACTCTTCTTGCCTGTCTAGTCTGCTTGAAACCTAGAGAGAGTGACCAGCTCAGGCAGGAATACTCTGAGCAGTGCTGAAGTCCAGTTTTGAAAATTTCTATGATAATTATTTCATAACTGATCATCATATAACAGCAGCACAATGTGTCTTGCTGCAATATTTGGAGAAGATGCCTACACTTACCAGCCCCTTCAGATTCATAGCAGCAAGATGAACAGTACAACACAGATTTGAGGTGTTATACAGAAAGCATATTTATCAGCCTTATTTCCTTACTTGCAGTGTCCTGCAGTTAGGTAACAATGAACTTTTGTATGTTTCTGTTTCTTCCTTTTTTTCAGTATTTCACAGCATCTTTTCAGCTTAACTTGAGAGTTCAAACAAGTTGGTACTAGAGAGCAAGTAAATCCTCCCCAGCTGAAAATTAATTACAAATGTAGTGTAAAGATAAAATTCATCCAGCCTATGTGAAAAATGCAGACTGTATATGCTTGAATGAAAGACATGGCACATTAAAATTCATGCTTTATTTTAGTCTTAGTTGCGACATTCTAAGGAATTCAGTGTTCTTTAAAAAAGTAATCTAGAAGCAAATGTTTAGCGCTGCATATATAAATTCATGAATAAGAGCAAGATCAAAATAAAACTATGAGTTCTGATTATACATAACATGGCAAGTGGAAGAATTTGGAACAGTCACAAAGAGGGGCACAGATACAGTTCGTTTCACTTTTAAATAGGTATGAGTTTTAAAGTTATATTTATATTTTTTGAGTATAACTCACAACAAAAAAGGCAATTCTTGCTGTTTCATCTTTCCAGTCCAGTTGTACTCTACCCTAAGGAAGATCTGTTGACACAGGCTATTCAGATGATAAGTTCTGTGGGGAAAAACATGAGATGTGATCCACTTTTGGCAGCATTTGGCATAACAGGATCCTGATCCATGTCCATCCAGATCCATGTCCATCCTGACCAAGTCCATCCAGATCTACAATAAGATAAGCTACATTAGTGACACAAAAAACATTAGCTCTTCTGTAGGTTTTCCCATTAGGGACTCTGATGAGATATTTGGCAGGTTAATTAATGGGATTCACCAGAAGAAAAATTAATGGCTTAATCTGGTCTTAGTAAGTGAAGGTCAAATAAATCTGTGCACCCTCAAATAGTCTCTTAACAACAGCAGTAAGAAGTACAAGTTGCCACAGAGCTGATGGCTTACACTGGCGAGCTGGAAGCCAGCCACCCTCTGTGCCATGTAATGGGGCTCTGCCACCCCTGTCAGACTGCTCCTAAAAATTAGAGAGATTATATGACTTTTATAGGCCTTAATTGTGGGGTGTTTCTTTTAATTCTATTAGCTTAGTAATTAGTGGTTTGCTAATAACAACCTTGACATAGCCAAAATATCTGCTGGTATTGTTTTAAGCAGGAGTGATGGAAAGGAATGGAACAGAGTCAGGAGCACCTTCCCTCTAGCCAAGACTGATATGACTGAGTTTTTGGCTCTTTCCTTCCTTCCTTTCCTTCCCTCCTGCTGCAGCTTTTCCCAAAATCCATCAGTTTAAACTGCAGGTAGATAAAAAAAATCATAGATTGTGCCCAGTGTGCAGGAGCAAGTGGAGAAATCTAGAAGCAGGCTTTGAGCACCCGAGAAATGTTCAGACAGAAGCCACACAGAATCCTAGAGTGCTCTGACCCTATTCTCTCCTATCTTCTACCACTTTGTTAGTACAAGCTGAGCTGACAAAGAAATCATGTATGCACTCCCAAATGTAGTTGTGGTCAGAACCATCTCACTCAGCATAAATAGCCCCTGAGCCACCAGGGAGGTGCTACCGAGGGCAGCAGGGGAGGAAATGCCCAATTATCAAGGAATGGTCACCACCTGGGAACAAACCTGTTCATGCTCACAAGCTACTGCAGTGGCACCAGTTTCACACCATCACACTTCCATTCACGTTAGCATCATGAAAAGGTTCACCAGGTGAAGTAATTTTTCCCTTTCAAGGTAAGGATCTTTACTAAAAAATGAAATTTTCATTGAGTTGTGTGCTGTTGTTCCTAGTTTTCTCGTGGAAGGTAGAAGAGCAATGATGAAAATGGCTGTGCAAAAATCTAAACCTCTGAGATATGGTGTCTCCATTCTTGTTTAATATAAACCTGTTTCCATTGAAACAGGTAAGAAAATAGTAATTTTACTATATATCATTGGGCTGATTCTAAAAAAGATCGTTGAGCTGAAGTCTCTAAACTAACATGACAGCAGGACATCCCCTGCAATTGGGGCTCCATTTCCAGATCCATACATCACAGCTGTCACAAAAAGCATAATTTTGAACAGAGAGCCTGCCATTAGCAGCTAGCATCATAGTACAATTGTGGTAACAAATATTTATAAAAATATTTCATGGCAGGAGAGTTTTGCACACCTATCAATAAGGTCTCCTTGCAGATGGAAGGATGTTTTTTCCTAGCTGCAGCCCTGCAAAGAGCTGACTGCTAGAAAAACAAGCTGGGGGACTTTGGCTTTGTGTTGTCACAGAGTCACAGTGCTGGAAGAGACTTTGAGAGGTTATCCTGTGCATCCCCCTTCCTTAAGGGATGAGCAGTTATTCCCACAGTTTCTGACATACTTTGCCATTAACCATCACTGTTAACTAAGAGCCTGGAGACTATGTTGTGCCCACAGTGCTTGCAGTGGGGACTCTACTGGAAGTGCAGATGCACGAGATAGCAAAAAAAAAAAGATCCAGCTTTCTGCTCCTTACCTGATGGCTTAGAGGATCAAAGAAATCCAGAGGAGAAAGGAAAGAAACAATAATTTACACTAGCAAACTATCAGGATTCTGAACACAAAGGTGCTTTTTGTGGTTTGGGGTTCTTTTAATTAGTATCATACTTTGTAATAGTGATCATGAGAGCTATGCATGACACTTCCTAGCAAAATGACTCAAATTCCTGCACGAATTTTTGCAGTATGCAGTGCTTTCAAGCATAATGGGCTTAGATCCACAAATTTGCAGCTTGTAAACTATTGAGACTATAGCAGAGAGATTCAGAACACCAGAAGGAAAACTCACTTGCTGTCATTTCAGCTGCTGTTTAAGCAAAATGCTATAACCACTGTGTGTGTGATGGATTCAAGCAGAAGACTTTGCCATGCCCATCAGTGCAAGGTAGGAGCAAATCAAGAGGTGTTTTGAACAGTCCAAGGAGCTGACTATGTAAGGGAAAAAAACAATGAACAAATGTGCTAGACAGGATGGCAAATGGCTGAAGAAAGATCCTTTGCAGAGGCAGAAGGCCTAGAGGGTAAGGAGAGGAAAGGAAGGAAGGTCAAGTGACTTATTCAGCTTCTTCTGCTGCTTTGGATAAGAAAAATATTTTCTTCACACCAAGTCAGCAAAAGCATTTCCTGACATCTTGATCTCTTTGCTGCTGTTTCTTTTTTCAGTGAAAGCCGCTTTCTAAAAGGCATTGAAAAATGTGGGTGCCAGTCAAAGGAATGTATTCAACTGTCTCCAGGCTTAATGTTGACTCTGTTGCCAGAACACCCAGGCACTTTCCATCACGCTCCTGTGCCAAGGGTGAGCTTCACTTAGGGAAAGCACACTGTGTAGAGCAGGTGGAGGGTGCAGGGAATGGAGCAGCATGAGCCAGCAGCCAAGCAGAACCTGGGAGGGCTGGCATCAGGAACTCTGATGTGTACAAAGCCAGGTGTGGGTGCCTGATTTAAACCAATCCCTTAGACAACTTTTCTTCAAGCATTCAAGCCTGTAGAGTGCTTTTGGGTTTTCCTCCTTTCCTGCAGACGAGTCTGTGGCTGGGTACAGTTCAGGGTTGTGCTCTCACCGCCGTTCAGCTGCTGTGAACCCACTGAGTTTTAAACTCATTAGTGCTGTGTGGAACAGCAGCAAAAATATTTCTCTGAGTAAATCAAGCGGCAAAGGGAACCTGAGGCAGGATTTGCCTCTGCTTTTTCTGAAGTGTAAAAGGTAAATGGGGACTTCTCTCTGCACTCAGGTAGAGCTGGTTTTACGTTCATGGGATGAGTTGTTAATAATTACAAATCTTTCCTATTTATGTCTTTTCATATGCTTTTAGTGAGAACAGGTGAAGTTCTGCAGTGCAACTGCCTAAACTGCAAAAATCTGTTTGCATGATTTGCAGAACTCTAGGAAAACAAGCTTGAGAATAAATTGTAAATATTTTGTATAAATGTAAACTACTCCACTCTCCCGCAGGATTCGGGCCCAGGATTCACCCTGCTCCTAAGCCTGGACGAGGACAGCCAGGAGGGAAGGAGCGGTGGGTGCCGGGCGGGAGCAGCGGGGCAGGGGAGCCGTGCGGCCGCAGGAGCGGAGCGGAGCGCAGGATGCCGCGCCGGGGACGGCTGTCGCAGGGCCACTTGTGCCGTCCTCTCAGCGGCTACTTTGGCAATGGCCAGTGCCAGTAACTGTGCACCTTCCAGAGCCTGCGGTGGAGCCGCGGGCCCTGCACGGCCGAGACAGAGCAGTATTTCTTGCCCGGATTCCTCAGTGGTGAGCGTCCTCCTCGCCTCCCCCTCACAACGATTGCTGCAATTCTGTCCTGTTGGGACGCTCCAAACAGACAAATTATTACGAGCACACGAAGCGCCCTGGATGACCCGAGTGAACTCGTCACAGCAGACTTGTGTTTTGTTTTTCAGGGTGCAGAGCAGTCCCTCCAAGGCTGGACAGCAAGCGGCCGCTGCGGTAGCTCTCCCCCTGCCACCGAAGCGCTAACACACATCCAGCCAGACAAACGGACCGGGCTGATCCTGAACCTGGAGTGACCCTGGGTCAACTGCACCTTCGTACTTTGTGTTACAAGGAATGCCATGCAGCAGCACCCCCTGACCTGCTGGTTTAGGGAGATGGCCCTCACTGAAAAACTCTAATGAAAAAACAGCTTCCACCAAGTCTCTCCGTGATGTGCTCATTGTTTTTATGCTCTCAAACTAGTTTTCCCCCTTACTTTTTCTTTTTTTTTTCTGTTTTCTTTTTTTTCTTTTTCTTTTTTCTTTCTCCCCTGTTGCTAATGAGCACTTGAGAATTTGATTTAGCTCCTTGGAATGACTGCCACTTACTGCTAGAATGTTAATCTGTCTAAACCCATTCAGCTCCTCTTACTTGGAAGTCAATCACCTGGAGCCTGCATTTTAAAGAGATGCTGGCTAAGGCAGTCGCAACAGCAGAGATGTTTTGGGACAATTCCCACAGTTGGGAGTAATCTCGGGAAGCTCATAGCTACCTGACGGCAGACAGTGTTGAATCCCTGGAATAAGCAGAACTGGAGCAAAGCCTGGCAGAGACCAGAAGGGCAAATGGAGGGGAGACAGGAGGTTGCTGAGCTGCAGCTCCCACATGGGATGCTGTACTGGCGTGTTTTGGGGGACAACCTTTAGTTAATGGTGAGAATATACCCAAGGAGGGCATGGGCAAACCAGGTCAGAGGAGGTTCGCCAAGACACAGCTGGAGATAAAGCTTTAAAGTGTCAGAGGAGGAGTTTGGCTTTCCAGAAGTATTTAGAGAGATAATTTAATTTGTCTTGTACTGGCCATTTTTTAAACCCCTGTTTGGAGGGGGAGAAAATGCATAGAATTCCATATTAAATGTGGGAGACATGGACATCACTTGGGATGGTTGATGATGTAGTGGAGCTGTGTATCTGTAAATCATCCCACTGTACTATTCTGGAAATGTTTCTGTTTTAGCTTCCTTAGCATGCTTAGAAAACCCCCATGGTCTGTCAGACCGTGCTGCCCAGGCCAGAGGGGCAGCCACCACTGGCCATGAGTAGGAGAGTCAGGATCTGGGAGTGGAGGGGACCATAAAGTCCCTGACTACCAGAATTGCTCCTAGGTATTGCTTTGCATTTTTGACATGGGAAGAAGTGTGTTTTACCTGTGGTACCCCCCACCTCTGTCACTGTCCCTTCACTCCCTCCACAGTTGTCTGATGGCAAACTTTGCAGAGAGAAGACTTAATAATTTAACAGCAAGAAAGGTTGCTTTGCTGCTGCTATAGGGGAGCAGACTGCTCCATGATCCCATGTGAAAAAGCCCATTTTTGGAATAAGCAAAAGTTCAGAGTCATTATTTGCTCTTTCAATAAAATTTTTCTTTTTAAATAAGAAATGCATCTTCAGAGTACATCTCCAGAAACCTTATAAATAAGAAATGCAGAAGGAAGGTCACAGTATGTATTTTGTCAGCATATGCAATCTTTTATGAAGAGATAGTTGGAGATGGAACTGGGACTCCTTTAGGTACTTGTACATTTATCTGCTGTCCTAGTTCTGAAACAAAAGAACATAAAAAATAAAAGTCAAATGCACCATCATTATTGATTTATAAGCAAAATGGAAGACTGTGTCCATAAGGTTTAGGAGACTTATGTTACATGAGGCCTAATGCTACATGACCAGCCTAATACACTTGCTGCAGAGTATGAGCAGAAGAATATTTTAGCAGTTGCACTTAAACCTGCAGCATGCAGGCACAGTAGTACCCTAGTACCTAAGTTTTGATGTAAACTTTCTTTAAATTACTTATTAATTAGCAAAAGTGATTTGAGGGATCAAGTACAGCAATATCCACGTGGTTTCAAGTTCTCCTCAAAAGGGGTTTTTGCTCTCTATAATGGAAGAACTACTTTTGTGAATTTGCTTCTAATTTTCCATAGACTTCAATAGGAAAAATGGTAGGAAGAGCAATGTATTCTGTTTTTGAAAATTTCAAAAGAAAATGATGGACTCAATCTGCTGCAGTTACCAGCACTGCACCCACTGCAGCGTCCCTCAGGGTAAGCCTGGTACCCAGTAGCACTAGCAACCTGCTAAGCCTAAGACCATCAAAGAAAAACACCCAAAAACGGCCATTATTCAAAGAACAAGATGTTTTCAGGAATGAGCCTTTGTTGGAAAAAAGAAAGAGCATTAAGTGCAGCCAGGTTTCTAAGCTAATGTGGATGGCTGGCTTTGTATTGTGAAGCCAGAAAAATTTGCCCCTGTGGATGTTGAGACCATGTGGCAACATGAGTCTTTGTGTGTGAAGAAATTAATGTCTTCTCCATTTATTAACATCAATTCTTTGTAAAGAAATTAAGAGATGGACAGATTGTAAGTACCTGAAGAAGATTTCTAAACTGTCAACTGGGGAAGCCATTTCTTAAAAATGAATAAATCTCCAGCTTATTTCAGCTCATAGGTTTTAAGCTTTAAAAAAAAAAAGTTTTGATGATTTCTATTTTATTTTAATTATAAAATAAAGGTCTAAAGGAAAACTGGTTTTTGACACACAAGAATATTCAGAGCTTTTGGCAGTGTTAGGAAGAAGATAAAACAAAGCTATTTAATGTTTGGATGAAATAACCGGACCTGCCAAAAAAAAATTCCTTTGGGAGGCAGAGGAAGAGCAATCTTCAGGCTTTTCTTCATCAATCATTGTGGCTGAGGGACAGATGAACACCTGTACCAGTGATGGCTGTGGGATCTCTTCTTTGCACCTCTCTGCACAGGAGCAGTCACCCTGGGCCCAGAGGCGTAGAGGGGACGCAAGTCTCCCAAGCCTGGCCAAAACTTGGTCATGCTGCCAATGCAACCCTGCCGAAGGATTAAAAAACCTTTTGTATTTTAATTCACCCTGTGAGGATATCTGAGGTATCTCATTTTAAAGATCTTTAAAAAGTATGTCAGCCACGAGTTTGATCTTTCAATAATTTGCATGAGTCCCATTCCCTGAAAAGTAGAGGTTTGTTATTTTAAATGGTTGTCAATGACTGGGGTTAAGCTGTAAGCTGATCTGGAATTTTTTTAATAAAGTGGCTATTATTTGCAGAAAACTGCTGAGTAAAGTTGTTGTAATGCCACCCTATATTTAAAAACACTGTCACAGTGTTTTAAATAGTTAGGCATACATTTAGCTGCGGGGCCTGGCAGAAGACATGCACCAGTTGAACTCCAGCACACAGCACTGGTACCAGCTATGGCATACTCCACTTGTATGTGTGGCTGCTACAAGAACTGAAATTCCATCCCAGTCAAACATGACTGCCTACATTTTGCAGGTATATTTTCCAACCCCAGGTAGTTTCAAATGTCCCAATGAACATCAAGATTCAGCAGTATAGTCTGAGGCTAAGAGTCTCAAATGTTTGCATGGGGAAATTGTCTTCCTGAGTTTCAGTAGACTGAAAATGTCCAGATATAAACTTCTTCCAGCTGAACTTGACATCTCCAGTGCAAACTCCTTGGCTGGGCTTGTTATCTTCTGCTTATGGAAATCTCATGTTTGGGAGCTGACCTCAGTTGTGTTAACTAAAGAAAAAGTCATTCTGGATAAAACCTTCTGCTAAGATTTTCTTCTGTGTGTCCTGGCCTGGGGTTTCAAAACCATGGGCAAAGTCCCAGCCATTATCAACCTCAAGAAAACCCATAAAACAGCTGCTGTGTGAAAATTCCTATGCTCTTTCTCACACTGCTCACCAAACCATTACTAGGAAACTCATGTCACACTTCTCTCAGGATATAAAATTTCTGACAGAACTAGTAAGTTCCAAAAGAGCTGAGCCATTTCCTCCCATCTCTACCAGAGCAAGCAGAGCTCCTACCCCTTCAGCCTGATTGGGCAATTCAGCTTTTACCATGCTCTGGTCTCTTGCCAGCCCCAGGAGCCCAGCACTTTATCTCCAGGCAGGTTAGACCTTTTCGGTCACAGCCAAGCTCCCAGGTTCTCCAAGCAACCATTGGCTGCACCCAGGACAGCATATCATTTCATCTGCTTCTGGCTCTAACAAAATCTTCAAGCCCTTTCCAGAAGGGAAAAGGTTTTTAAAAAAATCCAAAACAATATAAAAAAACTCCCACAAAAAAAAAAAACCCCACAAAAAAACCCCAAACCAAACCAGTTTCCAGGAGACAACAAATGGGGAAAAAGGGAAAGGGTGTAAAGGTTACAAGATCAAAAATTGGTCTGTAGAGGACTGGAGGGAGACAGCAAGCAGAGCATCCTTGAGAGCACCCACCACTCCCTGAAGCTGTCCACAGGACACCACTGGGTTGCTTTGCACAGGGACTCAAGAGGACTAGGTGTGGATAGAGACCACCAAGGTGCCTACACAGCTTTCTCCTCCTGCTGGTATGTCAGATCAGTCTGACCAGGGCCAGGAAGAGGTTGATGAGGAGCTCCTGAGATGATAATGCTGAGTCCTTCTGTCCCCTTACACCAGGACAAAGAAGGTCTTTTGTTACTAAGGATGTAAATATCCCTTCAAACCCTCTGGCAGGCCACAGAGCAGCCTTTTAGCCCCAGAGTTATTCCATGTGAGTCCCCATGGTGTCATCCCTGAAGTCCATCATGTGACTGCATGAAATGATAGGACAGACCTCCTGTTTTCCTGCTCTGAGCTGAACAAAGCTGTCTGGGAAGAACTGGAAGAGGTAGATGTGGAGCTAAAAGCTCTCTCTTTCCTGTCCATGACCCCATCTGATCCTGAGAGTGGGTGTTAGCACTGATGTATTACCTTGATGGCAATGCAGAGCTGCTCAGAAGCACCAGCTGCCTTTGAACATGAGTTCTTTAGAGGAATATGAACTCTGACAATGCATTGCTGAGGCCAGAGAACACCCTTCCAATTTAAATCCTTTCTATTCAACAGAAAACTGTTCAAAATCCTTATCTGTATGGTTATTTTAGGCAAGTCTATCAAGCTGGACTTAATAGTGCTGTGCAGAAACAATATAACTCACAGACTTCAGGTTACAGGGGAATAACCTTATCTTCCTCATAATGAGTTGTATCATATAATGGTGACATAACTCATTTGGGTGACATGGCAATCGAAACCAAGAGGGCTGAGCTCCTTTGCCATAACTGGGGTTGTGCTGTAAATGCAAATTGTGCCTATAGAGTTTGGCTTCTCTGCAAGACCTCTGTGGTTAGTTACTGCTGCTAAGGGCTAATCCCTGGGAGCAAGGGTGGAACAGAAGAAACTCCAACCTTTGTGCCTTTCCAAACACTGCAGGAACAGCACAGGACACGCTGAGCCTCAAGCCCCAAATGCAAAGGATTGCGGTCAGCTTGGGCTAGATCTCAAGGTAGCTCCTTTACAAAAGCCTTTAAAATGATCACCTGTTTTTTTATCTGCAGGCATTTCACAAACCCAGCACAACCAGCTGGCCATTCCCATAAAACATGAACAACAGCATTCAGAAAAGTGACTCGCATGAAAGGCCTTAGACAAACCAAACAGGTGAACAAAGGCTCAGTGAGACCCTCTTTGGCCTGGTAGCTCTCTGCATAGATAGACAGGCTTTTGTTTAGGTTCTTGGCATCTTTCAAGGGAATAAAAGGATCTAATATATAGAAAATATAGAAGATTTTTCTTTTTATTTTTTTAACACTTTTTAAACACTCCAAAGCACTAACTAGGTACAGATTACCTCACCCACATTAAAGAATGAAAACACAGCTATGTGAAAGAACCCTTTTCATTGGAGAAAAACATTCCCTTCCAGTGTTTGAAAACACTTTGTAGTGAATAATAGTCTTAAATTCATCAGCTAAAGCAAGCGTTTCTAAAGTATGTGGGGAAACTTCAGTGGAAGAAAAACACAAGGTGTACAAGATCTAGTGCACTAGTCTAGTGCACCTTTCTTAAATTCCTTCTGATATCTGTAGAAACGATATTTACACTTTTTTTAACCTTTTTTTTTCATTCTTTATTTTTAACCAGGGGTTTTCAGCCTCTCTCCACTCTCCTCAAAACTCTCAGCTGGATTTAAGCTAACAATGTGCTTATTTTTGATGAACAACAGGGGAAACTTCTAACCGTCAGCATTACTTGGATTTTTTCTTTTGTGCTGTTTGTTGAAAGATAGATTGTGACTGCAGAAAAGCAATCTATTCAAAGTCAGCTGTAGTACGGATTCACAGATCCAGCCGAGTAGCAAAGGCCTTTTAATAAATTCTGCAACATCCTATACAAAAGTTGAGAAGATAAATAAAGCTAACAATATAATTTAATGGAAAAAGAACACATGTCAAGTCTACCACTGTCAGGAAACACAGGTTCAGAAATTCTGTGCCTTCCCTCTCCAAATGCAGCAAATTAGGTTATCCCTAAAATGGAAGTCTTTGGAAGTCTTGAATGGCAGAAAACCATGTTCTTTACCCAAAAATTGGCATATGCCTTGGTGTGAAGGTGTCACAGATAATTCTTCCTGAAACTGGGAATCTGATTGCTCAGAACAGGATGCTTTTCCTGCAAATTGTTGGTTTGATTCTAGTTTAGGTAGCATCTGTCATTCAGCTTTGGCAGTTCAGCCACTGCTGCCAACCAGGGGAGATGTCTTGGCAGAGAAGGGGACACCATCTGGAAGATAAATGAAACTGAGTTCTGGGGGAACCTCCACAACAATCCAGAACCTCAGCATTGTATATTACAGCCCATCACAAAGGCAGCACGGATTCTCCTGCTACGCCACATCAGACGGTCACTTGAAGGTGAGGCCATTTTAGAAAACAGAACATGTAGAAGACAAGCCAAATGTACATGGAGAGATGAGCCAAATGTACATGGAGAGATGAGAATCAAGTGCACACAGAGACAGGAGAATCCTTCCCTACCTCAAGGTATCTCTCCTGGTCACATGCAGTTAGTGGGAGCTTTGCTAAATGAGTGATGTGTGGAAGCACTTCTGGTTTCCTCATCTGGCTTAACAGTACATTAAATAGCAGCATAACAGCCTTTCCTTGATTACAGAACTGATGAGTGATCCAGTGTGGTGAAATCTTGTCATAGTATAAATCTGACTGAATATTTCTGAATTTTGACTTAGATTGGCTTAATTGTTTTCAAGAAACATTGGCCAGATTTTGATGAACTGTAGAGTACCAAGCAACTGAGCATTTCTGCGTGCTGTGTGTTGTGTGAAAGACTTGTTTTGGCTTCAAATTTCTGTATTTGTATTCCTGAGATGATAGAAAGTAGTCAAAAACTCCTACAGAAGAGTAGCCAAATGTTTGCCTTGTAAGAGATAAACCCTCACCATCTGTCCACCTTCCACAGAGCAAGAAGTTTGCAATAAAAAACAAACCAGGGTCTCACAGCTGCCCAGGTACCATTGTACACCTGGGGTTCCACAGGTCTTTTTTTCAGTAGCACTGCAAACATAAGCATTTCATCACACTTTTTAAAAATTTCTGGTGCTCATTTCCAGCCCTCATAGAAAATTTCAGGTTTGCAGGCATAACTGATGGGACTGTACAGTTGTGGGAATGAGTACCTAAGCATATCTATGAAGAAAGAAGAGGTGAAATTAAAAATAGGTTGCACTGGAGCTGCACAGGGTTGAGTTAGTATGTAGGGAAATGAATGGTTCAACTTCCTCTGTTTAAGTTAATTCTGCCTTGCAAAGGAATTTCAAAACTTTACTGGAAATAAAATTCTTATCCAGGCATATACTAGACTGGTGGAATAATACTAATCCTCATCTCATTCTCTGACATTATTGAACAATGGCTCTTTTGTCTGATATCAAGATATTTAAGGAAGCTCATATATTAAGAGAAATCTGTTGAAAACTGTGATGAGAGCTACATAATGCAGGTCTTCAGCTTCACAAGCAGCAGAATCTGCAGATTCCTGAGAGCAAAGTGAAGTGCAGACATTTGGTCTCTGACTTATATAAGCTCACGGAAAAGGTTTGCCTTGTTTTTTTTCAAATTAAAAGCTTCTCCTGTTTCCTAAGGAGATATCTGAGTGATGCATTTGAATGGAAACCTGGAAACCTGTCCCAGCCCATCTCTTCTACATTGTGAAATCCAGCATTTACTAGTGGTATTTGGCATCATTAGCAACTCTTTTATGTACACAAAGGCTTTGGAAATCAGTGCAGTACTAGTTTGAGTCCAAGACTTCAAAGCAAGACCATAGTGATATGTAGGGGAAGCATACTCAAATATAAACAGCCATGGGTAAACACAGGAAAACACTTCAGTTTTCTAATATTCCACTGCATGTGCAGGAACCAGCAGATATATTTATTATCTAATTGGGATGAGCTAACATGGATGTTCCTGAGTCTACTGTAGTAGTAATTTCAAATTCAGCATGCAGCAGGCAGAAAAAGGTCACAAACTGCAACTTTCATTTTTTTGTCATGGAATAAATGTCTGTAGAACAGAACAGCAAGATCTAGAATACCTGAAGATCACAAGCAGTGAAGAATGGATTCACTGAAGCAGGCTAAGGAAGCACAAACATTACATCTACCACCAAAGCCTCTGCTTGCCCAAGAGGCTTTCAACTCTGAAACTGCTGAGCTTGCTCCTGCCATCCTGATTGTGTATGACCCCTAAAGAGGATATACAGCTGCTTGGTCAGTTCTGGAGGAGATAAATAGGGATCATTCTCTTTTTCCTTTTATTTTTCTTGCAAACCTTTTCCCACTGAGTGGCTCTGGCCATTGACACCAGTTCCCTGAATCCTCTGCTCTTCAGTGGGTGGGGGCTGTAGTTGGTGTACAGTTTCACAAATTCTGAGTCATTTCTGACCACTTCTCTTGAGCTGGAAAGGAAGGGATTTGAAACCTGGGCACGCTCTGCCTCAGAGGAATTTGGGGTAGGATTTACATCTATAGAAATCTCTCACTGTAATGACACCACTAGTGGGGACCTCCAAAATTAATGCATAGTTAAAAACTCAAGCTACATGAATTTGGGTGAAATTAGTAATGCTACTGGGATCAGCAGCACACAAAAATACACAGACAATATATTTTTGCCATGACAGGCACAGAGAGAAATGGATTGTTCCCTCACTGACCTGGTGCAACTGGTCAGACTAGTAATGATCACCTTGGTAAACAGCTCTCATCCCTGCCTTTTCTGCTACATACAGGTTGTGCTCTCCTACATTAAAAGCCACCACTAAGAACTCTCTCAAGCAATATTGTGCCTCTTACACAACCTAGGTGATTTAAGTATGAAAAATAAGCAGCTGCTGGCACGCTGCTGTGCTATCAGAGGGGAAAGTGGAGTTAAAGGGTTTTCTGAAGGGCAAAGAGTTGTGTGGCAACATGCAGCACATGTGACCTGCCAACAAAAGCAATCAGTGGCAGAGACATGGCACAGACATGCACCAGGCATGGGGGCAAAAATGGAGAACAGGGACAATAGCAGGAAGCCAGAACAGTCCTTGCAGCAGAAAAAGGAGGGGGGGAATTACATTCATCAAGTGCCTCTATAGATTTGCTTTGTGAGAATGTGAAACAAAGGGAAATGCTTTGATGCTCAGCTTTCAGGATCACTAAATGCATCCTGGGAATCATTGTTATCCCCATGTTCCACTCAAACAAGCCTCAAGAGAAGGCTCTGCCTTCTCTTCACATTAGAAAGGAGTGGTTTGCTAGTTTTGTGGGGAAAAAAACCAAAAAAGAGGAGGCATATCAATACAAAGATGGGCAAAAAATGTATCTGAAAGTCCAGTAGTCGTTATTACTGTTATTTTAAGGTTTTAGTTAGTAACAGGCATCATTGAAGTGACTCCTACCAAAGTCCTTACCCTCATGAATGTGTGCATATATGCATGCATGTATGGCTGTCATGATTTAAGTGATGCATAAGTGATTTTAATAGCATTCAAGGACATGATTATACTTTTGATTATGCCAGCATTGTACTGCTCATGACATCAGAGCGAAAGCATAAGTGCAAAAAAAATCTGTGAGGCCCAGGCTTGAAACTACCTTTCTTGGTTAGCTAGTAGGGTATCTACCCAAACAAAATCTGAAAAAAGTGAAAGGCTAGCAGGGACTTTTTGTGGTTGTTACTTTGAGAACATTAATGCGTGACTCAGCTTGAGAAATCTTAAGATTAATAACTTTGCTCTTAAGAAAAACTTGAAAAATGAGGTCAGATATAGTTCAAACTGGTAAAGATTCCCCAAGAGTAAAGTTACTAATACAAATAACCCCAAGACCAAATATATTATTAATTACCTATCAGGGAGCTAAAGGGCACATAGTAAATGAAGATAAAGAAAAACTGTAGTAAATACACAGCAGTAATTTATCCTTTTCATGGGCAGGGGGGAATGGGGCAGAAGGACTAGGGACTCAACCTTTGTGCAGACTATTATATAGAGATATTCCATTAAAATATACAAATCTTTCTTATTCTAGCAAGAAATGCCAGAAAAAGACTCCACTCTGATGGTGATACCAATTCACTACAAGAATCTGTATCAAAGAAGAATACTTTCAATATTCTTTTGCTGTGTATTAAAACCAAGAGTCTGGTTTTTTATCTCTACCCAGTTTGTCACAAGCTTGGGGAACCTAACAACAGATACACATTTGATGTAACATTTCTTCAGAAATTTGACACAGTTAACTGTATCTAAAATAAAAAGACACAGGGATTATTTCCTTAAAACTGTTATTCATCAACAGTGGGAATTTAAATTGATAGTCCATGAACTTATGTTTTATTGCCTTTTATTTGTGAAATTGAGGTAGAATCAAGCCAAACACTGAGTTTATCTGACATTTGATGATAAATCTATTATCTTTCAAAATCAAACACCATATTATACCTATTTCTATTTTTCTAAGTATTGAGAAAAGATGTTTTTTGTTTACACTCACATCTATTTTATCTAATTAGAACATTGGTGATGAAAAAATTTGTGTAAGCCCTAGGAATATTCAGAGAGCAAATTAAGCATCCTTATTTTTGATGAAAATCTAATAAGTAAGTATTTTACAGAGGTGAAGGATTAGTGATTCTGGGTTTTTTATATCTACATATTTTAAAGGATCAGTGGAGCAGGATGACTGCTCTCAACAGACTCAAAAGTATTATGTCTGTAATGTTTTAAGTGGAGGCCTGGAGCTATACTCAAATGAAGACACCTTTCAGGCTGGAGATAAGGTGATAGTTGATAAAATACAAGTGATGAAAGAGGAACAAAAATCACTTTCTTTGTAGTCTGAAAAGGGTGGCAGGAAATTTTTTTTCCAGGAGACAGTAAACAAAGGAGAGGCCTCCAGAAAAATGAGTGTGAGGAACATAATGGTAGGCATCCATCCCTGAGTCTCAACTAGACTTAGAATAGGACTGACAGAGTCCCTGTATTTCTCTTGGCACATTAACTCAGGCATAGAAACTGGAAAAAATCTAGTTGCCCTGACTTCAAAACAAGTGCAGGCATCAGGCAATCTTCAGAAGCAGTGCAATTCCTTCACAATACTATCAAATGTAGGTCCACTTTTCCCCCCCTTCCATATTTTCAAATGCCAGCATTTCAATGCCAAGATTATATGAGTGTGCATGCAGCTATCAGGATGCAACAATGCCAGATTTACACCTCAAGATCCAATACCTCAAGAAAGGTATTAGAAGTCAGGAAGAAAAGATGCCAAACACACTGGATCTTCGGTTTCCTACTTAAACACAAACATCCACAACAGTTTCACAATATTTTGCACTCATCAGGATCTTGGGCTGGCAGACATGGGGAAATTCTAGAACCCCTCCAGAGTGGTATATGTGCAGCTGCAGCCTCCTTTCATTATCTCCTCCCCCAAACCGTGGTGATCCTGCCTTTTGAGGCAGAGGCAGCCAAGTTTCATATTTTCTTCCTTTTTGGTTCAAGACTTGCACAGCTCTGTAAGGAGCACTCCCAGCCTGGCTGCTCTGTGGTTATCCCTTGTGACCATGTCCTGTTTCCACCTCATCAAGTAACTAAACAAATAAACATGTTCACAGTGACACATGCTGAAAGTTCACTCTTTTGATTAAAGGAAGGAGAGGATCTGACACTATCGCCTAGTCTGGCTTGGAAAGCTTCCAGAACAAGCTCTGACTTTGCCTCACCCATTCTTTGGAAGGGGGATTTGTCCATCTCAACCTGACTGCAGCAATTCCTGAGTGTAACAACTCTGTGGCAGGACCCACATATATTTATTCCCAGTGAAGTGGTTGCTAATACATCCTTTGACCATGTGATGAAACAAGCAGATAAGACAAACTTCACCTCAGTAAAATTCTGCTACTATTTTATCTGGATTCACGAGCTTGTCAGGCTGCTATAACCAACAGGCAGAAGAGCATATGAAGATGACTGGAAGGTGATATATTCTGCAAACTGTCATGTCAATGCTTATGAGCATGGCTCTGGAACTCTGGGGAAGCATTGAGAACAGCACCCAAAAAGACTGCTTCAGAGATAGTGAAGTTCTGGACTCATATCTAAACCCAAACTTCCATAAAGTTTAGATTTGAATATTTTCTACCAGCCTGGAGGCTGCTTCTGTTTCACAGTTCAAATGCACACCTAATTAAGGAAGTTGTAGTGTGACATCCTGTGCCAGAATGCCAAGCTCTACCAGAGCTGCACACTGAGCATTTATAAAAGGGAGTGAGGTAAAAAGGATGGTACAAGTATCCAGGTGTTGGGGTGCCAAATAACTTTATATTAATTCCTTGTGCACGAACGTCAAATGCTTTTAGGACCTGGCCAGTTATTTTCCAGTTTATTACAGAGCCCACCTTGGTAAATGAAACATAGTATGTCTTGGTCTAACAAATGCCCAATGAGAGAGGGAAAAAAATATCACTGTGACACTGCACAGTTTGAGAAAGAGACATGAGGAGCAAAGATAATGACCAAACCAGCCAGCAAAACCAAACCAGATGTAAGTTATTGGATAAACCTGCTATGAATAAGGCCAAAATCCTACAGAGTGCTTTGCACTTGCTCAACTTAGAGCATGTAAGTTGTCTATTTGCTGCCATTGTATAATTTTTCCAACCACAAAAGTGTTTGTTGCCACACATGTAGGAATGAAATCAAAACCATGCAGAGAACTTGTCACAGCATCTGGTCATAACAGAGTCCTAAGGTAAGACAAATGAACAATAAGAAAAAACTTCCATGAAAAAGAGTGAGGATCTAGATGAAGTTATGCCAGCAGGATGAATACCTTTAGTAATGAAACAGAGCAATATACAAGAAAGGTACAGGAAAAATTACATGCTGAATAGGTAGCCAAACTTCCTTTTCTCCATAGTTAAATATCTATTATCATGCACAGTCAATTTATTTATGCTGCCATTTCAGTTTCCTTTGCTTAGTTGCACTATTCTGCTTGTTTAAAAATACTGCCCTAAGTAATAAAAAGCTAAACCTATACTGTCCCTTTCAACCATATTTATGTCTCTTCTACCTGGATTTGCACAGCTGTCATGTACTCAATGGCTAATAACTGACAGCTGAAACGAAAAAGATTTGCTATACATGAGTACTCAACAGCACTATCTTAATTACTTGATAGACCTTTTACTCCTTGCAAAATGAAGAATAAATCGGTTGATAATAAATGACTCTCTCCAAAATATCTTGTATTTGACCTATTGTAGAGTAGCGCAGACGAAGGGGAACTCTCCTGACAAATGATCCCAGGTATTTTTCCTTAGCCTTAGAGAGGAATTGGCTCCTTGTTCCTGCAGCTCCTCCTGCTGGAAAAGCAGCAGAGTTGCAGGAAAAAAAAGAGAGACCGGCTCCTGGCTCTCTGCGCTGGGAGCAGCTGCCAAGAGCAGTCATTTTCCAGAGCTGAATGAAACGTTCCATCATTTAATAAAGGAAAAACCCTGAAAATATCAGCGGACATAAAATAGTGCCGTTATATACCACTAGCCCTTATGGAAGAAGACAATGTTCCCTTCTGGCTGTCATGCGTGTTAGATACTCTGTGATTATTCCACAGCAAGAAAAAAATATGGCAAAAATGCACTGATAATTACTGTGATACACCCATTAGTCAGTACCAGTCCAGACACCTAATTTCACAGCACTCTGTTGACTAATTGAAAAAACAGCTCAATAGTCAGCATCCATATTACAGCAGTTGACCTTGCAGTAAATGTTATGATCTGTGGGACCCCAAAGGTTGATGCTTTTACCCAGCCAGCACCTTGAATCTAGCTAAGTTTCAGTTCATGACCTGCATCTAGGAAAAAACAGGATCTGAGAAGTTTGCTTATCAATTAGCTCCATGAGTCTGCTCTACTTGACAAACAGCAGACCCAGAGACTTTTTATTTTAACACTTAATTTTAATGGAAAGGTGGTGAAAGTGCTGAACTGCCAGTCCTGAAGACTGGCATGTACTATTGCCCAGAGGAATAAAGTATCCAAAAAACTAGCCTTAGCTTTGATTACAGGACACCACAAAATTTTAATCAAATTAGTTTTTCACTTGGAAAATTACATATAAAGCTACTGATGCAGGAAATCTAAACCACTGCTGATAGCTCAAGTTTTCCTGTCTTACGTGTCTTCCTGAGAGGTTCAAATATGTAGAAATCCTCTTCATTCCTGCTGTTCTGAAGTCCTCATATAAGCACTCTTTCTGTGATAGAGCTTGCAATGCCTTTGTTCTCCAGTGCCATCATGCTAGAGAACATTATTTACCATGACACTGCTGGTGCATGATGAGTTTCTCTGCAGTTGGTAGTATCTTTTGGCCTATTTTTGCCTCCTTCTTCACAGGTCTACAAAATCTAATTTAAATTCTAATTAAAATGGCTCCTAGACTGCTGTACAGCTGGGCCTATTCACCAGAGGCACAGAAGAAAAGATATATAATGCTAACTATATAATTTTTTCTGCTGGTTTTGTTATATTTATTAACCACTCAGCATTTTAATGTTTTCATGTATTCATGAGATTTAAATAGAAAATGCACCTGTAAAACTGCAAGGGGAGGGTGCATTTTCTAAATTTGATGTTAAAATGTTTCATACACAGTAAGCTGAGGAATATTTAAATGGAATGACTCTAAATAAGACCAAGCACTAAGCCTCCAGTGAAAGGCATGATGGAAGTCATACACAAAGTATTTACTGAAAAAAATACCAGAGACTGACAATGCATATGGCTCCCAGCTGTATGCTCCCCTCTGAATGTGTGTCCTCTCAGCTCTGCTGGTGGAAGAAAATATGTGGGTATTTTCTATCATCTATGCAGTAACCCCCAGCTTCACCTGAACTGCCTTGTGCAACAGCTTAAGTTAAGCCATCAGACTTTGCACTGATATGGCCACAGAGTGTTCAGGTGCCATTACACCAGTGATATCTGACACAGAGGTGATAAGAAATCCTAGGATAAGAGGTGTGGTGAAAAGGCATTAGCTCTAATCCATCTGTCAAATGAACAAATGTTTTAGGCTTAGGTTTACTTTTGTGATGGACAAATGTTGTATGTCCCTACCAACTATTGGTTATACAGAAGGTTGAGATAAATGGAGAAGCACAGGCAAGGAAAATGAGGCTACTGCTCATTTGTACTGGATGCTAGTTAAGAAATACTGAACTTTGTCCAAAAGTCAGCAGGCAACCTATAAAGCCAATGAAGTGGATGGGTGAGGGTGTCCCTGGTGCAACAGTGGATTGATTCTCAGCCTAGCTTAGCATTTGAAAATACAGCAAAGACCTGCAGTGTCCTGTGTGAACCCACAAACCTCGCACACATGAAAGCACCTTCATACTGTCACACGGGCTTTACACGACGGGATTCCCAGTGCCATTGTGCCCCCCGTTTCCCCGCTCACACCCTTTCCTGCCTGGCAAACCCCGCGCAGCAGCGCTGCCCGGCGCTGGAAGAGCCGGTGCCGCTGCCCACGCTCGGGAGCGGAGAGAGTCCAGCAGAATGCGGGCCGGGAGTGCCGGGGCTGGGCCGGGAGGTGGCAATGCCGAGCCGGGCACCGGCGGCGCTCCCGAGGGCACGGCAGGCAGCTCCTACAGGGCTGCAGCTCCCGAATGCTCCCTGGCAGCTCCAGCGCTTGAGGGCTGCTGTACTGCGCGCACTCTGGGATGCGCCACGCTGCAGATGGACACCTTCCCCCAGCAGTCTGAATGAAACAATTAACAGAGAGCACTTGACTCCACAGCATCTCCTTAATGCCTGAGGAGTTTGCTGAACCAGCTAATGATGCTGTTTTACTTGACTGAAGGTGATATTTCTTCCTAGCAGTTGAAGTGATGTCAATGCATCAGGAATGTAGGAGAAAAACCCAGACTGTTGTGAGGGGCTCAGAAAGGCTGTGATTAAATTAAGCTTATCTAGAGAAAAGCTTAATGACTTTTATGGTATTTAAACATTATGTTCCAAACACACAAATGTTGGATCTGCAATTTTCAGTGTGGGACTGAATGAGCATTAGCACCAGAAATCACATTAATTCAGTTACAGATGAAGTTTGAGCTCTGGATGTATGGGTTGGCCCTAACTCTCTTAACCATGTGCTGTGTCTCCAGTCATGGTTTCTTAACAGTGAGCAAGATCTTACCAAAGTGTGTGCTTTTCTGTTCTCTGAGATCAGAGATGTCATTCATTCCTTTGATCCAACATGTTCAAAGAGTAGGGGATATTTTCTTATTTGACTCCAGGGCTTGGATTCCAGTGGGGAGAGATATAACACCAGAACAAGGAGAATCTGGATATGTAGCATTAATGCAATCAGATAACTAAGATGTCAGATGAAACACTGCCAAATTGACAATGTCTTCTATTGAAATTATGTTTTGTATGGTAAATTCAGTGTAACGTTACAGAATTTCATTGTAATGTTCAATTTAAAAAAACATTCTGGCAAAGTTCAATTTGGGAATATTACTTTTCCTCTGGAATTCTTCTCATGTGAAGAAATAGATGGCAGTATTTTTCAATTTCCTTCTACATAGGTATCAGGATACAACTCTGGATTGAGTTCTGCAAGGTAAACTGGAAGAATCTGAACAGTGCCAGGAAGTAGCAGAACCATAGGAAATTCAGCAATCAGATCAGGTTTAAACTACTATTAACTGCTCTCTTGGCTGAAATTGTAACACAAATCACTACTAGAAATCTTTCAGATGAGGAGAGTAGTCCCCTACACCACAGATATTCTTTCCATACATTCTGGGAGCTTTCACATCATCAGGGGGTTACTGCTGAGCCAAAGAGGCCAAGTGCCAGAACTGAAATCTGTAAAAACAGTGTGAGATTTTTGCTGTAGGTTCTGAATGGATCATTGGACTTCATGTTGTGAACTTCCAACACAAACTTGAGAGATTAAATCTGGAAGATTTCTTAGGAGTAATGCAATGCCTGTTTAGAAGACAATGTTCAGATTCCTTATTGGAATATCACTGAAATGACCATTATTAATTGTTTCTCCTTCTCACTGGTACATCTCAGTAAGAAATGACACTTATTAAGTGGGATGAATCTGCAGGGTGAATATCCTCAAGCAAAAGTAAGTACTCTTCATTTGTTTTAGAAATCTTTGTCAGTTTTTCTAACTGCCAATCACCTGAACATATAAATTTATAAAATATGCAATTCCATGTAACAAAGACATTTTGAACTCAAACTGGGTGAGCTAAGTAGTATTTTTGACTGCCCAGGGCTTCCGGTGACCAATAATACGCTGCTGAATCCAAGTGGAGTTGATTTAGATGAACAAGACAGGGATTTAATAAATTAGAAAAGATTAAATAATTGAGAACTTTTTCTGTAACTTAAATATAAACCTATTGGAGCACTTGTTTCAAAAAGGAAAAAAGTTGCTTAGACTTGCATCCCTATATTTTCCTCTCAATGCTACTTCTGCAGATAAAGAGAAATTGAGAAGCCCTGTCAGGAAGAACAAAATCTTCAAATTGCCAATAAATACACTGACATCAAACAGTCAGTGTTTCATTCACCTACATAAAAAATGAAAACTCAGGGCCCAGCAGTGCTTCTATTTGATTAACAATATCACTGAAGGTTTTAACAAGTGAAAGAACAGAGGAGCTTTACCTTCCATGTCATTTTGCAAGTTAATGTCACGGTATCCTTTGCTAGCATAACTGAATGAGTGCTTCACAAAGAATTTAATATATGTAAAGATTTGGGGAAAAAAGAGATTGTGATAAATGAGAATATACTCACAATCTTTCATACTCTCATCCTTTTTTTAGTATTTCCCTGTTAAGTCTCCTTGCAGTATTTTGAATAGAACTGGTTTTTCTCTATGAAAAGCAATAGATAAAATTCCAACAGTCTCTACAGAAACTCAAAATGTTTGAGAACAATTACTAAGTTGTGAAATGCTAATGTACACAGTGTTCTTTGGCTTGAACCAGACTAGAATACAGATGCAGAATCAGTGAAATTTTAAATGGAAGCCTGATGGCTGTTTTGATCTAGGACAGACAAGCTATTTCTGGTCAGGAAAGTTTTGCTTGGAAGGCTAATATGATCACAGCAGTGCACAACAGCTTTTGGTAACTCTAGCTATTAATATTAACAAATTTAACCACTAAGAAAGTGCAGCCTTATCACCAACATCCACTGAGTAATGCAAAAAAGCAAACAAGCCATAAAATCACATGCAAGAAAGACTCAGGCCAGTCCTCAATGAGAACAGTAAAAGCTGCATAAATCCTTTTATATTAAAACCACAGGGAAGAAATTTGTCTTCTTATCTCCATGTTGACCATTCCAGTATTGAATTGATGTCTTTTCCTGCATGGAAAGAATAGAAACCTGTCAGCAGCCTATAAAACTGTTTTTCTTAGTTGGTAGCTTGTATGTCTCTGCCTACTTTGATACTGTGATTGCTTGCACGAGGCACATGCACAGTTCCTTGCCTGAGAGGCTATTATTAGATGCATGAAATCAGTTGGAAGGCTGTGTTTTCTAAAGCCTGTCCCATTTCTTAGAGCACTTAAACACTGCAGGATACAGGCTAGGGAGGTGCCAGACTTTATAACAGGTCACATCTGTTCTTCACTCCCTAAAAGAAACCCGGCTCAAAGTGAGGAACACAAAGAGAGGAAAGGATGGGCACTGTGAGAACAGGCTCCAAGCCCTAGCAGTGTTATATTACACAACATAAAGACAGCTTTAAAAGTCATTGGGGTATGCAGGTTACCTGTTTTGCAGACAAAAGGTCTTAAAAAAGCCACTAATCTAAGATGTATCAGAAGGCAAACAGTCACAACTTGCTTCTAGTTTTAGGTGATGTCCTGAGCAACATTGAACTTCAGCATTATACTAGAACAGAAATGTGATTCAAAACCACTGTTTTTGTTCCTTATCCTACTGGCTTTGATGAATACTCCTATGTTGCCTCTGCTTGTTCAGTGAATTAAATTCTTTTAATCTTTGTTTGGGAAGACTTTCTCATTTCTGTTTGTTCAAGAAGATAAAAATGCAACTGTGACTAGCCAGGGCTAAGAATGTATCTTTTCATTATCAATTCTGCCAGGTGTTGGTGAGAATGCAATGGTCATACTAAAAAACTTGTCCATTCATGTTATTAACAGACTATTTTGTCATCATTGCTGGAAGATTGCCACAAAGGGAGAAGGGAAAAAATGGACAATTTCACTCAAAAAAACTTACCAAGTGGATTGCAAATGGTAAAAAGCAATAAATAGGAGCACAGTGTATTTCTTATGGCTGTGGCTGCATAATGGGTCAAGCAATCTCATTCCTAGGCAATGACTTGACGATGCATATGCACTGCCACAATTGCTGCAATGAAATTTCATTGCTTAAAAAACACTCTTCATAAATCTGCTTTACATAAAATACATTTGAGAGAGAAGTGATTGATCTTGTGAATAGGGCTGAGTTAATTTTGAGACTTAAAATGGTTGGCAGCATTCCAAGGAGAGTTAGACTCACAGATTTCTCTGCAATATTCTTATCTGCAGAGGAGTGCCCGAAGATTTCTGAAAGAGAAATCAGCTTCATCAGCAGAGAAAATTGCATACAGGCACTGTGATGAATGCTGTTAATCAGAAAGGTGTCTGTAACACAGGTGTGTATCTTCAGTTGCAAAATCAGCATGTTGACATTCAATTGAGATCAACTCTTGGTTACTATGTTACTTAGTTTCCAGCAGGGAGAGAAAGTAGGAAAACCCTCACAAAGATGGTATTTTCTGCCTGCAAAACCTACTGGACTGCAATAATAACAAACAACAACAACAATAATAACATGTGCTTAGAGTACTGATCTCTGTCTTTTTAGGCTTTGCAGTTGTTATTCATATCACTGCCTAACACATATTACAAACTCTTAAGAGACACACAAAAATGGGCTGAAAAGTGTGCTATTAGATGATAGTGAGTCATGGGGAATGCAAGGCTCTTCTGCTAAATCACCCCTGTTCTTACAAGGTACCCAGTATAAACAGCCAGAGCTGTAAGAGCTGTTTGATCTGGCAAATACTCCCAGTTTTGTAAGAAAGGGGCTGGAGACCCATTTGCAGATGGAAGGAATTTGAAAACTGAAATTCCCCTCCAGAAAAAGGAGACAAAATTAACCAAGCTCAAGAAGATTCTTGGGTGTATCATTGATTATGCTAACAACAAAATCAACCACAGTGAAGTGGGTGCTTGCAGGCATTAGCAGCATGTGTCTTCACTTTGTTTAGACCACAGATATCTTAATGCCTTCTTTAGAATCTTGGTGTCTAGGCTCACCTGTGCAGGGGTGCTGGAAAAGAACAGAGGGATTCATTTCTTCAGATCTGCTCAAGTTGTCCTAGACATTCAGATTGTCTCTGAACCTAACCTATAGAAGAAAGGAAGAAAACAGACAACAGAAGTGTTGAGCACCACTTTAGACATGTACCACAAAATATGTACTAATGAGGCAGGTTATTATTTAATTTTGCAGGTGTAGGGATGTGAACAAATCTTTTGAGGCTTGATTCATTATGCATGTACAGCTTCAGGGCTCTCCATTCTGTAGAGGTGTGCTTACTTATGTACAAGGTGAAAATTAAAGGAAGCTGTTTATGTCACTAAAACCAGAATGTGTTGTCCCTGAATGGTGAAAGAGTGTCTTCTCTCACATCCTGCCAGACCACATAGCTGCTGCTTTTCCGTGTCAAATTATCTGACTGCTTTACTTCTCTGTGCTGCATCTCCTTTATCTTCCTGGCAGACCTCTTTGCAATTTTATTAGGATTTGCACAACTGAACATTAACATTGTCTTGCACAAATGGTTTCTATGGAATATATGCAGGAGCTTTATTTTTCTTGGTAAAGGATAAGCATTAGCAACTGAGGTGACTTATATGTTAAGTCCTTACATTTGAGCTGTAATTAGATAACAGAGGGAAATATTTGTACTGGTAATTGCTCTCTTGTTCTTAACTTCCAGGAATAATATTTTAAATATATATCTATAGTTATATATAAACAAGAAATATATATTTTAATATAGATATATAATATTAATGTACATTTATAGTATATATTCTTATATAAATTACAAAATATGCATATATATATACATATTTATATTAAGAGTATCTGAATACAGTGGTTTTTTGTATGAATATGTCAAAGTCTAGCTTTGCTAAGCAATATTATTTTGACAATTCTCCATGTATACCAACAGGAATTTATGCCTGTCTATGAAAAGTATTTGTGAACAGAAAGTCACTCTTGAATCTTAATGTTAGCAGTAATGATTACTATACTAGCTAGAGGTCATAACCATGAGAAATAAGGCACTCAGTTTTGCATATTCTCAGTAAATAAATTATAGAAATACTTTTACATAATCTATAATTTAACGAAAGAGTGTATCTGTAGAGGAATGTTTTATTAATGCCCTGGCTGCTGTGTTTTTTCAGAATGTCAATAATAATAATAATATTTGAAGACTTTTGAAAGCTAAGGTCATGAGTGACCAAAATGTTAATTACCACTGCAGTGATTTTTGTACCCCTTGCTTCTATGTGACTGAAAACTCCACTAATTTGCTCTGCTCCTTCTCTGATAGCCTCTGGCTAGAAATTTTGTCTTTTTCCTCTGTCTCTTACTCCTATTATCCCTGAAGCAGCTCTTATTCCTCCATTCTTTTTTCAAGTTTCTACAGATCTTATTAACATCAACTATTCTGGTGCCTGATCTTCAGATTTCTTCCTGAGCTTTCCTTGTCATCAGCTTTCCCTTGTCCTCCACACTTCCAACTGCTAAAATAATGCTTTAGTTATCCTACTGTTTTCCACCAGGGCATTTGTTAGTTTCAAGCCAATTCCTGTTAGTTTTTCTGTGTTATTCTGAGTTCCAGTCCTCCCAGCTGTAAAATAATTGGTCAGAAGAGTGAATGAGATAAATTTATAACATTCCATAGCAAAACATACTTTTTTCCCCCCTTATTATAAAGCCTAATACAAGATTTCTTGCAAGTGTAATGAGAAAAAAAAATTAAATAAAATCTCAGTTGTTAAGCATAAAACATATCTGGGCAAGCTTTCCAGTGAAGAGTTGATCATTCAGTAACCATTAGCAACTTTTGGACTCATTTGGCCATTACCTTTGAAAATAAAATTAAAAAACCTAGAAAAACTAAATGTAAAAAATGGGTTTTGAATGGACCCCTTACATTTTTGACTGGATTTGTGAATCGACTAGAAAAGCAAAGGAGGAAGATTTGTTTATCACCTGTACTTCCTCCGTCTGTCCTACGCTCTCAGCTTACATTTGAGTCCAGGCAGCTGGACTCCAGTTTGTGTATGCTTGAATAGATGAAGATTTAAGGCTGAAGTTATTATACTGAATTCAAATTAGTTTCTAAATCTAATGAAAACACTCTGCTCTAAATCTTCCAGTTCTGAGGCAAGGAAGCTCACCATAACCAGGATATGATGAGTATTTCAGAAATTTACACTAAATGTAGCACTTCAACAAGAAGGAAATAGATAAAAGAAAAAAGGAATTTAAGGTAACATGTCATATGTTTTTCCCCACTACAGCTCCCTAAAGGTTTTAAGTTTAACACATGGTGCTTGTTAAATGGTTTGAAAAGTGAACCAAAAACATCCTTGAATGAAACAAAGTATTACAGTGACTATCAGTTTTGAACAATTAAATTTCCTAATATTTCTGCATCAAAATTATTTTCAGTGTCACTGAAATCACAGTTACTTACAGAGTGATTAAAAGGGACAAAAACTGGTGAAGTCTTTGTTCACTTACCCACTCCCAGTTACTACATAATAGGTCTGTTTACATATTAATTTGGCAACCTGTGTTGGGTCAAAAATAAATGGCAACCTTTCTCACATATTGAATCTAGTCTGAAAGAGCAACCAAAAGAGAGCAACCCCACACAGGGTCAGGTTCCATGGCCCCCAATAACAGCGTGGTGCTAAGTACAGATATGCTTGTTACACATGGCATCCTGGTATAGAATGTTAATGACATCTGACTTGCTTTAAGTAAATTATTTACTCACTGGTCTTTAATTATGAAGAACTTCACAAGCCATTAAACCCAAGTTCCTGTGAATTCAATGAGTAATCAAAACTTCTACAATGTAAAAGGCTTAGATGAATTGAAACTCCTATGATCTCCTAGGTTTTACTGTACCATGTCAGCACCTGTCACTTCACTAGAAAAGTCAAATATTTGATGTTTCTTGATTTTTTTGAGAAATTGAGAGTTTCAGAAATCAACATTTGTGGGCATGATCTGTATGGCAGATTTTGATCTTTCTGCCTCTGCATAATTTATTATACTAGGATTGTAATTTCAAAATAAGAGGAGTACAGAAGAATGTCCTTGTATGGATGAATAACTGGCAAAAAGATTGTAAGGAAAGGTGTGAAGGGAAGTCATCAGTGGAGTTCTTTAGTAATTTATATACTGACTTTTTGTTCAGCAACAATCTGGAAAGGGAGAGGAGCAATGAGATGTGATAGTTTGCCAATACATAAAAGTATTCAGAGTGCTAAGGATGAGGGACACCATTAGAAATGAGGTTAGAAAGACCTTATGATACAGAAGGAGTGATCAGATAAAATCAGATAATTATGTACATAGGAGAAAAAGATCCCTGGCTTCAAATATAGGCCGGTAGACTCTGAGATGAAAGTTGTGACTTAGGAGCAAGATCTTACTCCCACAGAAGTAGAAGTATCAACTCAATGCACTGTGTCATCTTCAAGCCACCAAGCTCACTGGATATTTTACCATATCCAGTTCTTGAGTAGTACAAGATATAGTTTAAACCACTATCTTACATATAACAGCCTAATGGTTTTCTATTGCTCACCTTCAATGAAACAATTTACCAAATTTGGTATTATTTAGCCTAACAAACACACTCAAGTACTACAAGTTGTGCTGAAAGGAAGTGAGATTTAATCTTCTATTCTTGTTCTTAATGCTCTACTGGAACTTTGTCAGCAATTCATTCATGCACTACCTAGGGTGCTGAGCCTGCAAGCCAGTGAGCCACTTCAGCTTGCATCAAATTAACCCTTTTGAGGGTTGCTCAGCTCCAGAGCCTCCTTAGCTCTGGGAAGAAAGGCCCCAGATGGAACAGAATACTGCCTTTTTTCTCTGCCCGTGAATAAGTTAAAAGCATGTAGACTAAAAAGTCTAACTTAAAATATGAAGGAGTTTTACAGGGGCTTCTTATGAGGGGATAGTAGATCAAAACATCACAGACAAAATGGAAATGAGATAGTGGTGCTAATATATATTTATTTATTTCAAAAGACAAATAGTTCTAGATACTGAAAATTATTAGCAGAACTTTTTGCAAAATAAACTATTTCAAAGTGAAGATGAAATATTAGAACACATAAATTAAATTGATTTTGGGCAGCAATTCCCAGTTGTGTCTTTTTAAAAGAGCTGCCGTATCTATTTGGACAAAATGGAAAAAAACCAGCACAAAAAATTCCTTTCTATCTATACTGTAGCTAGCATACTGCCCTATTGATCCACACAACCTATTAAACATGTATTTTACCCATTTATCAGGAAGGATCCAGGATCTGTTTGAGCTGCTATGTGCAAAGTCTACCCAGCATATTTGGCTCATTTTGTAACTAACTGTCGCTGCCAAAGTTGCACCAGCCATGCTGGAGCACGTAGCAGATCCAGACCAGAGGGGTGTTGTCAACAAATTAAGCACTGTTTTTAACTCCCCAAACTTTCTAGTCCTGATGCAGGCGATTGCATAGAGTCACATCTTGGTTTGCTTAGATATCTGATAAGATTGATACCAGAAAGGGATCTGGCTAGCACCCAAGTTTTTGGCAGGAATAACAAGCACTGGCTTGTGTGCTTCAATGCAGCTTGTTCCCAAAAAACTCGGTAAACTCACAATCTGTAAAAACGAGGCTATACTAAGGTTTGTACTGAGCTTTACCAAATGTGCAGCCAACCTATACCAAAGCCCTGGCTATCTAGCTTTTGTGCAGCCCTGCTGCAGAAGCCTGTACTTCTATCTTCCCTGTGTAAGGGCACTCGTACCTGTGACAGGTGCTATTGTGAGGCCCTAGGCAGGATCTTGTTGGAGAAATGACACTCCAAAAGTCATCACAGATTTTAACAGAATCACAGCGGTTTCCCTCTTATACAGGAGAATTAAAGTTGGAAATGAAAGCATTGATGTAACAGGAACAAACTCTGCGGGGAAAAAGCAGATTTCTGGTTTTTTACAAAGGTTATGGCTGATTTATTGATTACTGAAATATTTTCAATAAGTTTTTCCCCCTTTCCCTCCCTTTTTAAAAAGAAAACATCTGGAAACAATTATAAAACATGTCCCAATTATGTTTTCAAATTCTGAATAAAAGCAGAGGCCGAGACAGCTAAAACGTTATAGGATCACGCCGCTAATTTCAAGTGCAAGTGAAACCCCAGCAGCTTATCTGGGGCTATTCCTGTACTTGGGGGAGTTCCAGTCCTGGTAGCGTTTCCATGCTGTGAGGCGTGAGAGTGTCGGTAACACTTGGCTGTAAGCGTGCTCGTGGAGTTTGTGACAATTAATGCTGTTTGAACTTATTTTTAACCAATGGGGTTTAAAAAAAAACCAAACAAAACAACAAAACAAACTGAAGTTCCAAAAGGATCGTGGGAGCAGCTCTCCTTCCCGCGAAGGGATTTGCTCGGAGGTCGCTTCAGGGAAGCTTCTGGAAGCGCTCCTCCACTCCAGCCCCGTGCGCGCCGTTGCCGGGCGCTCTGTGCCCCGCTGGATGCCGCGGGCTGGGGGCTCGGCCCGGCCCCTGCGGATGGAGCCGGGCCCCCAGGCCCGCGCTCGGCGGGGCCTGTGCGGGCGGCGCCCCGGCCCGAGCACGGCGGGTGGCGGCGCCGCAGGTGCGTGTGGGCCGCGGCGGGGCCGGGCGGCTGCGGCCGACGGCCCGTGCCGCGGGCCCCGCTGCCCTGCCCGGCATGGGGCGACCCCTGCCCGGCACGGGCCCGGGGGTGCTGCCCGCAGCCCCGCCCGTAGCGCCCCGAGGGAGCCGCAGGAGCCAGGCCCGGTACGAGCCCCGCGGGCCCTGCCCAGGCCAAGGGCAGTGGTTGTGCCGCGGCCGCGCGGCTTTGGGGAGCTGGGTGCGTTTTCAGGGCCCGACAGGGCAGGGTTTCAATGAACGAACGCTTTGCCTGATTTTACAAAGAAATAGCTGCTTTTTCCCTCCTCCCCTTCTGTATGCCTGTCCTGTGAGTGGAGTTCAGCTGTTTCGCATGAATAAAGCACAGTAGGGGAATGGTGTGGTGGCTGACTTGTTTTCCTGACTCTCAGTAGTCTTTGCTGCCCTCCAGCTTGGCTGGAGCTGGGGACAGCAGGGGCTTTGAAGCTCAGTGTCAGTCGCAGGGATGGGAGGAAGTAGATGCAGCCGTGCGTCCCCACAGAGTTAGTGAGACGAAAACCAGGGTGTACCTCTGGCTGTCAGGGATTTACTGTTTGTTGGTGTGTGAGCAGCCACGTCCATGCTCACAAAGCTGCTCCTCATGGGATCCCTGTTCATGTGAATCGGAGCTGGGTGGTCAGGCTACCTGCTGTACCTGATACAACACAAGTGCCGTGGGGCTGTTTTCTCTTTCTCTCTTTTCCTTATTTGTAGAGGCTACTGAAAAAGGTGATAACTGAAGAAATGGGAAAAATACACTTACTGGTGTGTAAACAAAGGAATTAGTGATTTTTATGGGGATGTGTGTGTGTGAATCACTTACTATGCTGTGCAATGAATAAATGTCATAATTCTGTCTGCTTGAGTTTATTAAGTCGAAGCTGGAGATATCCTTCAAGCCATTCTGGTTTTGGGACCTTGAGTGTTTTTTTTTTTCCCTGTCAACTGAGTAATCTGCTTGAGATCCACAAACAAAGGCAGGATCTTTTCTCCCTTGTCTGGGAAGCTCTTCTTCCCAGCTGAGCTTTGTATAAATCCAGCTTGGTGTTGTCTGCTTGGCACAGCATTCAGTAAATCAGACTGTGATTTCCAGTGTTACAAACATGCACTGTGTCTGCACAGGGCAGAACACTGGCATCTCATCTTTATTAGGATGACATTTGTCTTTTGGGGAAGTGTGTTCATCAAATCATCCTGATAGCAGTGTGTGTTGTGGCTAGCAAAAACAGCTTTGGCAAAGAAGTCACAAATAGTACTTGGGAACTCTACAAGTCTTCAAAGTCCTTACACCACAGACATAGTTCACTTGTTCCATATTCTAAAATAGAATATTTGCATTCCCCTGGAGAGGACATACGAGTTTCAGGTCTCTGAGATGGTGCCTCTGTTTCTGTGACATATATGTTTGCTGGTCAAAACAGTGTAAAAGATCATGTAAGCATTTATGATTTTTTTTTCTCCTTTCTAAGCACAAGTGTTTCAGTTTGTTTTAGGTGATCTGGTGCTTCCTTCTAGTGGAGAATAGTGCTTTCTTTTGATAGCACTGCTTGTTCTGTTTCAATATGGCTTCATAAAATAAATTTATGTTTGTTCCATGGGTCCAGCACTGCTGCATCTAATGGGGTTGTTGGAGCAAAACTCCTGCAAAACAGAACAAGCTGTTTGTCTGAGGCCTCTGTAAAGTAACAGTAAGGGTTGCTTCTCCAGGATTAGCAGTTCTCAGTTTTGGAGAGCAAACCCTGGGGAAGGAGAATGAGATGAGGCCTCCTCCAGATGAGTTGCCAGAATTCAGGAAGCCACACTGGTACACTGTGTGGAGCATACTGGGCTGGGCGGACACTGACTTGTGCTGGTCTTGGAGAGGGGAGAGATGGGCTGAGTGTCACCCATGTTTGGGAAAAGGAGTTTGAATGGGGGAATGGTGGCCCAGCATGGAGCATTTAATGGCTGCCTACTGGAGAAGCAACAGTTTGTGTCCCCTCCCTTGCCCCTCCAACTCTGTGTGCTGCCATCCTCCATTGCCACTCTGTTTTTTGTGATTGGGGGCAGGAAAGGAGAGAGGAAGAAAGGATGGTGAGCATTCTGCTATTTTGTACTATTAATCCTAAAATACCCAGAATTCTTTGGCAGCAGTAGATCCATGCCTAGCTTTTTGTGCTATAGCTACTAAATTTCTCATAGTTTTTTTGTATTATTCTTTCCTAGACAGGAAGACTAGTTAGATTTTAAAAAATCTTTATTCTGTGTTTAAATTTGTTTTGGCTTAAGCCGCTTCTGAACAGTTAATATGACTTCTGCATATCCAGGCATTATCATAAATGCATGTTGGAACAACCAGAGCAAGTAGGGTAAATCCAATACTTCAAATATGTTTTATGTGGAACTTTAGAATATTCTGGCATTCAATTAATTCTGGGAATTTTTCATTTTCTTGAAGCCCTATTCCTCCTCTGGGGAAGGTAATTTTTATATATGTTAATGTAAGATGTGCAGAAAATTTAAGAAATGCACATGGGCTTAGACAGAGTTGGATATTTTCTCTAGAGACTCTCAGAATGGGTTTCCTGCATTTAAAATTGTGCTTAGGTAATGCATTAAATACATTAACATTTGGGTGATCTCTGTTTTCCACTTTTAAGAACAGATATGCAGTTTAGTGGACAAACATTTGGAATTCACTGCAGCTCTTTCCAGGATGGCTCTTTGCAGACATGATGTCTGCATTGAAATGATGGTGTCTTTTTTATTAAAGGAGAATTCCTAGTAAGAGATGCTATTCTGCCTGCATTAATAATGGTTCTTATTGGACCCAGAATCAGATCTGTGTGTATATTCCATAAAGGACCAGTGATTGTAAAGCACTGGCCTTTTTAAAACAAGTCACCAGTCTTTGCATGTGCATTGGTGAAAACAAATAATGTAAGAAAACACTTATAAATACTCCTCTCTGATGTGTAAGATGATAGATGTATAGAAATATAGATGATACACATATATATGTATTTGCAAGATTAGAACCTGAAAATTGAAAGCCCTAAAAGGAAGGGAAAAGTGTGTTCTACTGGAAGAAAATTTCATTATTCAATACAAACTTTGCTTTTTTGCAGAGGCAGCAGGATTGTGACTTGCACTTACACAGTCAGCAACTGGAAAAATGCCAGATTCTGAAAGTAATTTGGTGTCTTCACATGTGGATGTTATAAATGGTACTTCAGTCTTGAGTGCAACGAAAATTTCGGATGAAAAGGGATCTGTTGAAAAAAGAGCAGTGACTCAGATTGGGAAGGATGGCTATCCTGACTCCATCTACATAAATGCAGCTAAGATTTTTCAAGGCCTTCGTACTGAAAAGAGTTCAGGTAAAATCCTGCTGCGCTATGGCGATACCTCAGAGTCTCCCATGGTGGCTTTTAAAGATGAGCAGTCCAGGCGTGTGTCCTACGAACTGGCTTTCAAAACTCTAAAATGTAAGTACAAAACTCACCCAAGAATTGCTAACAGAAATGATGCAGCAGAGAAAACGTGGAAAAATAAGTGTTCCATGTCTGCCTGACAGCAGAGATCTAGGGAGATTTTTAAGCTTCAAGTTAGAATATTCTGAATTGGAAGGCATCTACAAGGATTGTCAAGGAAGGCCTGTGAGGGGATTGAACCCACAACCTTGGTGTTACTAGCACCCTGCTCTGACCAGCTGAGCTCATCTCAGTGCTTTTTTTCACATCCTAATTATGGATGAATATACATACTTACCAGACTACTCATATCCCTCAAATATTTAAATATAGCTAAGTGTTATTAGAATTTGTGAAATCAAACATTTTATTCTTTTTCATGTAAATGAATTACATAGGGTTGCTACTGTTGGTGATTGAATTTGCCCTCAATTTTCATGATGTTTAAAATTACAGTTTAGTGACTTACTTCCATAGAATATTGGAGAGAGTGGCATAACTTGTCAACATTTTCTTCTTTTTACAGATCAAGATCTTCTTGAAGAAATGTTGGTAGATAGTAAGGTTTACCCATGCTACTCAATAGTAAGTGAACTTTTTTTGAGTCATTTTTATTTCCTGTAAAAATAAACTTACTAAAATAAAACTTACTAAAAATAAAACTTACTAATAGTACCTTTTCTGAGGATTTTACAACATTCTTCAAAACAACCTTTGTTGTACATGACAGCCTTAGACTGAAATATTGCTGACCTTTTTACATGGCTGTCCAAAGCATCCATCTCCAAAGCCTGTTGTGAGATTCTGTTGTAACTGATTGCTGGAAGTCAAAGCCTTCAAAGAAAGAAGGTGGGAGAGCAAGCCATGAACTTCACTACAACATAGTACTTGCTCAGTGATATTATCCATGTCCATGTGCTTTCCTTCCCAGCTGTGTCCCCTTGTGAGCAGGGGAAAAAAATGTTTCCTTCCTACCCATGGTAGCTGGAAAACATGGAGTGAATCCCATCGGACAAAAAATGCATTGACCCCATGGTTCATTTTCTGGGCAAACAGTACTGTATACAAATATTGTACTGGCAAAAACTGGTCCAGTTCACTCTCTCAACATGGTTTCCTGCTTTGACATGGAAAGAAATTCTAGAGCTGGCAGAATGTTCTGCTGTTCCTTCCAGTTTTTTCTTTGATGCCTTTGAAAATTGCAAGATAAACTTGAGCTGATATGGTTTGTGGAGGTTGATGTGAGCAGGCAAATGATCTAACACCATTATCTTTGGCTTGTTTTTGTAAGGAAGTAAGAGTTTTATGCTAACCTCTTGTGTTTGGTAGTATCTCCCGAATAACTTCAGTTTTCTAACTAATTTTGGTGATATTTGTGAGAAGGCAAGAATTTTAGAAGGCATAATAACTGTAAGAATTTGATGTAATGAGGCAAACAATAGTAACTGAAGTGCAGAAATTATTGTACTTTAGCAGGAGATGCTCCCTGGTTTAAAGATTTAGACAGAGAAAAGAGATTTTATATATATCCCACAAGCAGAAGGGTTATTACAACTGAGTGTATTGGGACAATTCCACAAGAGAGGAATTCATAGACAAGAAGTTTTTGTTAGCTTAGCTATTTAACAAACTACTTTATGAAGAGAAAATAATTTCAAGTTTCAATTCTGATAACATTAGAAGTTAAGATACAGTATTTTATCTGCGTGCATGGAGAATGTTTTTAATTTTGATAATCAAAACAACTTGTAAGTTATGTATTTGAGTTTTAAAAATATTTTTAATATTTTTTAAAACTCAAATACATTTTTAAAAACTCAAATATTTTTAAAAAAAGTGTTTTATTAACTCTCCACAAGTAATTACTTTCATACTCTTGCAAGTAAGCATTTAAGGGTTTTTAATGCCTTTTGCATGGGAGTCTGCTGTTTGATATGGATCGTTTTTCAGAAATAATTCATGCTTTGGGTCACTTCCTTTATCCAGTTGCTTTTCTCTTGCAGCCAGATGAGCTAACCAGCTTGCTTGTTGTGATGCTTTATGACCTACAAGACCGAAAATTTCAAAACCGAAAGATTTTTGCTGAAGAGGAACTTGTAGCAGAAGTTCAGGAAATAGGGGATTATTTATACAGGTATATGTGCAAAGAGCTATTTTTTGTTGATACAGATCAGCAAAAATGAAGATTTGTATAATCAGTGCCTTTTAAAGGTAATTAATAAACATGTCTTCCACCTTAAAATTTTGTGGGCTTTTTTTTTAATGAGAGACTAGTTTAGAGGCAAACATTCATATTTATATAGTTATGAAAAATGCAGCTAAGAAACCATCCTTATATTGTGGATTATCTTGCAGGCATCTTATCTTATTTTGGCATTATTAAAGCTTTCATACAATTCTAGGAAGGAAATTAAATATTCAGTAAATATTCATAAATGCAAGTGTAATAGAATCAAGAGGTCATGGAATGGAATAACATTTATCTATTTAGCAGTACTTCTACTATGAAACTTTGTTAAATATTTATTATTTTAAATAATGAGAACAAAAACCAGAATACAGAAACATTTTAATATTTATTATCTTTTCCATCAAACTACAAACAACATTTTGTTTAACTCAAAAGGCATTTATTAGACAAAATTGTGTTGCTGCTGGATTTAGAATGGCCCAAAAAGTTCATTAATCTCTTAAGTGCAAGGTGTTTCTGGAGGGCAGTGAATAAGATATCTGAAGTAGTTCACCAGCAATTTTTATTTATTTTGTATTATCATGTATCAGTAATATGCATGAAGCTTGTGGGAAGAAAAGACTAGAAATATTTTCTCAGACATTTTCATGTAATAATAATAAAAGTGACTTCTGGTTGCCATCATACTTGTATTGTTTTTGTACATGTTTAGGGGTCAGCTTTCATCAAATGCTCATTCTGCACATGTATGTATTTATATTTTAAAACATGCAAATGAATCTGATGGTTGTATTCCACACATTGCAGTTCCAAAACATACTGAGATTTTTTTTTTTAGCTGTCTGAGAAAATGGATGTATTTGAGAGACCTCTGCTATAATTCCAGTTCTGCCTGATTTAAATAAAATAATCTTAGCTATTGACTACCACCTTGCATCTGCTGTTGTCTGGGGTAAAAAATGTTCTGTAACTGTATTTTCCGTTGCAGCTTGTAGAAGAAGGTGTCCCTTTTGGATCTGGTTTCTGAGCAAGATGGTTTTGTAACAGAAATGTTGCATGCTAACAGCTGAAGAAAACATTTATAAAACTTACTAAACTTGTGACTGTTTTTATAGCTATGAGACCAAACTGGCAGCTGCACTAGCACGATGTCGCATCAAACATGATGCTCTTTCAATTGAATACTTTGTACCAGAAACCATATCGAAGCAGGAACAAAGGACTTCTGCTTTACCTATCTGTTTTTGGATAAACACATTAAAAATCAGGTAAGATCTTTAAAATATCATCTGATATTGATGTTTTTGCATATGAAGTGATATAGTTTGCTACATACTTGTTTTAGAATTTCCAGGTTATATTTTTACCAGTAATTAAAAATTCTTACAGGAAAATTCTGCTTAGTGCAGTACCCTTGTGTTATTTTTTTTTTAAGTTTTTATATATTGTAGTAGTTGTATTTATACACTCTTTTGTAACAGTTCTTCTTCCTGTTCTGTTGCTTGTGTGGGTCATTCAAATAAATGAGGAAAAAAAGTTAGAAAAAAAATATGAGTGAGTTAACTTGGTGACAAAAAATAAGAGAAAGTGTCTTTAAAAGCAGGTGTCTTAGTGTAAACCATAATCTTGACAAAGGATGTTAAAACACAATACTTAAACCTGCTGTTTATTCTGTAAGGATAATGTAAACTTTAAATTAAAATACACATTTTAAAATCCGTGTATTCTCTAGGTTACTATATATGTAACACTGCTGTTCCCAGTTCTGTACTAACTGGTACATGAACCACATACCACATTATCCTGTTATCTGTTTTGTTAGACAGGTAATCCGTTTTGTAACGTTTTTAAGAATTTTGTTTTACTACTCTTGTCTTGGATCAGTGTTCAGTGCTTAGGTTATAGGCTCTTCAAGATAATGTACCTTACTTTGGGTGTGAGTTTAGAGCCCTTAAATAGGAAATAAATAAAAGCTGCTCCTTCCATCCCATGTTTAATGTACTGTATAAACTTATGGCACTGTCTGAAATAGCATTTCAAGAAACATCTCTTGCTATATATACCTTTAAATCTTTATGATATTTGAATTGCTAACCTCAGCAGTTATGCTTTCATTACATTTACACAAGGATTCTTTCAGTGTCAGCCATTAAAATTATTGGTGAGTTGGGCTAGATTGAAGGCAATTGAAAGAACTAAAGCATCCAGCAGTAAATTTACTACTGCGTCTCCTGAGCACATGGACATTTCTGTTTTGATGCTTTGAATCATCCTCTTTTGACACATGCCTCTTTTTTAATTAATTGTATCAGACTTATTAAATTAACTGTTTCAAACCAGAACTTACATGCCTAAAGGAGAGTAAGTTTCCCTCCTGCATTAGACAGCATTTTATACCTATATATGTATGCATATGTATAAACACACGATAACAGAAGTAAAAAATTCTTATAATCAATGTAAACTGTGTTGCTTAAGTAACTCTTGTATATTTAATGGTTAGAGTTGTATGTTAACAGCCTTGAAGATGTTATCAGAGATTTGGAGATGAAGGGATTCACAAAGGTTGAATCTGTGTCAGACTTTGACCACTACACATATGCTGTGGACCAACATTGCCAAGATGTATTGGTTTTTCCTTCCTCTCTTAAAGAAGAACTGCTTAATTTAGATATTTTTGCAGATTGCAAACTCTTACTGCAGGTGAGTTGATGTTCAGCCTTGAGTCAGATGATCTGAACATTGAAATAATTGCTTTGGTTTAGAAAGAGGTTGTGAATTGTGTGACTATTCTATTAAATCAGTCAGGCAGTGATAAACTCTCATAAGGTTTTGGACATTTGTAATGATTAGGTTACAAACGGATCCACTTACTAAATTTAGCATACAAATGTCAATGCTTAATTGATAGCTGCAATTAAGTTAGTAGAATGTTTTAAATTTAAATTTAGAGCTGTTGAAGTAAATATAAAAATGGTCAGAAGAGGCAGTCTCACTTCTGAAAATGTGAGGAAAGTTTCGATATAACTCCATGTGCTTTCCCTCAGTTAATAGAGAGTGGTATGCTACTGTAATATTTCTTCCTCTTCAAATGCATGTTTGTGATGGAATGATCACAATTCTTTGTATTTTGTGCAGTGTGGTTACTTGATCTCCATAACCCCCACTGACTTGCCATTGTTAGACTTCCCAGTGAAGTTTGGTGGGAGGTTTCTGTTCTAGCGTAGGGAGTTGCAGTAACCATGCAACAACACAACCATGAATTATCTGAAATGCTAGCAGAAACATTTCAACCAGCATTTTCACTAGATGTCTGAAAACTTTAGCCTCAAAATTTATTGCTCAACTTAAAAAGTGACTCAGTATTCAATATTCCATTTCAGTTTGTAGATTTTAAATACAATACTTACAGAAAAGAACTATAGATGACAGCCCTGTAGGTAATGGGAACAAATTCTGAGTGTAACTACTTAAAAGTATTCAAAATGAGTAAATAAAACCATCAAAACTTCCATCTCTGTGGTGGGGTAGGGTGTTGCTTGAACGCTCTGTGTACATAGACAGTGATGTGAATTTAAAGGCTTAGCACTTTCTTTTTCCCTTTCCATTTATCATCAGTTTGTCAGATTTGGTGCAAGACCTGGTATCTGTGGTCAGTATCGTCACTCCTTGCCTTTTTAAGTAATTTGATAAAATTTTCTCTTAATCACTACTGGTACAAGAGCATTTACTATTGTGGAACTGTGTCTTGTGCTTTCTGCATTCCAGTCTGCCTCTCTGTTCAAATTTCAGCAAAATCTTGAAGGGTAACATTTCTCCTGTAATTATCATCAAGAGCTATGTGAATAGTTTTGCATTTCTCTGTTAAGCTCCCTCAGAGGATGAATTCTGCCTGAATTGTGGCCAGTGTTTGTCTTTTCTGGAACAAGATGTTGGTAGGAGTTCCTCCTTACGAGGATGATATGTACTTTAATTTCACCTGTAGATACTATGCTTTTTCTTGTATTACTTAGAATTAAGTTATTTAAATTTATTGAGTGACTGCTTGGTTTTGTAATGTATTTAATTCTGTATTAGCAAATATCCCTGATTAGCAAATATCCCTGATTAGTTTTTTTCCTCCTTTCTTTTCCATTTCCTATGAAAACAATGGAAGACTTTCCTCATTTGGAAAAGAAGGTTGGCATTCATAGAAACCAAGATAGTTGATCATAGTTAATTTTTGTGTCATTGTGTTGTAGGACAAGTCTCGCAGCCTCGCTGTACACTCGGCACGCGCGCTGTTGAGTGAAGGTGCTGACATTATAATGGCTCACATGGGTTCCCACCTGACCATTGCCCATATGTCAGTGCTGACAAACGACAGCAGCTGCAGCATTTTTGTTTGTGGTGTGAAATCTTCAGTAAAACAAGAAGAACTGATGAACAGTTTCAGTCACATGGGATGCACAAGTAGGTGCTAAAACAGTTGGTATTTTGTAGAAGTATTGAGATACAGTTTGTGATATCTGTAAATATGGACTAATTTTGTCAGAACTCAGAGAGCCCTTCTTTGGAGGCTTGGGGATGGCACTAACAACTTTTTTGTCACAAGGTGAGCTGATAGCTCTTCAGCTACCGTCAAGTTAATTACAGTCTAACTGTATCATAGATGCAAGCTCCTGAAATACTGGTGATTTTTTCTGTAGAAGTAGCTACTATGTAGCAGTTGGTGTAGCTGGTAGCGGAGAACTTTTGGTGTTTTGGCTCTTGCTTTCAGTCTGATTTCCAGCTGTTTGAGAGTGTTAATCCAAAACACATGCACCTGTCCAGTTTACCTGGAGGATACTATCAGGACAGAATGCAGCACATTAACTGTTTTTTCAGTGGAAGATGCAGCCTTTCAATCAGCTTGAATCCATAGGCCATACTGTGGGAATCTGAATCTAGCAGGCTCCAGCTCTGTCCAGTTCTGTGTAACACCACAGTCTGTTCACCTCTGTCACCTGTAGGCAGGCTTGCTTGCAGTCTGTAAGTGGTGAGTTTTCCCTGTTTTTCAGATATTTGGTTGTTACATGAAGATTTTACTGAGCTTCAGCCAACAGACCCAAGACTTGAAAAGGCAAAAGTTATTTTGCTGATACCACAATGCTCTGAACTGGGTGCTGGCAATCCAATGGAGCTTATTTTAAGTGAACACAGAGGTAAATTTTGATACAATATCTAGCTCATGCTTTCTGGTAGAAATAGATCCAAGTATTTTAGTCTAATCAGTGCAGGGCTTCCGTAAATTGTATAATTTTATTAAAGAAACCTTCCTTATTTTAATTACTATAAAATATATAAATTAACTTGCATAATTCTGTGACTGCTTCAGATTGATAGTATGAAAGTTTGAGGGTGATTCTGGGGAGCAGAGTGTGTATAGCTTTTTTTAAATAAAAAGATATATGCAGAAAATTTATTTGAAGATACCAACATGTACATAATTTTCTATTTGATTACATTCCTTTATTGACTGTTTGTATAAATCCTTTCACTGTACAATTCTCATGAACTAGAAGCAAGTAAGAGACACCAGTAATTACAGGTAAAGAAGTAAAGCAAATAAATCAGGCACTCCTTGGTATTCTAATTTGTAAAACCTACCTTCCCACTGAACCAGTAATAACCACGTCTGCTTCTGCAAACAACTGAATTTTTAGACACTAATACAAATTGCAAGACTAAATTTAGTACTCTCTGCTTTTAGATGCAGAATTGCTACGAGACCTTTTCCAGGGATTTGTGTCTGAGGATAAACTCAGGATTCTTGCTGAGAGGCAGCTTAATGAGTTGCTTCATGCACTGAAATGTAAGTGTGCTAGTTTCCCACTTTCTGGGAAGACTTTGTGCTATCAATTCCATTGTATTATCACCAGTTTTAATATAGTTAAAAATGCGCAAATTACTCTATTAATTATGAATAAGCATGTAACCAAACCCCCTGAACAATGATTTCCTCCAGTCTGAAGGTGTTTCTGTGTCATAGTGTCCGCCAGATATTAATATAATACTCTTCAGTATTTTGTAGAGAACTGGCTTATGGCTTAGTTATACTCTGCTTTAGAAATTCTTTAAATAGTCTCCCTCCATCTGCATGCTGCCACTTTTTTCCTCTCTTCTGTGGTAGTTGTGTGAAAAGACTGGAGACAGCTTTGACTTTGTGCTGAAATCTGCAAATATTTGAAAATATTTTAATTATTTAAAAACACTAGAGATCAGGAGGTAAAAGTGACATAGTTTTTATGATGCTTTTAATCCTTACCAAACCACTGTCAGTATGAAGAATCTGAAGAGTAAAAAAGCTGTGTTTTGTTTTGTAGTTAACAAAGTACAAGCTATTGTTTACTGCACTTGCTCAGTTTACCCAGAAGAAAATGAACTTGTAGTGAAAAAAGCACTGGAATCTGGAGTGGAGGGAGCTAAAGTACGACCATATAGGTACAGAATTAATAGTTTTATCTGTGGAAAAATTAAATTATGACTTTGAATTGTAGCATAATTCTTATCTTAGACTGATATGTATCTTGCATGAAATTAAAATAGCTTTTGCTGCCTGTCATGCCATTCTTTCTGTTTATGAGATTACTTACCGGTATTCTATTGACTTTCTCATCTAATATTTTTGTTCATCTGAAATTAAGATGGGAGGAAAGTATCACTGGTTGGAAATAACATTCTTCAGATAGAGCTCTTGCTATTATTGTATTAGTGTTCAGAGAATGAAACTACCTTGCTAGCATGCTCTCTGCTTCTGAAGTAGAATGATCAATTTCAAAGGAAAAAGAAATTAAATCTTAAATTGTAAGAATCATACAGAAGAATAAGAACCCTTTGCTGTAGGATTGCTCATTGCTGTATTCAGATGAATACTGTAACCTGTCCTTCCTAGAAGGAAGGACAGGTTACAGTAAGAGATCAGCCTGTGCAATCATGGAAAATACAAACTTAGATGAGAAAAGTATGTATGCTGTATACTTCATATGTAGTTACAACCCGTTAGCTATCACTCTGTCAGCCAGAGGAATTGGTAAAAGACTGATGGGTATTTTCTGTATTTTCCTTTCAGTCACGTAAGTGCAAACAGTTGGCATTCACTTGCACATAGATACAATAGTGGATTACTGGATGCAGGTTTAAAAGAGTTCATGTTGTAAAAAGCACAGAAGAGTAATACTATAGTTTTTCGATTTTATATTACCTTAGTTAATAGTCTGGCTATCAAAGGGAAAGGTACTGTGGCTCAAATATTCAGTGTAACTAAATTTTGCATGATTAAAAGAGTAAATATTAACTGTGGCCAGTCCAAAGAAGGTTTAAAAGTTGTATGTTATTCATAAGACACAGTGCAACAAAGTGCATCTTTTTTCAAATTCACTGATAGAAAATAGCAGTCTGCTTGATTTTTTTTACAGTAAGTGGAATGAAATCAGGGTATGTCTTGCCAATGATGGTGTGCTAGACCAAAAGCATTTATGGCCTCTTGCTTGTGTTTTCCTTTGGAATTTGAAATTTTCTGGAGTCTGTCTTGACCTCTGTGCAGCTATAACTCTATGGGGAGAACTTGGGGAACCTTGGAATGTAATGGTCTCTAAATTATTGAATATAAATAATATGTAAGTTTATAACATAGAATTTTTTTTTAAAAACATTCCTGGAGCTTTAATTGTTTTTTCAAAAATCCCCCTTGTGTAAAACCCCTCCCTCCCCATAAAGCTAAGCCAAAATCTGTTCACTGTTGTGGAGAAGCATCATGAATGTTGTCAAAGCACCAAATCATATTACACTTTCAAAAAGGCAATCTTGGATGGTAAGAAAAAGACAATAAAATTACATTAGGATTTTTTCAGACCTGAGCAAATTTGTGACTGACGATTGATTGAGTTTCATAAATGACAATTTCAGATTCAGTTCCTCCTTCCCTGTCATGCAGTATCTTGGATGTTTTATCATAGTCCTTGCTACAATAAAGCTGCTGTAATCAGCACAAACAGAGCAGTAATAGATTGCCATAAATAAAATATACAGAGTGATTATGCTTAAGATGAAAGCCCAAACCATTTAAGATGCATGTACTACTTAAAAAAAATTCCTTTTACCCTTTTCTTAGAATTAATTAGAGAACTTGCTTGACTAAAACAGTGCAGTATAGAATGAAAGGCTGTTGCAGTTACTAACCCCCATGTTTACAGTATCTTTGAGAGACAAGTCATAATAAAACATATTGTATGATCATCAAAGATCTACTAAATAATAATTCCCTTTTCCAAGAAATTTGAGGGCTTTCAGGAAACTCTTAAAGCATTTTTGCTTATGTGCATTTTATCTTTTTGGAATTACTCTGCAGTACTGAAGTGGTGCCAAACAAAATAAGGCTCTCTTGGAGTTTGGGGTCACACAGTTGGTTTTAGGGCTGTGCAGTTTTAAGGGTGGTTTAAAACATGTTCACACTGGTTAAGCTGAACTTACCTTCAGGATATGACAGTTTACAGCAGCAGCTTTACCTAAAGCAAGAGTACACATGGCAAACAGGTGTGTATAGAGTAGTCTAAACCACTCATGCATTTTGCTTTGGCCTATCAAATTTGAATTAATTTCTACATCATTTTTCAGGGTCATTGAAGAGATTCCTGGTGAACAGTAACTTGTATACATCAATAAAAGATTACCACTGAGGTTTTTTCCATTGAATAAGCTTATGTAAAATCAAAAATCTGTGTCATAAGACATAAGAGCTTTATTTAGTAATGCGAGGAGGATTTGAGCTTTGTAGCCTGTTTTATCAAGTTCCAAGGAACATAGAAAAAAAATCCAGATTGTGGTGAGAACTTGGAAACAAACAGTTTTTCAGACTTCCTATTAAAAGTGAACTAACCAGCCAAATCAGGATATTGCTGTCAAATATTGAATACATTTCTCTGTAACCATCTTTGAATAAAGCCCTGTCACAAGAGAGTTAGTGGAGCATTAAGGAGTAGGACTCTTATCTTACAGTCCTCAGTGAAGAGGAGGGAATTATAATTACAAAAGGACACTTTGATAGTGTTTTTCTGTACTGAGACAGCTTAGTATAGTTTGCTAGCCTTATGAGCAAAGTCCTTGAGACTGCTTTATAACAGCCAGACATTTCTGGAATTCAAGGGGAACAGAAGAGGCTAGTTCTTGCAAAATTGTGAAATTGAAGAAAAAGCCCTCAATTAGAACAAATAGCAAATTTTCCCAACCTAAGTTATGATATTTATTATTATTATTATTACTATTATTATTATAACTCAAAGTCAAAACTTCTACTATTTCTGCAAGCTCCTTAGTGTTTTCAGACCATTCCCCAACTTCAGGGACAACTTGATCACTCAGTAAGTGCACACCTGAGAAAAAACATAGTTTTTCATTGTCATATTATGTATTTATTATCTGGTGATTAATATACTTAATAATTGGGGGAAAAAAAAAGGAATTACTGAAAAAATGGAAAAAAAAACCTACTTAATTCTAAAAAGATGAATTCTTGTGCCTTTCTTGAATTCCATTTAAAAAAAAATAATGACAAAGCTATGTTACTGAAAGACATAATTTGAAAATTACTTTTAATGTATCCTTGTTTATTTTCTTTTTTATTCTTAAATATTATTTTCTGGTCTGCCATTTCTTTTTCACAGGCTTATTCCTTCTATTTTTTCTACTTGCTCTGATTCAGAGTCTTCCACTGAAATGTTTTTCAAAATGGAGCCATCAGAAATTTCCAGTGGTTGTTTCCTAGCTGTTCTAGAGAGAGAGGTAAGCTATGAAAATAACCATTTAAAATCACTTCACAGAAGATGAGTATTGCAAATTTGCACAGAAGAAGAACAAAATGGACATTTGAAATAAAAATCCTGGCTGCTCTTTAGTTGTCTTAAGACCAATAGACAGGTGAGCAGTTGAAATGTGCCACTTCTGGAATTTTATGCTGAGCACAAGTTTAAAAGCTGTGCCTGTTCAGGAGCTCGTGATCAGAGCAGACCCTTGATCCAAGTTAGTGCCAGCAAGATCTAGAGGAAATACATTGCTGTTATCACACTTTGGAATGAAATGCACAGCTTGATTAGACTCAGGATAAAGGGAACTAGTAAACGTATTTGTTATATGTGTCACCAAGATTTTCCAGTATCCAAGCAACTGAAGTCTTAATCCCTAAGGGTGACACTATTATAATTTGAATAAAATAAGTATGAATATGTTTCCTTCCCAAACTAAGGCATATGCAAATCTAGCTTGAAAGGCAGGGGACTTTTGCTGAGTAAACGGAAAAGTCTTGGCATGATTCCTGAGGAAAGGCCTTAAAGGGCTAGTTTGCATCTCTGAGCATCAACATTTTCCTCTTGTCTCTAAGAAAAACACACATTTTTTTCCATCAAAAGTGGAAGGGCTGTGGGGAAGAACTAATCCAAATTTCATTGCAAATTAAAGATAGGAGATCTTGGTTATTTGTACCATTTTCTGTCATACTGCAATTACAGTGCTTGAAAGAAGCTTGCCTCTTGGGGCAAGTTAGGTTTTATTAAGAGTAAGAGAATTACATATGAAAAGCCTTTCAAGTTACCTATTATTGACCTCTTTCTTTACAATATTAAATATTTTAAACTTGGTCTGAGTTTTAGTTAATCATGCTATGTGCATCTCTCTACCATATTGTCTCTCTCCAGAGAAACAAACATCTTTGTTGCAGGTAGTTAATTCAAGTAATTTTTTTGGGTCAAATTCTAATACAAAGAAGCAATTGCTCCAATGGCCAATCTTTAGGTGAATCAGCAAATGAACATTTTCCACAAAGTAGAAGACATGTATTTACAATTTAAACTGAAATTCCTTGTTTACAGAAATGTTCTTCTTAGCTAGCTGTAAATAGTTTCTCCCCCATTGTTGCTCTTTATATACTTGGATGTTGAGCTGGTTCCCAGTTTGAGAATTCCTTACTTATGTATTATGAGCAAGAACTTTCATTACTGTGAAAATTATTCATGTTTAATGTTACTGTATTTTAGTAAGTATTTCTGATACACACACACACAATGGATATTTTGTTCTTACAGGCACATTATAAAGCAGGTCAGTGTAGGAATATGTTGGTTTTGGCTGGGGTGGAGTTAATTTTCCTCACAGTGACTGGTGTGGAGCTGTGTTTTGGATTTGTGCTGAACACAGGGTTGATGACCTAGAAATGGTTTTGTTATTGCTGAGCAGGGCTTACACAGAGCCAAGGCCTTTTGTGCTTTTCATAGTGCCACACTGGTGAGGGGACTGGGGGTGTGTGTGGCAGGCTGGGAGGAGACACAGCCAGGACAGGTGACCCAAACTGACCAAAGAGATATCCCAGACCTTGTGAGATCGTTACTCACTGTATGAAGTGGGGGGAAGGAGGAGGAAGGGAGGACTTTTGCAGTAATGGCAGTGGTCTTCCCAGTGGTCTTTCCCAGGGTACCACAATCTTTATCTTAACCCAGGAGTTCCCTGGCTTTACTTTTCCATTTCCTTCCCTGCTGCTATGGGTGGGGGACTGAGCAAGCGGCCGCGTGGGGCTTGGAGCCAGCTAAGGGGTTAAACAGCTGGTTGCCAAGACAGACACACATTACAGAGCCCAGAACTGAGCTTCCCCTCTTTGGGTCAGTAGAGAAAAAAGCCTCTGAAGAACAAATGCTCCAGTACTTCTTTACACAAGTTCCTAATTTTGTGAATAAATAGTTTGGTTAGCATTTATCACATAAGTGACTTAAGTCCTTCTGCTAGATTCTGCTCTTTTTCTCATGGAGTAAATTCTGAGAAGCTCTTTATTGTGGCTTAGATTCACTGTTGTTTCCTGTGAAATTTTCAGAAAAAAGTGTCTGCTAAAGACATTTTGGCTTCTGCTGCAGCAAAAGCTCTACTAGATGGCATTGTTGAAGAAAAACCAAAAGAAGAGGTGAAAAAGCCAAAAGTAAAACAACGTAGGCGTAAGGCTGCTGCTGGTGACAGTAAGCCAAAAGCTGCAAAGCTCCATCCCCGCCAAACTGCAGCTAATGTTAAGGCTGAAGCTCCTGTGTCTAAAGCAGCCCATAAGATACAAGAAAAGCATGTGTGCCCCATATGCCCAAAAAGCCCAACCAGTAAGATACAAGAAACACATGTGTGCCCCACAAAAGCAAAGACTGTGCAAGGGAAAAAAGCAGCCAGTGACACACCACAGAAGACTGGGCAAGGGAAAAAAGCAGCCAGTGACACACCACAGAAGACTGGGCAAGAGAAAAAAGCAGCCAGTGACACACCACAGAAGACTGCAGGGGAAAAAAGCAGCCAGTAACATACAACAAAAGAAGGTGTGCCAAACAAAAGCAGCCAGTAACACAAAGCAAAAGAATGTGCCCTGAACAGACAGCCATGTAGAGCTGAAGAAATTTGTGAACCCTGACTGACACACAGTACCTCTGAAAGTGCAGAAGCCAACATCTCATCTGTCACCTCCGGGCAAGGTGTATGAGAGACAGACACATGCTCAAAGGCATGCACAGAACAGAACAGGGGTGTACTGAAGCCCCCAACAATCACTTTGCCTTCACTGATAACACCATTTGAAAGGTTGTAATGAAACAAACCCAGGGTATCAACGTTGCTTTCATGGCCACACTGGAGCACAGAGTCCAAGTGGTTGGATATTTCCACCACCCTGGTCAAAAATGGTCAAGCCAACTTGGCTGTATGAACCTTCAGACTCTGCCCTCCCTTTGTAAAGAAGGTAAAGGTTCCTGTATATTAATCAGTAGTCTTAAATTACAGTATATACTTATGCAAGGATAATATATCTTTCCCAAGGCCAGATTATGGGCTATGTATATGGAAATATCGATGTTAAATAGTAACTTCTCATCCAGTAATCACACTTTAGGTGAATGGAGCTCAGCTGCCTAAGGCTGATAGATTGTTGGGGGAAGTGAGGTCAAAAACCTGTAGCCTGTTGCTATACAGTCTGAAGTAACAAGTTAAATCGTATACCCAGCCCCTCACTGTGTCTAAACCTGTACAGGTAATCAGTTTCAAACTGATGTTTTTAAAGTGAGACTGAATTTTTTAAAGTGGCTTTTCTTTACAAGTGCTAGATACCATTTTTGTGAGTTTCCACTTAAGACAGAAAAATAAGCCTTGTATTTCTAAAACTAGATGTGAACTTTTGTCCAGGAAACTGGCCAAGTACATTAAAGCCCATGCATAGGCTTTCTAGTGTGTGTTCTCTTGGTTTCTTCTTAAGTGTACATTGAAATACTAACAGTGAAAACTAGATCAAATATTCTCATGCTAAAAACACTGGATTGTCATCATAATGTCACATCAGACTATGTCATGGTTCATAACTTCTTTTTTTCAATTTCTTAACATAAACAGTTCTTAGTTGAAAAGAGCTGCTACTGTCAAAGTAACATTTTTGTAAATGTTACTGCTAGTCAGCTGAATAGTGACTGGGCAAAGAGTAGCTGCCTGTCTTTAGAAACAGCTGTGGGCTGTTTCTAAGCTGCTCCCTTTTGCTAGCAAAGATAAAATAACTGTAAAACATCTACAACTGTCTTCTAATCTGAGTAGAGGATAAAAGGAGGCACAGAGATACTTTTAACAGTAAACCTGATTTGTATCTAGAACTTGTAAAAATGAAAGAGACAGCACAGCAATACAGAAAGACAAAGGTATCTGTGGCCCAGAAATTTTCCTCTAGGCAACCTTTTCAGATACTTGGGAAGAGTGTTGCCAGGAGCATCACCACTGTAGTGTGGGACTTAACCAATTTGACATATGGGTCTGCATTTAGATCCATCCAGAGAAAATGTTATAACATCTCTATTTTGTCTTCACCCACACCAGTCAGTATCACTGCAGTACCTTTTTTAAGAAAGGATGTGAATGATATTACCCCAGCAGTGTAGACAGCTGGCTCTTGTTCATCTGATAAACATCCTTGCTTCACTGAATCAGTGAAAATTTCTTACAGCATTTTAATCTGAGCCAGCTGTCCTATACAAAGATATCCCTCACCCTCTGCATATCCCTGTGAGCAATCCATGCTCCTTGCCTGCTCCAGTAATACAATGAACTCTACTCTTATTTCTGAATAAACTTGTTAGGATAGATTTAGACCCATACACATGCCATGTGTAGAACCAGAAAAAAAAAATCTTCTTTTATTTCAAAACCATCTAGGAGGAGGAGAGATTCTACATGTTGGATGGAAGGAATGGACACTATGGAGATTTTTTTTTCACAATATGGTTGTTAAATGCTTAAATTTAAGAGATTCTGCAGTTAAATAATGATCTTTTTTAAAAAAATCAAGATCTGTATAATTCATTATGAAAGTTGAAATTACTTGTAAAACAACACACATGCGTCTAATAACAGAATTTCTGGGCTACTTATGTCATATGTGCCATGATGTCCCTCACTTGGCCTCATCTTGCTTTCAGGAATTTGCATTTTTGACACAGTATGGAGGTACCAGTCAGAATCTTCATGGCTTACCACGAATATCAGAGAGTGAATATTTCAACTGCAGGTCAGCAGCTTACTTTGTAAGCATGGAACATCACATGGTGGCAACACCTGGGACTGGCTTCAGATGGCTTGTAGGTAGATGCCTGTAACAGTCTTTTTACAGTAAAACTGCATCTTATGTAACTATTTTTCTGTAATTCAGTTGTTTATTTGTCTTTTTTAACTAGAAACTGTTGATTCAGCTTTCCACATACAAAACTCTACAGAGTACTGCTATTGCCTCTAAACCACCAGTATGTTCTTCCCTTCCCTCAAGCACCATTCTGAACAAAATAATTTTGCAGTTTCATGGAGCAGTAACAGTTGAGACAATCACTTTATGCAGCTAAATTTATTCCAGAACAGATTACATTTAAATATGGAGAAGTGGTCAACAGCAGGGAAAATTGTCCTTTTTGTTGTCAGTCATGTACTTTTATGTAAGACTGGGCTCTGCTAATAAACAGTGTTGTTTCCTTCTGTCTCACTGTTGTTAAATCAAACCTGCATGGGTTGATGGGACAGCACATGTGACAATGTGTTAATTAATGTGCCCAAGAAAGGAGGTAATGCTGAAATGCCGTGCCCATACTGGCTCTTGAAATGACAATGTTCTCTTTTCCATGGGTGATGTACTAACACTTTTAGATTCCATGGTAAATGATCTATGAAATGCTTGATAAAATTAAGAAATGTAGAACCCTTAGTGACAGCCCTGGTGTGAGCTATTAGATACTCCACAATTTTTGTTCCTCTGCCACTGAAGGGCATAATATTTCTGTAGGTACAGGTGACTCTGCACAGGCAGTATATCACTAAACCTTGTTTCACTGTGAATGGATTCTGTGCTATTCCTATGCTATTTTTGTCATTCCCAGTTAACCACCCTGTAGGTGGCCTCCATAGCCTTGCATCTCCCACACCTCCTTGCTCCCCTGTAAATGAAACAGTAAGTGGCTTAAATAAAACCTACAGCCAGCACTACAGATTTCAAAAGAAAGGCTTTTATCTATTAGTCATTGACTGTGAATATAAATCTCCTTGCTTCTGCAAGGGGGTGTGTTAATGACATGACTGACTGACATGTGATACCTCTAACTTACTACTTGCATTGAAAAAAATTATGACATTAGCTTTGCTTTACATGATTCTTCTACAGACTTCAATAAAAATGTGACTATAAATAATTACAAAGCCTGCCTTTTTTTAGGCAACCTATAGTATACAGAGTGGAGAATGTTACAAGAGCACATCCAGTAAAGACAATACATCAACATAATAAAGCAGGATATTTCAGTAAAAATAGAATAAATAAAATAAAAATATTTTAAGCTGTATTTAACAGGTTAAGTTAGAATATGACATCAGACATACAAGGCATAGTGAACATGGCTGCCGGCCTGCAGAATCACTAGGTATTATAAAAAATGCATAGATAACTGAAGGGTTGCTATAACATCAACTAGAACAATTGCAGTTGCTCAAAAACACACACACACCTCATACATACTTTTTTTGGCCATGGTAAAAAGAGTGTCTGAATATATTGTGAAACAAAAGATAATAATAGGCTTTGCAATAGGCTCTGATTCTGCAAACACCTGGGTGTATATGAAGTCTTTTGGAGAATTAGGAGCTCTACTGAAGCAAAAAGGCCACATATAGTCAAATCATCAAGCACACTACTTAAATATTTGCAAAATCAACAGCATTTTGTTAACAGACAAACCTCTTAAAACATACACTGGCGAGTGATGCACAGCTTTTCAAATACCCTTCTGTCTTCTCCTCAGCCCTGCCTGCAGTTGCATCCATTGCTAATGAAAGCTAACCAGATGTTCCTAGCCTTGACAACATGGACGTAGAACCTTTACACTGCTGTTTGCTAAGTGTTGGTTTAGTTAAAGAGAGTCTGGATCTCTCCTGGGGAGAATCACCATGGTGCAGATGCAATGAAAAAATTCCATTATACTGTTTAAAATTAATTCACTGCTGTACAACAGTTGCCAATCTCAAATCATGACATTGTCAGCAGGAACTTTAAAAAGATACTGTCAAAGTATTTAATTTAAAATAAAATAAAATAAAATGTGAATCACTAGCACAAGGATGAACAAGGGAACTTTTAACTTCACAATCCTACCTAAGGGTACCTGTTAGCCACCACAGTTTGACAGCAGCCATCCCTGGAAATATTCAAGACCAGGTTGGATAGACAGCTTTGGTGGAAAGTGTCCTCTGATAGGGTTTGGAATGAGATGACCTTTGAGGTCTCTTCCAAACCAAACAGTTCTGTGATTCTGTGCTAGAAGTGAGTTTTACACTGCTCCTAGCAGGGTGACTGGGATCAGGACTGGGAACTACATAAGCTATATGCAAGCTGCCATCCCCATGCTTTGTGATCTGGCTCCGTGGTCAGTTCAGCCACAGGTGGGTTTGTTTGCACCCCCTCCCCTCCAGCCCTCCCCGTGCACTCAGCATAAGCAGCTTCTCCAGCTGTGCAGGCATAGAGGTGGTGCAAAGGAGGTGGCAAGAGTGTGAGCCTTGAGAGGGGAAAGAGCTGCTTCAGTGCCCGAGGTGCAGGATCGTGGTCATGAAGAGATCTGAGATCCTTAGAGAATCAGCTCTTCAGAGGGTATTGTAGAAAGCTAAATTTAATTACAATAGTTGCATAGCCAGCCTTCACCTGACACTTGCTCATACATCACACTGAGTTTGGTAATGATTTTCCTGCATTTTTCAGCACAGAAATTTCTTGAATCATCATTATTTCCCTGTTGTGTTCCTAAGTTACTTCGCCAGGTGTGGTCATTAATTTCTTCAAACAAGGAAATAAAAAAGAAAATAGTTTGTTTATAACAGTCTCTTGCATATTAAAAAAAAAGAGCTATTGTAACAAGAACTTTGCCAGTGCTCCTTTATCTCAAGATTTGCAGACTTGGGAGACAGTTACAGTTTGGAACCTAGCTATAAATGGAGGCAGAACATTTTTAACACTAGTTAAACATAATGTTCCAAAATCTGTACCAATCCGCAGGTTTAGACAGAAGATGACAAAGGAAGAGACTGAAGATGCAGGACTGCATTTCAAAATCAGCCTGAGGTACAATTTTGAGGGCAATGCTGGGCTGATTTTGAGGGTCTGCAGGTGTGTAAAGCAAATCAATCAGATGAAGTCTATGGAGCAAAAGCAGTGAAATCCAATTGTACTACCTGAAACACTACCCTGTTAAAAAACAACTCTCTTCTTATTTTGTTACAAGAGCATTGAAAGTAAAATAAATTTCAGGAAGTTTTGTAAATAACAAGAAATGTAATTCTTCTTCTTCTGGCATGCTAAGTATTCAGCAACAAACTCCAAGGGGAAGAGGGAATTATGCAACCAGAGACTGAACTGAACATTTCATCAAACACTTGTATAGAAAAGGTATGGAATAGTTTAGTCTCTATAACAGTTGTAAGAGAATAAAATCACTAACTACTTCTTCTTATTCCTGATTGGTTTGAGCCCTCCATGAAACAAATTATTTTTGATGAATTAATGATAGATTTAGGAGAATAAATTTAATGGCCAGCAGTTGAATTTGTCTGTTTAAAGCTTAAAAGCTTCACTGGATCGCCCTGCAACTCAATAACTGAAAACACTTCTGTATTTTTCATCATTGGTTTGGTTTTAAACAAAATTCTTCTGTAAGACCATAATGTGTAACCAGAAGATGACAAAATGACACTACGATTCAAAAACATGTCAGGGAGATGTTAAAGTAGTTGCTAGACCAATGCTGACAAACAATTCAAAACTAACAGGTGCAGTTCTGTAAAAAATAAAACTGGGTATTTAATCTACAGTAATTCAATGGTAGCTAATACTTGATACGTATTCCAGTGTTGAAAACAGAGCAAAGTGCTGTAGGATTTAAGATTGGTTTATGACAAATCCAGCTCAAGAAGGTGAAATTTTTAATTCAGGCATCATTCACTCCAAAGATTTTAGCACGAGTTCACTGGGAGGGACGTGGCCATATTCTCTTTTTTGTGTGAGTTTAGGTAATGTTCATGTGTTTACAATCAAACAGACCTTCCATTGCCCATGATGTAACTCACTGACAGCAAAAAAATTATTCATGCTTCTTTTCATATCAGGCGATGGTGGCAGGAAGGAGAGAACATGCTTGTGTAACATTGTTTCCATAGGGGTAAATTCTCTGAAGAGAAAGCATCAGCAACTGCAATGGAAGGGCAGACATGGTCCGTTCAATTGCCTCAGGGTGGCCACTGCAATCTTCAGTCACTTGGTGGGAGAACCTTCTCTGTGAAGCAGCTATGGCATCTCGGGGACCGGACGTTTCTGTTTCAAAGTGTCAATGAGGGACAAGACTCCTCTTTTCACGTTGGTCGTGACTCTCCTGGTCACTGAGTCTGCGGGCGGCGGGGGTGGCCGGACTTTCTGTGAAGGAGGTCTGGCTACCAAGCACTTCTGATACCGTAACTGCAACAGAGCAAAGCCACTCTGTAACCATTTCTGGAGCAAGTAACTTCACTGACCCTTTCAAAAACACTTCTATATTTTCTCATTAGTCAAACATCTGCTTTGGCTGTGACAAAAAGCTCAGCTGAAGTTAATTGGAAATTGGTCTGTCAATGTTTGGGCAGAAACTGTCCATTAGCACACAACAAATATGGGTATAAATCATATAAATACCCATTTGAAAACTGAAAAGTAAGTTTTCTGGGTTCAGTTACTCTTGAAAAAGGATTATTTTCTGGATTTCGAAACATGAATACAAGCAAAATGTTTTTTTGGCATTAGATAATTTGTGTAGTGAAAGAAAATATTTCTAATTTACATAGATGCTGCAGAGGTTAGGAGAGAAAATAATTAAGAGTAGGCATTAATAAAGAGTAAGGCATTGTTCACTAAGCTGGTGTTTCAAACATTAAAATGTTTGGATTTTAATCGATTAAATATATAATAATATTAATTCCTATTTCTATCTTTCTTTTCTCTGCCTTGAAATGAATATAACTACAAATTTGAAAAAGTGCTAATTTATGGAGGCAGCGAAAATCTAAAGTGCTATTAGATGCCTTTGAAGAAGGTTACTTACCATACAAGCAGCCTGAACAGCTTCTGATACATTGCCTGCGTTAGGTTCACACCAAAAAACATGGCACTCAAAGTGCTGGTTTCCTGTGTCCATAATGAAGGCAAAGGTGTGGATGTCCTTGCCTACTCCCATGAAGGACAGGAACCGCACACGACACTCCACCATGACCTCCTCTTCATTCTGCTCAGGAACCAAAGGGTTGAGCATTACTACTGGATGCTCTGTGGAACTTTCAGGTTTGATTAAATGGGAGGATATCCTGATACATTATTGTCATTCCTTCTTATCTGTATGACCCAAGCATGCTCAGGCCTGGGCTGGATCTCCTCCTCTAAGCTGTCACTGAGGCTTTGAGCATCACCACAAAATTTTAAAATGTTGTACACTTTGGAAGCTGCTTGTTTTGTGAAGAAACCAACAACATGGGTACACGGGTATAATGACTCCAAAATATGCTCCCCTATCACTGGTATGTTATAGAGAAGTTGGTTTAGTACATCATCAAAAGACATATATAAAATATAGCATTAGTAAGTCTCACTGTATTAAGCTCTATGGAAAATGCTCTACATTTCTTCTGTAACACAGATTTTTATATTGCTCTTGGCTCCCATACCAAGAGTAAGGCAAATGCAGTTTGGAATTTAGGATTGCTACTACTTTGGGCTTAACCTACAACATATTACACTCAAAATTCCTAGAAAGGAAAACACTGAATTTAATTATCCAATGAATATTTATGGTAATTTATTTCTGAGAACATGCTTGGAATGCTAAATAAAATGGAAGCTGATATAAGCAGTAAGAGCCACTGCAGATTCTGGAAAGAAATAAAATGCAAAATAAGCAAATGAATTTTAGTTTAAATTAACCCTACTAGCATTTCTGTGTTCCTGGATTTCAACACTCATACTATTTTAATTGTGTTTTAAGCAACACAGTCTGCCTTACTCTTTCATTGATGACTGTGACAGTAGCATCAGCAACGTTCATGGTAACTGGCAACCAGTCATCTTTGCTAGAGGAAGCCATTAGACTTTCAATGGCACTGTTCAGAGTATCCATTCCTAAAAAAGAATAAAATGCAACACTGAAAAATAATATATATATAAAAAACAACAGATTTTTTTATCTTTACACAGCAGCATAGAAAACATTGTTTTGGATTCCTTATTAAAATTAATTTGATAATGGAAGAAGGTATTATGAAGTTGTATTTCTCCACCTGGAAGAGCAAAGCAGGTGCCTCTGGCTTACAAAAAACCAGGATAGCATCTTGTTTAGCTTTTGTATTGTTTCAGTTCTCTAGGGCCCTTCTCATTAGTAGCAGAGCTCGTATTCAGAAAAAGCTGTAGAAAGAAACTCTGCCTTCTTGGCAGCTCCTAAAATACCCTGTTTGCAAAACAAATGTTCATGTGACGCCCTGAATATTGGATGTCTTCATGCCTGATTCGTGTGACTGAAACAGAAGAGGTGCTACCTTCCAGAAGTCATGCACTGGCAGTTGATGAGCCATTAGAGTTTAAGCAAGGAACTTTGGAATTCACTTAAGTGTTACATACCCACAGGTTTTGCTACAGGTAGCATGCCCAGGTACTGGACGTGAAACTTCTGCACCAGTTCTGTCTTTGGTGTTGGGAAATCTACTGCATGGGAACAAAAGTCAATTTCTATTAATCAGCATTCACAGAAAAAAAAAGCACTTTTATTTCATCAATAACATAAAACTGTTTACTCATTAATTGTACTCTGAAGGTATTGCATTGATTTAAGGAAATTTTTATTCCTTCTAACAAGAACAAGCCTCAATAATTTCTAAAGCAATTTTTGGTCTATGCTAAGCATAGAATCACATTATAATGCTGGCATATTAAAACACAGAAAATATGGGTCTCTGAGATGTATAGACCTAAGTTTCACTACAACAACTATGTAAAATCTGTAATCTACTTTAATACCATCCTTGCTAACATGTTAAACACAGTCTCCAAGTAATCAATACTACTGCCTGAACAGTACACATTACACAGACCATTGCACAAACTGATTAATGGATTAGGAGCAAGATATTCAGTACAAACTGGTGGATCTAGAGGCATATAATTTGCTATAAAGCTAATACAAAGTATATTTGTTCTCCTGGAATAGTTTCAAAACAGCAGCTACTAAGATATGACAACAGCACACAAAGGCAACTTCCTTCTACCATGCAGTAAAGTCTGCAAAAGCTGGATGACATCCCAGCACTTGCACCCTTGCCTCAGAAGTTGCTAAAATAGATGCTGAAACCTATGAGGAGTACTCCGATGGCACTTCTGAATCCAGTGAGTAACTGGAGTATATTCTGGTTTTAAGGAAGATTTGGCCAACTGGTGCAGTCTCAAGTCAGGAGGTATTTTGATTTGAGAAAGACAATATCCTGAGTAGCCACAAATAAGTATGACTGTGTTTGAAACACTTGAATTTCAAAATAAAAGAGGAAATGCACAAGTTGACGTAACTGAGCAGGACTCCATAACTGTCACCATAACCTAGAAAAATACTTAAAGTAATACAGGAACAGATTACAATCAGTCAGATACATTATAGATTAATGATATAATAGATTATATTACAGATACATCAGGAATACACTCCTGACTTCTCCACCCAGCATGCTCCATTTTTGTCAAAATCTGCATCAGAAACAACACTTATCTAAACCAGGACCATCCTGAGGATACAAGCTGTAACACACAGTACCTTGCAGAGGAACATCAAGGGTGACATTTGTCCTGTCTTGCAAGGAGCTGCAAGCCATAGCTTTAGCATTTTTCCGTTCAGCCATAATCTGAAGAAGACAGTGATAATGAAGCATTTAAAAAAATATAGCACAGCAGCAACTACAATCTACTCCTTTTTCAACCCTATTTCTGAAATCTGAAATAAGTAAGAGGGTACATGACTAAGCAGGTTATTCTTTTTAAATAACAATTTTAACAGTTAATAATTTTAAGGTTAGCAACTGTTTTTCTGTGTCCTGCAGGATAATACCATTGAATAACACCATTCAAACAAGGTCTGATTTATTTATGGAGTTTAACATCATTGTTTATTACTAATTGAGCCTCTGTGTTCTTTCCCCATTTTGAACCTGCAGCTTCTTTATTATTCAGGAAAGCCTTTGGCCTCTATACACACTTGTCAAATCAAAGGCACATATCCTCCTCCTCTAATCTAAATGCCCAGTCTCCCATAATTCCCATGCATTTGCATCCTTTCCCTTACAAATTCTCTACACTCTTTCTTGTTGCCAGTTATATAAACAAAACTGGCACTGCAAACAACTGCTGATTACATGTATAAGGCTCAGGGACCTCTGAACAGACAAATGCAAGTGATTTTAAATCCACTTGCCTTTGAGCAGATTTCGTGTAAACTTGTAGCAATGGCTTTTGCAGGTGTGTCACATCGAAACACATGACATTTCAGAATTCTGGTGTCCTTGTCTCTTGCCACGTAAGCAAAGTCTCTGTGTAAACAAGATAAATGGACACATTAGAAACATGCTAAACATTAAAATCAGTTGTATTTCCAAAACTGCAAGTCCTACTTCAGCTTAACAGGTGTATATCTCAGCTCTTAAGGTACAAAATACATACCTTTGACAAAGCAGGTCTACAAACGTAGTAAACTGCTTACCCATGAAACATGTATCTAATCTATATAATTCAAAACCTTAATTTATATAATTCAAAAGCTCATTATGGTTTCCTAACCATGCAACTTACTCAAGTTACAACCTGTAATTCCAAATGCAATTGTAAATAAACAGCAAAATTTACTCAAATATGTTACTGAAGATGAAGCAGAGAGAGAATTACATATTAAGACAGAATCCATATGCAGCTCTTAACTGCTAAAAAACCCCAAGAAACAGCATACAACACTCTAGTCAGAGAAAAAGCATATTTCAAAGGACTTTATAAAGTGTTTAAAATATGCAGATAGTAATTAGAGATCTGGTTGCAAAAGGGAGATGTGAACCTGCTGAGCTTTGCTCAGACTAATTGCCCTAAATTTCTGACCTTATTTTTTCAAAAGTTAAATAAAGCTGCCCTACAAAAGGGATTTTTGCACTGTACTGGCTAGTCACCACAGCACAGTACAGCCTTCTAGCACAGATAAAGGAAGTGCCATGACTAGGTTTATTTGTTCTCAGGCTGCTTAGGAGTTGGAGCTCTTCTGAGACAGTCCAAGTGATACAACTGAGCCAGGAAGAAGCCTGGCTTTGCCCAGCTGCCATCCTTGCTGTACCAGCCTCTCTTTGCTGGTCTTGCACCTCTGCTTTTTCATGTCCTCCAAGCAACCACAGCTCATTCCTACTTCGTGACCCTCTTGCTACCCTTCAGATTTCTCTGGACTTTGCTCCAGTCTCTTATGCCTGAAGTCTCTTTTCAGTGTCTTTCTGTTTTACACATAAATAATTACCAGCAAAGCTCTCAGTGGTGAAGAGATAGGAGGGATATTCCTAAGCCACAGGCCTAGTATAAACTAAAGTATTTCTGTATATATAAGTCTGTAAATATTCTGAGCAGGGTTTAATGTAGCAGGGATGGCCAATTTTAAAATTCATTTTAAATGCTCCATGAATTGAAGAATTTTACACTGAAGCTATCCAGGGAGAATCAGAGACTGTGGCAAATGGATTGCTGCCCTTCCTGCTCTGTACAAGACACAGACCCTGTCCTGCAGTTAACTACTGTGCCTGTACCTCATTGAATGGCAGATTTTGCTCTTCATGAGCCCTTGCAATATAAGGGCTGCTCAGTAATAGGTACAGGTGGTTGCTCCATCTAAGTGCTTTGCAACCTGAAGCCTGATGAATAATATTTTAAAAAATCCCAAGCCACATAAAACTGTCAGAGCATGAGATCTGAAAGCAATTCCACATGACAGAACCAAGCAGAAACACAGTGGAGCTGGGGGCCCCTCTCCACCCCCCTGCATGCAGTGGTGGCACACATCAGGGCACAGGAGGCAGTGGGGCAGCACATTCCCCCTGAGCCCTTCCTGCATGGAGAATGGGCTGCACTGGCTGTCTCTGGCTGCAGCACTGCCCTGGCAGCATGTGAGACACAGGAATCCTTTGGGACAGCTTTATCCAGCTGATGGTGACCTGCAGGAAAAATCACACAGCAATAACCAGGAAGGTGCTGTCTATTACAGAAGATGCTCCAAGGCTTCCTCCCCAAGTCCCTTGGCCACAAGAGCTTTTTGCATGTTGTTCCTTTTTTCTGCACTGCAAGATGCTGAGTTTCAGCTGGAATCTTGCTCCTGGAAAAAGACTGGTGCTTTTGGCTCATCTGAACATGTGCCAAGCCTTGCTTTAGAATGGTTTCCTCCTCACTTAACTCATCAAAAGCAGGCTGGAGACTCCTAGCTGGACTCCAGGAGAAGAGGGTATGGATCACCTGCAGCCTATGAAAAACTTGCGGCTTAGGGAAAAAACATCAAACAAGGTGCCATATAAAAACCCTCTGGGATTGGTGGTGGGTGTTAGGAAGGAGCTGCCAGGACCTGGCCCACACCTCAGTGCTGCATGCAAGGCTTGTGTCCTGCCCCTCCAGCACCTGGTCCTGCAGCCCCTGTAAATATTTCTGCTTGTGATGGTATGCAGTCATAAACAAGGCTGTGTAACACAATTACAGAAGAAAATGAAACACCAGCCAGTAGAGCAGTTTCAAGTACTGGGAGCTAATAAAACCCTGGTGGTGGTGTTGCAGCCTCACACACCTGAGTTTCACTTTAAGTACCTGAACAGCTTGAACAAAGTAAACCAGCTAATCACACTCATGGACTGTGAAAATACATAGAGCTTTAGATGATCAGGGCCTGCATCTACTGAGACAAAGTATGAAATGTGAATTCTTCTAAACCTGTGGTACCACATCACACTCAACCCTGCCAGCACCATCTGTTTTCCAATCATCAATCAAAATTAGCACACAAACCATCCTTCCCCCTCGTGGCAGTGCACAGACAGTACCACTGATGCCATGAATTCATGGAAGTCACCCAGATGCTCGCACAAGTGGCCCTACATGGCAGCCCAGCAGCCAAGATCTGGAGATGGGCACTGGCTGGTGGCAGCTGGCTCCTCCACTGCCAGCAGGAGCCTTGCTTCAGGCATTTCTAGGCACCCAGAGAGCAGAGCTCCATGGTTTGGCTTGGAGAAGAAAGGCATGGCTTTCTGAGGATTTCAGAGTATCTGCTTCCTACAGTAACAATAAAACTTAGGAAAAGTTTTGTGTTTCCCTACACTGGACCACAATGGAACAGCTTCTTTTTTGTCCAAAGCCTTGAATCCCAAGTAAGGCAGAAGACCAGTCTCTGATTCTTTCTCCACTTCAGATCCCTTCTGGGTTGCTTCATCTATAAACCTTCATTTGACTGCAGCTCACTTGAAGCTGATTAACATTTAAGTGAGATTTATGTGCAACAGGCCCCTGGGATAATGAAGAAGTGCTGAGCAACGTGTTTGCAATAGAAATTTATGGAAAAGGGCAAATGCCTCCTCTCTTACCACTCCCCTATCTTTGCATTCTGCTAGGAAAACAAGGAAAAAAAGAAATGAAAAAGCCATTACAAAGCCCACAGCTGGTCAGAGAGCCAGCACAGGTTAACATCACATCTCCTTCAGCTGGCTGAGTCTCTGTCTCCACAGGGGTGTGCACATGAAATCAGTGGGATCTGAATGGCAGCTCCTAGTAAAATTTCATTCCATGTCAGTGGGGAGAGCAGCAAGGTGTTTAGTGGGAGAATGATGTTGCAAACAAAGCTGTATACTCTCGAAATTTTATAACAGAAGTGCAACACTTCAATTGATACAGGATTATAAAGAAGTGCTGCATAGAAGGTAATTCAAAATTTTTTAAATATAATTTGCACACTACATCATCCACTAATAACTTTCCAGTTATAGGAACTGTATATAAATCAGTAATCTGGACAAAAGCTAGAAAAACAAAAGAGTAGATAAGAATTACTTTGTGCAAGACTGGGTAAGACTGGTTCTGCTGAACAGTTAAAATTTTGTAGTAATTTATTTTGAAAGAATACAGAAATAGAGAAAGACATTTTAAAAAGCAATTTTGAGAGTTGAAAAGACAATGTAAGGTGCTAAGTAGAAGGGAATTAAATCTCTATTTGCTCTTTTACTCTCTTTAATTGGCAAATGGCTACAGTCATTGACTAAACCTTAGATAATCATACCTATTTAACACCTGGCTAAGCATCACTTAGCTGCTCAACCTTGGATGAATATAATCACATTAAAAGCAATTTATGCTAATGCTGTCCTGTTTGAGTAGCAGTTATAACCATTTGCCACTATTAGGCTAAACTCCTAGGAGGCATCCCAATTAAGCACAGCCTAGAAGAGTAGCACATCCTCCATTACCTTCTCACATGAAACTCATTTCTTCAAAAGACTGTAGAGGAATGTAGAATTGCATTAATCCTTTCGGTTAAAAACCCCTAACATTCTAGCCTTAAAGTATGAAATACAATTTTTTACTCTTCTCAATAAAATTGAATTGCTGCTATTTAAAACACCTACATTAAAATGACACACATGCAGGAAAATGTACATTTCCTTCCAGATTTATGTATTACATATTGTAACAAGAATCCTTGAACCACAAAATTATATTCTCTGTGTTTGTCTTAAAATTGATTGAAATTCATCCAGAACAGCCTAGAGGAGGTGATTTCTCTGTACTGGTGTACAGACTTCTGTGACTGCAGGGTCAGGGAACAGATACCCCAGGCTGTGGGGAAATCATCTCCTGAGCCTGTAACTCCCAGGCTTCACTTTGCTTTCCTGCAAACAGCTCACCAGGGACTTATGAAAGCAGGAAGCACAAAAGGGAGAGCAGCCACCTCTATTGCAGAGCAGGGTCAGAGGCACCTGGCAGGGGGCTGCCATTCCCTGTCAAGGCTTGAATGTCCATGGGAGCAGAGGAGGAGAAAAGCAAGAGAAGGGAGAGGAGGCAGGTGATAAAAGCAGGTAAATATAATGCCATCAAGACCATCTTCAGGTGGGTTTTTCCATGACACAAATATTCTAGTATCATAAATGGCTGAGATGATGAGGTGCAAGAAACCCTGCAGTAACATGTATGTTAGAAATTACAGATCCTCTGCATTAACATTTCAAGCTTTTTATCCAGGCTTCTTGTTCACATAGGAGAATGGCTTATGGCTGAAATAATGTTTGTGACTCTGTTCAGTTCACTTGTCTTTTTATTATGGTCCCACCAAGGAACTTGCAAAGTTAGGGAGAAAAAATCCAAAGGTAAGAAAATTATAATTAGATGAAACAAGCAGCATTCAAAAACACTGCAAAATATGTTTGCAAAAGATTTACTGAGGACCTTTCAACTACCAGACAGATACCAAGTGAAACCACTGCTTCCCTTCCACCTGTTCCAAATGAAACTCATAGCCCCTTCTCCAGGTGAATATACAGCCAACACTGTGGAATCAAATCCTGGAGGAGGAAGAAAAATAACTATTCCTAAGAGTCTTCTCCTTCCCATTTCTGTTAGACAGCAGCCACATGTACTCTTCTCCCCTCAGTGATGAGAGCTGGAAGTGATGTGGGGGAGAAAGAATTTTCCCTGTGTTTCTGACAGTTGCTGGAAATCCTAAACACACATTAAAACCTTCTCTTTTTCTTCACTCCAAGTGCTTCACCTCACAGAGCTCCTCCACCTCTTCAGCTACTCTCCAGCTACAGCACACTTGGCCACCATGACATTACCCTGGTGATGAATTTTGGATCCAAGCAGTTAAAATGCCCTCCCCAAGAAGAGGGAGGGAGACTTTTGGGATGCTTTTCTTATTTTAGTTTTTACACAATTTGAAAATTGATTTCAAAACATCAGTTCTGCATTTTAAAAAATTCTCCTCAAATGGTCTGGCATTCACAGAGTGTAGCTTGTTTTTCTAATTCAAGCATAAAGTTTGTAGGGCAAATTATCCCCTGCTGAAAGGCTGCTTGCCTCGTTCCTTGATAATGTCACTTGCTAACTCTGAAGGAGGAGCTATGGCTACTTTGTGTGATTCTCAGAGGCTTTAATCTGGCAGCTCTAAAACTCACAGCTGCAGGGTTTTCTTTGATGTCTTATCATTGCCACAGTTCTGTGTGCTTCCAAAATTTGTTCAAACCCTCTCAGAGCTGATAGGGCTGATACGCAGCTCAGCCCTTCAGAGCCCAGCACTTCCAAGCCTGAAGCATTTGCATGACTTTCACTCCAATTTCCTTCCTGCAGCCTGATGCTTAGGCAGCTGCAAAAGCTGGTCCCAGATGGGCTTTCAGGGTCTCAGTGCTGCCTGCCACCTCCTCCTGTGCCCAGGGGACAGGAGCCCTGCCAGCCTCACCACTGCCTCACTAGCATGCAAGGTGGCTCTGAGATGTTACAAAGCATTTCCCTCTCTACACCAAGGGTTTTATTCTATTCCTGCAAAGGGCCACAGGTTTGCATCAGCTGGAGTCATGGCAAAGTGCAATTCTCCAGATCCATGAGCTCTGTTAGCACAGAGACAACAGTACAGATTGTACAGCTTAAATCTATGTCCCATGGTGGTCCTCCTTCCCAGGCTCAGCTCACAATCTCACGGCCAAAGCACCACCATCATGGCAAGGAGGACAGTCTGTCCCATGTGCCATGGTCACCACCAAGGGGGTGCCCTGGGAACTGATCTCCTGCAGGGCTGGCAGCCCAAGGAGCCATACAGACACCAGTATGTCACAGGCAGCTGGGGCCTGGGGCCAGACAGGGATTGCTGCTGCTCACCCACTGCTAGACAGGCATGGCAGACTCAAAAGTCAATCAGAGGCTCAGAGCTCTGCTTGTTTTATAGATGGATTGAACAAAGACAGAACTTCTGGGACAGATCTTATGAAAAATCACTGGCCACTGACTTGGTCAACAAAGATTTTTCAGGGTGTTATGTTGGTATTTTCCTTAAGTACTTCACAATAATTTTGAAATGTGCATGGGCAGGAGGGTGCCTTCCTACCCTTGTGCAGCAGTTTTCAAAGAAAAGGCACAGAAATGAGATAGTTTGTCAAGGCCATTATAGGTGCTGCTTTTCCCTGGAAGCATTGTAAAGTGGTGCTTTAACTCCTCACGATGGCCAGCATGATGAATCCTGAATTCCCTTTAAGTAAATGAATGTGTTATTATGCCTGTGAACCTCTGAACAGCCTCTTTGCAGCAGATCCTGTAAATTTGACTTTGACAAATTAGTATTTAGATATTTTTGACAATGCTTCTGTCTTCCAGGTCTAATTGGAAGACATGGGCTTTTGTTTAAAAGGAATATTTAAAGATTTAATGAAGAGATACATCAAGTTGAGATGCTCAAAGCTCTATAACAGATTTAACTGAAGACAGAAGACTACAGCAGAATAGTTAATTTCTCCAGTGTGATTTGTTTTATAAGCAAGGCTTCCTAGCTCTCCTTTGTTCTTTATTATTCAGACAGAGAACACAGCAGTTGTGCACAGACACTACACACCAATCTGCTTGAAGCACACTTTTGCCAGTGCTAGGCTGGAAGGATCACTGCTCTCCACATGCATGAAACCTACATTAGACTGCAAAGCCATAATCAAGAAAGTTCAAATATTTCCCTAGGCCAACACTGCCTGAAGAATTGATTAAAAAAAGTCAGGTCTGGAAACCATTCTCATTATATTCCACAAAGCAAACATGAGAAATGGTCTGCATCTCTAAACCACATTCCTTCCACCCAGTCCCACTTTCAAGATTTTGCAATTTAGAAGAGCAAACAAACCCCAAATCTCATCTGAGGGATGCAATTCTATTGCTAAGAGCCTTTGGAGTGGCTGCAGCCCTTGTGCTGCAAAGCACCTGACTACAATGCCTTAGTGTCTGTGCTGCCATGAAACAGGAAGCATTGTGAGGAATTCCAAACGATCCCTTTGTACATCCAAACAAATCAAACCACTGGGGACAACTTTTCTTCAAACTTAAAATACAGGCAAGCAACCCAGACAGACTGGAAACAAATACCAAAGTAGAAAATAAACATTTACTTTTTCAAATCTTGCTAAACTTAGCTGTGAAATCCCCTGCTCTCAGGATCATGTTTTTTCAATTTTTTAAATAAAAGCTGAGGTTTTAACACTGTCTTGCATTTCACATCATAATCTGAATTTAATCCCAGGACCAGAAGCAAATACTAAAACCCACTGCACTGCATGATTTTAAACTGTTCTATTATTAGAGGGTTTGGGGCCTGAGGAAAAAAAATAAACCCAAAACAACCAACAGCCAGTATCAACTGGACAATTCTGTTAACAGCAAATTGAAAAGGTGACAGATATGAATTTACTCACTTCAGTTGAGCTTCTGTTCGCTGATACAAGAAACCAATACAACATTTTTCAGTGCACACCAGAAGGATAAACACAAAAATGGAAAAATGAAAATAATTTACCTCTCTCTGAATCCAGGGAAGCATGAAGAAACAGAAAGAGCAAGTTAGAAAGCACTCAAGCAGACAGAGGTCCAGCATATGATAAGAGAGGGTAGCTGAAAAGTGCTGCACATGTATCATACACTGTTTGTTTGTAGCACAGCATTTCTAAGCATACGGCCACTATTTCCTCTCTACCTTTTTTTCATTGAATCTTGTTGCTCTGAAGTTTGTATTGTAAACATGCAATGAAGCCAACAGGCATCAGCTGAATTCAGCAAGGCAGTGCAGACATATCAATGGTGGGAGGTAATAAAGCTTAAAATACGACACAGAAGTCTGGGAAGTAGTATGCAGAAAGTATAAATAGACACAGAAAGTGCATGAACCTTCCTTCTTCCAAAATAACACCTTCTACAGCAGACACTGACAAAAGAAACAAGAATAATTCTTTAGGTGGTGCAAAACCTTACACTGTTTAAACTCAAAGAGTAGAAAGCAGGTTGTGCAAACTTTACATTGTTTAAACTCAAAGAGAAGAAAGATTGTCATCAGTTTTATAAATGTCTCTTCCAAATGCTCATGCCCCAAGGTCACCTGGGGTACTCTGAAAGTTGCACCCTGAAGAAGTGACAGCTTGGGGAACAGCCTTCCACAAGCACTGAACTGAAGCCAGGATGTATAAAAACACCACACACCTTCCTTTCTAAAACACTTCAGCAATCACTAACTTTGGTGTGACTTAACCAACATCCCTTTGAGAAGGCAGACAGGAGAGGCAAAAGCTTCCCTGGCTGGTGGCTGCCCTCTCCCTGCCCCCAGAGCTGCTCTGCCTGCCTCCTGAAGGCCTGAGGAGGCTCCGTGCAGGTGCTGGCACCTCCCACAGCCTGCAGCCCTCCAGGTCATGGCAGCCACCAGGAAACCCTGCCAGGGACATGGGTTGTGCTTCTGGAGCTTGTCCTGGGAGGAAGGCACAGCTCCCTTGTGACCATGGTCACAAGGGTTTTCAGGGTGAAGAAGAGACGAGAATGTTGACTCCATGATCAGAAGGCTTGATTTATTATTTTATGATATATGTTACATTAAGACTATACTAAAAAGAAATAGAAAGGAAAAGGTTTCTTCAGAAGCTAGCTAAGCTAAGAATAGACAAGAATGAATAACAAAGATCTGTGTCTCAGACAGAGAGCAAGAGCCAGCTCTGCCATGAGTGGTCAGGAAATCCAAACACCCACAGGAGACCAATCATGGCTCTACCTGTTGCATTCCACAGCAGCAGATAACCATTGTTTACTTTGGTTGCTGAAACTGCAGCTTCTCACAAGGAAAAATCCTAAGAAAGGATTTTTCATGAAAGATGTCTGCAACACTCCCTGGGATATTACCACAAAGGGCTGGCTGGGCTGGGGCAAGGACGTGGCTGCTGCCTGATTCTGTGCACCTCTCCCTAAACACTGGACATCACCCTATGCAAGGCACAGTGTCTCTACAGGGAAAATGGCCATTCTCAGGAGAGCTACTTAGTCCTGCTCTCCCACTCCTGCCTCCTCCATGCACCTCACAACTTCCCTTTTCTAAGAAGGGCTTATCTCTAGTGAGCATCACAGCATGGTTCATGCACTGTGTGCAAAAATGTGGGACCCTACATCATTCCAGCTTGTAACTGACTCTGGGGAAAAAAAGGAAAAAAAAAAAAGAAGTGGAGTAGAAAAATCATCATGTAGCAAGTAATAAGGCTAGGATTAAAGTCAGATCACACTGAAGGGAAGGGATCCAATTCCCATTAGGCATCTCATGTCAACAAGCTTGCAGCAATTGATCTGTTGCTTAGAAATGGCTTAGTGAATAGATCTGGAATAAACAGAAGTTTTCTAAGGCAGGTTTTAGCTAAACGTGCATATGGTTCCCTAATTCATCTGTCCAAAATGGATGTGTATGCATGCAACTAGAGATTTAATTTTTTTCTCATGTTGAGATGAAACCTCTCCTGTTGCACTTTGTAGCCACTGTCCCTTGCAATAATCTCCATGTGGCTCCTTGTGACCAACAGGAATTCACTGCAACCACCTCTCCATGGACATGTCAGAGCTCCATCACAGGAGGTTTCACTTGACAGGGTGCTAGACTATTTAATTTAGGCTCCCCTTCCCATAAATGGCTGGATCAGATGGTCTTTTCACATTCCTTCCAATCTGGGTTGTTCTACGGTTCTATGAAAGCAGCCAAGTTGGAAAAAATATCTGTATTTACAAATGTAATGGACTTTCCCAGAACTTTTACAACAGAAGCATGAAACTTAGTTTTGTTGTAAAGAAGAAACACATGGTGCCCTGCTCCACCCCTGTCACACACTGACCTGGGAGTTTCCCCTTTTCAATATCCAGGGGTGACCAGTGTGGATCTCCCCAGCCAAAACCCCACTCACTCCTTTGCTTCAGCTCCATGGGCTTTCTGCTGGGCTTTGCAGAATCAGCAAGCACTTCAACTATTGCTAACATTTTCTAAAACAAAGGGTTAAAATCTCAACATTGCAAATATTGGAAGTCTTTCAAATCTAAACACCATTAATACCATATGCCAGTGTAAATATGAAAATCAGAATCAAAAAAGTAGTATCACATTCACTTTCTGAGAAAACAGTGTTTCTAGGTAGTATGAAAAGTAAACATTTATGATTTTCTTTGTCCATTAATCACTGCCTTTATATGAAGTAGACAAACAGAGAATTCCATCTCTCAGAAAAAGCCTTATACTGGAGGAACTGTCCTGTAACTTAGACACAACATACTGAGGGGAGGACAGGAAAAGGAATGCCTTAGAGACAAAACATGACCTGCTGGAGCAAACTCTGAAAGGGAGATCTGTTAATTCCCCAATTGTTATGCAAGATACAACTGGACAGAACAATCACCACTGCAGCTGCCAGCCCAGAGAAAAGAGCACTGAAGGAAATTCAGGAAGGTGAGAGAAAAACAAGCAGCTGAGCTGCTGGACTTCCTCAGGCATGGAGAAATGAGTGGGGATCTGGCTGCCATGGCATGCATATGAATCAGGGGAGGCTACCTCCTGCTTCTAACCAGTTAATTACAGCTTTGCAATTAAGCCAACAACTTCTCGTAGAGTGCCTTGTAATTCATTAATCATTTTCATACAAAAGACTATTTGCCTGTATTCTCTTTACATCCTAGTAGCTCAAATATGGTTGAATAATTTACCTTTAAACTTAATAAACAATTTTTTAAAAAACCACCCAAAGGCTAAAAAGTAGATACAGAAAGTTTCAGTTCAAGGGGCAGATTTTGTTTATTGCTCCAAGTGCCAGAAATGCTGCAAGAGCAGCTGCACAAGTGCTTCTGTTTGGTGCCCTATATATCCCTTTCCAAGCTGACTGAGGTAAAACAGGTCAAGCCAGAGCCTGCCAATAACCTGGGAAGACAATCCCCAAAAATTGTGTCAGGGCTGCTACACAGGATTTGAGATTCATTTCTGAGGGGAAAAGGCCAAGACCAAGAAGAACAGCCCATGACCTTCCATCCTGCAGAGGTGTGAGAAAGGAGTAACCCCTGAGAGGACACTGCCTTCCAGGGAAGGTGCTAACAGTCTCTTCCTCCCCATCACTTCTGCCAGGCTCATTATTCCAGGTTGTTTTCTGATTAGTGCCTTTAGGGACAGAGCATTGCAGGAAGGGCACCTGCCACCCTGATCCCTGCTTTTCTCCAGAGTCCCCATGCCCAGGGATGCAGTGGAGGCAGCAGACTTGTAGAGTGCTGTAACTGATGGGGCACTGCTTGAGTACAAGACCATTCCTTGTTTCAGTGCTAGGATTTGTACATAAGTGACTGATGCAAATCCTGGGGCCTGACACTGATGTGCAATGCCCTCCCCACAAGCAGAAGAGTGATGGAGATTTCACTGAGAGGTGAATGAACACCCTTTGACATGGTGCTCATGAGGTGCTCATCTGCACTTCTGCCTGCAAGTTTGGGCTCACCAATCCATGGAGAGTGACAAACTGGAGTGAGCCCAGCTGTGGGCAACCAAGGCTGTAGGAGCCATGCTTGTTTAGCTTGGAGATGAGGTGGGCTTGTTTAGCCTGGGGACAAGGAAATGGGACAGGATCTAATTAATGTGTCCCACTTGCTCATGGGAGGGTTTATAGAATAGAGCAAACCCAAGTCTCTTTGCCAAGTGAGTGGGTAAACCCAGAGATATATATTCTATGAGGCCTCTAAGAGGCTGTGCACTCTGCCCTTGGAGCCTTATAAATATCAACCTGAAGGGGCTCTGAGGTAATCCTGAACCCTGCCCAGGTGTGGGCAGGAGGCTGGTCTGGCTGACCTGTTGCAGTCTGTTCCAAGGCAACATTTTCCCCTGGCTCTGTAACAGAAGCACCTGCAAGCACAGATCTGAGATGTCTGTGCTGATGGACATGGTGATGCTGTGTTATGCAGATGACCAACCTATGGGACTGTCTCAGCAGGGAAGAAGGAAGCTGGCAGGGATGAAACCACATGCCCAAGAGCCTCAGCAGCTCAGGTGCCCCACACATCCAACCCTGTGGCAGGGACAGCAGGAGCTGTCCTGGCCTCCAAATACTCCACAGCTGCTACTGTTGTGTCTTCTGCTTCAACAAGGGCCACTGTAAGACTACAATGGGATGGAGAGCAAATCACACCAAAACACCTGAGAGGTTTTGGTTTTGTCACCTCCAAAAAGGTATTTAAGGATCAAGGTGATGTTCTCATGCTTGGATGATGTTTTAGTGTGGCACTGCACTGCACATAAGTCTGGAAAACATTAGGAGTTTAATCCCCTGTACCTGGCAGAGGTCTGCAGCCCAAGCATTTGTGACTGATGCATTCAGCTAACTTGTGAAGACAGGTTAACACTCCACACCTCTTCATTCCTGTAGCTTCCCCTGGAGTCTGGCATACTGCAACTTCCTCAGTTGTCTTTTTTAAGCAGATAAGGAAAAAAAAAAAAGGGCTGCCACTGCCATGTCTTAACTATACCATAAAGAGCTACAAAAGCCTGCCCTGCAACTTCCATGGTCCTTCAACATTTTCATATGGGACTACACAGACCAGCAGCAGCCCTGACCATCTCTCTTCCTAACAGATAACAACCAGTTGAAATGCCTTTGCTGTCAATTACCATACAGTTTTAATGGAGGAAAACATATTTAACTTGATTAAAAATTACAGTCCATTGCATGACCCTTTCATCTTTATTTACAGTTACAAGTATTTGCCTGAGCACATCCTCTGAGGCACAGAAGAGGTCCTATTCTGGTTCTCTAATTTGTAATTACAAAGTCTAGGAGCACTTAATGCAACAAAATCCCTACGTAAAATGTAGTCACACCTCAACAACACAACATGAAAAAATAAAGGAAACAACCTTAATTTCTGTGCATTTGAAAGCCTCCTGGTGCTTAGAGAATGATTATGTCTTTCACTTTTGTATGCAATGAGAAAAATAGTTTCTTTTAATGAAAGGAAAATAGCCGTGGTTTATGATTTTTCTAAGACTTTGGTACAGTTTTTTGTTTATTTTGTTTTGTTTGTTTGTGTATGGGTTTTTGCTTTTTGTTTTAGTTTGTTTGTTATTTGGTTTTGGTTGTCTTTTTTTTTAAGTAGTCCTTAAGCCTTTTGTCTCCCAACAAGTATGGAAATTGCAGACTATTCCAGCAGACTGGTCTTGAGTTTCTGGGTCCCTGCCATCACTAGGATGGAGACTGAGTAGAATTACAACTAATGCTTTCTGCATGAATCCCCTGTTATTGTGGGCCAGATTGTGCCATCAATTTTTAAGCAATTCTCCACTGGTAGCAAAGAAGAGCTCTGCTTAAAAATTGATGGCTTGATCTGGCATTCTGTTGCTAATTATATATTATGAAGCCTACTATAACCTAATCAGATTCTATTTTTAAAATAAAAAAAAATAGGCACCCTGACAAATCCACTTTTTCTAAAGATTAATTTTACTCTTAAAACCAGAAGAGTTTGTTTTTCAGTACAAACTTTCTGAATCAGTAAGCTCCACTTACCGGGGCTTTTGTTATTTTGTCAGGTATCAATGTGACATCTAGCTATGAACTATGAAAGTTTCATAGTTTGGTATCTGACAGCCAGGCTTGGTTCCTTGTTATTCTTAAGTCCTCTCCATGAATAAGCAACCTCAGGTCATTTTGCCATTCCTTCAGGGTTTCTCTCATCTGCACACACTCAGTGACTGAAAACCTGAGATTAAAGAGTGGGTGCACTTAGAGCACCCTGAAGCATGTGGCCAACCCAGGTGCCTCCTCTCCTGATGTAAACCAGAGACATCTTCCATAATACACTGCAGATCATTTCCCTCTCATGAGGACATGTTGGCTTGTTAGGGAAAACAAACACATTTCTGGAAGCACAAGAAGAATGTCAAACAGCAGGCCACCTTTCTCCCAGATCACTAGAGCACCATTTAAGATGGATGGATATTCCCAGGATGGTTGGATATTCCCAGGCCACCAGCAGTAGGACAAGAGGACACTGTCTTAAGCTGCACCAGGGGAGGTTTAGGTCGGACATTTAGGAAGAAGTTCTTCCCAGAAGGGGTGATTGGGCATTGGAATGGGCAGCCCAGGGAGGTGGTGGAGTCACTGTCCCTGGAGGTGTTTAAGGAAGGCCTGGATGTGGCACTCAGTGCCATGGTCTGGTTGACAAGGTGGTGTTGGGTCACAGCTTGGACTCAATGATCTCAGAAATCTTTTCCAACCTAACAGATTCTGTGATCTGTGATATAAGAATTTCTGGTTCAAGTTATTAAACAATTAAGTTCATGGTCAGGTTCAGGGGGTAGTGGTTGAAGTGATGGGTGGTTTGTTAGAGGGGGGATTTATTGATATGAATGACAGGAGTTTGGGTTGCTTGATTAGAGAGAAAATGAGTCATGAAGTAAGCATGATAAAAAATCAGGGGTTGGGGTTTAGTTGAGGCATATCATTAAGGAGGGGGCCCTCTCTTTCTTTAGTTTAAAAGGCTAATGCTGGTTCATGGCTTCTTAATGATTAGGATGATATTAGAGAGGATCAGCTTTCGAAGTTAGTGAGTGGGGTTAACTCGCTAAGCCACAAAAGTATTTCAAATTTAGGAAAATTCTTAAAACATATAAAGAAGGTTTTAATACCACATCAACACCAAAAAAAAAGGAAAAAGGTTATGTTGTTTCATTTGGCAGACACCGATAAAAGTTCTGGGACATGCCAGTTATTTTCTAATAGGTGGAAATGAAACAGAACACTTTTTACTGACTTGATATCCCTGATTTTTATAACTTTTAAATTTCAGAGCTGACCTATATTAACTTGATCAAGAGAATAAGGCTATCACAGCAAATTTAAGCTTGACAGTGCAGTTGAATCAATACTAGCACTCTAATATCAACTCTACAGAACTTTGTCCACTGTAACAGTTTTACTTCATGTCATGAAATACAGGAAACTGTGAATGATGAATCAGAAAGCCTTGCTGAATTCCCAACAGACTGCAACAATACAAGAAATACCACAGACCTTCAATACACACCTTGATTATCTAAAATACGAATTCAAATGGTTTGTTCTCCATCTACAACTGACCTATGTTTAAAATTTTTTCATAGAAAAGGTTTATGTATATACACCCACTTGTTGTAAAAGGGAAAACTAACCAGTACTTAAAAAAAGAAAAATTAAAACTAAAGAAAATCAACCAACCAAAAAAAAAAAAAACCCAAAAAAACCCCTTAAAAAAATATAACTAGTATTACATAAGAAAACCCCACTATCTTTCCCTTTCTCTCTTTTAAATTCTTATGAAAACAAATAGGTCACTTTTTACTGAGAAATGCTCCAGGGCTAAATAATGTTCTTTTCCTCACTCACAAGTTGTTATAATTACATTAACCACAAAGCAACAGCTACAAGGACGTAATTAAAGCCATAGTTTTAAAAGATAAAACAGATCATGTAGTCCCCTCATAGACTCAGCTATCCTTTAAGAAAGCAAAAATTACTGCACAGAACAGGGAGAGCAATGAGGCTCCATAACACGCAAGAAACCTAATTGAAGAGTGAAGCTGCTGAGTTTAAAGAAAAAGATAAATGTGCTTGTCTCTCTTCCTTCCCCATGCATCCAGCATAATAAGGAGTCAAAGCTATAGATCAATTAACAAATCAATGAAATTTCTCCTGCTGCAATTTCTTTGTAAATTCACATAGGATTAAGCAAGCATAGAGACCTCAAGGCAATAGATTACATTTAATCATGAAGTTTCCTCTTCTGTCAAAAGAGCTGCTAACCATTTCACTTCAGCTAAATATATTTGACATGCATGTATACCCACATAGAGTGGAATACTTTTGCCATTAAAGATGTTCATGCCTTTTGAAGATTTACACAGATTGTTCAATCTTCATTGTCAATTATGGGCTGAGAAAAGAAAGCCCAGACTGTCTAGCATGAAGTTAGCTGGGAATTAGCCATAAATAATCATACAGGTGGTGTATGTTGGGAGCAAAAACACGCAGAGCTTTCTTCGCTTTAGCAAACGAGATCTCTGCTGTTCTTAACTACAGCATCTTTTCATCCATTAACAGGAAAAACAAATTATCAGCCTCTACAGAATCAGGCTGGTCAGTATGCAGTCAGTAAGCACAGTCAGTTTAGGAACATGTAATTCTGGGCTGAACACAGTCCCCCAAACCTATTAATCATCAAGATCCATAGTTAGCTTACTGCTCAAATGAGGAACATCTGAAGGGATAAAGGAGAGGGAGAACAGCATCCAACACTTACCGCTCAGCACACAGTCCAGCATTTCTGCTACAGTGCTCTCCTGAAGCTTGGCAAGTGTCAGCTCAGGAGAAAAGAAATCTGACTTGCCTTTGTCACACTAGGAGCTGTAATTTGCCTTGCAGGCATCCACACAGTAGCTTCAGACTAATAGACCAGAGCTTTGAAAATACAGCTCAAGACAAAGGCTACACTAATGCAAAACTGTTGTCTGGGGGGGCGGAAGGGGGAAGGGCTGAGCTTTTTTCCTTGTCACTTTTTAAGTTTCTTACCTTTTCGTTGCAGCTAAGAGGAATTAAATGCCAAGCACGTCATACAGAACCCCCAAGTCAATAATCCCCATCTCCGGTAGTTGTATTTAGGCATCCGACGGTGCAGCGCACTTGATGCAGCCGCGTGTTTGTACTTCAGCGACGGGGGCCGAACACCCCGAGAACAGCAGCTCGTTCATTTTGCCGTGCACTGAGGCACACCATGGCAGCTCCCACTCACCCGGGCTGCGCCCGCTCCGTGTGCCGGCTCCAGCTGCCAGGGAGCGGGTGCTTCTCCCTGGAACCCGGCTCCACCAGGGGTGTGTCTGTTCCTCCCCTGCCATCCCCTCTGCCGCTCCCTGACCCGCAGCAGGGCTCTCTCCTCCTGCTACGCATTGTGTTTCTGGCCAGTAAACTCCAAAGATTAATCTTTTGTGACACAAGTAATCTTTCGGGGAAAGCTGAAGTGCACAGGGAGTCTGCCCCTCTCAATCTTGCAAAACCTCTGCAAAGCATTCACAACGTAGCTCTGTACTGCATGCAACAGAGAAAGTCTCCTTAAAAAGGCAACAAAGATTTACAGCTAAATAAAAAAATTCAGACACAAGTAACAACTACATTTACTTCAATGAAATTACATCTGCTTATGCTGGAAATGAGATTTTTCCTTGAGCTGTAAAAACAAACACAGCAAATAATTTGATTTTCCAGAACTGGCACATGCAGTAATAGTAAATCCAATTTAGAGGTGTTGCTTGCACTAAAGGTTCCTGAAGCACTAGTTTTTATCAAAACTCCCCATTAAATGTGCTCAATCAGCAACAAAGAGCTGCTTCTGGCAGGGACTGCATTTAAAATGTATCAGAGCTTAAACCCCATTCCAGGTTATTCAGCTTTCACAGCTACCTGCAGCATTGCACATCACTTCTCATTGCAGGGGGAAGACTGGGGGAAGGCAAATTCTGACCAAGGAACAACCCCAAGTTTGCAAGGACATGGGTCACCACCCTGCAAGTCACTCTTCTCCATCCGAGGGAGCTCCTCCCTCAAATGTGCCAGCAGAGCTGTCTGTGGGGTCACACCTGTGGTCTCCCAAGAAAAGGAGCCAACATGCAAATGCCCTCCAACAACTCTCTTTAAATTATCTGAGCCCAATCTGAGTGAAAGTAAAGTAAGGAACACGGCCATGGGTATTTCCACCAGCAGAGCTGAGAGGGTGAAAAGCAGTTAAGGACACTTTCCTGGCAGTCACTTCTCTCAGCCACACAGATGCATAAGGAGCAGGATGGTTTTTCACCATCTAAATACACCCTCAGAGTCTAGTGGGATGGATTCCTTCCTTCCTTTCCTCCAGCTTATCACCAACAAGGTTTGGCAGGACCAGTTATGCTCAAGCAACAACCTGTGCCTTCCCAAAAGCTTTCCACTGATTTCCAGGGAGTAACAGGAGGGAATTTAATAAACAAATCTGTTGATGCTGCCTAAGATAAAACAGTTCCAGCTCGTCCCTGGATGTGCTGAATGCCCAGCGCTAAGAAGAAATCAAAGCCATGGAATGATTTTTGCATTGACCAAGGAACTTCTCAAAAGTCTTGACACAAGTGTGGAATTCACATGTGGGGAAAGAAAGGGGCATTTTATGGACAAACGAAGTGGCACCTGAAACTGGCTAATGGGCTAAAATATAAACATATTACATTTATAATCCAGGTTCCAATATGCATTCAGTGTAATTTCTTTACATTTGAAAATGAGGACCGAATTGATTTTATAACTATTAACTATTACAACAACCCTCTTCATTGCTGCTGTCCTCTTTCAGTCTTGGTAAGGAGAATACAAGAGGGTATGGTAGCCTTCCAGCTGGCCAAACAACAGCACTCATGAAAACAATGTCAGACTTCTACTTAAAAGGCTTCTAAGGAGAGAAGCCAGATTTTGCCATTTTAATATGCTGGAACAGTTTGTGGGAGACAACTGCTCTTCTCTGATCATCCTTCAGTATGAAGAGAGAAAAAGAGATTCAGCAAAACTTTATAAACCTGTAAAAAAAAGTATAATTAAAACTAAATCTCAGTTTTCAAGTTATTAGTTGGCTTTTCAAAAAGTGAACTGGGGTTAAATTCTAATCCTGTGTAGGTTTTGATATTTTGTTAGATGCCACACTTTCTGCCTGTGCACCTGTCAGTAATGATATGGCTAGATATAAATGTGTTTCAAGGAATAACTTGCTCTGGTTGCAGCATTTCATGTTCCCTTGCCCCACACCCTCTGTTCCTCCAAGTTTGTTACTTCTAGTTGATATGTATGAAAAGGGCAACAGATTTACCTCTGCCACCAGATACAGAAAATCTCCCAGGGCTTGGCCAGCAGGCAGTTTCTGAAAATGAAAAACAATCTGAGCCAAATCTCTTCCCATTTGTGCATAAACAATTTGCTTAATAACTATAACTGTGTTGCTGTGGCAAAACTTAGCTTTATCAATTCTCAATCACACCCAAAACCATGAATCCAAACATGAATTAAAAATTTTAGTTATAGGCTTCAGGGTAATGGTGGTGGCATCTGGCTTTTGTTTTCTCCCAGTTTACTTGCACAAGTTTTATTCTGAAAATGAAAGGTAAAGCTCACACAGAAGTCTTCTTTCATGAACTGTATTGTAAAGAATAACTATCAATAAGCTTTGAGACCAGTCCTGGAAGTCACAGAACTCCCCACTGGATGCCAAGTTTGGCTGACAAGCTCTCCCTAGCAACAACTGCTACCAAAACCACAAAAAATTTTCCAGGACAAACACTACACTGAGTCCCATTTCCCACTGCCAGCCAGGCACTGTGAACTTACAGCCAAAACCCTTGGCAGGAAGGATCTTTGTACTGCAATTTACAGTACAAAGCAGGCTGCAGAACAAATAAGCTTACAGCAAGTAATGGGTCAAATTTACACTGACAAAAACATCACCAGCAGCCAGCCCTGGCAAGCTGAAAACAGCCCAGGGGAGCTCTCAGCTCATGAAGAGCTGACAAATTCAACTCCTGCACTGCCAAAAGTGCCAAATCAAGGTAGAGGGGGTGTTTTGGGGCATGCCTGGTATATAAATGACACCTGTGTGGTTCTAGGCTCTCCCAGCTATCCTGTGGTGCCCTCTCTCGGGTCCCCAGCTGGGGGCTGCCTCCCAGGCTGCTGTGCTCCTCACTGGGGATGAGGTTCAGCCAAGCTCATCATGAGGGAATGGGTAACACTGTAAAGAATCTGGGCAGATCTCCATGCACTTGGTAGCAATGAGGTGCCCAATTCTCTGGTTAAACTGCCAGTGAGCAGCAGGACACCTGAGTGAATGAAATTAGCTTATCCCCACAGGGGTGGGATCACGTTCTCCCTAAACTGATCAAATATTCCCATTGCATGGCCAGAAGCTGTATCTCACAGTGAAATACCAAGTATCCCAGCACACACAGCCCATGTAAGACCAGCAGAGCTATAGATGAGCTGAAGATACAAAAACAATCAGCATCTATCTGAGATCCTCATACTTATCCTGAGCATGTGGCAAGGACTGGATCCAAGGGTTTCCCATACACAAAGTTTTGAGGAAAAAAGAAAATTAGTTTATGAATATCCAACTTGGATTCAGGTTGCAGTTTGCTTCAGTTTGAGCAAAAGGAAAATTATATTATAGCAATATATTCATATTGTGAGGCCAAGAGTGTATTTTAGTCAGTCCTAGCAGCTGCACTCACACTGCTGGCTCACAGCTGTACCCTTGCAGTCCCTACACTTGAGGTAAAAGCCAGAGCAGGTTTGCATCCCAGCTCGTGCTACTGCAGCACTCAAAAGCTCCACTTCTGACTCACAGGAAGAGAAACAAATGCTTCCCAAACTAGCCCTGCCTTTGCTATTCTGAAGCATCCTTCCTATCCCTGACACAAAACATTCTGACACTTTCAGGAAACAAAAAATCCTGTCCCTTTTGCAAACCTCAGAGCACTACAGTATTCTTTAGTCTTTAACAACCTAGAAACTTAAAACATCCCCTCATCATGATCATATACTTTCATCAAAAATTATCACAGACTAACAGCAGTGCCAATCTTCTAATTTATCTGAAATTTCCTATTATTTTTGAAAAGAGGAGAGAAAGTGAGAGGCAAGTGAGGAAACATTTCAGAAGGTTTAAATCTTGGATTCAGGCAAGTATACGAGAACCTCCATACACATCACAAAATGAGTTTCCAAAATCCATGGATGGATGAAGAAAATTTGAAATACTACCTTGAATCCTAAACATTCCAAAGTGACAAAATGAATATAACATTTGTAAAAGCCTGGGTTGGCAATACTCCAGAAGAGCTTTGTTTGTCTTTTTTCCATTAAGGCCCCTTGGAGCTATGTATGTACTCCATAAATGAATAGAGAGCAAGAACAATTGCTCAGTTTGCTTGTCTAATCCATCTCATTATGTTCCTGATGGTGGTTGAGTAAAAGCAGAGATGAAAAGCTATTTCCCTAAATAAATACACACAAGTGTCCTCCAAATAGAAAAAAAAAATGAATCTTAGTAATTTATTTTCTTGTGGGTGTGGGTACTATCAATCTTAAACACATATCTACATTGTTGGAGATACATATATGAAGTTTCTTTAGGTTCTTCAGACACTGCAAAAAAGGAAGAGGCAGAAAATAAACTTCTTAATCGATGAAGGACTGATGAAACACAACTGCCAAGCAAATGCAGTTCAATTTACCCTTAGCAAATTGAACTACACCTGTGGTAGCTTTCCAAAGGAAGGACCTCCACTGCTCTGAGACTGTATGCCATAAGGACCCAGCTGGGCCCTTCCAATCTGAGCTACTAAAAAATAATTCTGTAGGTAATCTACAGTGCCTCTTTCTGCATCTTGCTGGCAAATCCAGCATCATTACAGACACTGCTGTGCCAGCATGAGCTATCCCAGAACACAGGCAGGCTGACTTTCACAGGGTCTTGTCTGAAGTGGAAAAACTCACTTCACTGATGTTAAACATAGGATCAGGAGAATATTATGACAAATATTGAAGACAGCCACCTTGCAGACCTTTAACTCTTTCATATTCTTTTAAAAACCATAGTAGGCTCCTTACTTTTTCCCCTGCTACTTTTTGCTCGTATGAGAACCTTAGTCCTGCAAAAGAAATAACATTTACACCCCCAGAGGTACTGCATTGATTTTGCTGACCAGTATTCAGGTCCTGGAGGTCCATCTCTGTAAGTTAGGGACTAACTCAACTCATGGTCAAGCTAATAAAAAACTTCCCATCAATTATAAGGGAATTTGGTCCAACTCAGGGCACAAGTGTACATCCAGCCAACTTGGAAATTAATCAAGGTGGGGAGAGGAGAACTTCAAGCAATAAGTTATTGAAATTTTAGAGATATTTGAGTTCTATGTTTAATGCATTAATTCAGATTAGAAATTGAAAGCATTTTTATGGGATAAAGACAAACAGCATTTGTGTGAAGGTCACTGTCATCAGAAGAGGTATAATGCACATGAATTTTTCAGTGTCACTAGGCACAAATTTGTTAAAAAAATTACAGATGCTAATGTAACAATTTCTAAATACAAAACCAAGTCAGTCAGTAAATAAATCCCTAAATGTTTAAGACACCTGAATAACCTGTTGATAAAACTATTTTCATTTGCTCCAAGTAGTGTTTAAATTTCTGCTAATCAATCTGCACATATCAAAGAGGCTTCAGCAGGCAATCTACCTCCAATGCCAGAGGCCAAATTGTGCTGAATACCCCGAAAAAACAAAGGCCCTTTTCCCTGGTGGAGCCAGTGTTAGGAAAGAAGCCAACATACTATTCTCAGAATTAAAATCCTGAAATGAAAATGCTTTCTAAATACATGGAATGGATAAGACAGTATATGCTATGATTTACATAAAAATGCACTGCATATAAATATTTGAATTGCAATCATCTAGCAGCAAATGTGAAAAAGCATCCAGAGGTAGATGTGACACTTAAATAATTGAAGAGCTAAATTGATAGCAAGAGAATCCTCTTAGAGGCACATTTCAAATTATTATATAAGTACAGGTAGTCGAGTTTGTGACTGTGCATAGAGAGAGACACAGGTCAAAGCTGTACCTCATTTTGCTATTGCATATAGCAAATGCCAGAAGACATTCAGTGGTCTACAAATACATAGACATGTCACAAATCCTCTTGATATCAGGAAAACACTCATGCAAAGATCAAAGGTGTTTTTATCTAGGTGGATATAAAAATTTACACAGTAAAGGTGTATATAGAAACATCCTACATACACCTCTCTAATATAATCTCTAACATCTACATCTTATATACAACTCTCTCTAACCCACCAGTACAATACTAACATAAGGTGTTTGGACAGGAGGAAGAGCTACACAGGTCTCTTTCTGCCTGTACTTTTGCTTCTTCATTTGCTACATTAGAAAGTTGTGAATCTCCCACATTTTATTAACTAGCATAACAGTGAGATAATTGAATTAAACACTTTCTGCTGCACAAATATTTTTTCCCTCTCAATTATTTTTTCTGAAATTAATTGCCCAGTAACAATTTTTATAAAGTCAAAGTTTTGCTCACAATAGAAAACAATAAGCAATGTAATTACATATCTTGCAAAAGGTTTACATTTTCAAGTGAACCACTACACAACAGAAAAGTGTTTTACTGCTCATACAAATATACTACAACCAAGGTTGCAGACAGCTTTATGAACTTTTAGCCAGCAAGGTGTTAGTAAGCATTCTTGGCACAATTTTTTGTAAAACATTGCTCTTCTCTTCAATGGCCTATACTTTCCTTGGCTTTTCTCCTCAGAAGGTTTTTATATGTCCACCTTAGTACTAACTGAACAGGTTCAATATACATTAGACTAACAAAGTGAAATCACTAGTGGACTAATTTGGTTTTCTCTCATCTGCTACAGAGACCTTAGACTAGAAAAGGTCTTGAGATGAGAATGAAAGAATACAAAAAAGTTACTATTGAGTCTTTTTTGTTTTGTTATGTTTTTAAGAAAAGCATTTTTTAATTATTTGACAGCCACTTATTCCATAGGTGGCTCCCTCTATACACAGTCCCTATGTTGATACAGCCTCTGAGAGATGTGTAATTAAGACTAACTTCAGCACTGCTGAAGATAAAGGGGGTGAATGCAAGGCAGGCACCTTCAATTGCCTCCAGCTGGTTTGGGAAGGAAGTTGGTATTTTTTGTTTGCACAGCCTCCTTGGAGAGGAATCAACAGAAGGAGTATGCACCCAAGTGATGACCACACAATGTAAATAAGGTAAGTTTAAACCAGCTTTGGCTGAGAGGCAGGATCAAAGCTTCAAACTTGTGTGTTGAAATCTAGCAGGGCTGTAGAGAGTCTGGGAGGAAGATGGATGTTTCCTGGTGACAGGTACAGAGCTGGACAGCAGCTGCTTTTTTGCATCACTTGCATCACTGTTTTGCTATGGAGTTGAAGCAGCAGTTACTTACAGAAATCCAGTCTGGACACAGCATCTGCTCAATTAACATATGGAGAAAAGAATAGTAGAAGAACTCATCAGATTTCTACCCCAAAATGGCAGTCAGTAGCTCTCCTGAGCCACACACATTCACAGGCAGCTCAGCTGTTCTCAAGGGCCTCTGTGATAGCTGCTTAAATTAATGGATTACTCTAGCTGTATCCTGAAATGTTTAATAGCTGAAACAACAGGGAATGTGTGGAGATTTTCTAGCACAAATTTGTATAAAGGCTTTAAGCCAGGGACTCAGTCAATATGCCATCTCATTAATTGAGACAACCTGACTATATCACAGTGCTTATTTTTAGTCTACATCTAGATATATCATTTGTCTTAACTGAAACTTTTACAGTGGAATAATTTCAAGTGCTATTTAAAAAGGTTCAGGTTGGAGATCAGGAGGAATTTGTTCCCAGAAAGAGTGACTAGACATTGGAATGGACTGCCCAGGGAGGTGGTGGGGTAACCATCCCTGTTCAAGACAGGAAGTGGCACTTGGTGCCACAATCTAGTTGACAGGGTGGTGACTGGACTCTAAGGTTGGACTTAATCATCTCAGAGATCTTTTCCAACCTAATTGATTCTGTGTTTCTATGTAATATTTTTTCATCTCATTAGTGAGATTACTCAGAAAGGATAGAAGGATGCTGCCCCAGTTGAAGCCACCAGCAACAGAAAACCACTGGTGCAAAACTACAGGTGTTTCAAATTAGATAATATTTCAAGTTAATACCAGCCTATTTCAATGCATCTTCAGTCTACTGTGTCTTTCATGTTAAATCCCAAAGCTAAAATAAACCAGTTTAATGAATCAAAGTATCAAGCACACATGCAGCTTTTTGACCATGTTTGCTTTAAAACAGATCAATTCTGTAAGCTTGACTGGATTCTCCCTTTCACAGCTGTATTGTTTTATTACTCCCTCCTAGAACACACTGCACCTCCAAACAATGATGCCAGAACTTATGGATATAAATGAGAAGTTTTGCATAAATAACTACCTAAACTATTTCTTAATGAGAAGGGGAAATGCTACCAAAACATACAGAAAAGGATCTTCAAATGCAGCTGGCTTAGGGAAGAAGAAAAAGCAAAAGATAACTGTAAAAACTGAGCTAAGAAGAGAGGTCAGAAAAGCCAGTAAAATCCTTTTTCTCCAGTGTAATCCTTCACCTATGCCCTATTTATGTGATTTCTTACAGTATGTTTTGTCCTTATTCCAAGGTTACAGGGACCGAAGGGAATAGGCAATATTGATTAGTGGTGTTTCAGAGATTGAAGAGCTCAGCTGAAATTACACATTCTTTGAGAGGTGTTATCTTTTCAGAAGAGCAGGTGCAAACACCATTTCAGTTTTAATTTATTTTCTGCTTTTCTCAACCATGTCACTAATGCAGAAAAGAAAGTTTATTATTCATTATCTTGTGCAGTTTGATAAGCTTCTCTCATAGAACTGAAGAAAGACTCAGAGCACATTCAATCATCACGTCAGAGGGAAGGCAGTCCAAAAAAACTTAAACACCTTCCTGAATGATACATCTAGAAGCCACTAAATCTGAATTTAGACACTTGATTTTCAAAGACCCTGAATGTGCAGAGATCCTACTGAAGTCAGTGGACAGCACAGGTGTTAAACAGCTCTGAAACCCAGACATTTTTGTTAACCATGGAAAAAGCAAGGCAGCATACTATTTTTAATTCCCCATATTCTGAGGAATTTGAGCCATTAGTTTACATCATATTGTTCCCATTTGCCACAGATTTGTCCCATTTTTCTCTTATATCACCCCAAAAGTTTTCTCTTGTCCTAACAGCTCCTGAGATAACAGAGGTCAGATAATTCATATTGTTGTCAGGGTTCTCTTCTCTTTCAGCTTAGAGGATTATGTCCATCTGACCTGGGGCATCTATTCATTTAGTTGCCTGCTCTCCCCTTCTGAGGCAGCTTGAGCCTCATCATGTGTGCATCCATTTTCTACTTTCTTCAAGGCCCTGTCTGCCTTTCTCCCCTTTCTGAATCTCAGCTTCATTTTATTCCTATGTCTAGGCAGCAGAAAAACAGCAGCAGTTCAGAGCAGCAGGGCAATGGACATCCCCACCTGATAAAATGGGGCAGAGGAGGGAGCACAACACATTCACATCATCCAGTCAGAGTGTCTGTGGTCAGAAAACTTTAATACCAGAGAATGTGCCTCTCCCATCACTTAAGAACCAAAAGCAACCAGGCTCCCTCCTCTGCCTGTCAGAAAACACACAAACTATACACTGAAAACAAGCCTGCTCTGTGTGGTGACAAGGCTAGTGGATGAACAGACACATGTTGTGTGTTCTGTCCAACACACCAGGTGCCCACCCCATCCAGTTCCATATTCAGACCCACCAAAGATGTCTCCTGAATTCACCAGCAGCCCTCCTTGCCAGCTGACCACAGACTATTTCAGCTGGATATGCTGCTGCTGTATGAAGTCACCAGGAGACAAGAAACTGTGATCTTTCAGGCAGTTAAAGTCCTTTAGATTTTTTAAAACTTGAGGTGGGCTTTAGACTGGTGGAGGAGCAATGAAGATAAAGGAGGACTCAGGGAAATGTGCTAACAGAATCTCATCTACAAAACTGATGAGCCATTGCCTTTTCTCTCTTCCTTGTTAGCGAGCTGCTCAGAAAGCAAAGGGCATGCACCAGCAGTCCAGGAGGAGAGACAAAACCCAACCTGAGGAATGATTAATGTACAGTCATGCTGCTCACAAGAGAGAGGAGCAGCCCTTTTACAGCCTCAGTGCATCCCGAGGCTGTAAACACGCTTTTAATGATGAGGAGAAAAACATGGCATGCATGGCTTGTTAGGAAGCAAACACAGCACTGACAATTATTCACTGATACACCTGTGACACCTCCATGTGACAATGACCCTAGTGATCTTGAAATCAAACTATTTATGCAACTGCAAGGACTGTTCTTATTTACAAATAATACTAAATGAATACTGTTTTCAGAACAGGAGGAGAGGAAGGTTGTACAAATGACAGAGGTTTTTGACTTTTAAAAATCACAAGGTATCACCAAGTCTGCCAAAGGGTTGCATGTATACAGGACATTTATTTTCCTCTAATGCCCATGTATAGATATCAAACACAGGAGCTCAGCATACACATCCATGCATACCCACCAATTTTTAGGAATCTGCTTTTGTTCATGGTTTTATGAAGGCACTCCAGGCCTTTTAAAATCAAACATATTTTACTGACTGATCAATTGAAAACAAGGGATGAAACACAAAATCACCACACAGCCCAAGTTAACCAAATGAGGAAGCCTTTGCTACCCCAGGAATGTTAAATAAGAAACTCCAAAGGTCAGGATAATAGTGTAACCTATGGAGAGAGTGATTACAGTCTCCTGGAAAACACTTCTGCCTGAGGTGAGATAGCAGCCACATCCTCAGATTAAACTTTCATCAGCAGATCTCTGTGTTTCATCAATCTTTCATTATGGCAGAGCTTAGAAAATCATCTGTTCATGTGTCATTAGAAAATCTCTTCATCTTCCAAAGCAGAAACTACACAAATAAATTAATACAAGCAAAAGAGTTAAAAGGAGGGCCTGCAGACCATTTGGGGGTTCAAAGAGATCAAAATACAGAGAAATATACATTTCTACAGTATTTTAAAATTAAAATACTACTTTTCAGAACAAACCCAATATGTTTAATTATACAGGTTCTTGGACTAGAAGATATAACTAATCAAGGAAATTCATGTGCAACAACTTCTGGAAGAATTTCCCACCAGAAACTGGGATTTCATCAGCTTCATGAACACTTAATCCACCTAAGCAGCAATGCAATCTCTAGCATTTTTTCTGGTGATGGCAAACCCACAATCAGGGAAAGCTGCTTTTGCAGTCAGTGAATGGCTTTGGTATTTCTCACCTCAGTAGCAACAGGTGATTTTACCAGGATGAATGCAAGGACTGTGGGTAATGTACACATGAAAAGAGCTGCAGAGCAGTTTCCAGCTCAACAATATGGTTTTCTCAGCTTCTGGTCTCCTTTTGTTTTGCCTCCTCAAAATGTTTTTTCTTATGTGTTAGTGCTTCTTCAGCAAATGCTACATCTTTTATGCTACACTGAACATTTCTACACCAAACATATATTGTACATCTGATTATGCACTCATAAGTTTGTTCTTTCTGCTTGTCATTTTGATCTTCTGTTATTTAACATCACATGCAGTCTGAATTTACTTACAAGTAATAGCTACACTGCTTTTTTTTTTCTTATTTTTTAAAATGTGTCAATAAAACATTAAACAAATTAAATTTCAAAAGAGTGGGCTCCAGTCCTGAAAGTCATTCTGGACACAAAATTTCTGTAAAAGCACCTATGAAAATTCTTACAAATGGTTATGAATAGGAAAGTTCTGAAGTAAAATTTCTTATGATGAAAACACCCCAAGTTCCAATAAAAGTGGCTAAGAACATTAGTGTGCCAGCAAATGAAATATTAAAGCTGGCTTTGGCTTTGTGTTTAATACCTAAACACAATATGTATTAAAATTTAATAAACTGTTTCTTGCTGTTCCTTACAGCAGCTGGTCAAGAAATGTCATGCTCTCCAGAAACAAGAAATGTTCACTTTGAACACAGAAAGGCCTACTCCCACTACTGACAGTAGAAACATGAGAAAAAATTAGTTTATTTCCTCTGCCAGTTTCTCTGTATTATCAGCATCGCATGTAACTTCCTTTCAGGAAAACAGTTGTGATTTCTCAAGTGGCTACCTTTTATGACAAAAAGGAAGAACTGGGTTTGAAGGGTTCTTGTTATTTGTATTTTTAAAATTGGACCTGTACTCCTCCCACATATTCCATATCTAAACATTTCTTCTTAATAGAGACATAAGTTTCTGCAGAAGTCTTAGAACTGGAATTCATCTTTGGCCCCCAGCTATGGCATGAAGAAGGGCAGGATTTGGATCAGACATTTCCTATGCCTTGCACACAGTTCTTGGTGAATGTTGTGGGGCACCACAGCAGGTCAGAGCAGACACACTCCTGTGCACACACAACCTTTCCCAACCCCTGCCCTATTGATGGGGCTTATGTTCATCTAGGAGAGTCTGCTATTGCCTCCCACCCCCAGACACATTTCACCAAAAGCACACAATGTATTGGTGCCACATGATTGCAAAAGGTACTTTTCTCCTAAATGTTTCCTAAAAACATCCATGACCAGTTCTGTCTTTAGGAAAAGCAGGTACCCAGCCTGAAGAAATATGATTCATTATCTCATTTTATAAAGAACATAATGGAATGATTTTATTTCACAAAGAAATGTAAGTATTTGGGAAAAGAACAGTAAATGCTTAAAAAAAATGAATGAAGATCAAAGCTGGCATCTTTTACTCTGTAAAGCTGCATCACATTTGGGTGCCCCTTAAAACACTCTATTTTCTGACCTAAGCAAGGTACTACTAAAACTGACTTGAAGGGAAATGTGTAATGCACCCTTCAATCCACCTTTCTAATGCAAACAAAGAACTCCAATGGTTTATTCATTAGGAGTTAAAACCTTTTTACTTCCCAGCATTTCAAACTGGATTTGCCCCTTTTAGATCTCTCAAAAATCTGTACCAATGGAAGTGAAAACCAGTTAACCCATGCCCAATAGACTATCAGTCATTTATAAGAGTAAAAAAATTAGAAGCCTTTAGTCACCTAAAAAATTAATCACCTTCCCTTTTAGAAATTTAGCCATTGTAATCAGAATCTTTGAGACAGATAAAACAAGTTTCAGAAAATCTTTTACTGAGAAAGATTTTTCATGTTTGAAATTACATTTCCTATCAAAAGTTAGAGATGAAAAACTCCAAACCCTGACTATTTGAAATATCTTGACAATCACAGAAGGGCTTGGGTTAGAAGAGACTTCAAAGATCATCTAGCTCCAACTCCCCCGCCTTAGGCAGGGACACTTCACTAGACCAGGTGGCTTAGAGCTCCATCCAGCCTGGCCTTGAACCTTTCCAGGGACAGGACACCCACAGCTTCTCTGGGTAACCTGTTCCAGTGCCTCACCACCCTCATAGCAAAGAATTTCTTCCTGAAATGCAATCTAAACCTACTCTTTTTCAGTTTGAAACCATTTTCCCTTGTCCTGTCACTACATGCTCTTGTGAATTGTCTCACTCCATCTTTCCTGTAAGCTCCATTTCAGGTACTGAAAGGTCACAATTAGGTCACCTTGAAGCCTTTTCTTTTCCAGGCTGAACAATCCCAGGTGTCTCAGCCTTTCCTCATAGGAGAGGTGCTCCATCCCTCTAATCAACTTGGTGGCCCTCCTCTAACAGGTCCATGTCCTTCCTGTGCTGGAACCCCAGAGCTGGCTGCAGCCCTGCAGGTGGGGTCTCACCAGAGCAGAGCAGAGCAGAGCAGAGCAGAGCAGAGCAGAGCAGAGCAGAGCAGAGCAGAGCAGAGCAGAGGGGCAGAATCCCCTCCCTCCCCTGCTGCCCACGGGGCTCTGGATGCAGCCCAGGACACCTTTGGCTCTCTGGGCTGGGAGTGCCCATGGCTGGGTCATGTCCAGCCTCTCACCCACCAGCATCACCAAATCCTCCCTGGCAGGGCTGCTCTGGGTCTGTGCATCCCCCAGCCTGTGTTTATACCGGGGGTTGTCCTGACCCAGGTGCAGCACTCTGTGTTTGGTCTTGTTAAACCTCATGAGATTCCCATGGCCCCACTTCTCAAGCCTGTCCAGGTCCCTTTGGATGGCATTTCGTCCTTCAGAAGTGTCAACTGCACCACTTAGCTTGGTGTCATCAGCAAATTTGCTGAGGGTCTATTTGATCCCTTCATCCATGTCTTTAATGAAGATATTAAGTAACCCTGGCTCCAGTGCAGATCCCTGAAGGGCACCATTATCACTGATGTCCACTGGGACTCTGAGCCATTGACCAGTAACCTCTGGCTGCAGTTATCCAACCAGTTTCACACCCATCCAGCAGTCCACTCATCAAATCCATGTCTCTCCAATTTATAAAGAAGAATGTAGTAGGAGACTGTGTCAAAGACCTTTTAGATAAATGACATCAGCAACCCTTGTCTTGTCCAATGATGTGGTTATTCCATCACAGCCAGTATTGGTCATACAGGACTTACCTGATCATTACCAAATGTGGACACAAAAAGCAGAAGCTTGCTAGTGTTACTCAATCCTTACCATCCTTGTGTCAGGATGGGTACTGTGCTAAGATCCTGGACTTTCTCAATGTGAATGGCAATGTTTTCACTACATCAAAATGCCCAATCAGACTGGGAGGCAGCTCACTGTCCTGCTCCAAATAAGTCACTTTCACAACCCGGTTTCCTCACCAGTATTACACGACAAACAAGAATGCTACCAAGAGATCAGCCAAGAAGGAAAACCTAAGGAAACACTGCTTCTAGGGCAGAAAGGCCTTTAGCACACACTCCTGATTGCTTCCTACCACAAGGAACAGCTTCAGCTCACAGGCAGGATATTTCAGGGACAAATCTCAGTTTTCTGCAACATCCTTGGGGATTTTCTTACATCAAGATCTAGAAGTAATAGTAATGACTAAACTCTTTTCCCTCAATCCAGTGTTTTCCTCCATCATATTAAATACCTCAAGAAGTTATAACCACACACAAACAGTCAGAGCATTGGTAGTACATTTACTTGGACCAGCAGAAAGACATGCTTTCACATAGGCAGGAGAAACATACTATGAGACATATTTGAAAACATGCTTTTATACCAAAAGTACTACATAGATCTGAAACAAATCAATGTTACACGTGCAGTTTTATGCACCTGACTGAGTTAATCTGAAAGGCAGGCTTAACAAAACAGCATACAAGCAATATACCATGAAAAGCAGAGTTGAAAAAGTAACACCAGCAACAAAAAGAAGAATTTACCCACCTTTTCTCAGGCCCTGGGACAGAGTAATGTGCAGTATGCATTAGCAGACTGAAATAGCACCAAGGCAGACAAGCAGAGCCAACACTCACCGGCCGTTGTCACGGCCCACGCCCCAGACTCGGATGCTCACGATGGGCTGCGCGTGCAGGACCGTGCGGTCCATGGGGTCAATCAGGTTCAGCATGTCGTTCTCCAGGATGAGGTACATGTCTTTGCCCTGCAGTTCCAGACAAAGTACAATTACACAGTGCATCACCCCCTCAGACTGGCTGGGCTCAAGGTGTTATGTCTGTGCTGTTCAGACTGGCTTCATCTTTACTCAAAGTTTTGGGTTGTTCCAAGAGCAAATGAAAAAGACTTCATATGCTTCTGGTGTGAAAAAGATCTAAGCTGTTATCTTGCTACTATATTTTTAAACAATCCCAATCACAAAAAGCTTTGATGTCTTTTAAATACAACTCATTCAGACCCAAACTACTGAGTTATTCAACAAGCTATGTGTTCATCTGTTTTTCAGTAAATTCTTCCAAACATATGGGAAATCATGGCCTGTACTCATAGTAAAAGCTTATATCAATACCTGTATTTATGAGGCAGAGTTCCTTCCTTCAAAGTGTTTTGTTTCCATAAAATTTAACCAATGGATTATGGGAACAGACAAATTTGTACATGTCAAAGGATTTACTCTTTGAAGAAAGATTAAAGGGGAAAACCCAGCATTAAAACCTGAATGTGAATTCTACTAGTGAATGCAGAATCTTGGAGCCAGGACTTCTCCCCAGTTCTTCTGGCATGTAAGAACAAGGATAATGCTTTTTTCTCTTGCAGGAAACAAATTTAGAGAAAATTCTCCTTTTGATGCTAATTCACAAATGCTTATCTTCCTCCTCTTGATAGCATTTGTAATAGGTCTGCTGCCTCCTCTAGCACATGTAATATCCCTCTTCTTGGAGGCTGCACACATATTCTTCAGACAATGAGCTCCCACAGCAATGATCCTGGACCTATTGCTGAGCAGTAAGACAAGCTCCTGATCAGAAGGTGGAAGCTATCAGCTAAATACAGAGTCATTTGTTTCCTCTCTTTTGTGCCAGAATCTATACATGAACAGAAAGGGTCTGAATCCCTACTGACTAATGTTTCAAAACTGACCTTTTTTCTTCATCTCAGTGACACAGAAACCCTTTTCCCACCTGGTTACAGAGGCTCAAGTCTTAATGATGCCTACTTTTGTGCCTGTGTAAGAAATACATTCATGTCACTCTGTGAGGGCTTTCTGCCCAGTTTGTAGGCAAGGCAGCAAGGGGCAGGCACTGCCCATCTTCTAACAGGGATTCCAAGGGAAGCTGTGACACAGAGCTGGAACTGCAAGTACCAAGAGGGATGTGGGAGACACAGGTGACACCTGCTATGAGCAAAGCCTGAACAAGCATTTTTGCCAGATGGAAAAAGCACATCTGTGGCTGAGATGCAAGACTGGATATATAGGCTGCTCCTAGAGAAGCAGAACAGATGTAGCTGTGACAGCCATGCAAAAAAATGGGGTAAACCAGCAGCACTGAGATGTTAGTGGCAGACAGAAAAAGAAACATCATGAAGACAAAAAGGGAGAAATTTGCTTGGAGGTTAGAAGCAGTAAACAAATTGTGTGAGGAATGCTACCAAGTGTCACAAAGATTGCTTTTTGGACCCATTTTACACTTATATATTTGTTCCAGAAGGAAATTATTACAAGAAGGAAAAATATGTTATTCATGCAAAATACACTGGGATTAGAGTAACAAAACAGAATCCAAATTAGCTGAAAAAAAATTGGAGAATGGGCAGAGAAGTAACATAAGTCACAGGAAATGATGCTTGCAATGCTCAAGGGATCACTTGTCTGCAGCCAGAAGCAATATATTTTGCTAAATTTTGTTGCCTTATTATACAAAAGCTATTTTAGAGATGAATGCACTGCATAGGTCAAAAAGAAATTATTTAGACAGGCTAGGAGCTTGAACACAGGCTTTAATGTCTCAGACTGCTGAAGAGCTGCAGAGATCTGATGGTTTGAGATGAGGAAAAGCCATGGAGGGAAAGTGAATAAAGGAAAGAGAGGCTCAATCCCAGCAGTTTTTCTGGAAGCGTTACAGGCTGCACTATTTAGGTCAATGGCAAGAAGGTATCTTTTTCATTTAAGTGAAATTGCAATGTACAGAACTGTAATTCATGGCAAAAGAGCAATACAAACAGATGAACAGTGTTTTTCTGTTTAGATTTTACAGAACAGTAGAAGTTCAAAATTTATAGGCAATTTCTTTTGGAGCAAAGGGCATGAAATCCCACAATAAAGCCCCTAATAAAGCTTCTGCAGGGTCAGGATTTTACCCAGGGTGTGGGAGGTTTTGTGGTTTGTTTTGCAGTTTTTTAAATCATAAAATTTTGGGGCTAGTCCTAAACGCAATTTCACTTTTATTACATTCTAGCTAAAGTAAATCTTTAGGCAATCTTAAAATTCTTACATGCAGTCATTTAGCTCCATAATAGATTCGTGCTGTAATTGCTCCATCTGATGCATCAGTGATGGAGTATATTTTTTCAGGTTCCTTTCTAAGACATGCCTCTTCTAATCACTCTTGAAGCCTTACATTGCAGGCAGGAAAATGTGGTTGGATGTAATGAACTCTTTTAAAATCAGGAAGACAATTTACTTTAGGAGCCACCTATTCAAGCACAGTGTCTCTATTGTTTTGTCAGGCTGATTTTTTTTTTTTTAAATGAACAGCACTCTTAATTTAAACATCCATTCAAGAGGACCAAAACTTTTTACCATTTTAGCTTGAAAACCTGCAAGGGTTTCCAACAAAGAATAAGGGAATTGACAGAGAGAAATAGAAAAAATGTGAACACTAACTCAAATCATAAGGGTTCAAAGTAAACAATATATTTCAAGGTGATCAAAGTGCTGCTATCTGAAATATGGATGAAATGACACACATGTAAAGATAGTGGGGTTTTTTCTCTCCTGGGGTCAGCAGTAAGTCCAAAGCCCATCACTGACACATCTCTAATAGTTTGTCTAGCTATATTATCTAAAGAAAACTGTTCCCAGGTGTAAGAAAGAAAGGAAAATAATATTATTTTGTTTATTTATGTGTACAATATATACTTCTTACATATAAAAATCCTTCTGAAATTATTTTAAATGGATAGAACACTATATATGTGCTCCTTTATGCATAATTTTAATTTTTAAGGGCACTTTCTCCCAGTTGCTCCCCCATAGCATCTCAGCATTGCTGGGGTCATAGTTAGGATGGTGAACTGGAGCCATAGACTGCAACAATAACTTGGGAGACTGAATGTTATTTTCCTGAATTTTTTACTGAAATGTAGACAAGTCTTTCTTTTGATTTCTTTTTTTTTTGTTTGGCAGTGCCATTTTTCTTAGATTACACAAAGCAAAGTTACAACATTCACTTTTTGTCTGTTTTCTATTCAGCTCTTGTGTAGCTAATCCACATTAATGTAACCCTTCTGAATATATGTCAGGAGAGAGGTAGAAAATGAGATTTGGCAGAAGTTTAAGTTGTTCCATGAACCATCAAATAACAAAGATGTTTTACTGTGGCTTTAACTCCTATGTCCTCTGTATGTCCCACCTTTTCCCTTCTTGTTACACTTACTGACCCCTCAAGATCTTCCCCTTCCTCATCTGTCCCCAGCACACCTGGGGTATAATACCTGACAGTATTTTCTACATCACAAAACCTGAAGGTCCCTTCAATTTTCCCCGAGATCCCACAGTTATCCTCTCTTTCTGGGCCAACTCAGAAAGAAGCAGAGAGCAGCTGTGGTTCAGACAATGAAGGCACACTGACCCTTCAGCAAACCAGGAAAGGGGAAAGCTGGGATCTCTCTTTTTTCTTCAGTGTGTGGGAATCTGGCATCCTTCAAAACTGGATGACACTGGTGCAGAGATTCAAGAGTTATTGGAGAGGAGCCAGACAGACTGATGAGATATAATTAATCTCCTTCTGAAACACTGATAAAATAATCATTGTAAGATAAACCACCTGTCCATCAGTTTCAATCTTCTCATATATTTCAAACCACAACCCTGCAGAGTGTGGGATTCATTAAAGCCCTTTGTCATTGTGAAACCTTGGAAAATGTTGTTACAAAGCATCACTTTCAGACCTCTGGTCAAGAAGAAGACTTACACTGAATTTCAACAGTTTGGCCTGTGTGTCCCCAGCACTGCCAGTGCACAGGTGTGTACTAGCACAGATGTAACAGGAAAGTGAGCTCTTTGGGGCATTTGCTGTCCTGAGCAGTTTGGAACAAAAAAGTCAACATTTTCCCTGAACCCTTTTATTTATTTGGCAGTGCCAGGCTGAGGTAGTGAAATCCCAAACACAGAACATGGAAGTAGCTGTCTACAGAATTGTTCCTTTGAGATGTTTTATGATATAAGAGGGATGTTCCAAGAGGAGAAGAAGTTCACTCTGCTCTTACCTCTCCCCAAATGCCAACAGTGTCTCTGATGTCATTTTTACAGTAAGAGAGTTGTCTGATGCAATTGTTCACAGCAACACTGCTCTTTCCAGGAGCCAGATCTTCTTCTGCCATTTCTACCCAGCCCAGAGATCGCACAGCAAAGCACTAGAAATAAATCAAAAACCATCTGTCATACAACAGCAACTAGGCAGTTAATGTTAAAGGTCTCCATCTAGAACTGGAAAAAAAATTAAGACCTTGTAGATGGGCTTACACTCAAAGATAAGTAAATGAAAATAGAATTTGTGAATGGCAAGGTAAAAACATTCAAAGGAAAGAAGAAGAATACATAACTTGCTATGAAAGGTGTCTGTGGAGGTAACAGCAATGCCTTCCAATAAAATAATTTTGTTAACATAAAGGAGGAAACAAGGGAGCAGTAAATATTAGGATACACACAAATACAAAAGCAATAAAGGAAAAAACACAACTATAGATAGAGTAGAATTGAAATTTTAGCTAGACTCTAGAGCTATAATTGAAAAGAAAGAAAACACTACTGGATTATGTCTCCTGTGAGATAGCCACTGTCTGGCTTCTTACCAGAAAATTACACTTTTTTGTGGATTACAGCAATCACTTCTATAGTAAGTTACCTAAAATAGCAAACAATAACAAATTCAAAGCTAAGAAGAAGATAAGCTATCATAAGAGGAAAGCGGGCTTTTTCTAGAAGAAATTCAAAATGACCTTTAAAATAAAACACTCTAATTATACATTTGTTAGCAGAAAGATGTTTAGCCAACTAGAGCACTCAGTTGGCAGAACAAGCCAAGGCAACATTATTTTGTGCAAATGGCACTTTTTGCAAGCAAAACAAAATGGAAGAAATTGAATGGCACCATCTCTACCCTACACCTACTAAGGTAAAGAATAAAAAGTGTTTATTCTGAAAAAACACCAAAACCTGGCTCATTTGCTCTCAGGCATTATGGTGGGAGAAATACAGATCTCACACTAAGTTTACAGGAGTTTGCCTACAAGACCAAAACTCCTTCCAGAGAAGGTTACAGGTGTTTCACTCTGAACCACAGCAATGGGCTCAAGAGGCTGCTTGTTGAACCTCCTGAGCAGACACACCAAATGCTTCAGATGGTGCTAAAGGGTCAGCAATAGCAGAGCAACACTCATGGCTGAGTGCTGCTGCCTTGTGCCACAGAGCTTTCCTTGCTGTCAGCAGCATCCTTGGGACAGCAGAGTGTGATCCTGGGAGCTGCAGGAAGGCAGGCAGTGCTGGGACTGCTGGGAGCCCTGCTGCCCCCAGCCACACAGCCCAGGAGCTGCAACAGAGCCCATGCTGCAGCTACCAATCCTCCTTAGGATGCAGTAAATAAATCAGCTTCAGAGCTCAAAAGCTGAGTCTTCACTTGCCACCTTCTCAACCCTGCTGAGAAGCCAGTGAGCTGATCCAGCTCACACACCATCACTGGTGAGTCCTTTGGGAACAGCTGCCCTCAAAAAACCCCTACCCCAGAACACCAAGGTATTTTAAACATGCATAATGTGTCAACTTTGGCAAACTAAGGAAGGAATAAAATTCACCAGTGGATAAAAAGATTAATGAATTTCTCCCTCCCTTTTAAACTTCTCCTTCAGCCTTCTTTCAGTTTTCACAGTGCACTCCAGACTCACTCCACCAAGCAGGAAAGAGACTGCTTCCTGAACCCCTGGTACCCACTCCAAGGAGTCATTAAGGCTGCATCTCATCTCAGGTATCAGACAGCAAATACACTCTGCCATTGCATAAAACCCTTTAGTGAGAGCAGGTAAAAAATTAAAACCTTTCATGCCTCCAGCTTTTTGTGGATTTTTTTTTCTTTGCAAACAAGAGAATCGACATGCAAATTCTCCCACACTGCTGCTTCCTGACCCAGCTCTTCTGGAAACCCACAAAAGTGCTGACTTTCAATTCTGAAGGGCCATGAAGGAGAAGGTGAAAGAGGAGACAAAGGAGAGGTCAATACTCAGGGGTGCTCTTCACTTCAGGGCTACACAAGATACAAACCCCCACCATTTTTTAGCAATTATTAAGGTGGTCTAATCTTAAGATTGCAGAATTGTTTCAGGCACATTAGATGCTCATGAATCTTGCTAAAAGTGCTGCTATACTCACTGGGGTATTAAATATTTATCTTTGCAAGCTTTAAAAATACTGATTCTACTGTACCAGAAGAAAGGAGTTTTTTACAAGTATTTAAATATTAAATTGAATAGCAGAATACTGCCAGAGAGAAACATTTTCTAAATCATAAGAGGGGTGAAGAACTAAATACACACAATAAGCATACTGTTTCCTTGTTGCTCTTAACATCTCAACCTCATCTGCAATTTGTTAGCTGCTTTCTGAACACAAGGATAAATATGGAATCACAGAATGCTTTGGGTTGGAAGGGACCTTAAAGATTGTCTACATCCAATCCCCTGTTGTGGGCAGGGACACCTTTCACCAGACCAGATTGCTCAGAGGTCCATCCAACCTATGTAGTCCTTGCACTGAACAGACTGTATCTTAAGAAGGCCAAAATTGATGAAAAACTATCAATTCAACTTGACAGCAGGTAAATCTCTTATTAGTAAAGATGGTGAACTGTTTTGCTGTTTTTTTTCCAGCCTTTCTTTATTCTATGTTTGAAATTCTCTGGTGGCAGCATCCACTGTATTGATGCAGCCCACTGCCAAAACAGTGAAGAGAGCAGAGCACAACACTCTTGCCTACCCCACATATTGCCCTCCATGTGAAGGACCTGGCTTCCTTCCCTGCTTTTATTCCCTCTTGCTGCTTCCAAGAGAGGTAGGCATGAGAAAGCCCTTGGCTTCTGGCATCTGACAAGTTTTTGTGTATTTTACAAGAAGCCCTTACCATAGCCCAAACAAAATGCTTTAGAACAGCTCCAGAAAACAAACCAATTTCCCAAAAATTGCACATAAAAACCTCTCAATAAACCCTAAAAAGACTCAACATATAAAAGTAACTTTCTTTTGCTCAAAATACACTTAATGGCCAAAAACTTTGTATTTTGTGGTTAAGTGAATGTATGTGCTGATGTGGCTCAGCAGTCATGGCTGACCCTCATGCAGATTCTCAGAACTAGAAAAGAGGAGGACTCAGTAACATGTGACAAATGTGACATACCAGGGTCCACTCAGCATCACCAGAGTAGATGTATATAAATACACAAATGTGGAGTGGGAGAGAGGTGGAAGTCTGAGCATGCTTGCCTGTCAGCAGCTGGATTGTCAGAGATCCACTTGATGTTTTATTATAGGTTGTTTTTTTTCCTCTTTCATTATTTAGAGGTTCTCTTCCCTTTAAAACAAAAGAGCACAAACCCCAGCAGAAACAAACCACCTAGTGGCCCCAGTCAGGCAGGACCTAATTTTTACCATGGCTGGCTGAGTCAGGCATGACAGCAGAATTTCTTGGAACTCTAGCACATTAACAGAGCATCATGGTCCCCTGCCTCCCACCAATGACACTGACAAGCCAAGAGACAAAGTAAGTACTTCCTCTGACCCCAAAGAGCTTTGATAATGCACTCTGTTGTCTTCTGGAGCTAACACCTAGAGGCAAACCAAGCCAAGCTAAAAAACAGAGTGTAGTCCTGGCAATGCCAATTTGTTATACATCTCTTCTCAAGGCTTAGAGATAATTAGTGGCAATTAATAATTATTGGCCTGTCATAATTTCAAAGTAATCCCAATGTCAACTTTTGTCTTACAGTAGTCTATCTAATTTATTTTCTCTCTTAGAGAAAGTTTTCTGTGCCTGGTCAGGCTGTCTGCTTGTCTCTTGTTCCAAGAGCCGGCAAAGAAAAACAGATTTGAAGAAAAACAAAAGAAGTTGATAAATACAGCAGGCTGAAAGATATTTAGGAGTTGTATACTGTGTAAACATTGCTGTTTGGGATTGGGAAGATCAAAGATACTACCACAAACACTGCATGGCTGAGAGAAGTGAATGAAAAAGTGTCACTTAAACCATGGCAAGTCAATAATCTTGTATTTTCATCTTGACTGGACACCTCACATTTCCTGCCTGCCTACACAGGACATTGTACAAAGAAGTTACACACAGGGAAAAAAAATCCACCCTATCACACACTAGCCCAAGAAAAGACAGGTGAACGAAAATGAAAACACAGCTATTGCTGCTTGGTTTTACAGTTCTGGGGAACCTATGTTTGAACAGTTGCAAATCCAATCAATCAATGTTTCAGGGTTAATGATTTGTAACCTAAGAACCAAACTCATAAATGCTGCCAACTGAAGTCTGTATAGAGCTGTAAACCTCTCTTGCAGTGCAGTTCTGATCCAAAACATTTCCTAAAGGTGGGGAACTTTAGGACTGAAGAAATGAACAAACCACAAGATCACACTTTTGCTCTTTGGCATTGCAAACCCTTCACCACAGGGCAGGTTCTGCTCTGCAGCAGCTTTCCCAAGAGGAACTCTGGAAGGAGCTTTGGCAGGGACAGAGAGCTCTGACAAAGTTCTAACCATAAGCAAATGCAAACTCTACTTATTGCCTCATGCAGAGCTAAGCATGTAGCATTAAAGAAAATAAAAATAAAATAATTGAGAAAGACAAAGCAAACACAGTCCCCTACTAAAAAGAGGACAAGAGATCAAGTGCACATGACTGATGGCAGAGTAGTGTTGGAAGATGGATGGATCATGAAGGTGTGGATAGAAAAGATCCCACAACAGGGTGAAAGTGAATTAGAGCATCAGTTTGAGAACAACAAATGATGTACATTGCCAGACCACAGACAGATTGCTTTTCACATTACACAGCTGTTGGCAGCCACTATAAACACATCTGCATTAGGAGTATGTTTGCCTTGATGCTTTAAATATGGGCTACTTGTTTCTTCTCTACTTCCAAGCCCACAGGACTTGGTTTTGAGTAGTTTCCTTTTCTTTCCTATTATATTTTTCCTTTTAAAGGTTATATCTGCCTGCAGACATGTGATTCACTACAATATTTAATAAGGTCTTTTATCACAGACCACTGAGCAGGTTTGTGCCTCAGACAGAGCATGTAGGTCACATAATTAACCATTTATTATGCAGCCAACCAAAATTTAACTTGTATTTTCTTTGATAGTTTGAAAATGAAAAAAACCCTATTATATTATTTTATGCTTTGGAAGGATAACATAACATCTTTTTATTCTGAGGAAGAAGTATGTTCCAGTTTATTTTCCTGCTACACAGCAAGAAAGATTACATTGATTTCAGATGAAAATACAAGAGAAGATCAAAGATAGAGCAACAAGAGAATAAAAAGAACTTATGCAATTAATGAACAAGCACTTTCATTTAATTGACATGAAGAGACTGCAGTGCATTTACTTTCTCAAAGAAATAATCACAGATGTCAAATAAAAGTTCTTAGCTACAAAAAATTCAAAATGCTTAATCAAAAACATCTAATAAGACTTTTCAACATTTCCAGCTTCCTGTTGCAGTTCATCTTGTATTACTGGAATTACTGATAATGCACATGAAATACAAAAATAAGGACAGAAGTATTTAGGTCACAACAGAATACACAAATCACTAATAAACACTATTTCAGGCAGATGATTATAAACTAAACTCCCCTAAAATTAAATATGGCGACTCATGGCAAAGGCAGTGACTGCCCCAAAGCAGGAGCCACACAGCTCCCACCTGCATCAGCCATCCTCCTGTAATGCACTTGGCACCTCTGTTCTTACCTACCCCAGCAGTAATGCCTGGTCAACACACCTGTGGCAGACACAGCCACTGTCAACTCTGGAACTTCACTGGCCATGAAGATCCTTTGTTTTGATTTGAAACAAAGGTGTTCCTATGATTTATCTTCTCTTTTCCCAATCCTGCAGAAATCTCCCAGCCCAGTGCAAACCTTTTGTACAGTGTATCTTAACAAAACAAATCCTGATAATGCCCCCAAACTCAAGATGTAATTCTTGCATTATGAACCTGGAAAAGAGTGGTAAATATTCAAGCAGTTTCCATTCTCTTTTGCATGAGGAATGGCTTTGTGATGTGTTTTTCTAAGGAAGACTACAAGTAAAATGTCTCCTCTATATCCCTCCTACTGTTTGGGCCCTCATGTCCTAATTGTGTGTGTTAGGTTCACAGTTAATTAGATCCCAGAGATATATGGGATTCCTAGGAGTGAAAGACACATAATATTTTGCACGATCTCATTATAATCTTGAATGGCTTGAGAAATTAGGCTACATTATCCCAGATATTTATATTTTACATATAGTATAACAAAAAACCATACTGTAAATCTGTATGCCCTTATAAAGTAAATCCATGAGATTAGGGAAAATGCTGCATCTTCCTCACCCTGAACTCATCTTCATATTTGACTAAACAAGGCTCCATTTAGGAACAAGGTGGAAGTAAATATCCTCTAGACAGAAATCTGTATTATGATGTACATCAATCATGATATTAGCAATTTTTACCTAATGATACAACAGATGTCAATAGTAATAATTATCATTCACAGACATAAAGAACAAGCAAACATTCTCTAAAAGGTCTAATGCACAACATGGAAAAGACTATTTAAAAAAATAAATCACTGAGGATATGTAGTTTAGTGCTTTAGTTGGCTATTTCTAAAGCTGCTTTTGAAGCAGAATATTTTCAAGCACCTGCATCATTTACCTGCAGCAGCTCTATAGATGTGAGGGTGAGTCAGTGCTGCTAATGGCAAAAACAACAACCCAGTTTAGAAACAGCCACCCCCACCACTCTCCATTGCTACCCAGGAGCTGCAAAGGTGGAATGGCAGATTACAATTGAATCAGTTTGTCAGGAGGACTAGTCAAAGCAGAAAGAAGCCCCACAAAAAACACTTAAGAAGAAACTTGAAATTAATACATGGGTTTAACACACTGTGATTCCCTTATAAGGGTAAAGAAATAGGTAAAGATTTCTTCCAGTGCTATTTCGAAAGAAATGAAAACAAAAGATTGTTTTGAAAGAAACAAATTCCTAATCCAAAAACCAAGCAAAAATACCACTTTAGAAGAAAAACTGTTGAAGATACCCTATTTCTCTTTTAGATTTAATCTACTATTGAAAAGAGACTTAAGGTGGAATAAACTCCTCAAATTTAATTAATTGAAATTAATTGAATTGAGGCTTTTTGCAGCATTTTATGAGCTTGTGAGAAGACTGTAATGCAGCCTGAGGTGGACTGCTGGAAAATGATGAATACTCTCAGCTGGCACCAAGAATTTAGAAGCTGCTTTGACTGTAAGAAAAGAATCCTTTCTTGGGATTGCTGGACATGGCAAAAGCTCTCTCAGATTAAGTCTTCACTGGGATCAGAAATCAGATTCATGTCCATCCCCAAAGATAGACACTGATTATTTACACATGATTCTCTGTCTAGGCAGAGTGCTTTCTTCTGGAAAAGACCAGAAAGAAGCAAATATACAATGTCTCCAAAACACATACACCTGCTTCTCTAGTAAGAAAAGCAGTCAAGATATGGATATTAAATCCTTGGGCAGCACATAGTATTTTGTAAAATTATTTTTATAGTGCTTAGATAGATTATTTTGATTTACAGGCCACTTTCACAACAGCCACAAGTCACCTTGTCAAAGGCCATCTGGTTAAACCCTAAATGACAGGTAATCCCTAGAAATTCATCACCAACTCACTTTCCATGTCTTCAAGTGTGTTTTCATTCACCTACAGGTGAATCACTAAATTTAAATACTTGTTATCAACGTCTCCTGATGCTCTCTCTCTTGGAAATAGTCTCATTCTCTTTCTTTGAGATCCAGAGCATTTATTGATTTCTAAAGCAGAGAACAGCCTTTTGGAGTAAATGCCTAGGACTTGCACGGGATTAAATACATTGTTCCCATTCGTAGATAATGGACATAGCTAAAAATGATCCAAATAGCCCTAAAATGGTGAGGCTGGAAAAGTGAAGCTTTGCTGAGCAAGCCAACGTGGATAGGGAAGCTGAAAATCCATGCCATTCCTAGGGACAGTGACAGGTTTCCCAGGAGGTTCTGTTTCTATATATGGACATAAGAAAAAATTTAGCACCTTCCCATGTTTTTACACAGGGACATTGTATTTTATAACAATGAAAAAAAAAGACAACCCAGAAGAATTTACAGTCTGAGATTGCTAAAAGCATCTTTTGCCTTCCTTGAAACTCAATTAGGAAGGCACACATTGCTCTATAAATTAACCAGGAAGGTTACAATCTGTCTCCTGGGAAGCACCAATCCAAAACTCATTTCTAGCTGTGCATGTTTCACATGCAGAATTAGGATCCTCATCAAGCACAATAAGCCATCTCTTCAAGAAATTTCTACCAAAATAAATTGATGATATCAAGGAGCTGGAGGTAATAATTCTCCCCTTTCCACTTCTCCTTTGTGACCTTCTGCAGTAACCTGACTGAGATGCCAGGGACATGAAACCATGAACTGCATCTTAAGCATGTGATACATAGAGAAACATTTGTTCTTTACTGATAATTATCAACACTTAAATGTGTTGCTGCAGAAGTCACTTTTCTTACAACAGTTACATTAATCATATTACATGCTTTTTCCAAAGCAGGCATTTTTGCAGCGCTTCAATCTTTGCAGAAGCTGACTCTCTAGGGGAGAGCTACTAAAGCCTCCCACAAGGTGGCACGGTTCCCTTTGCTGAAATACAGCATTAAATGTGCCATAGAGACAACTGTTTTTTTTCACAAATGTACTGGCCAATGTCATAATTAGGTTTAAATAGGTTTAAGATCTCTAACACACCTCTAACAAAGTTCATTTTAACAAATTCTTCCAATAGATAGTTTAATGAGCAAAAAAAAACGCCTTTCCTCTCCTTTCTTATGATAAAATGAAGCAAAAGTATTTATCTGGGCTTGCTGCCCCACAAAAGCAATCTTCAATCAAAGGTAGTTAAGGCAGATAATATGGCAGGGGAGAGCCTAAAAGGCTAAAAATATCTGATTTTTTTAATTCATCTGTTTCAAATCCTATCAGACTTCTTTCAATCTCTCCATATTTGGGGTAAAATGGACTAGCAAGGAATCCACCTACCCCATCCCCTTCCCATCCATGTGAGAAATAAATGTCTTAGAGCATTTTCCACAGGTGAAGATTGTCCCTGCTGTTTCTGGACCACTTGCCACTCCTGTGAGATATGGCCATAGGTGCCCTATCTGTGGGACAGAGGCAGATGCACTGAACAGCTCTGCCCTCAGCCTCTCCTGCTGCAAATCAGTGCCAGCACTGCTGAGCTTCACCTGCAGGAACACACAGTACCTGCTCTGGTCACTGCTGCCCCTGCACAGCATCTGCACTGGGCAGAAATCAGGCAAGGTGCTTTAAACCAAGTGATTTTTAAAAAGGCAAAAGCATGTCTAGTTTCTCCTCTATTTCTTGTCTTGCTCCTCTCAGTCACTTCTGTGACTGCTCCAGTGCTCAGTTTTGATTACCCATATAAGCATTATCAGCATAGTTTTACCTGAACTGGTAAAACAAAACCAGTTGTGATAGACAAAAGAGGACAAGCTTTTGGCACTGTCCCATTTCACAGACACCAGAGAGGTACCTGATCCAAAAATACTGAAGTTTCAACAGCAAGTGAGAGAGGGAAGGGAGGTGATGGCACAAGTTATTTGTCCACAAAACCACTGCCATGGTCCTCCATGCAGGAACAGCTCAAAAAATACTCAGTGCAAATCACCTGGTAAAATCATAGACATACCAAAATACTGTCTCCCTTTAAAGCTTTCCATACCATAAGGCTCATCATGAAAGGAGCAACTCTATTGTTCTCAGGACTGGAACCTAAAGCTTCTCACTCCTTCAGCTCCATTTACTGTGCTCAGAATTTAGCACTTGCTTTTAAACTACCAGTGAGCCAAGCAAAGTACAACTATTTACATCTCAATTAAATATCACAAGCCAAATAATCAAGATGACAAGGAAAATTAGGTGCCACGATCAGTCTGTTTTCTCTCTTAAAATGTATCATTAAGGCTATTAAAATTATCAACTCTGTATCATACATATTTGTTCCTGCAAATAAGTAGCTTCAAATCCTGTCAGTTGCTGCAGCTGTATGGCACAGCCAAAATACTTATTTAAATTACTTGTATTTTCAATTATAGAGATTTATATACACCCTTAATAATGGATGCAAGCAAAAGGCAAAACTATCAACAAGGCAAATCTGGAGATAGACATGCAAGCATATAAAACTTTCTGCTGCTTCTTTCTCCTCAAAACCCTTAGATTCCAACAGTAAAAGCTTTGATTTAGTTATGGTGCTTTGTCACATAATGGCCTAATTTTTCTCTATGAAGTGCATTCTCAAAGTAGCATTCTCTCTTCCAAAAAATGAAGTTTCTTGTTCTAAAAGGTAACTTCCTTGTTAGTAGCTGTAAGTTGAAGGAGACACACAAAAAAGGAAGAATACCTTAAAAAGGGACAAACTTGAAAAAGAAGAGCAAATTCTGTCACTGAATGCCCCTGGAAGCTATCTAGAGATAATAAAAACCAGAGTCCTCTCTCAGACACTCGCTTAGTTGTGCAAAAGGACAGTTATTACAGTTGGACAGTGGAATCTTGAGCTCTAAAATCCAATTTCCCAGCTTACATGATTTCAAAATAAGTCACACTTGCCTGACCCAACCGAAGGAAGCTTTAGATCTGCAAACTCCCTTGATGGAATTAGTCTTGCATGGTCAATCCACATTGTGCCAAGAGGAGGGGTACACTTAATTTCAAAACTTAGGAGACATTCTGCACATTGGAAGTTTATGCTTACAACTGCTAGATTTTTAATTGTTATACCATTATGGATCTTCATACAGACCTTGGCTTCCGGATCACTGTTGATGCTACAGGAATCGTCATCATCAGATTGTGGACCGTTTCTGTGGCATAAAAAAACCAAAACAAAACAATATCAGTCTTAAAATCATATGAAAATTACAGCACAACACAAAACACAGTTGGTCATTCCACTGAGACCTCTGAAGTCATTGTACCTGAGCTTCAAAGAGGCATAGCGTAACGTTGCTCCTTCAAACTCCTTCAAACTTGGGTCTGGGTTCACAGTGGCTGCATGCAGGTCCTAGAGATAGAGGCAATGCTATTAGTATAGTTTTAATACTATCATAATAGTATAAAGCACACCATCATGTTATTTCTTATCTCAAAGGGAAATTAAATCCTCCCTGCAAAGAAGCGATAGTATTTCTGGCTGAAGTTGAAAAGAGGCATGCATATATAGATATATATATATATATTTCTCAAGCTGCATTTCATTCAGTGCAGGCATCTTATTTGTTACATCATGGCAGTTGCCCTGCTAGTTTAGACTGAATCCATTCCAAGTGGAAAGATAGAAAAGGCAGCATGTTTGTGAGCTAGACATCCCTAGCAATACCCCCATTCACTTTGGCCTAGGTTATGAATGACATTCATGGAAAAATAAAAGGGGAAAACAGCCACTGCCATGCAAAAAAAACAAGGGTAATAGTAGTAAAGGTTCTAAAATCTGACAATATACTTGCCTTCCAAATGTCACTATTAATCTTTCCCCCATTCAGTACAGCAAAATCACTCCATGGCTGTTTCTAGACACATAATTATTCACACAGGAAGAAGCACATTGATAAAAAAAAAAAAGAAAAAGAAAAAAAAGAAAAAGAAAAAAAAACACAAGACACTGTTGTTAGCATTGATATTTACAGGATGGGTTAGGGAACAGATCACCTCAAACTTCAACTACTTACTCCACTATAGCATGGCATTTGGAGGGAAGGGGAGAGAAGACATGCCTCTAACAGTTACTTACCAAAACAAATGATTGAAACAAGGAAAGTTAATATAAATTAGGAACAGACAATGAAATTACTCTTTAACTATGATCTTAAAAGCAAGCAAAATGAATCTGAATATGAATGTTGGCCACAGCTGCTACAGCCTTTGATCAACAGCAATTGAGGGGAAACATTAGGATTTTCATTTGATTGGTACTTTTGTTAAAAGACCCTAATGGTACTGGAACTAGAAGTACTGAAACACAAAAAAAATATATACAAGGGTAAGATACACACAAGGCAAAAATCAAATATTTCTAGAGAGAAAGCACAAGAAAAGGGCAAGAAGGGAAGAAGGATTAGTAAGGAATGCAGAGATTTCTTGCTGAAAAAGTAGCTTTGAAAAGTCTACCAGATTTTTAAAAAACAACCCCAAACCAAACAAAGTACGCACCCTCTCCTTTTCCATTCAAGTTTCTCAAAGATTTTCAAAGGTGTTCAGTGGTACAATCAAGCAAGTAGCAGTGTGTCTAGCACTAAACAATCTGAGTGAGGTTCAGGCTTTTCTGTAAAGCCTGAGAAGAACAGCTGATGCTGGAGTGCCTCTCTCCTCTGTCTCACCTGGAGAGAATTCCCACAGTCCTCAATAAAAGCCAGGAGATTTGATTGCTGGAAGACCCAGAGCCCCTTCTCTATAGCTTCACCAAATCAAGAAATCCTGAAATTAATTCCCCTTCTAAGATGAGCTCTGCTGGGCTGTCCAGCTCAGCCCCAAGGTGAAGTGGTACCCACTAATATGGCCCAAAGTATTCATCTGCAAGGAGGACTTCTCACCACAGAAGCATTCTCAGTATATCCCCACTGGATGAATTATTTTGTGAGAAACAACTCCCAAGAATAATCCTTTCCTAATGTGCCTTTGAATTAATTGAGTTGTTACCTTTTCATCCCAAGCCCCCTCTCTTTAATTACCAGCTGCTGGTGGTTATGTTACCTACAGAAGAACCTCTAGAGGTGTTCAAGACCTGGGATGAGTTAGGCTATAAGAAGACACAACTACTATCACCAAATTCTCCTATGATCTCAAAGAAGCTCTTATTGAAACTTAAACACAACAGCTTTTTCTCTGCACAGGAAATGGGAAAGAGGCAGCAAAATTTCTAAAATTTGGAAAAGAATGTTACAGAAGACAAGGATTCAAAAAGGAAGTAATTTGACAACACACAAGAGAAAAGAGAGATCTAAAATGAAGTCAAATTTCAACAGCTGTGCAAAACCAAAATACATTTTCATGCTTTTGAGGGGGAGGAAGGGAAGGAATGTTACAGGTTATTCATATTTAGCATTTATTAGCATTTTTGTTAAATCAGCAGGATTTCTGCATAATGCTTAACCCATAATTGCTTTGGATTGAAATTTACTGATTATCTTGTGAAAGAAAAATTGCCTTGCACTTCATGTTAAAGTAAGACATTTTCACATTATTTTCCTTTTTAAAACATTTTTCCATTTCTATGCACAACAGCATCATTCCTCCCTGCCGTTTCTTTAAAATTCTCTGTTCAACAGTAATAACTGTTTTTCTTTATGCTAAATATCCAGAGTAAGCTACAACATAAAAATGGCTGAATTGATCTGTTCTTTGTTGACTGCCCTCAGCTGTGAGCCACATTCTACCAAATGAAGCAAAGCTTCTGTATATTACATTATTTAAGAGACAGGGACACAAAATAAAATTAAGGAAAAAAAGGAGGAAACAAGACAAAGGGTAAAAAGGTGTTACTCAGGGAGGGTGGGGAAAATGGTGTTTCTAAATGTTTGTTTGACAAACTCATAACCTGAAAGAGCCCAGATAAACTCATTTCAAGACTGGCACACGATGCTTTACAGACAAATGTATCTTAGATAAGGTATTTTAATGGACTCACAGAAGCCAGTTGGTTCAGATATCAAATACTACCCATGCCAGTCCTCAATCCTAGATTATACTCTTATCTGCCTAAAACTTTTTCAGAACGAAGCAATACAAATGCAGCATGGGGGAATGAGCTAAACACATTCCCTTGAAGCACAGGCTTCCAGCAGCAATGAGGCAAGCAGCAGCACACAGCTCACACATGGGTCCAGCTGGGAGGTGGAAGCTCTCCACCACAAGTGATTCTGTCAGTGGTAGTTCTGGGAGAGAGGCATTTGGGAGCCCCCAGCCTAGACTGAATTCCCAATCTTCTGTAAAATGTCAGATTGACCTTATCACAGACACCTGCATTATTCTTTCCCAGGGAGGGAAAGGAGGATCACTTGGGTATGCAGCAGTGCAGGGAGCAGGAATTGAAACAAATATTGCCTGCCAGTGACTTGGAGATGATACAGTGCTGGCATGTACCAACTGCAGAGAGACTAAAACCCAAAAATTCATGATAGCTGACACTGTCAAATTATTTCATTACTCCTATCTCAAACACACACTATGACTTATTTCTCTCTTACTGCTCTGCACTGGGGTTCTGTTCAGAACCAGCTGAATCACAAAGGATTCTTCCTCTACTTCCTTTTAGTAAAGCTTGGCATCTGTGGTTTCAAGAAATGTAGGACTTCTTCTAGTAGTTCCCACTATAACTCCAGCCATGCCTGAAGCCTCTGTGGCTGTTTCAGTATTTGGAAGTGGACAAAATCCTGAGCCAAATTCATGCTCTTGTTTTGAGCTCCCATGCTCCAAGACTGCTGGTACTGGATTGGAATGCTATCTTAATGATCACTGAGTCAAAAAGCCAGTACTGCTTCAATAACCCTAAGATGCTGATCAATGAATGCAGAAACTGACAAAAAGCAAATGCATTTGCCTATATCTACAAATAAAATAACTACATGATATCATACTAATACGAATTTTGGGGATGTGCTTATTTCTGTATCACCTTTTACAGCACAGTACATGCTCTTGGTGCTGCCATAGAACTGTCTATGCATAAGTCTTTGCTGGAACAAATTCCTCACTGAATTAGAACTGCCACATCAAAACTTAGGTGAGCCTACTACATGTGTATGTCTTACTTAATAAATCTATACTGTATTAAAATCTATGTTATTGTAATTCACATGTTTTATACACTGGTGATGCTGTTGAGAATGAATGATTATTATTCATAATCACAAACTATATTTCATTTAAAGCAAACAATCATGAAAGGTTAAAAATACACGTAATACATTACCAGTAGGTCTGAAATTTTTATTGTAAAGACACTTTAAACAGAAGTAGAAAAATACTTCAAATGAAAATAAGTTTTTTTTCTCCTCTGCAGTTTACCAACCACACTGATTTCTGGGTTTTTGTGAAAATCATCCATAATTTACTAATTAAGGTCCCATTCTCTACATTCTAGATTTAGAAAAATAATAACAGTAAAGTTATATTCTTCACATGTACATGACAGGAATTTATGCTAGAAGGTCATGCAAGCCCTTTGCATTCAGCCTTTCTGAGGTTTTTTTCTTGTTTTCTACCAGAATTGTAACAGTCACAGTTCTTTCTCCATGAATCCTCTCAGAAATTATTTCCAGCATGCCTGGTGCACAATAATGAAATGTGTTCAAGTCTGCAGACCTTATGAGTAGCATTTATGAACATGTGAGAACAACCTTTCTAAAATTATGAACAAGACTGTAGGTATTTAAGGCTATACAAGATAAAAGTTTTAGGGTCAAGATGGTAATACATACTTGAATGTCCTTAATTCCTCTTAACTTCCATGTAACTTAGTTTGATGGATATATGAACAAAATAAAAAAAAAAAAGTTCTCTCTAAAAGAATTAAAAACCAAAAAACCAAACCCCTAGGGATTGCCTGATCCAAAACTCAGAGCCAGTACAAAGACTTCCCTTGACAGAGCTGAGGACATTTTTCTGAAAATTCCATATAAAAATAATTTAAAACTAACATTATCTTACATTAGCATTTAATTCCATAGAAGTCTTCCCAGCATACTCAAACAAAGTGATTGTGTTTTTTGACGCATACTCTTCTTTGTGAGAATTAATTTTATTTTTCTACTTACATGACACCAAACAAACCCTTGGATAGTGCCTGAAAGCATTATTTTTCAAGACAGTACCAGGTACTGCTCTTTCAGCACATGTGGAGGGCAGAGTGTATCTCTCTGTTTCTAGTTAAAGCCTGATAGATATTTGGTACTGGCAGGATGTACAGAGACTTACACCTGAGAACACTTCATGTTTATTCAATAGAAACTACCCTGTAAAGGAACTAGTGTCTCAAATGAAGACTGATATGTCTTTTGTGATACTCCTGCCAAAAGAGCCAAAAAGAAGATGCAAACAAAGGGTACAGCCAAAAGTCTTCTGTCATTTGCAAAAATTGTAGGTATCCTGTATCCATACAATGCAGCAATGCTTCAGAACTGCCAAAGTTTCACACTCATCAGGCACTGCCTGTCCAGTTTATCAGAGACATGTCTGATTTCATCCTACACATCTAAAATTTAGGGTGTTTTATCAGGCACCACCATTATAAAATGAATATAGAGAATAGATACTTACGAGGTATTATCAACAAGTAGCTACACTTTGAGACATTATCAGGCCAGCTTAGCTATCAGCTGAGGCTGCAAGTTCAAAAGGTTATTTCAATTTTTCCTTACAGTATGTAGCCCACAAGAAGACACAGCAGGTTACCTCAGTTTCTGGAGTAGGAGATGGAGTAATGGAACCAAGCGATCCTTTCCGTGAGCCCTGGAGATCTGTTGGGATGGACACTGGACGCTGCCATTGAGTTGTTCCTGTTGGTATGTGCCAGTAGTAGATCCCAGCAATGTCATTTATTTTTTTCCAACCAGGTGGTAAGTCTGGGTCTGTCTGAAATGAATGATCACTCCATATATCTGCTGAGAACAGGAAAAGAAAAAAAATCACACAAAGACACAAACAGTTCTTCCATGGGTCTGCATACCTGGTAGTGCTGTTTTAGAGTTCCTGGGCAAATGAATACCAGAAAAACATATCAAATTATGGAGACTCAATGTAACATGATAGATTAATAACCTCTTGTTATACTGCTGCTTTTAATCTCTTTTTGGAATTAAAAGTTCCTTTTTAGTCTATCCTTCAAGCCTTTTACTAGATATTTTATTATGGTTGCTTTTTTCCTGAGTGTCTCTCATTTCTGCTATCCAAATTTATGTATATACACACAGACACACAAATGTCACGATAACTTGAAATAACTCTTACACTCCAAGGTACAAACCAGACTCTTTCTCCCCCATAGCCACTTTAAAAGTTCTTAAATTACTAATTTACCATTTGAGGACTAATCTGAGCAAGTTCTGCAGAAGAAATGCTAGATGATACCATTACACTCAAATGTAATCAAAAAACCTCACCTACGACCCAAACCCGAAATCAGCAACATTAACATAATCAGTTCCAGAAGTTCACAAGAATTCTAAACATTTGCTTTTAAATGTCTCCTGTTGTGGTCTCTATGGCATTCAGCATGTAGTTCCTGACTCTAAGGTCTTACATGTTTTAAAGCCTATTCATCTTCAGCCTTACCTGCTTTTGTTTCACAACTGAATAAATCGACTGCGCTCTTCTCAACCACATAAATGGCAAATAAACGCAAAACACTTTCCACAATTTGGGCCACATCATGCAAGAAGTAATGTGATCAAATATCTAAGCATCACAATGAGGCATGTGTGCAACATCTGCAAGTCCAGTTTAAGTTTAAAGTTTAGGCACAGCTTCTGTCCTTGCTATGCATACCTATGTCTGTATACACAGCTACTCAAACATACAGGCAGCAAAGTGTTAAGCTATGGTTGCATTAAACTGCTAATTTCAAACTAATCAACCAAAGACCCAGAGGAACCAACATACTGTTGTTTATTGTTGCAATGACATGCAGCACCAGAAAGACCTAAACAGGAATTACTTTGAAGTAAAAGCAGACAAAACTCACAGCAGAAATAAAATTTTTAACCCAGTGACTGAAACAAAGAATATGTCTGCAACAATTAGTTGCAAGACAATAAATTATCTCATATGTGAACACACAGTTGGAAGGAAATAATGTAAAATATCTGGGATAAGAAAATAGCACTTAGCTGAATATTACTAATTTATTTTGAAAATGTATCCATTAGCAAAAATAAATACTAAATAATAAATACTAAAACAAAAATAATATTTTCATATGTTGAAAAATAAAACAGGAATTAGAATAGTTTTCAATTAACATAGCTCAGGACTTCCACAGAGCCACATTTCCCACACCAAATGACTGATTTATGTCTGTGGGCAGGTGCTCCTCAGGCAAAGGGACTGGCCTCAGACCATCTGATGAACATGGCTGAACAGAACAGCACCAGAGGGCATGTGTTCATCCTGAAACACCAGCCTCATCTTTGCTATGCAAACCTGCTTGAAAAAAAAACCAACCCAAACCTATGTGTGTCTGAGCCCATGCTGCAGAATGGCAGACTGCTGGGATAACCTTTCCACAGGCTGAGGTTTCTACCAGCATGACCTGGAGAGCCTCCCTAGTGCACTGCCCATTCTAACAGATGGAAGCACTCAGTGTGCAGGGCAAAGGTAATGCAGTGTCACTAGAGATACCAGCACAAAGAAAGACAATAAAGTAAGCATCAACATGCAAAATCTAACAAGACAGACAAATGTGCTTGAGGCATCAGAGACCTGCTACAGGATATCAGGACCTCAGTGGCTTTACTCTGCTTGAATGTGGAATTACAGGTAGCAAAACAATTTCCATCTGAATTTGAAAGACCCCATTTAATGGCATGACAATTTAAAACATGTGATTTTCATTGCACAGCAGCTGGGTGTTATCCCCACTTCCAAGAGAACTTGGTGGTGATGATAAGCAAGGTGTGGGGACAGAGAGTTGGTGCCTCTCTACTTAGGTCCTTGTGCATGAGGGAACTTGGTTTACTGAAGGCCAAGCAAACTTCCTTCCTGAAGAAAATACTCTTAAGTAAGGCAACATGTCTAACACAATAAATTTTGTATTGAACTGGGAGTTGTACTTAGAAAAACACGCCTGTATTTTGCACATGCATCTCTTCTTCAGGTGAAAACAAATCCCACCAATCAGCATGGCTAGGGCACTAATTTATGGACAAAAAGAGGACTCCTGAGTAAGAGGAACTGCAGCCCCAAAGGGATTGAGTTTGGCAGCATACATGACTTCAAAAGAGAGACTGTAAAAATGCTGTACAGAGTTACCAGAGTGCTGCAAGTTCTGTTCCTGGGAGGTGCAGAACAGTAATAGCTCCTATGCCACAGGACAATTTTAACTGTTATTTCACATGCTAAAACCACACTTTTTGAAAATTGGGAGACAGCAGTAAGGTAGACTCATACTATGACAGAAAATATATTCAGGGAAATCTGAGAGGTATCATTGCATCATTCAAAGGACACATGCTTTGCTTTTCCAGGGATTTGTTTCAACAGAAGGATCTCATTTAGTCTCCTTGGAAGCAATGCAGCAGATGTGAGTGCACAGCCTCTGGCTAATGCAAATGCAGCTCTGCTGGAGTTGGTGGAAGCACGAGCCTTTCAGTCAGTCTTTCTAGCTTAAAGAGGGCTTATTTCACTGCATGAGATCAGAATGCCCAAGTGAGACTGCTTGTCTGCAAGGCTCAACAATACTGGCAAACACTCGATCTACACTATCTAAATAGGTTAAGTAATAAAATACCCACACTGTACAGAGATGAAGATGAGATATCTCTTTTTTGTTCTGTATTTCTAGCTTAGCTGCCTCAATTCTTATGATGATTTTGAAACAATTTTTCTTCTGTTAAGATCCTCTGAAGAAAAGGGACACCATCCCAACACCAGATTTGATCGAGACTGATTGCCAGTTTTTAATTCCACAGTAAAAAAATTAACTGAAAAGGAGTGTTCATTGTCCAGGCTGGAAGCATGTTGGTACAAATAGGAACACTTCCAGTGTTTTCCAAATGGAAAAAAAATAATCTGGTCAATAATAAATCTGTAAAGTCACTTCTGAATCTCTGGCCCTCCCACTGCTCACCTTCCAGCAGGGGATGCGCAATATAAATGAAGAATTCAAACTGAAAAGCACCTTGTTTGTAAAATGAGATCTAATAAGCATCAAAGCTTTCTATGTCAAAAATTGCATAGAATGGGCCAGCAACAGCATCCAACATGTTGTCCTAGTGTTTGGCCACCAGTGGGAAATCACTAGCTTCGTATCTGATGTCTGTCTGCACAGCTGGGCTGAAGCATGACCAAGAGCTGGCCCACCATACCACATGTGTGTTACAGATCCTGTCCCTCTAGGCAAACAAGGGGAAGTACAAAAAGGAACTGGGAAGACAGGAGGATAAAAAGGCTTTAATAAAAGGAAAGAGGTGGGAGAAAGTATTGTGGGTTTTTTCCGAAGTACCAAAATCTTGAAATGAAAATGTTTTACTTCAGTGTTCTGCATCTAAATAAAACCAAAACTAAAGGAAAAGAAGGCCACAGAAACTCAGTCTTTTTGAAGAGATGCCAATGACTTCAGCAGATCCAGGATTTCATCCTAAGGGAATCATATTCCCCCCACCCCATACACACACGGATGATCAAGTCAGGCACTGAAGGGAGAAGGAGACTTTGTATTAATGACAGAGGGCAAGTGAAATTCAAGGAGCACTCTCCATTCAATAGCACAATAGAAAGAACATAGGTCATGTACATTTTTATCCCATCTATTTCCTGCAGTGGGTTCAATGTGCAAGTTTAAATTGTTTGGTTTTAATGAACAGAAGTCTCCAAAGATAGCTTCTCACTTTTTATGCACAACAGCAAAATCAACAGCTTCACCTACTTAGATGATTCACACCAATGATGGCCAGCAGTCAGCCTCACCTAAGCACCACTGCAAGAAGCATGAATGCTATCTCAGCAACAAATGCAGCACAAATACAAGTCAACAGGTCAAATAACCATGAATCAGACATGTCTGCCTAATTTGGGGAACGTTTCTCAATGAGGAGTGATAACCAGCCAGAAGCTGGTCATTTGTCACCATCTCTGCTCACAGCATGTAACTGGTTGTCATGGCAATCCTGTCATCCTCCTTGCCGAATTGCTGAACCAGCCACCAGTCACGTGCACTTGGGGAGAGGAAGATTCTCTAACACTTTCCAGGAAAACATGCTGAAATGTGGGATTTACAGGCATACGTGTAACCAAACTCTATCTGTGCCAAAATGATTTGCTGTTTTGATCAATTGTAAAATCAACCACAATCAGAAAAGACTGACTTTGTAAAAATCCTAAGGAAGTTCGGAATGAAGTGCCTGTACTATTTTTTCTTTTTCATGAGATGCAATCTTTGTCTGGCTGTATAAATGAGTTACTACAAGCAGAAGCATTCAAGCAGAGATGACAAATCTAAAGGAAAGGAGAGGAAACCAGATTTATCAATATTCAGGAAAAATATCCAGAGACCACAACTAAACCCACTTGTTTCCTGTCTTGGCTTATTTTCCCTTTCAATGACCAGAGCCCAACCTGCTGATATAAGGACCACAATACTAGCACAACTACCAAAGAAAACACAGGCCAGTGACTTCAGCAGAGGGGCTGTGAAGAACTGTTGATAACAGCCATGGATGAGGGTGATGGATGATACTAGCTGTCCTGCTTAAATGGGGGAATTCTGGGGATCTCCAGGTTGTCTGCTCAGGGGCAATAGAGTCTGAGGGATAGAGGTGAAGCTGTGAGAAGCCAGCACCACAGCTAGTGTTTACAGGAGTTGATATAAACATCAGCAGCAGCAGGAAAAAGTATTGCAGTAAGACTGTGAGGAAAGGTCTATATGTTCCTTCCTGGAAAATGGGCAAAAAATAGGTAAACACAAGAGGACTAGCCTGTTCACCAACCAAAAACATCTATCAACAAAACAAGCAGAGTCTGGTAAAGTAAGGAAGGAAGACTTGGAGGTGACCTGAATTGCTGTGTCAAGGGAGCTTTTGTGGCAACAGATGGACCAGGAAGAAGTCAGCCTCTGTCCCAGCTGGAGGAGGGTGGCTGTTTAGCCAGGTGAAGCAGTGGTGAAAACATGAAATTATAGACATGTAGGAAGGATCATGTCAGCTTCTGCAAAAGCTGATGAAGTGCTACCTGAAAAGGGCTGTACTGGAGACACATCCTATGGCTCTTCCACAAATGTTACTGTGTGACAAGAGAGCAATCTCTTGATTAGGGGTGCTGATGGACATTAGGAGAGCTAGGCAACTAAGAAGATCTACTGGGTCTGGATGGAATTGGTCCAAATTTTTTCTTAGCAGCCTGTAACGTACTGCACATTTTATTTGTAACCAAAACAAGTGCTGGAAACATACCAGTGGTTTAGTTAATGCTAAGCAGTGCTTGCATAGGCCCAAGATCATCTCTGTTCTCAGCCTCAAGCAGACAGGCATCAGCCTGCTAGTGCTAGTGTTTGCATCACTTTTTATAGATGATTATTTCTTTCTTCACTTACTAAGCTTTCTTTACCATGAGTCATGACTTCTTCTCATTTTTGCTCTTCCAGCTCTCTTCCCCATCTCACTGGTGGGAGGAAACAAGACATGACAGAATTCAAAGCATATTGCCCAACCTAAGATCCAGAAAAAAATAAGCAGGTACCATCTGGGGTGGAATGAAAAAGAGTCCCAAACAAGTGAGGGCAGCATATAAATGAATGCCCTTTCCACCAACTTGGTGCTTAAATGAGACAGTATCTGAACAAAGTGCACCAATACCTTAGAAGATTTCTACCAACTAATTTTCAAAGCAGTCAGAATAATTTGCTACTGCTCCAGTGAGTGATCTACTGCTTATAAATACCTTTTGCATATCACAGAATTACAGAATGCTTGGGGTTGGAAGAGACTTCTGGAGATCATCTTGTCTAATCCCCCTGCTAAAGCAGGTACACCTAGAGCAGGTTACGCAGGGTTGCATCCAGGTGGGTTTAGAATATCTCCAGAGAAGCAGACTCCACAACCTCTCTGGGCAGCCTGTTCCAGTGCTCTCCCCCTCACAGTAAAGAATACAACCAGTTTAACTGAGTTTCTAGCTGATTTGAAATACTAGTTCTCTATTCCTTCCACTAGATGGCAAAAGTTTTACTTAAAGAGTAGTCCAAAACACAGCAGACTGTATACCTCTAAATTGGTTTAAACCCACTGTGATCATGCATTGTGTGATTGTGACCCAAAGGGCCTCATCACCTCAAAGGACTCTGAGCAGCATATAGTTCATCAAGAGCTATTCAAGAGTATTTTCATTACCATTATACCACTAAAAATGGTATTGCAAGTCAACTTTGAGGGCTAAACCAGCCCAGCAGCAATCTGCATCTGCTTTTCTGATTTTTTTTTTTTTTGCATAGTATCTCTTCTTCCTGTGCTTTTCCCCACACAGAGCAGAACTGCAGCATATGATCTCATGTTCTGGGTTCATAATATATTTACTACTTCATCTTGTTTTAGAAGCAGGGTTTTGTTTGGTCTAAAGAGGAAGAATCAAATGACCACCCCACCCAAGGGACTGCTGGACTGACAGAGCAAAGCCTGTGGTGCACACACTGTCCCACTGACCAGCAGGCACCTGCACAGCACACCAAGGGAGAGCAATGTGCACATGCATGGAGTCCAGCCCTCCTCCCCTTCAAATTTATCTGTCACAACAGCAGCAGCCAAGCATTTGGTAGAAAAACTGGGAAAATCACACTGGTAGCAGCTCTGGATTTGTGTATTTCTCTCTTAAAATAAAGAGTTCGGATTCTCCTGTCTTCTCAAAGTGAACTGGTATGCTAGTGTCCAACCACCCACAGAAAAACCGGTAATTTTGGGCAATGAACAAACATAGTCAGGAATTTTCACACAAAGCAGAAAGGTTCAGTCTATAACACTGACACAAAAGATATTCAAGTTAAACACAGATGTCCTTCTGACTTCAAGACACAGGATGCCTGCAGAGCAGAAGGGGATGGTGTGCCAGTGTCTGGCATATGGCAGTAGGGTCACCTCAACAGCTTCACTCTCCACAAAGGAACTCCTGCACCACAGTGCTTTACTTACAACTAACACTCTTGTTTTGCAGGCTTCAAATAGATTTCAGTATCTCCCAGCCTGTAACTCTCCATTTTACTGAAAGGCTGAAGACACAAGTGGTTCCATCTCCTTTACACTTTCTGCTAGTAGCTAGTGCTTCTTACCTGGATACAAGCCATGAAAGACAGAGGAACAGATCTGAATCCCTCCAATACACCTGCCATTAATCCCTGGTACAAAGAATGGTACAAGGTTGGACTCCACACTTTTAATCCCATTTGTCTGAACTGAGGAATAGCTTTCTGTCCTCTCTATTGTATTTCTATTGCATCCTCAATACTTTAAATTGAGGATTGGCAATGTGAGTGAGTGCCACTAGAATCTGAATGACACAAGTAGTAAGAGAGAGTATGGAAGAAAGAATCTGACTAGCAGTCACCATTTTGTTTGTCTGTTTTAGAAAAGAAACTGCATAAAAATATTTGCATTATAAGCCAGGTACTGGGCAAAGGTAATTTTCTTCATCTAAAATATAATGAGTCCTACTGACTTCAGGAGTCAATGGAGAGAAAGAACTGCACTTCTCTGGAGAATATCCTGCATAAAATATATTGATATGCTCAGAAATTTTAGGGATGTGCTCATTAGTGGTTTTGTGCTAATTAAAAGCAAGTGAAGTTGCCCAGTGGCACAGACATACAATTCAGCTGGTGGCTTGACTAAATCTGCCTTTCCTTGACAGCTTCATTTAGAGCACTGTGCAAATACATTAGAAAAACCTTCTTCTGAATATAATGATTCAGTGAAAACAGAACATAAAACTGAATTACAATGGATCTACTGTGTGAAATTAGATGTTTTACTTCACAAAAAAAGGCTAAGTTTGAGAGAACAGTAATTTCCCCTCTCATATGCAAGCTCTGCTCATCCTTCAGCTCACACACTGTAGCAGAGGCTCTAGGATGCCATGAAAATGACTGCTTTATCCTCACACCAACCTTGTGAGGCAGGAGAGTACAGGCCTGTTTTAAACAAAGTGGGGTGTAGGAGAGGTCTGAGATGCATTAAATAACTCCCTGAAGTCATGGCCAGACTCCAGGTCTCTGCAGGCTCCCTGCACCAAGCCAAACACACACAGCTATGGCAAAACTTGGTCTATTTAGTACTATCAGTAAAAGCTGGAGTGTGACTTCCAACAATCTATACAATGGATTCATTTGCCACTTTGAATCTGTAGTGAAACGTGCATTAGAGAGCAAACGGAAGGCTCCTGGTTTTTTCCAACATAGAAGTCAAAGACCTAGTATTTCTCCATCTGCAAATTAATTTCATGTTGCTACAGTACTGAAGGGATGGAAAAATTTATTATGGTGAAAATCATAGAGCTGCATAAGTGTGAAGTTGTGCACAAGCCTAGGAAGCAGCACATTGGCCCCATGGCCTGCCTGCAGTCAGAGACACTGAGGGGGAAGGAAGCCTGGGCACCTTGGGCAGCTCCAGCCCATGCTGAGGGCTTGTAACACAGTGAACTCAAGCTTCACCTCCCAGCCTCAAACTTTGAGACTTTTTATAAAAAAGAAAGCCAGCAACCAAACAACTTTAACCTTTTCAAAGTAATTTTGCTTCAGCTGAACTAAGTATTTTCCTGCACAATGCACAGAGCCATCCATGAAGCGCAATGTACGGCATCTACAGGAGGAAGGCTTCCTGAATGGGGGCTTCTGACAGCAGATGGAAGCTCCAGAGGAGCTGGCTGCATTTCACCTGCTGTGGGAGAGGGAAGCATGCTGATAGCACACAGGGGCCTCTTAGCCCTGCAGTTTATTCTAGTATTTCACATCACTACATTGGTATATCAATTTTCTATTAAATCTAGTCATACTGCCCAAATACCTTCTGGTATTAAGAAATCTCAAAAATGTTAATCATCTTTGAAAGCATCCATCCAGGACTAGAAATACCAGTATTTTCTTTCTTATCTCTACTTCATGCGACCCCAGCACTAAAATTCTGTTTTTTTCCCTGAGTGGATTCATATATGTACCTGAAGCTAGACTTAAAAATCTGCATTCAAGGAGATACAAATGGTATCTCTGACAAATGCACTAGCAAGAATTAGAAGAAAATTCAGAAAAAAAAAAACAACTGTGGCCTAAATGACCCTGGGAAGTCTATGTTAGCAAACAGTAGCCAGGAACAAACCCAACACACAACTAGAGTCCTATGCCAGACAGCATTTGAAAGAGAAAAATGAATGGATTAATTTTAAAATTCCACAGAACCACAACACAATTTCACTTGTAATTAGTCCCACCTTCCATTTAAAGCCCACTAGCAAAATGGATGCTTTGAAAACCAGGATAAAGTTCCCTTAAAGATGCATATGCCCAGAGCACAACTTGAGAAGTTCTTTTTATAGCGAACCGTGAGATAGAATACCCCTAAACACAAATACCTGCTTGGTAAGAACAAAAATATGCCAAAGCACAGGAAAACAACAGACAAAATCTCCAGTGCATGATAAACTGAGCTCTATAAGCACTGTGGAGAAAACCTTCTGGTGTTACAAAAATCTCAAAGAAGTTTGTTATCACAAACAGTGCATATGTGCATATGACTGGCTAATTAAAAACAAGGGAAGCTGCCCAATGGCACAGACATACAATTCAACTTGTATGTTATTGTCATCACATGTTTCACAAACAGTAAAACAAGAGATCCACAAGAAACAGAATGATCCTTTCCCCCAGGTGAAAACAGTAGCTAATCTTTGGTGGAAACCTTTTAATTTCTGGACATGCCAGAGGACTGCAGGTGGTTTTAGAAAGCTGGAAAACCAGTTATGTAGGATGAGAAGAGTACCCTTTCTGGATTTCTATTCACCTTTGTTGCTGAGCAAAAACAAAAGACTGCAGATAGATCCTACAGGATTAAGATACACACAGCTTCAAGAGCTGTTTTTCAATGCACAACCTTCACCTTCTCGTTTTCTTCAATGGACAAAGACAGCCACCTCCTCTTTTTTTATCAATTTCTCACAAGTTCCTTTAATGTTACTCTTCTGCTACTTCAAATCCTGATACACAACAGCAGATAATTAATTACCTTTTGTCATTCTGGAAGGATCAAGGTCACAAAGTTTTTTGAAGGCAGCATTTTAGTACTCACTGGCAGTTGAAAAAATTCCATTTTAGGAACCAAGATCAAGATAAAAGTCTTCATGTATACAGTTTTAATGTAGGATTGAACTATCACAGGACTAGTGCATGCACTTCATGTGCCTTAGTATAAAAATGGATGCAGCAGAATTAGAAAAGACAGACAGATAAAAATCTCTCTGCAGGAAGAGACACTGCGTAAAGTAGGGCTCTCCAGCTTGGAGAATAAATGACAGGGAGGAGGGGAGAATGTCAGAAAAATCTGTAAAATCATGAATGGTGGGAAGAAGGCAAGGATGGAAAGGAAATCATCATTCACTGTTATTTACTGCTTCCTAAAAGAGAAAAGCAAGAGGCATCTAATGAAATTATTGGAGGGCAATTTTCTAATAAAAGGAAATACTTTTTCATATAACACATAATTTGATTATGGAGCCCATGGTCACAGGATGTTGTGGATGCCAGAAATACAAATGAGAAAAAAAATGATTAAACAAATTCATGTTATAAGTCTATCAAGGGCAATTAAAGAAGATAACATGAATGACATACCAAGTCTAAAAGCCCTGAAACTATCAATTACTGAAAGTGAAAAAGATATAATAGGGGGAGGACCACTTTATGCTAGCCGTGTTTTTGTTTTAGTGAAGCCATAAGTTTCTGCCACTGACCCCTGTCAGAGAAGCAACCCATAAAGAACTCCATGATCCTAAGCTCTGCTATATAGGGTCATTTGGTTATGTACAACATGGAACTGTAACCACTGTAACTCTTGTAAAAGCCCTGCCTTCCATTTACTGTATTACATATATATTTATATGTAATATATTTACATTGGAAATAGTGGAACTAACAACATTATTGAAGGACTTTTATCAAAGTTACCACAGCAGTTATACTGGACCAGATTAAAAAGTCTCATCTAATGTGAGAATTCTCAAACCATTATATCCAAGCTTCCTCTAAGGGATTTATATATAAATATAGATTTATATTCCTAGAAGGAAAATACACAACAAATTTATTTTCGTAAATACAAAGGTGCTTTCCTACCCTGAAATACAGAATAATCTCATATGACAATAGAAATGCAGGAGTTATGGGACTGAATATTAATATTTTTCCACACTTGTCCCCTTCCGATTTATACTAACATGCATCCAAAATGAAGATTTGACTACTTTTATAGCAAATTATGCATCACCATTTAATAAATATAAATTTACTTAGAGGCAAATAGAACAGTTGGTCTTAAATATCTGTATGAATAAGGAAAAGGGAACATAGCTGAACTACTGAGGAGCAGTTAAGCAACAGCAGATCTGTCTGGTGATTAGTGCAGAGACACTGCTGGGGAGAGGTAATTAGCACTGCTTACACTACATGCTTTTACACATGACAATTACTACAGTTCAAAAAAGCTCTTCTGTCAGTCAGGGTTTACAGTCTCACTGTCCTGATATTATTTGGATTCCAGAAAATTTTGTAAGTAGAAAGGAGAGATGACAGCAACAAACTGAAAGCAAGATGCTAGCCAGAAATTCAGTTTATGCTCCAATAACAAATTCTCACTGAATCCTGCCACCTGAAAATAGAATCAGCTCAGATAAAACTGTGCCCAGGCAGACACACAATCCTGACATAGCATCTGTAAAACAATAAACCAAAAGTCAAAATTACCCAATCTGGTGGCCTTTACACTGACCCTTTTGCAGTAATGTTACCAGAAGGAAAAAATAGTTTTCTCTCTCTTTTAAGCTTTGATCACCACCTTACCCCTCAGCAAGTCATAAAAACACATCCCACCAAAAGAGCTTTAGTGTTTTAGCAAATGAAGTAGTTGATTTGCTCATTACTGCAGAATTCAAGCTGCAAGGTTCCTTTCAAAAAGTTTACTTTTAAAACACTGAAGAAATGTAATACTACTGTTGTGAACTCACACTTGTTTTCAGCATTTTTGACAGAAATTTTTATGACTTTGTGTCTTGTGATACCTGGAACTTTTAAACTCCCTAACTCTTGGAATCAATGGGAAAATTGCAGCTTGTCCACTTAAAAAAAACCCCAAATCAACAAATATTCAAAAAACCTCTCATTACAACCCACAGAATCACCCAAGTTTCAAAAAAAGGTAAAAGCTGAAAAAACAAAATTAAAATGAAAGCATAACCCTAAAAATATAAACAACGACCTGAAATTTAGTCTTGCTTTTGAATACACATTGTTTTTAAACTCCCATTTAGGGACAAGGTGTATTTGTTCCAAGAAGAATTTATATTTGTTTTCCTTTTGTTTTTAATTGGTTTACTGGCATAGATTGAAGAATTTATTCATCTCTATTTTAGTCTTTATAAATCCATCACATCTATAAGTGTTCCTGTGCAATGAGAATGAGGATGCAAAATTAAATGTATTACTAATAAAGGAGCAACATGTGAAAACTCCCTCCCCTCCCTTCTACTTCCAATGCTTGATCTGTCCATTTGCCCTGTCTGCAGATGGGGTACTTTGCAGAGGAAAACAAAAGAGGCCTACATGCAAATACTAGATTTATTCCTCCACCCACAATAAAGCTTCAGTTGTACACTTGAATACTTAAAATACAACCAGTAATTATTATTACAATATTTTTAAGTGTGGTCTGCAGGGAGTGCAACTTTTAAATCAGTACATTTTGCCTGTGTTTTTGTTTAAATACTGTCTGACAGTTTTGCACTGATGTCAACAAAATTTGGAAGTAGTGAACCTCAAACATTGGTTGAACACATAGATAAAATCTCCACTTACTTCTGGCAGAGAGAAAATCCACCCTTCTGCATCATTCCTGGAAAACCAATGGAGCAGAGTCACTACTCACTTGGTTTTATCTTGGAACAGCTGAAGCTTGTCCCAGGCTAACAACAGATTCCCTCCAGCCAGGGAGACCTGTCCACAGAAAAGGTGATTTCCTCTGGGAAATGTTGAGTACACTGGACCATGCCCCACTATTTTCTGGACCAGCTTTTTGATACTTAAAGTGGATGTGACCAGAACCACTGGGAGGAACAGAGAATGGGGAAACTTCCACTGTCACCCTGTTCCTGAGGCAGCTTCTTTAAGCTGCATTTTCCCTGTGAAGTAATTGTAGGATTAAAAAAATCTTAGGTAATAGGCTTGGTATATTCAAAGTACCAGAATCTGGAGTATAGTTCTGAAAGAGAGAAGTCACCTGTGACATGAAATCAAGAGAACTATAGAAAACAAATTTTCTGTTAATGATCATCCATTAATTGTGATGTTGCATAAAAGTCTTATTTCCTGTACTAAAACTGAATACACATAGGCAATATAATTTTACAAAGCCTAACACACCCATTTTAGCAGGAAAAAATCAATCCTGTAAGAAAAATGAAATAAACTCCTCTTCCATGCCAGTGGAAGCTTAGCCCTGAAATCCCTGTTCTGACATCATCTTCCTACTTATCAGATATCTTTGTTACAAAAAGCATTGGTTATGTTTCAGCACAATTAACCAAAGGAAATTAAGCAGTCAGGAGACTACAAAGTTTCTTAGTTGATCCACTGACAGTTTCCATGGGCAAGAAAGGGAAACTTACTGTTTTGCTTTAGTTAAGCACAAAAGAAAAATAAGGTAATTTTACACCAAATGTTATCTTGAAATTCTGCTAGAGCTGGAGTGTGACAAACAATGCTACCTTACCCACAAAAGAAAAAAGTGAACTAAATTACAAATAATTTTACAAAAGCCAAACCAAACTATTTATTAGTTTGTTTCTGTAAGGAGCAAATACTGTTGTGCTGTTTAATTACATTCCCCTGTAATGAAGAGAAAAAGTTGTGTAAAGGTTTTGTGTGAGTCAGCTTTCTAATAAGACATCCTTTTTCTACCTCAACAAATTGATTTGTTTAGAACTGTCAAGAAGGACAAAAAAATATCCAAGATATTACTCAATATTCTTTGACAGCTCCCAGTTCAATACTGGCTATAAACTGTCTCATCTTTCTAACTCCCAAACCACACATTCAGTATTGCAAAAGTTCCTTTACCTTGAACTTTAGAGAATGACTAGGGGTACCACTATTATACTGTTTAGAGATATTTTTTTCTTCCCTTTGACTACAAGAAAAATACAGGGGAAGAATTTGTCACATGTAAAGGAGAAATCAGAAGTCTGGTTTTTAATGTATTTTAAATTTATGTAAAGATCTTCAAGCTCTATGGATCACAAGTATAAAATATCACTTGTCAATTCAATATTGAAATAATGAGCATTCAGGAAGATACTGCTGCAACCTAAACTGTCAGATACCAGCTGATCTTCCACTAGGCAGAATTTTTTATAACAAATAAAATGTATTCAGCATCCAGGCCTAAGTGACATTGTTGACCAGTGCTATGAAAAAGTAAAATAGAATTGTTACTTACAGTTACTAGATGCTCTTGTATAGTTCAACATGTACTGATCTGTTACCAGCATCCTTTAAGTTTGCTATATACATGTCCCAACAGCTTCATATTCTCCTTCTGTGTAGCATCTCCAACTCAAATATAAGAAAATTCACTGCTGTGTTTAAACAGACACTCACTTAATTAGTCGAACCAGGAATGGTGCTTTGGATGGGAGGGAAGAGAAGCCACCCCCATTCAACTGCCAGTAAATGTAACAGAGAAAACACCACACATTGACCATATAAATGACTGCATTTCCTAATAAGCCAAGAAAAAATAAGAGAGCTGGCTATACATGGATTTCAGCAGTGTGTGCATATACTGCATCCTTCACTGAATTCATTCCAGCTTGCAAGACATTGATGTATTTTCTGACCGACTCTGCTTAGGAGACAAGCTTTTGAAACAGTACTTTCAGCCCACAAGCTTTTAGATGACAATCAAATCAAGATTTAATCAGTTCAACTTTGAACCAGAACAGCCCCTCATCCTGCAGATCAGCCCCCGGAAATATCTTTATGTTGATTTTTTTTCTCTCCAGCTGCCTGTATAAACATGAAAAGTTTAAAAAAATGTAAAGCAAAGATCCACTCTTTGAAGACAAAATTCTTCTTAAGGCTGTAAACCTCTGACTTTCTGAAGGTGCATTGCAGGAATGGTAGAAATTGATTTAGCGAAAGGCTTCTATTAGTGAGAGCGCTGTTCTCATTGCAAAGTCCCTCCCCTTGCTATAATCAATAATTTAAGCAAAGCCAAGAATCATGTCAGACAAAATGACCAGGATAACTTGACTGTCTCTTTCTTACAGAGTACAAGTAAAATTAAATTAAAGTCTGAATGGGAATGTATTCTAATTTAAAAATTAATTTGTCCAATTTGAGTTGTGTCTTTGGCTTTCATGTTGAGTAGGGGAGGAGGGATGGGGTCCCTTGTTCCTTACTAAAAAATTCTCAGGTTCAGAGCAGTGCCCAAAATCCACTTCCAAGAAGTAAAAGCCATAACCTTTGATTTAGAGTATTTTATCAGTTACGTGCAAACAAAAAATGTGCTCTAGAAAGTTAAAGCTCTGACTTGTGGATCATGACAGTGCTACTCCTCTCTCAGTGCCCTGCAATGTCTGAGTTAATAACTGATGCAGGGTTTAAAATTTGAGCTCTGTAGAATCTCAATTCAAAAGCAATTAAAAACATGAAAAATGCATTTAGTTACATTGTGTTATTGTTCAGGATGAAATAGTTTTATTAAGGAACAGTTTCATTGAAGAATTCTGAGAATGATTTTCAAGCTAAAGCCTTGAAGTAGTCTTAATACATAATAAATCATTCCAGTGTATCAAATTATATACATATAAAATAATCAACATAATGAATAGCAGTTAAAAAACAATCCCTAAAACACCACCATATAAAAGTGGATTAAAATGCCTCAGAGATACTATAAGCAGGAAGCAAAAATATATGTTTTACATTTGGAGTTGTCCTCTCCCTCTCTCCCCAGTGATTTCTCACCACCAAAGATCATGGACAAACCTACATTGCAAGCTGAAGGACACTCACTGCTGGGGTTTACAAAACCAGATCCAGACACTGCAGGGAGCCCGCTTAATGTCATTATCTTGAGTTCTGTGGCATCCAGATATTGGATATTTAGAGCCTAATCCTGAGTACCCAGGGGCCCTCAGAATGAAGCAATCAAGTCTTAACAGCAAATACATGTGCTTTCATGGGATTGCTTAAAAAGGCTTCATGTCCCTTCAGGCAGGGACCAGACATCCACTCTCAAACGAGGACTGAGTTCAGAGCAAGGTCTCTGCAGCATGCCAGGTCACATCACACAACACCTCCTCTGGCCCATGGAGATGCTCAGTACTGCTCTGATCTACCCACCTTCTCCTGATGCAACAGCAACAAACCCAAGGCTGCCTGCAGCACCATCTATCCCATGTCTTGGTGGTACATGCTATAGGTTTCTGTACATCCAGAAATTTCTATATGTGCAATGCCATAACTTTGAACAGCACCATGGTGACTCAAGGGACCCAGAACCCCACTTCAGCCAATCCCATATTGCTAATTAAAGCTGAATTCAACTTCAGTCAGCTCTTGACTTATGTGAGAATTCAGCACACAAGGAACCAGTGCACTGAGAGACTGGGACATAAAGGAGCCACTAATTTGGGGAGATTATAAGAAACACCTCCAGATGCAAACATATCAGGTCAGGAACTTGAGGAGGATTTAAATCTGTGTTCCTGTAAAGACATCATCTTCCACAGGGGCTTGAACTAGGATCTGACTTTCTCTTGGCAGTACTTCAGTACTAAATAACTCAGAGCTCCCCACTTTGTGTTAAGTTTTCAGAACTTCCATGAAAATAACACCCCAGCACAGACAAAATCCCCAATACTCATTTCTGCTGTCAAACTTAGTCCATGTGATTTACTGTCATGGCCTTTGTGCTAGTCTTGCTTGCCTAATCTACTGTCTACAAACACCCCTGCTTGCTTCCAGCTCTCCTGCAGTTGGTGCCAAGTCCTTATTTATCTCCACAGCTGCATATTATTCACTCTCCTTTTGCTTCCCTCTCCAATGCATCCCTCCTCCAGGTCATGTTCCCATCTTCCAGCCTATCCTCCCCACTTCACAACCCACATGTTCCCCCAGCAGCTTTCTCCTCTGAGAGCACCAGGGAGACCAGCTCAGCACTGCTGGGCCCAACACTGGGATCACAGCAGGTGCTCACAGGAACAACCATAGGGGCCAGGCTTTGCATTTCCCCTCTGCAGAGTGCAAAGAGGCAGGAATATCTTCAGAACAGGGAACCCCCAAAGTGTGCTGGCCATCCCCAGCTTGTACACCTGGTTAATCACTGCTACCCCAGCAACTGCAAGGTCCTCAGAGAGCTCAAGGGCCACTGCAAAGACTGGAGACTCATTCTGCTGAGTGGCAACACCATTCCTCTACCACACCTCCTGCAGCTGACATACAGGAGCCTGGAAGATAAACAAGCACCCAAACAGGCTGCAAAGAGCTTCAATGCACACAGACCCCACCTAGAAGAATATAACCTTGTTCTCAGCTTGCCTTAACAAACAGAGGCGTGCATATGAAGCCTCCTCCCAAAGGTAATACTGTTTCTTCTTTCCCTTCCCCAGAGATATCTATACCCATTTCAAAGCATCAATCAGGTGGATTGAAGTTTGGCCTGACTTCTATGCAGCATTCAGAAGTGCTGAGGCAGAGGTTTACTGGATCGATTTTGGCCATAATTTTTTATTACTTGAACAGCTTTATGAACTGGAAAGGTTTTTTTTTTAAGGAGAGGTAGTTAGTCTGGTATCAGCTTATTGTGGCTTTTCTGTGCAACTTCCTGCATTATCATCCCTCTGAAATCAGCGTCCTGATTTTCCCCATTACCTTTGTTTTCTCTTCTGTGATTTATTTTTCCCTTCCTCTTTGCTTGGCCCTGTGTCTGACAATCCTAGGCATAGAAGAGTTTTTCCAGCAAGATGCATTTAACCTCAGAGAGGACATGCAGCATCCAGAACTACACACTTCTATCCCTAAACTACAGAAGCTTGGAAAGTTTCCAAAAATAGTTTGTCAAGTTAAGTACCTTACATGATTAAGTTATTTACCACTTCTGAAACTTGAATCTGCCCTACAGATGCTCAGAAGAGTTTTCCACTTGGCTACAGCACACAAAAAGCATGTCCTAATATCTCTTAACATTACACACTCATGTAAAGTGCATTGTGGAGTTAAGGGAAATGTGCAGTGCTCTGGGCATCTTGTGAACCACTCAGGCAGTAGCATGAGGCTGGCATTTACTTCTCTGTGTTGTCTTGGCACCACCTCTACTCCCCATTGCCACCTTTTGCTTTCCCATGCAGGTATTCCACATGTTCCAGGTACAGGTCCTGCAAGCATTTGTTTATATCACAACTACACATTTTACTGAATAGAAAAATATTCATTTTTAACATTCTCAAAATCATAGTACTGCACTTATATAAAGCAGGAATATGATATTTTCTGGATTAGGAATTATGTGCTTTACTAAGGTAGCATGGGAAGTGTCCTTGAAAACACAAACACCAAACAAGAAATGAAATATCAAGGGCAAGACAACCCAGTGATCAGACTCCCATCAAGTGGCCAGAAGTTCAGCTGGAATAAGGTCAAAATTAATGAAGCTGTGCCAGTTAGGACTGGGCTACATCTGACACTGCCTGTAGCCAAAGGACAGAGCTAGCCACAGCAATGCTTTAGTAGTCAGAGCACTGCCACCACAAGGCAACTGTCTTCAAACTCAATCTCCCCCAGCCCCAGGCACCCAGGGAGAGATGTCACACTAGGAGAGAGCTGCTTTTACAGAGAATATGACAAACCATCCCAGACCCTTTTGGAACAATACAGCAGAGATCAAATAGGGAGCTATTTTTAAAACAAAGACAGACACAGTAAATTAACAAATTTCATTTCTGCACTACAGGGCAGGTGTTTCAAACTCTATTCAGCTGGTTAATTCATCTGTGAGTGTTACCTAATGTTCATCCTGCTCAGGCTGTGATTGTTTCTCCAAATGCAAGTCCTAGCTCTTGCCTCCTCTCTGCTGCCTGTCTTGGACACCCACCAGACATCTCAAGGGACACCAGGTGGAGAGCTGAACCAAGCTCACTCCAGGGAGGAAATTGAATGGCTCTGATGAACTGAAAAATCATTATCTTTTTGGCAAACACTTAAGTATGAAATTGTAACTGTAACACGGTCTGGAAAACCTCTTCCGTAGCCCCAAATTTTGGAAATTGCAAACAGAGTTTGGAAGAGGATATTAATCACTGCTATATAAAGCATTCATTCTCCCATTCCTGAATTTAGGCATGTTAATTCACTTTTACATACCCATTTTTGTTATCTACCTCAAATCAAAAAGCTGTTGATTATTCCTCTTAATTGTGGGATCTGGGTGCTGATTGCCACTCTTAATTATGGAATTTCAAGTCAGAGCATTCAAACATCCAAGGTAAGGATTTAGGTAGCTCCACTGAGAATCACAGAATAAAACCAACCTGACTGCCTAAACACAGCAAGCAGCCTCCCTGTGCAACTGATAGTGGCAATGTGTACTTGAGAGGATCATCTTTCAAGTTCAATTTATTATCAAGTTCAATTTATTTTATAGCCTTCTACCAGTAGACCCTGAAACCATGAAGAGTGTATAACCATGGCTGCCCTTGAAGTTTTATTTCTTTTAAACTGACCCTAAAATCTTCTTACAGGGATGGCTAAATAATAGACAAACATGCAGTTAGTAACTTCACATGCAGAATGTGAAGAATATCTACACACACACTGGGGATATAGAGCAACAGTCACCTTTCTTATTTCATAAGCAGTCAGCAAACAGTCAAGCCTAAGACTATAAAACATGCACTATTCTTGAGACATGGTTATCAGTAACATGCAGGATTAAAAAATAAAACAGCCCAATATTAAAAGTTGCCAGCCTTTAGGAGATGCACAGCAGGTGTGAAGCAGAGACTCTTATTCCCAAAAATCTGAAAATTGGGTGGTTACTTAGAACCCTACAACTGTATAGGTGGTTATCTGTCTAGTTTTATAGGACTTGTGTTAATCCACAATGTAACTGAATGTATTTTTAATACATAAATCCTTTTCCCCACTCAGGAACACAGAAATCACGTTCTCAGCAAGTAACAGACCTATTGTCTGTATCAGATAGGTACTGCCAAGGAAGAGTTGTGCTTTTAAGGGGACATATTTAATTTTAATTTGGTCAAAGATGCCAGTTAAAATCAGAGGCAGAATTGGCCACTGCTATAAGTCTTTCTGACAAGCTCATGATTTCCTGTAATTTTTATTGTATTAGGAGAGCTATTCTCCCCAGCCATGCTGTTCTTTCAGAGCACCAGGCTCTCTGCAAGAGCAGCACTCCTGATCCCCAAAGGGCTGCTCTCCCAGCTGCCCTTTCTGCATGGGATGGAACTGGTTTATCAGGAACCAGCTGTTAAACTGCCCTCTGCTCAGAGACCAGCAGCAGACAGGCACTGGTATGTTGCAGTTGCACACAGCAGCAGCACTCCTGAAAAAGGACACTTGTGGTTTTAATACCCCTTTGATTTCAGCTAGGAAGAGACAAAGCACCATGGACCCAAAGGCTGAGAGACCAGGGAGCCAGAGGAGGCTGCTGCCCTGCACATCCTCCCACAACCCCAAAGAGGGCAAGAGGGGCAGCTGGCATAGAGCAAGAAATATCTGTGGCTCTCTAGCACCATGTGTCCCACATCTCAGGGACTTTCCTAATTATGGGGCTATTCCTGGCTCTAGAAGGAGGGGGTTTTATTTAAATTAAAACAGAAAACAAAAGCAAATTCCAATTTTCTTGTTGGTTTGGAGACAAAGAATTCTTTTTATTTCCTCATTTCTAATTCATTAGAGATTATTACACAGAGCACTGCACTTTACTATGGCAGAATAACTTTCCACTGAAATTGTTTTTCAGGCGATACAAAGATTAAGAAATATGCCTGCCTCATAGGGAGCTTCTTAACAAAAAACAAACAAACAAAGAGAAAACATCACCCTCATTCTTTCCTAGGTTTGAGCTCTGGGGCATGTGCTTCACTGCTGCTTGCGCCACATATACTCATACAATGAATACAAATACATGCAAATTTTATCCAGGTGAAACTGATAAATACACAGAAAGGGAGAGAAGGAATAGGTAGATGGTGTAATAACACAAGATGTAATTCCTTTAAAAGCCAGACTAAGGAAAGTTTCTTGAGAGAGAAGGGGGAAGCACTGCCCATGATGTGAACCCAGTTCTGGTCCCTTTGCAGTATTAAAAGCACCTGGAGCTGGTGTGTGGTTATTCATAAGACTCTCCAAATGACAGAGGATTCAGCTGGATAGACACAGCAGCTCCCAGGGGAGATGCAGTGCCTGAGGCCAAGGGAGGCAGGTCTCCTTGTCTGGGGACTGCCTGTGGTGCTGGGTGTCAATCAGCTCTGGTGGAAAGTCACTGCCTGTCTCTAGGAAGGATGCCTGAAAACCCATTAGGGCTTGGCATGTGCTAAGATCTCGATGACATCCCACTGTTTTGCTGACTATAGGTTTTTTCTGCTTCTAAAATCCCCACAGACTTTTTTTTTTGAAGTACTAAATCTCAGAAAGAAGGTTAGATAGCTGAAAGCACTAATAAAATAATCTGAAAGTTGAGGTCTATGTAGATGCACATACAGCTAATTCCCCTGGATAAGAAAGAAGAGTTTCCTCCAAACACATTTCTTATACTGTACTGTGCTTGTGGTGTTCATTAATAATGGATTCTATCATATCTGTTTTTATTAATATATCTGTTATATATATCTGTTAATATCTGTTTTTATTAATGGTCCATTAATAATGGATTCTATCATATCTGTTTATCAACATTAACATTTGTTTAAATAAATCAGGATTTTTGTATCTTTAAATTGAGTTGTATTTATTTTTTACCTCATCACTCAGAGAAGGTCAAGGCTCTTGAAAACACCATTTGATTAGACTACACATAGAAGTATCCTGCCATAAGGAGACTTCAGGAGGATTTTATCTAAACAATTATGCATTCTGAGTGCAATCAATTAAGAATAAAGTTTTCAGGGTTTTTGAATTACACAACTCCAAAAGAAAACACATGAAAACAAAACAACAAAAATACCTCACAAAACAACATTCAGATTTCTAGGATTTAAATAATGAAATATTGTTTAGAGTGGGAAAAGCAAGACAAAACATTTCAGAAGCCCTAATAGAAGCATATTGTTATTTCCAAGAGTGTCTTCTCAAGAAAGCCATATTTCTATCATATTTCTGCATAAACTGAAATGCTAAACACAATCTCTGCACTGAACATCATTAATACCAAGTATCTGCTGGACTACATTCTTTTATGGATTAACTGCTCTCAATACTGCAGGATTTTTTCAATTCCCACAAGTCATATGACTAAAACTCTACTGCATATTTTTCCCCCTAGATAAATGTCTTTCTTTCTTTCTTTGGGCCCTAAAATTTACTATTGGAGCATAAATGTGCTTTATAAGTTAAATTTACTATTGGAGCAAAAATGTGCTCAGTGCTTGGGGAGCACTGAGCTGTGAAGACCCCACATGATGCTCTCCTCCTACCCCAGATGCAGTGGCAGTGAAGAGCCCTGTCCATGCCCAAAAGCACAGCCCTCCAGGACAGACACCACCAGGGCTCACTGCACAGCTCCTCAGCTGGAAGGGTTTCTCTTTACCCATGTTGACACATAGGGAGGGAACATCATCAAATGACTGGGATGTAGTGGGCACACTTACAAAGCTGTGCATTACAAAAGTAAAAATCTTCACTGAACCTAAAAATCATCATTCAGAAAAGCTTTTTTGTTGTGTGTAGGTAGCTACCAGTAGTTCAGCATCTCCTGATAACCATGTTCTTCTCACAACACGCACCCACTGATTATTGAAGAGTAATTATTTATAAAGTAGCAAGAGGTGCAGTCAGCATATTTCTAGGACCCTGTATAGGCCATCTGCTGGTGCCTTTGTTAAAGCTGCCACAATCAACCAGGAAGCTTCCAAGCATTCCCTAGTGGACAAGCAGCTGTGTGCAAGGCCAGTGCTTGCATTTTGATACAATCCAGCTCCCCAGTGAAACTGCTAAATCACCTCTGTCCTTCCTGCCACCAGCTGAGGAAAGCTAAGCAATCCCTTTCTAAAACAAGGCTGTGAGGAGCCTTTGCTTGTGTACCTGTTTCATCGGGTGAGCTCGGCGAGGCGCTGTCCTGGGACAGGGTAGTCCAGCTGGAGTCCTCATCACTTGGGGCCAGGTTTTGAATCCTGTGGAGGGCACAGTCTGTTTTGGCCCCAGTTTTTGGGTGATCCTTCTTTGTCTCAGGGCTTGATGACACTGTGGCAACCTGGCCATCCTCTGGGCTTGGCATCTTGTTCTGTTTCCGGGGCAGGACTTCCCCATTGACAATAACGGTAGAAGCCTGGCTGTTGCTTTGTGCAGACTTATCTTCCATGCCAGCAAAACCCTGCTCTAGATCTCGAGCTGATGTCTCGAGATCTGCATAGTAATTCAGGAAGCTCTTGGTCCTTCTTGGCTGCGAGGGTAATATTTCACAGCCAGAGGAATCCTGTGGGATCGGCTCATTGCCTTCAAACTTCTCAGAAGTTACATTTACGCCTGCAGTGGTACCAAGGTTTTTGTTGGGATCCTGCTGTCCCTGCTCGGCAGCTTTCCTGAGCTGGTTTTCTCCGTTCTTCACCAGCTTTATATTGGCAGAGCCGTTCCCCAGAAGGGGCTGAACTGCTGGATCAGAAAGCCCCATGGCTGTCTGAATGTTAGTCAGCGCGTACTTTTTCCTGCATTTGGGAGGGGTGCTGTTCTTGGTCTCCGTGTGCCTGATCTCTGCATTGAGGAGCTCGTTGTGGGAGGAGCGCAGGTTCAGGGTGTTGGGCGGGGTGGCGGGGCCATTGCGGTTCACGGCGTCCGTGGTGCTGCCTGCTCGCCATAAACACCGCCAGGGCATCCACGCCGGAATCGACTGCAAAGCAAAGGGAACACTGGTGAGACACATTCATTGCATTCACTCTTTGCTAGGGCTTCTGGTAAGGGCATGTAGCACTTAGGTAATTGTTTTACAGGAGGAAAATTACCACAACCTATGTGGGTAAGAGAAGAGACGAAAGCTTATCTTATTCAATAAGGAAGAACAGAGTCAGAAAAAAACACAGAGAGATTATCAGGACCACAAAGATGAGAAAAAGCAGAAAGCTTGGCCCCATACAAGACAATTCTATGGCAGGTTTTTCATTTCTGAATCTGTTGCAGGCAGGCTGTGGGACAGCAGGGATGCCCTTTGCAAATGCCTGGGACTCTCACTATCATACCATAAGTCTTTCAGTATTTCACCTCTGTCTTGGATGGAGAGAGAAATAAGTCCTCAAGTGCTCATCACCAGGAAACAGAAATTTGAACTATTTCTAAGCAGACTGCAGACAGATGCTGCTTCTTTTTCATCTTTGTGCAGTGCTGTTACTGCTAACCCTGACTGGCTGGTCAGCTGTTGACTCCTAACACTTGCATTTTCTCTGTCTTGCTTTCTTTCCCCTCCCTTCCCTGCCAACTTCCTTTTTTATTTCTTTTTAGGGAAGGGAAGTAGAGGGTCAGGGAAGACAAGTAGAAGACCACAACGGTGTATTTGATTTTCAGGGGCAGGGAAAAAAATCCCTTGACAAAATACCCTGCTGGAATTCAATCAACTTCAAACAAAAGGCTTGCTCCAGAGATGGTTTACTATTCCTATAGCTCACAAAGTTCAAGCTTAAGGATAAAACATACATCCGAACATACACTGTTAAATTCTTTTGTCTGCTTTTAAACAAGTTTCTGATTTTTCTTAGCCATTTGCACAGCTCATATTTTGAAAAAATATTAAGTTTATTGAGGGAACACATTTTTTAGATTATTAAAAATTATCAAAATATAGCTCTTTTAAAAAACTCATTTAAAAAACCCTGCAATTTGTTCCTGTACTCTCTATTTATGGCTTCCACTAATCTGCACAATACTCCATGAACACCTCAATTTACTGTAACAGTCACTGTTGTTTTATACCTGGCAACTAAATTAGAGGCCAATTAATAAATCATTCCCATCTGCCACAACATGAAACACCCTTTCTGTTGTTCCTAATTCCCAGTTATCATTGACTGCTTATATTGCACATAAAAAGGTATCAGGGGCTTATCCAGGAATGAAAAGCTGTAATTTGAGCTAGCTGATGACAGATCATTCCAGCTGAGGTGTGCTGCATCTTTGTACATTTGATATATGACAGAACTGACTGCTGTACAGATTTACAAGAGATTAAATATATGGGTTTTAAAAGAAAATATAATACATAAAAAGAGTGAAAAGGAGCACTTCACATCGATACCTAAATGCAGGCACAGTTACCAGTGTTCCCTCCTCTTTGATGTGCTGTCAAAGCTGCTCACTTGCAAACATGATTCTGGTTCATTTGAAACCAAGCAGATCAAGTAATAATACCCTTTGTTCCATGAATCACCCATCCAGGTGTTGAAGAACAATTTCTAAAATTGTTAAAAACAGAATTTAAACTAAATTTTACAACTGTTCATATTTGCCAATTTCTCAAGCCCTGGCCAGTCAGTATAAACCAACTGCAAATTCTTTAGAAGATGGATCACCCCATGGCACATTATCTTAGGCAATGGCTAACAAGCATCCTTGAAAAAACTTAAGCCACAAGACACTTTAAAACTCAACTATTACAAAATTTAAAGGAACTTTATAAATTACTTCTCAGATAAACATGGCATATACACACACAGAGCTTCCTGGACCTTGTTCAAAACCAATCAGGTCTAATGTAAGCAAGGTTGCCTCTGATCAGATGTTACCAAAATGTTTTACATGAAACAGCTTCTACATATCAAATGGCTGCTTTGTACTCTCTTTCTGAATCACTCAAAGTCTGACAACATGAAAGTCACGTAAAAAAGTAAAGTAATAGGGCAGGATAATTTCCCCCCTACATTGCCTGACCTTTAGAATTTGTGCAATTGCATGGTATCTAGGGATTTCACAAGATTACATTTTACTTCATGCTTCAGCAAATTAAAACAAGCATCTATGCTTTTCACCCATAAATACAATCACCACAACATAGAACAAGACAAATTTATTCTCCTCTGTTACAAATGAGCTACTTCATGCAATGTTCACCACTATTTTTATTACTGAACAAATTTCTTCTTAAAAAATCATCTTCCTGGATAAAGCTTAAGTATTTGCCTGTCAGCTTATCTTTAGCTTGTCCCCTGCTGTTATTGTTTCATTGCTCGGAAATATTGTTAAGAATAAGACCTTGGCAACATTGCAACACAATGTATTACATTTTACTAATCTGCTTGATAAAGGTTCTCCATTGATTTGATGAACACTGGCACATTGCTCAACGCTGAGCCAAGGAGCCTTTGTGGCTCACACAGTGTTTGTGACTTGGCTGTCAAGTTGGGCTGGTGTAGGCCATGAGCAGAAAAATGTCAAAAACAAACCTTTCTCTAGACACCATCTCCCCTCCTGACCCCATCTCAGGTGATTCATTGATCAAACCATCATGACCAAATGATCAGTGAACAGGCAGACAGCAGCACAAGGAGTGCACAGAGTGAAGCCAGCTGCTCTCTTGGGGACCATGGGCCTGCTCGCTGGCTGTCATCCTGCACTCCCAACCACGCCCTGGGACGCACACGGCCAGCTTCCCTCTGCTCTTGGAAGCAGACAGATGTGAGAAAAGGGAGAAAAAAAAGAGAAAAGAAGGCAAAAAGAGAAGAAGAAATACAGATGGGCAGATCTTCCATGTCAAGGGTAGAAGTTGCTATGAGACTGGGACTAACTACAGTAGCAGAAAAATTGGAATGCAAGGAAATGCCTAAGAGCACTGAAGAAAGATTGCATAGTAGAACAGTGTAAGGAAGAAGACCAATAGCCTGTCCCTCCTCCTTTATACAGGACACAATGATGCTTGAAACACATCACTTTTCCCAGAGGAAGCACATGCCAATTTTCTAATTAAAGACTTCAATAAAATGCAAGAATCCTAGATTCCTGCATCCAGAGCTGCCACAGACAGACTCCATCCCCCTCTCAGACAGCTCCTTGTGCTGCCTGGCTACCAGCAAGGACCATGCTACTGGCACAGGGCACCATATTTTCAATTTCTCTACCTTCTGTTGAAAAGCAAACACAATGGACAACCAGACCAGAATCACTGAGTTGATACATATGTCTCAGTATAAGTGGGAGAACACTGCTAAGTTGTAAGTGAGTAAAAGTAGGGTATTACACTAAAAAATATTCTACTCTGGTGAAAAGCTAACAACAATTAGAATATTATCATTACTGGGAATAATAACATGGTTAAATTGTTGGTTCTTCAGGACAGCACTTAACTTGGTAGAAGATCTGTCATAGCAATTCATTAAGGGTTTCAACTTGCTTACTTTTTAAAAGAACTCCCAGCCTCAATTGTAGACGTTTAACATTCTTACAGATCTAGATTAAAATACTTTTACCATTCTCACAGATATAGATTAAAATACTTTTACTACTATAATGTGTTTAACAAAGTAGTGCCAACTCTCTAAGGATCACAATAATACAAATAATGTTATTACTTGAATGGCTTTTATCGATGTTTTTCAATCTTGTCATGTAACTTTCAGAGCTAGAAGAGACAGACAGAAAATGTCATTGCAAACAAAGAATAGTACATGACCAATTTGTCTTTGCCATCTAATGACTTTTTTGCATCCTGTTGTCTATGGGAAAGTTTTAAAAAGCTCAATAGATAGTTTCTTCAAAAAGGCACAGTTAAAAAAAAAATGAAGTGCTTTCTCTATTTCATGTGTAAGGGCAAAATGAAAGTGAAATATGGACCTGGAAAGAAGAAGAAAAATAAGAGGAAGATTTCACATATTTGCATAGCAGAATCTTTTAAAGGGCATCTGACCTGGAAGTACTTCTGACATGGCTCACGTGACGTCAGCAATGCATCAGGAAATAGATTATAATTTGAAATCTGAAAAGAGGGACCATTTAAGAATTAAAACCAAAGGAAAACACAAAAGAAAAATACCACATTTTAGAAGCTCCTGAGAGATGTTAAGCATTCTAAATAAAGCTCACAGCATAACAGTGAGGATTTTCTGAGTTTTTAATGATAATTGACAGTCAATAAAATATGGGAGAGGCTAATCTGCAGCAACATGAACATGTAATATAAAAATAACTATTATATTTTTGTTAATGTACAACTTTACTAGGGCACAAATTCAAAATTATTCTCCAGCTTTAGTCAACATACTGTAGCAAAAACTTAAATAATACAAGGTTTTACCAATTACCTGATTACAGCTTACTCAGGAAACCACAGCAGTAAATTGGTAAAAGAAAACACAGCAGTAAGGCCGGGTCACAAGAAATTTTGCAGAATGAGATCTAGCATATGAAACTAAGAAGCAGAGGGTTGATCTCACAGGGGGGAATCATAAAAAGAAAATCAAGCAGTAAATTCCAGTATGGGACCCTTTCCTGGCCATCTTCTCATAAATAAACCATTTTGCCCTAAAGTTTCTGGTTCGGATATGAATGACAAACACAGTGAGAGACAAGGTACTTATGAAAATTTTTGCCACTGCATGTAGGAAACATAGGAAAAAAATAATACAAATCTTTCTAAAAAGCAGATTTCTCTTTGGCAAGGATATGTCTTGAGTACAAAATATTTAATGACAACTTCATGCCATGGGGCTACAGCCACAGGTCTTATACACTTGGGCTTTAGTTTAAGTCTAAGCAGCTGTAGAGAACACCTTCATTTTACAATGACTGCAGCCCAACACCAGCTAACTCCCTTCACTTCAAAGGGTGAATTCCAATGTTAAAACATTCATTCTAAAACTATGACCAGCTAAATGGTAATAGTTAAACAGATGTCAGCCAAAAGCATCCTAATAAACTCTAGATTTACATTATTAGCTAAAATCAGAATCAAGACTAGAAGCTTTCTTAGTATCAAATATAATCTGATTCTTCTTACACAGATATCTACACAAATTCCAGTCAACACCTAGCACTTTCAGAATGGAAAAGGAAAGAAAATATTAATTTGAAGTGCTGTGGTAGATCAGAGACTACAGCCAATGATTTTCTTCTTGCTGCTCCCTCTGGCAGTGACATCTTAGCTGGACTGAGCTTGGAAGCTGGAAAGAGAAAGCTCAGCAAAGCCAAGAAAGTGAATTATGATGGTGGGTAGAGCAGTTTGGGGAATGCAAGAGCAGGAAAGAAGCAGGGCTGCCAGCACCTTACACATGGTACTCTCAAATCTGTCTGCAGGTGACTCCACACAAATCTCTGAGTTGCTGAGGGTGGGAAGGATCTCTCCAGACCATCAAATACAACACTCCTGCCCAAGCAGGTAATCACTGCTGCCCTCTCTACTCCACCCTGGATCTGTCCTCACATCAGAATAAAATTGCCACTTCAACCTGATTGCTAAATGCAGCTTCTCCCATTTCCAGCTATTTCCTGCTTCACCTAGTCCTACTGAAATCACCATCTGGTAACAGCTTTCTGTCCTGGCTCCTCCATCCCCAAGAGGCACCCTGCCAGTCCCTGCTGCCACAATAATGACATTCCCCTTTTTAGAGCTAATCATGCTGCCAACCAACTGCAGCAGCAGTGCTGTTCCTGTTCTAGTGGTGCTCTTACTAATGAGAATCCATAAAGCTGATCTGTCTTTATGTAGTGTAATTGAGGAAAAAAAACTTCAGATCCTCAATGAGTTGTAGCACTCAAGTTGAATATGTCTTCTCATTTACCATTTTTTCCTTCCCCTTTCCCACAAAGCCAGTCAAACACTCATCCAGAAAAAAATCCAAGACAAGATGCTTCTCAGAATCAGATTCTAACAGATACAAAGAAAAAAGAAAAATAATAAAAAATATTAATGACAAAAAGAAACTGGCTAAATCCACTGTTCCTGTACTTTTCTTTTATTAAGATAGATACATCTAAATAATCAGTGTATATTTGACTACCTGACTGAAACTTTATATTGCAGAGAACATGGGTCATCTTGTGCTTCTACAGTACTCTTAAATCAAGTAACCACTTTAAGAAAGAAAGAGCAATTCTTTAATTTATAAAAGGTATTGCCATGACATGTCATAAAGACTAATCCTGCATTTATGAGGGAAAAAAACAAGATGACATGCTAAGTCTTTTCCAAATTGAATTCTTTCCCTTTAATTAGATTCTCCCCTATGTGTAGAATGGAACAGTCTGGTAGGCAAAACGAGTGTTGTCACAGCAAGAAGATGGAGTAGGTTTTATCTGCTAGCTACTTGTGAGCACAGATAACAAGACCTGTCACTGGATCTATAAGTTCACAGCAACATTTGCTAAGTAAATGGTTATAATTGTTTCTAATCCCATTGTTTAAGTTAAACTGCAGAGCCCTAAAATTCTGCTTTTTTATTTTCATGTAAATTATTCAATCTCTAAATAAAGATCACACCTCGGACTTATCTGCTAATTTACAAATATCCTTACTTTAATGTAAGTGCTTAACACAGGACACAAGCATAAACAAACATCATTCTCCTTAAACAGAAACACAAACTCAGAAATTGTAACCTGAATTTCTGCAATTGAGATGACCAATGAGGCAAGAAGGATTTCTGTATTCTGCAGCTTTAATCTCAAGTGCCATCCAAAAATAACTCTCACCAAGCCTGAAGGTAAACAGTGTGTAATCAAAGCTGATGAGAAATACCAAAACTAAAGCAAAATGTCTTATGAAACAGAAAGTTAGGATAGGCTGTCTCAGTGAAAAAATGTAGCCAAAATGTTTTGTAGGACAGGCAGCCTATCCATATGCTTGAAAGGAATCAAGGGCCACAGATTTCCCACATAAAATGACTTTGACTGATTCAGACTGATTTCAAACCAGGGATTTTTCAGCTCCACATAAATTTAACATTGATCAGTTTCTAAATCAGGAAACAGAGCCACTCAAAAGATGATCTATTCCTTACCAGGCTTAAGGAAACCCACAAGGTCCAGGACCAGCTTTGCAAAACGGCACTGGACCAATCCCAAGCTCTTGGATCAGGTGACACAGGCACCAAAAGCAGGAAGGATATAAAGCACAGGTCACAGCACTAGTTAGAAAAGTAGGTAGAATGTTAACTGAGACCCTGTCAGGTGGAATGGTTAAGGCTCCAGCATAGATGCTGTGCTGGGGGAAAAAAAAATTAAACAGATTATTATCAGCAACCACCTCCCACACACCTTGTCTGCGGCCCTGCTATTTGGAGCTCACAAACACTCTCTGTTCCTGCAAAGCCCAGAAACAAGGCTGCATATTCCTGAGCACAATCTGCCTCTCCAAGAACAACTAACTGCATGCACATAAAGACATTTCAGTTTCCCTTTTTAAACGAATTTATTTTCAATTTCGTATGGGCTGGCATCATGACTTCACCTGTCACACCTTCATCTGCCCTCTGAAGCACATATGACAAATTTATGGCTAGTTACACATTAAACTTTTATCAAACAAGGTTATCCAGAAATGTTTTTATCCTCAGATTACCCAGACTGGTAGCAATAGTTTTGAGCCACCTATTTTTACTGCCTCATAGTTGAGATCTTAGAACACATTTGAAAGAGCATTCTACAGCAAAAAATTTTTCTTCTTTACTGTAAAGTTATACTTGATACTTGTAGTATCAAATTACGCTCTAGAGATAAAAATTTGAAAATTAAAAAATGGAAAATAATCTATATGGAAATAAAGAATAAAAGTGTGTTTCTATCTAAAGTATCAATATAAAGAACACGTTTAATTTCATTAATTCCTAAGTGTTTGCAAATAATTTCAAATTGCTAACACTAAGTTAGTAGCCAGTTCCTTAGACCAGTGAGTAAAAATAAAAAGCTCAAGACTCAGACACAGAAAAGAGCACTAGAGTGCCAGCTTTTGCACAACGAGACTATGGGGGCTCTCAAGAAAAGCAAATTAAGATTTTGCTTGTTGAAAAGATTGTTTGTGTTCCATGTACATTAAAAACATTTTGTATCTCACCTAGGTAAGGTTAGCATATATGCACACTTTTAACTACATCTGCTAAACTGCCTGAAAATTGGACTACATATTCCTTGCCTCCAGTAGAGGAACAGAGCTCAGGTACATCAAACCAAAAAAGGCCTCTATATTTCCAGTCTGTTTTTTTATCAAAGGTTGAACTAAAATAAGGCTCATTGTGCAAACGTCTCAGCAAGGCTGAAAGTTCCCTGCAAAGCTACGTGTTGTCTTCAACCAAATTTCAATGGGACGAATCAGAAATATTTCTAAACATACAACGTACAGTATTTCTAAATATTTCTCAACATACAACATACTGATGCAGCCAGTAGAGCTCCCTGAGAAGGCTCTGCCCATAGTGCTCATGTACAAAAACAAACCATGTGCCCGAAAATTAAATCAAACTATTGTATTTGCTTTACGATCCCCCATAAACTAAGCTGATCAATCCATAATAAAGTGGAAGGAGAACACAACAGAAAAGCAGCTGCACTTACTGGCATTTATATTAATTACACTGAAGTGTGGCTGAAAGCAGATTCAGTTTCAACAAACTTGGCTATAGAAGACATTGAGCAAGAGGAACAGAACAAACTACCATATTACTGGCCTGAACTGCAACATGGAATCTTGAGCTCTTGACATGCTAGCCAAAAACTCTGTTCTTCCTTCTTATCTACAAACTCACCGATGCCCACAAGTTATTGAATACTGAAGGAACTAGAGTTTCTGCGAAAGGGGACAAACACAATGCAAATCTGCTACCGTGGTGGCTCTCCATGACCATATGCAACCCCAAGCGGAATTAGAAGGAAACCTTCAGCATCTGTCTCTGACTTCCCTGTGAAGAAGAAATTGACTGTCAGGATCCTGAGATAGGGCTACTATTTAATCATGCTAAGAAATAAATGCGTAAGTGATGACAGGCATTCAGAGCACTACACAGTCCCTAAAGAAAGCTTTTCATCTGCAGGTTCTGAGTCAGCTCTTATGTGCCAACAAGAGCATGTGCTTTAGAGCTTCAGCAGGATCACTCAAGAGGAACATGCCACACAGCTTCCTAGGAAAGGCAGAAACCAGAGACACTTTAATGAAGACAGCAACATATGTCATTGTGTACTTCTGCAATTTCCACTCCATCAGTCATCTGTATTCCTGCCTTCTCCTCGGCTATTATGTGGAGCTCTTAAACTTAACAGAAAAGTGTCACCTGCCCAAGCATGATCTGAGCAGTGCTAAAGCTTGAATCTCATTTACACCAAGATGTCTTTGTCTGGAAAGAAAAGGTCAGGAGATACAGGGCAGGATTTTGCAGATGTAGAATTTTACTTCTACCAAGAGTTGCACAGAGCACACACTCCTCCTCCTTGGGGTTAGGTGCCTCTTTGAGTCAGTACTCTGTTATTCTAGGAGCAGCTCCAAGCCCACAGAGCCACACCATGATACATTTTTACACCAACTCATCTTGTGCTAATGATAGCAATGTAATTGTCAGCACTGGCTGCAAGACTGGAAGTTTGGGGCTCATTCAGGGGTTTGCTGCTATTTATAATGTCACCATTCTCACATTTGTTTCTTTATCTCACTGCAGTGAAGCTAAGGTTTTCCAGCAGTTTCATGAAACAACAGCTCCCTTGCAAGCTCAGTGCAATGAAAAGCACAGTTGGGCATTCCTTGGGAAGCTGACAGAGACAGAGGCAGAGCAGAAATTTGAGTGTTCCTCAAGGGAAATCAAAACCTAAGTTTATAAAATCAACCCTGCTCTTTCTGCCCTCAAGCACTTTGAATTCTTTATAAGAGCAGCTTTATCATGAAGCAGATGATTATGAAGAACCAAGACTCAAACCTCTCCCATCTGCAGCCAGGGGAGTGCCATCTCATGGGGAATATTTCCTTTCATTGTCATTCTTGATTTATGATGCTTCAGAAAACTGGCATTTCCTAAAAAAAGTTTGCTTGGGACAAAAAAGACACGCTCCAGCAGAAGTTTCTGAGTCAGCTCTAATAATTATATTGCAGAATCATATCAAAAAATCATTCCATATGGACCTTAGTCTGAGTCACAGATAGGTCAAAAATCCTGAAATCACCTCTACCTGCCACAAATCAAGAGGATGACTTTAGAGTGGGACATGTGGCACTGCTGTCTGTGGGCAGAGAGCGCTGGTCTTAGAGTTCCAGGTGCAAGCAGGTCCCTTCCTGCCAGTCAAAGCTGATGTGCCACTGCAGGACTGAGCCTCCACCCCTGAACACGCCAAAGGTCAGCAAGGGCTGAAAACTACCACCCACATATTTCTGTACTTTCTCACTTCCAATGTCCTCTGAAAAAGTGGGCTTTTTTTATTTAGTTAAAGTGTCTCACATTTATATTATGTGAGACCTTTATATTAAACGTCTCAAACTCTGCATTTTAAATTTTTGTTATTATTAGTATTGTTGTTGTTGTTGCTCCTGCTGTTTAAGCCCATTGGGAACACTGAATGCCAGCAGGAAGGCACTAAAGTCAAACCCCTCAGAACACTCGGTCAGATTTCAATGCCATGCAGAAGTCTACAACTAACTAAAATAAATGAGTTGTTATGCTGTCGACAGGCTATGCATGGACAAGCCCTTTAAAAAGGTTTTTTCCAGGCATACAAAACTCTTAATGCACAGAAAAAATTATAGTATGAAATACAATTTGAGTCTACCTAAACATCACAAACAGAACCATGTTTTCACAAGAGCCAGTGCAGAAAAGTGGAGTTTGTGACCAAGAATTAGAAAAATATAAATAAAAAAAATCTCAGGAGAATTTAATGAAAGAAGTCTGTTTACAAAACCTAGCTTCTCAGTAGGTGGAGACTGTACATCCATCCTTAGTCTGTATGTTTTCCCAAGAAAAATACAGAAAAGAAAGAAAACCCAACAAAATAGCACATGAGGGAGTGTTCAATGAGCACAAGCAGCATTAGACAGTGCCAGGGACACACCTAAGACTGTTTTGCTTGCTGACAATAATCAAGGGAGATCATTGCTCTCTAATTACACTTTTAAAAAGTCTAAACCTGCAGGCACCTGTTAAATTCACAGCTCTCCATTTGACAATTTAAACACCTTGCTGGTTTTTATACCTTTAGCACCTGTGTAGGAAATGCACTTCCTAGCACTGGGCTTCAAATAAGCCATTTTCTATTTAAGCTGTTATGTGTTTCCACAATTATAAAACCCTTTGTTATTCTCATAAGACCACACACTAGTCTATCCAATAAGTTTATGAAATCCTTCAACAAAACAGTCAATGCCATAAATGGATGAAATGTTACCTTACCACCTAAAAGGCGATACAGCTGCTATACTCCACACAGACCAAATTCTTCCCTTCACAGATTTATTTAGGTATAGGTATATATACAGACAGAAGGTAAAGTCAGGGACTAAAGCTTAAGGCAGCACCAAGCCCTTGATGCACAACATTAAGATTGCAACAACAGTAAACATGAAATACAATAACTGGGAAGGTGCAATTAGTCATTATTTATGCAAAAAGCACAAAGCAAAGTCCTGTGTTTTACCAGCACTTCCATCAAGATCTAATCTGTTATCAGAGATTTCATTATGATCCACATTTCCCAAATATCAGGCAATTTCAATACTGGATACTATTGCTGGATGTACAAAACATGTTATGTTAAGCACCAGAAAGCTACACAAATCATATAGTAACAAAACCAAAAAACAAAGAGAATTTTCTGGCTTAGAAACCTTGACAGGTTAAGGAAAGGGGAAACTTAGCTTAACAAAAGCACAAAGCAGACATGAAGTAGGTGTTTTGATATCTCTGTCCTCAAACTGAGGGAGTTCTGGTGCCAATTGATTCTGACACAAGTTTTGGCCCTGGCAGATGATGGGACCCCCAGCCTTTCCCCAAGTAAACAAGTCTACTTCTTCATGCCTAAAACTGTTCAACTAGACAACAGGAACAGCATTTCAGGCTCTTGTGGTAAGAATGTAATGCCTATCACTTGTTCTGTCTAAGCAGGAATGGATTTGATACTTCTACACTAGAATTTTTTAAACATCTGAGCTTTAAGCCTGGGCAAGGGACATGACTATCATGTCTGGCAGTACTCCGAGAGGCCACGTTTGACAGCTAGTGCCCACAACTAATGTCCAGTGATTCAAACAAATCAGTCCAACTCTACTCCAGCACTGGACCACCAAAGATCTGTCAAAACTGTAACAATCATTTATTTCCTCCATTGTAGTATAGACAATATCCCTCAAACAAGTCTTTGGACACAGTATCTAAGCTGGCTCTTATGCACCTTTTTAATGTGTATCTGCAGCAGAAAGTAACCATGCTTGACTGCTTCCTAGGGTTTAGCCCTGTGGTTAGGCAAAACCCCAAATGTCAGGTTCTAAGTGCAGGATCTCACCATGCAGTTCCTCACGTCCAATGGCAAAGCCACCACAGAAGTCCCTGTCCTGCCACAGCTGTCAGCTCTCACTGCAGCTTACCACTTGAATCAGCCAATGCAAGTATGTGTGGAGCCAGATGCCTGAAGTGGCTGGGGATTTTAAGTCTTTTAAGGAACAGAAAGAATGTTACAGAAGTGAGAGCTTATCAAGCTGGCTTTGATGCCAAGAAAAGTCTTGTGGGATGGTGTTCTTTTGCTACAGCAGAAGGAGGAGTGAATACAAAAGTTAACCTACCACAACTTCACCTCAGTAGCCTGAGGGATCAACAGAAAGTGCACAAGAAACAGCAGCAGACTTCTGGAGGTGGGGTGCTACCCCACAGCTCTCCAGGGAGGTCACATCAGCTCACTTCCCATTGTCTGTGCTGTGGAACCACTGAAGTGTGGGTGCTGGTGGAAGGAGGGAGGTGATAAAATTCTAGGAGCTCCTTTTTTGTACTTCTACAGAAGACAAACTCCAGTAAGGGATGATGTAATACAATCCAATAGGATACAATTCAGAGGAAAGAAACAATAATATTGAATAATATTGAACTCAAGAATATAAATAATCTGAACTGTATATGTTAGCTGCAGTTGTAAGCAGTTGAAGCTACAGTGCACAGCGACATTTTAGGTTGAGCTCAAGTAGCTTGTTAATTTGAAGGTATCTGGTATTAAAAGCTTGAGATAGATGGGAAGAGGAATAGCAGCCAACCTTAGAACTCTGTGATAAATGAAGCTGGAGACCTTGAACACAAACCACAGCACAAACCACTGCACATTGCAGTAGATCTGGTCAAGTCACCCAGCAAGCCACTTTTTAAAGTTCTAGAAAATACCTTTGCAGTTTAAACAGAAATCAATATACTTACCATTTGGGTACACACACAGAAGGTCTGGCATCAATGAAAATAAGTCAGCATTCTTTATAAATACTATTTGAAAATTTATAGGCTTAGCAGCCTTGGAAAGCAACAAAGCAACAACAAAATGAGAGGAGTGCATACGTACATGAGCTGCTTGGCCGATAGTGAGCCCCTGGGTAGCGCCTGCCCATAGTGCCCTCAGCACATTCCCACTCTGGCAGCTGCTCCCAAAGTGCAGATCCAAGTTCTTACTGAGGGAGAAGGAAAAAAAAACGTGAAGATTTAGTACAACAGCTGTATCTTTTTCATTAAAATGCTAATGATCCCTACAAATTCCAGGATAACTACATCTATAAATTATTCAGTCATGATGTCAGAGGAGACGAACTGTTGTGCTATACATGCAGCACAAATTTATTATTGGTGGTTGGCCTCCATTAATAAGCACACATAAATTTTGAGACACAAAGAAATCTCAGGTCATACAGTAGCTTCTTCTGGTCCATTACAAAGAACAACAAACACTGCAAGAATGAGCTTGCTACTGGCTTTTAATAGAGATAGCCAGTAGGTGAGATTTAAAAACAATGTTTGTCTTAAATTCTGTGAAGCAATCATTAAGCAATCATTTATCAACTGTTTACTATAGAAGCAAAATTTATCCTTGCTACATAACACTGACTGCTTTGTTCTGTTCTATCCAGCAGTGTTTTCACAGGAATGCAGGCTATTAACCCATGTATCAATATTCTTGCACCATCAAAACCCCTAAGCAAACAAAAAATTGCATGGCACATCTTACAGTCAGTGTGGAATAACAAATCCAAAGTCTTAACTGAAGTGCTCCTGAAGCTGTCATATCACCAGTATGAAATGTTTTATTCTAAAACCAAGTCCCATTGTTTTTTTCTTTAGCGTAGGATTTTGTACCAAAACATGACTTTCAGCTCTTTTCAGCTTTACCTTTTTCTTAGCTTTCCTGAATAGCCTTCATATTCCCAAATGTCTATCAATATATATTGAATGTTAATTGCATCATTTGTTAAAATACATTCCCTCTTATTTCATTTACTCCCTTGCTGGAAACACCAGGAAAAGCAGCAAATTCTGAGGAGTGTTTTTCCTTATTCAGTAAAGATTTTTAATGTCTCAGGCTGCAGTTACAAGCACAAACTTTTTCTATCCAGGAAATAAAGAGAAATATCAGGACATAGACAAAATAGCACTGCACTGAGACTGGGAGATCTCCCAAATCTTCAGGTATGTCAGTTCCCTTACTGAACACAATGCTAGCTTATTCCTGAATTACATAAGCCTTTATATATACTGGCATCCATGCAATTCTCTGGTGAGCTGGTCTGGGAGCCTAACACAGCTGAAAACTCCATATACAGACATATTTTCAGTCAGATTAGGCTCCTGAAATGGGTGATGGTGGTTGCACAAGTATTGGTGGCTAGTGAGAGCAAGTGGAAAGAATAGGACCATGGCAGCCTGAGCTAAAAATGACTTTAAATGCAATGGCATAACATTGCTACAGCCTTTGTAGATTACTTCTGAATAGACACCTATAAGACTGCACACCTGACAGTCCAAACAAGAGGTAAAGATCTCCACTGTTTTCCAAATCAGTGCTGACAAAGCATGTCCTGCTCAGCTCCCCTCAATGGGGAAAGTTCAGTGAATCAATGAGACAGTATTCTCTTGTCACTAAAAGAATTCTGGCTGTTAAGAAGAAAAGGAAGTGGTATGCAGTAAAATTAACATTCATCCAAAAAGCCCTGCATTTCTTGTGCAGGACAATATGGGACAACTCCTTGCCATGGGTCAAACAGACCTTTACAAGTTTTTTTGATGGCCTACTAGCTCAACTCATTGTAAAGTTGTGCAAGGAACAAACCTGCAGATGGTTGCTTCCCCTTTTCTATTTTATAAGAATAAAACTAAAAATACATATTTATTAGTTGAAAAAAATTAAGTCTCTCCTCACCCTAAATGGATCAAATTCATAACAAAATACAACAGAACAGTCTTCAGCTGTGCAAGAATTAGAAAAGAAAATGACTGAGGGGAAAACAGACTGTAACAAGAAGAGAGTATTTACCATTCTTTTCCATAGCTGGTGAAAGAGTTTGATCAGTATGTATGGAGCTGCAAGATTATTCATTTGTCATAAATGCATTGTTGTCTTTCTAAAAGGTATACACTTTCCCTAAGCAATCTCACTAAATTATATCAAATGTCTACAGTTGAGACAGGCTTCTCCTTCAGCACCACACCTTTGAAGGGGGCCTTTGCACCATACCATAAGAAAAAATCCTAACAAATAAAAATTAAGACTCCCAAACCTTACAATCATGCTCTCAAACAGCTGAAATAAAGTACAGTATGGTCTTCCTAAGGTACTGTGCCCACTCTGGGAGCAAACCACTCTTTGTAGAGGTCAGGACACAAAAGGATTGACCATTTTTAAATATCACATTTAAAAACTCCATAAATCTCAGAGGAAAAGACAACATAAAGATAGATTCTCATTATAGCAAAGGCTTCATCAGTTACTGCATAAAATGTGAACTTCAAAGATTTACAAGGTGGATTAAAGCTAACTATCAAAAGCCAATTAGGAAGCAGGTGTCAGACAGCAAGTGAAATTCAACTGCTCCACAAAATAATAGTGATATTGGGTTGCATGTACCAGAGAGGACATACCCAGATCAAGACAAATGAAGATGCTGCTAGGGTTTGGTTTTGGGGTTTTTCTGTGTTGTTGTTTGCTGGTTTTTGTTTAGTTTAGTTTTGTTTTTGCTTAAGAGCCATCTTTTGTGGCTCAGACCACCCAAAGCAACCTCCCCTTTCTTTAAACACATCCACTCACAGAGGTAAACCTCGGGGGAATTTCTTCTCTTCAGCAAGCTCAGGGAACTCTTACAGGAATGTGACCAACCTTGCTGGTACCCAAATGCCACAGCTAAAACATCTGAAAACTAGCCCTTGTTTTCCATATGTGCATCTGTGAGACTGATAAAATGGAAGGAGTACTCAAATGTTGCTTTTGAAAAATCCCCATATCATGCATGTACAGGTTTGGATTTGGTTTTATTTTTAACTGTACACAACTTAGATATCCACAACTCCACATAAACCTGAGTTAAACCTGAATGTACCTGATAAGTCAGATCAAGACTTCACATTACTTTTTAACCTGTTGGTTCACATTTGTTTTGTAACAAATGTGTTTCTGAACAGCTTTCTGTGTTTTTTTGCTTCTTATTATACTGCAAAATTGCTTAAAAATGTTTTAAGATGATTTTTCCATCTTTATAGTTGAATTTAAAACTACATAGACACAAATAGACATATAGCCTTATGGCTTCACTTGAAGAAAAAATTTGATATAGCTCTGCCTAAAGTTTTCTTTCAATTATTATCCTTCCTGATAATCTTCACTGATTCCTTTCAGGTGGCCATCTCCACTCTGCAGCAGTTACAGAGAGCCATGGAAACAAAACCTCAGCCCCAGCACTGCATACCTGCTACCCAGGGAGCACCTGAAAGCACTTCACCTCAGGCCAAGTCCCTTTTAGGAGCTGTGGTGACAGAGCTACCTGCTACTCATCATCACACATAATTTGGACACACATCATCTTGGAAAGATACCATGACTTTGAACTGAGAACTGACATCTTCCTAAGCCATTTTCTTTACAGAGCTTTTCTTGCAACTCTTCCACATTTCTCAGGTTTTATGACTGCTACATAGTTTCATTTAACTTGCATTCATGTTTTGATACTAAGAAAAAAAACCCCAAAAGACAAACTAAATTTTGGTAGTCTTTGTGACTTGTTTTTTCTCCAATGAATGAGTCAAACCAGGAGTTCTGTCTATACAGCTAGGCACACAGAATCTAGTTTACTTGAATTCCCTTTTGTTTCAGAAAAAAAAAGTCACAGTCCAATCTCCATTAGTATTAATGGCCATTAAAGCTAAGTGGTGTTTCACCCAAATTTATTTTCTCACACATGCTGCTGCTTATGAGGTCAGCTGACTCCTTCATCTTCCCTAGTTTTCTAGAAGCAACATCTGCTATAAATACATTTGTGTTCAAACGTAAATATAGGTACATTCATATTGGCTGCCCTAATCTCATAGAACAGATTGTTGTACAACCTACCCTCACATACCCAAGAAAAAGCATATGAAAAAAGGAGATGACTGCAAATTAGCTACAGAAGTCATCCAAGTGTGACTGACTACATCACTCAACACTGGCAAGGAACAGCTGCACACAGTGTGGGGAAAGAAAAGGTTATTGCATGATGTTTCTCAGGGGACAGCTACTCAAGAAATCACACTCCAGCACTCTCTGTGTGATATTCTGACAAACAACACAATCCTACCTTCCAAGTCTTGCTTTGAATACCAGGAAATAGGTCTGCTAAGGAATGGTAAGAGGAATGCTGTGCATTGTTTTAAAAGCACATACAGGCCACAGGTCCTATACAAAACAGATCCATTACAGCAAAGGGTTCAGAAACTGAAAGAGGCTAATCTGGGGGGCTGGAAATTTAAATTCATCTGTAAGACTGGTCAATGGCTCATTTTAAGAAATCACAGTTCAATATACACACAGATTTTGTGTACATAATTGCATATATAATGCAAATTTATTGTTTTTCACTTTGTCTGCATTCAAAGTAATGACTGGCAGCATTACCTGTTGGACAACAGTAGCAAAACACAATCCAAACGAGCAAGCAAAGTGCCAGCCAGGCCATTAGGAAGTTGTGCTGCTGATTTCTGGAGACACCTACAGAGACAGCACTTTCATTTTCTGTACTAGGAACAGCTATTGGACATGGATCTGACATATCAAACTGCCTCTTGGAGAAAGCACAATATTGTCTACTAGCCACATCTCTTGTATCATTGCATGTTCGACCTTTTTGGAGGTCATCAACAATTCCTAACCATTAGTTTCATTTAATAACTACCAACAGTTTTTAAAAATAGGTATTTTCATTTCAGGAACATTTTTTCCCAAGTCTTCATTTACCTAAGAGTCCTCATCCGTGCTTCCAGTTTTGCCTGGCAGTGCTCACACCAAGGAGGTTATGCTGTCCCCCCCACCTGCCTTTGCTTAGGCAGAGCCACCCTGCTTCCCAAACAACTCCCTCCCCCATCACCTCCGCTGGCTGGCGCAGGATTAAAGTGTCCCGGGATCCGGAAAGACAAGAACAGTCCCACAGACAAGAGGATGTCCTGCCTGCACTCCAGCCCTGCTGCAGCTCCTGTGGTTTTACCACACTTGACCTGACATGCTCAGATATCTGGGAAGTCCTGTCCGGTCCAAAAAGTCTGGCAACTCCATCATTTCTCCTTCCAACCAATCCTCAGTACTGAAATTCTTGTTGCATGCAGACATTCTTGCTTGCATGTCTCTGTTCTGTACACTTTCTGGATGCCTTTATGCTTCTAACTCCTCCCCTAACAAGCTTTGATTTGGATGCTTTCCTTCTTCCCCATAACTGAGAAGTCCTTCTTGAAGGCTTTTCTTTTTCTTGGTCATCCTTTCCAGGTACTGTGCCACCCACCTGTTTAACTGAGGTTCCCATTCACCATGTAGGGAGGGATGCTATTATTTCCCACTCTGTTCTGGAGGGCATCATCACTGTCAATCACTTGAACGAATTTCCTAATGTTTAAGGCTTTATGATACAGACCTAACTCATCAAAAGCATATTTTTCTGAAATTTAGCCTCTCAGTACTTCTGCAGGCAGATCACATAGCGCAAGCTGAATTCAAAACATTCATGGTCCCCTGACAGACAATACATACTTTCTCAGTAAAGCACACATGCTTTTTACATTTATTCTACATTATCTTAGTGCAGATTTTATTCACCAAACGTAACAGAAAACATCAGGGCATTCTGTGCATAACTACCTATATATTTTAACAAAGGAAAGCACTGTCTTTAGCACTTGCAAGTTTGTTAAAAATACAGTTAACCTCTTCACTCAGTGCAGCTATCTGAACTGGTATCAGTTAGTGATCTCAATTTTACTTGCTCATTGGTAAGGATTTGTTAAGTTAGAAGTAATGCTGCCCATTAAAAAGAAGAACTGTGGTGCTCTGAGCCTCTGGGGCTGCAGCAGGTTGGGCTGTGTGCCAGAAGGAAGCCTGGCAAGCTAAGGAGCTGTGGGAGTGCAAAGGCATTACACAATCAAAGCAGCCATCACTGGGAAACACAGATCTCCCCATAAAGCCTGAACCAAGAGGGCAATATTTCAGACACATAGTCTGAACCTCATTTACAACAAGATCCATGAAAAGTATTTTTCAAATCTTACTGTAAAAACAGTATTTCTAAATGAGAAGGTATTTATTTCTTCTGAACTTAGAAATGCCACTGTGCTCTTGCTTTCTGTGAGAGGCTTTCCAAGCACAGCTAGGTTTTCTATTGTAGCATTTCACCACTACTCCACAGGGCTCTGCCAGGTCACCTCCATCCATGAGGACTGTACTAAGTAAAACTCTTGTAAGGATCACATCAGCAAAAGCCCAAAAGAGTGCTGCTGCATTTCAGAAACTTGGAAAGGCAATAGTGATGGAAAAAACTTCCTGCCTCTATCAGCAGAGAGCAGTCTCTCCACAGGGCTCTGCCAGTACAACTACTTGTGTAGCACAGACCAAGAGATGTGTATAGCTTAGCCCAAGTCATCCAGCTAACAGCACTTGCTTTATGGGCAGATAGTTCTAGACTTCTCATATACCTTTTTTCAGAAGATGAGAAATCCTGCTGGCTTGCCAGGTACTGGGAAATAGATCCCCAGCCTGGAAAATTCATGTGAGAAGGAAGGGAAAGCCATGGCATCAGATGCTGCTGGGGAGCATGACAGCAGATAATCTCTCCACACACACAGCCTCAGCTGCAGTCACAAGGCTCTGTGGCTGTGGGCCTCCCTCCCTCTCCAAGATCCACAGAGAACCTTGTGGATACATCACTGGAGGCTGCACAGAACACTGATATCCAGCAGGTGTCTGCATTAACAGCACTACTGGCACCACAGAGGAACAGCACTGCTGTGAAACACCTCTGCTCAGTACAGCTTTTTCCCACATGAGGTGGCAGAGCAAGTTATAGTACAGCTACTCTGCAAAAATGGATACACCAAGAACTCTTGCTAGAGTACTAGAAGAACTGGACTGTCACTGCTCATGAACATCATGATAAACAATGTAAGTGCTGCATAGAAATACAGGTACATCCAGTCTCTGTGCTCAAACTTCAGTGTTTAAGATGTGAGACATGAAAGGTTCAGAAGGAGTGCCCCCACCCCAGAGGATCCCCAGACACGGAGCAGGTTACTCACTCTTCCCAGCTCCTTGTGGAAAGCCTGTTCAAGAGCACCAAGTTCTGGAGCACCAGCACCCTCTGAGGTCACTGCAGAAATCAGGCAAGCTGCAAAACAAAACCAAATCATGTATTTTAATTTATGAAGAGTCAAGAGGCATTAATAAAAACTACTGAGCTTGCAAAGGTGCAGATACCAGAAGAAGCAGCAGGAGCCCAGGAATCAGAGGAGCACTGACAAATGACTGAGTAACCCAAGCAGCCACCTTCAGTTTACATCCTTAAAACCATCCACATTCCACAACGTGCCCACAGGAGAACTAAAAGCAGAACAGAGGATCCAGGCATCCCATTTGGGCAGGGGTCTTCCCCAGCCTAGCAGGGGTCACTACCTGCTGCCAGACCATGGCAGCTCAGGTATGTAAGAGACACATTGCAAAGCACACTTTAAATTCTCTCTCTCCACACTGCAACACAGAGCTGCAGTTTTCCCCTGCACTAACACCGAATAGCATGAAGAAAATTAATCCAGATGATAGACATGAGCCCAAGTTATGAAAAAGCAGCAAGAAGTGCTCAGTAAACAATGAGTTCATAAAAAAACATGTTTTCAATTATGCTTGCATTCAGCAGACATCAAGTATATAGTTTATTTTTGCAATGTCTGTACACTGCATCACAGTCATTTCACCCCTGGAAAGCGGTTACATTAATGCTGTGGCATTTGGTACTGAGAAATATACATGTATTTTTCAGCACCAAATGCCACAAATATACCAAAATATATATAAAACCTCACACAATGAGGTTATCCTCCCATCAAAAGATCCTCCAACAGCAGCAACATATCTGTCAGTCAAACTATGTTCTAGGATTCAGGGTGGTGTTCAACTTTCTGTTTGTTCCCCCATGTGGAAAAAATAAATATGCAGGACCAAAGATACAAGTCTCATCTGCTGTAGAACTTATATAATATTTTTTTCTTTATTAAAGCAAAAGCCAGGCTAAATCAAGCCAAATTATATTCCATTTTAAAGAGAGGCTTATATTTTTCTTTGTTCTAACAGAAATCCAAGAACTATAAATCCTAGAAAGAGCTGAAACAAAACAGATCATTTAAGAGAGCTAAATACATTCTTGCTAAAAAATATATTTGTCCTTTGAAACTTGGAAATATAACTTTTTTACACTAGATAAAAAGTAATTTTAAAATATAAAGCTTTTTTTAAGAAAATCAAGAAAATATACTCACTGCATTTTCAATAATAAATTTTACTTTAAAAAAAAGTTCTTCAGGAAGAAAACATATCAATGCTTATTAAACTGATACTCTAACCCAATTTAGCACATTTGTGCACTTCTGTATCAGATGATCAGATTTCAGTATTCAAGAGAGAGGAAAAAAGAGAGAGAGAAAGAAAGCACACGTGTTTTTAACACCTTCCGACCAGGAAAGCCAAGAAACCAGCAAGTTCCTGCTGAGATACATGGGTTTATAGAAACAAAACTTTCTGGGTCAAGTGCTGAGACCCCAGACTTCTTCACAGGCTGAGCATACATGGCAGCTTTTCCAAATTATTTAAAAGGTTTTCTTCCCAACATAATGAAAAAGATGCATCTGTCTGTTGTGGCATTGCCATTTTTAAAATTAATAGTTTTCATCCTATACATCAAACTTGTTCTAAACCATGCCTAAAGTAACTGCAACTGAAACAGTAATCAATTCAATAAGCTCCAAGATAATAAAATAATCTCAAACTCAAAATCTTTTTCTCCTGAAAGGGGAGAGATTTTTAACACAAACTAAGATAAGATCTGCTGCCAGTTCTGAGATCAGAGGAAAGCCTGAAATACAAAATACAGGTCTCAAAGGTAGGAATGACCAGCCTCTTCAACAAAACAGCAAACAGAAAATTGCAAAACAAAGTTTCATCAACAGATATTTGACCTCTGACCAAATAGGATCTTAACACTGATGGCATAAATTCCTGAAACTGTGCTGCCACACACCCAACATTTTCTATTTCCCAGTTGAGAATCCACCACCCTGAGTATTTTTCCTTTCCTCTGAATCCTGCTGAAAATGTCCACTTCTCCACCCACATTTTTACCACATTGCCTGCCTTGAAAATTGGCAGACTTGAAAATGAAGAGAGGAATCTTTTTTCATCCTGTTTAGAAATCCTCATATTTCAAGAAAGGCTCAGACAGCCAACAGTGGAGCCAGCTCAGCCTCCCAGATCTATGCAAGCAGCAATAACTCATTTAGGGCTTTATTAAAAGCAGCAAATTGAAAGGCAATAACATGCAGGCACTGATACTCTTAGTAGAAAAGTAATTAGCAAATGTCTAACGCCCACAGCTGACAAAATAGTAAAATAACATTACCATTACTGAAATAAACAACTGGCTGGTTGGGGTAATAATAGGCACAAGTTTAAAAAGTTAAGTTGTCCTTAATTTCTTTTTTTTTTTTTCAAAAGATGTGGTGGTAACTACATATATTTGAAATGGGATTTCTGAGTACTTGGATTTTCATAGGACATAGACCTGCAATCCTGCCTTCACCTAGTCTAAGAAAGAAATGATGAAGCCAGTGTGAAACCTGATCTTGAGCACATTACAGAATTTCAGCTAGAAATAATAAAAACAAACAGGAAACTCCAGTCAGCATAGAAAAAAAATCAGGGAATTATTGCTCTTCCTGAGAAGCTAGAGCAAAACATACTTTTGTACATATCTCAAAACAGAGACAGACTTCTGACAGACTCCCCATGGGTTTGTAACATTTAAACTCAGGCCAAATCTACTTTCTTGAGGTTTAGCAGGAATTTACCAACCTAGGAATCACTGCAGCTTTTTCCTTCTTCCCCACTGCAACTTGTGCCTGGTGGCTTCCTACTAACAGCTGAGAAGGTAGCTGGTTTTACAGCTCTCCTTTCCAATTCCTTGTTATTGGTAAGGGACTTGAGAGTTCAGGTTAATACAAAAGAGGCAGGTCTCCAACCACCAAATTTCAGCTGGAGTCATTCAGTACCAAAATCAGTTGTGTACTTTAGAAACTCTTTCTCCTGAAGCACACAGGAAAACTTAGATTAATGGTGGGTTGCTCAGCAATAGCATTGTATTTTTTTTTGTCCTTATATAATAAAATAACCTGCACCAGCAAGATCTTCAGATGTTTCTGTTGACATTGAATGAGGAACTCTGATTTAAATCCACCTACATCTAAAAACTGACACAAAAAATCAAAAATATTCATCAGCTCTTCTCCCCTGCCCAATAGACAACTGCTTCTCAGATGGGCTTCAGAAAAGAGCAGGCAGACTGGAGCTGGGGGTGGCATTTCTGTCCAGGGAGAGCAGCAGATAGTCTTCCACTTCTTCACATTGAAAGCTCATTCTATATGAAAATAAATCCGTCTATTTGAGTCGGGGAGTACAAATTCTAAGAATTCTATCACTCTGGAGCACCCCTCCTGTTTCCATTACAGTAATGGCTATATATTGCTACTGGACTGCAAACCTGTTTGTTGGGCAGGATGAAAGGGTGCAAAAGTCAGTAGAAATCCAGTTGCTCTGGGAAAAATAACTACAGGCTTCACAATTCCTGCACTTTTAGACTGGAAACAGTTATGAACTCATGTGTGAGATTGAGACTATTACATATGTACAGAATTCATCATACAGAGCTGAGTGAACTGGTATCAGAACAAAACTCGTGACAGTTTTCATATTGCAGCTTCCTCTGGGCATGCACAGACATGCAGACGTGCCACATTCACATTATCAGACTGGGAGCCCTGCATTAAATTGTCTTTTAAACAGCAACCCCAGGATCCTACATACTCCTCCATTAAAATTCACTTCTTCTTCCAACTTCTTAATAGAATAAAGAAGTCATCCAATGTAACATCAATAATTAATAAGTACAGCATGGCCATCTATTTTAGGGATATATTTTTCTCTTTCCTTCTAAAAAGTACATGAACAGTGTCTAACTTCAGTCTGTCAGACAGCCTCCCAGTAAGCCTCATGCAACCACCCCAAGAACCTGGGCTGCTGGGGTTTGTTTCCAAAAGGACAGAAGAAGAGCTTCATTTTTATCAGCTTCTAGGGGTCTTAGTCTGGAAATAGTATAAAAACAAACAAACAAACCTCAACAAAACAGCCTGACAACCATGGGGGATTCACATAACATAATGATGGCTAAAAAACCCATTGCAGATGGGATGGAGAAGGCTGCTATCACACCCCAAGAATTCCCTGACACTTTCAGCATCTACCTTTCTCTGCATCCTACCTTCTTTGGCTGTAGTTTTTGCCAAATCCACAGAAAGAAGCATCAAACACATTAATTCACTTACTGCCTAGGGGGCCAAAAGGAAAATTGCATCACTTAGATGGTTTTACCTTCCCAAATTTTTGAAGGTCAGGAAGAAGCATTTCTTTCACAACTAGTGGATAAAATGTGCACTGAAATGCACATGGCACTGTTTTATTTATGAACCCTGACAAGTCCAATGAAACTGAAGAGATTTGGTGTTCCACTATAGGCAGGAGGGGTCCCTCTATTCTCCTTCCATGTTAAAAAGCATATTCTGGACACCCTCCAGGAAAGGGCAGGTGGAGGCCTCAGGTCCTCCTGGGACACAGGGCAAGTGTCCTTTGCTCCCTGCTCCCCACAATGAAGACTGACCAGGGGTCACTGCAGAGGGGACTGTGAGGACGGAAAGTCTCAGTATTTATGAAGGATACTAAGGTCTCCTCCCTTCATTTTAGTCATTCTTTTATTTAAAAATATCCAAAGCAGATATTGAAACATGGTTTCTGTTCTTCCTTTTAAGGTTTTGATCAGAAGGTGGCACGTGTGGGTGGGACTAAAACATTTATGCCACTCTGGCCCAAAATTGCATTTTCATTTTAGCAAATCCTCCTCACCATTGCCCTCAAAACACTTATGCAGACCTTCACATTGCCAGTGACTGCTCCCAAACACCAGGGTATTTCTTCAGTTCTCTGGCTGCATGACTTACTGCTTTTCTCAAGTCTTATTGTTTGCTGAACTGCTGCTGCACAGACATCAAATCAGAAGAAATCAAAGCACTGGGTGACACTGAAGCAGAATTCACCTTCAGCCTTGGCTGACACCTCCCAGTGCACAGCACTGGCTTCAGCTCACAGGGTCCTGTCATATTGTGCACTCCAAAAAGCCCACTTGGAATTGTGTTCTGCTACTACAGTGACACACAAATCATACTACCTCACCATTAAAAACTTTCATAGGAATACCTTACACTTAAAGCCTGAGAGAACTGGTATTTTCACTAGTGACTAATTCAGCTTCCTCAGGGTGAACCAGAGAGCCAGGGCAAGGAGCTGCTCCAGAAAGACCTGTGCTGCTCTGGTGTGAGGTCTCAGCACGCATCTATCCAATGTGCAGAAGCCATTGGAATAGGGACAGCTTAGAAACATCCAGAACACAGCTCCAGCATTTCAGGGCCCTGCCTGAAGCAGGTTTGCAATGTGCTGAGCATCATCCCAGCAGCACAACAAAGCCTTGTATCCCCCTTTCTGTCCCTAAGTCCACTCCTCTCCAGCTTTCAGTATCACTGCAACCATGACTTACAACAAGAACCAGACAATTCCTGCTAGTGCAGAACTGTCTGAGCAAACATCTGGGCTGAGGCTGACAGTGCTCAGGATGTTATGCCAAAAGCACAGCACAATCAACACGGGTACATTATCCTTCAACAGCAACTCTTCAATCAAGTACCACTGCAGCATGTTTTCCCCCCAGCAATCAAGCCATATTTTCTGTTTCCTCATCTGCCCTGACCCAAATTTTAGAGCTCACAAAAGCCCAACACACAATTTGATGATAGCACTTCAGCAGCGAAACAAGTATGATTTGAAAACACTTAAGCAGCTGAGTTAAAAAGAATTTTTAAAACCTTAAAAGTGGAAATAAAAACTTGAATCAATATTTGAAAACAAAGCAGTCTAGAATTTCTCTCCAAAAATCTTATTCTTAGCACAAGGGGGTGCAGCACAACTAGCTGAACAATTTTTGAATATATTTTAGGAATAACTTTCACACAGGCATCATATTTTGAAGAAGGAATTGAAAGCTAATATATGTGACAGAGACCAACCATGAGCGTTAGAATCAACTGAAGATGCTCTTCCATAAGCTGGCTAGGGAGAAAAACATCTCAGAGTGATATGACTTAGCAGACACAGCATACTTGAGACCAGGTTTTATCTGTCACTTACAGACCTGTGGGTGATGAGTATTCAGGTCACACACACACACCACTTCTGCAGCAGCCCACAGCACAACTATTCATGTGATAAACACCCAATGCACAGTAGAAGCAAGAGGCAATGAATAATGCAGGAGATCCAGTCACTACCACAGCAGATACCCATGGGATCTGGAGGCAGCATTTTAACTTAAGTCATCCTTCCCCCTCCAGGGTGCAAGCACGCTCCTCAGTAGTTCTCTCTCCACCTCAGGTCCTGCATATACATTAACAAGTCAAACCCAGCAAACCAGGACAAGTAGTTACAGAAGAAACAGGGACACAGAAATGCAGTGCACCCTCTCACAAGATCATATTAAAATATTACATCATCTGCTCAGCTCAAGAGCTCCACAAACCAGGAACAGTTTCCCCAAAAAGGCAGACCTTTGTTGACACTTCCCAAGAGATGTACTTTCTCACCATTAAGAAAATAATTTCTCAAAGCATTAGCTAAACTAAGATAAATTAAAACAGAGCCACACTCAGCCTTCGCTTATAACTCTGCCTGAATGAAGACAGGTTATTAAGTGCACACAGCAAAGCTGAAAGAACATCAGAATTTGCAAGTCACCTCCTTAAAAAGGCATTATCACCTCTGCTTTAGGCACAAACTCTCCCAGGAAGTCACATAAGTTATTAATTCCTATTCTGAATACCATTACAATTGTATACTTCTCCACAACCCTTCTTGATATTCTTCAGTACTTTGCACAGCTTATGCTGCACAGAACAAAGTGCTCCATCTTAGAGCACCCTTGAGACCCACCACAGCAGGGCAAGGCACAGAGATAACAGATATCATGACACAAGGCACCTGGCAGTGCCAGCTTGGCTTCTCTGGCACACTCTGCCTTTCAGTATCCTGCTTAGTCAGCCACTCTGCCAGTACACCTGGCCTTCACACAGCTTTGCCTGAGCCTGGGCACTCATTTAATCTGCAGATTTAATATGCCATTGCAAGGGCACATCTCTGTCTCACATCTGTGCTGTTGCATGCTATTTCTTTTACATTATTTTCATATAGCCAAGAAAATCTGCATAGGAAAGCTGATGTAGCAAGAGAGCACACTGCATTCATTAATGCCCATGCTTAAAATGACTGCACTAAAAAGAAAAAAGAGGCAGAATAAAGGCTCATGTCTCTCTCCAGTTTCAGTCATAATCAACTTTAATGATGCTGTTACAAGACCTCAATCTCAGCTTCAAAGCTAGCTAAAAGTCAATGAAGAATTTCTAGCTTCAACAACAAGTACTAACAGAAATCATACTGATTCTGCACTCCAAGGCAACATATTGCAAACTTTTTGGCCTGTATGGACTCACTTGTAAAAATGAATCCTCTCATCTTCCTTACAAGCCTCTCTATCACTCTGGTTTGCTGTGGGACAAAATTTAAAAAAATATTACAGCACTTTTTTTTTTTTACAGACCTTATGCAAGCCTTTGAAAGGTTTGGAAAAGACCTCTGCATACACACGTAATAGAACAGGTTTGATAGCTACTTATAATAGTGTTAATAGCCTTAATTCTATCTCCATCACCTCAAATATAACAACTGTTGGGGTTTGGGGGCTTTTGGGTTGGCTTTTTGTTTGGTTTGTTTGTTTTTTTAACAAAACAGGGTCAGATAGTACTTGGAATTAGTTCTTGCTCAGAAGAACTGGTGGTGAAGAGAAAAAAATCTTGGGTTAGCATTTTCCTTCATTAATCATCATTGCTGGTGAGCTGACTCATCTAGGGTTGATGTCTAAGGAAGTAAAAATATTCTATCAGTTGTTTTTTTTCACTTAACACTACAGTTCTAGTGCTATGCAGTATTTTCTCAATTCACTACCTCTGATAGGGAGCCCTATTAATGGTGCAATCACCTGATTAAAAGAGTGAGATTAATTTTCCAATCATCTTCAAAAAACATGCTCACATTTTTCCTACTGTCTTAAAAACTCCTATGAGCCTAAAATCTCTTATCTAATGCATTTACTTCTACTGGTTTTACTGTCTTTTATTTTAAACCAACTTGAGGCCTCTGACAGAAGAGATACTGCAGTTTCTCCTGAGAAAATGATAATTAACTATTCTAGAAACAACAGGAAAAAATACTTTTTCCGGGGAAGAGAAATTGGGAAGATAGAAGACACAAACTTATCAGCTGCAGAAAGATCCAGAGAACCACTACTCAAAGAAAAAACTCAAAGAATGGCTGTCACATGACAAGAAATTTGGTACTCACATGCCAGAGAAGCAGGACTTGTATCCTACACTTGCTTCCTGTATGGACCAATGAGTTCCCACTCTTCTCAATATGACTCAAACTGCAGAACAGCATTAACTGTGCTTTTACTAAAAGTTATATCAAGTTTTCCTTTACCATCCTACTGGCTTCAAGAGTTTACTCCTCTAAGCTGAGCCATTTTCTACCCTGAAACACGCAAGCATACTCTTAATTTATTTGAGAAAAAAATCTTTTCCGACAATTGCAGACAAATCATCAGATCCAAACAACCACATGGTCTAAGACTGCAATCAGCAATTCTACTTTAAAAAAAATGGCATTTGTCAGTAACAACTTCTGCTCATGTATGATGACACCTCCAAGAGCTACAATGCATGCTCACAAGTCTGATGTGGCATTTAGTCATAAAATAAAAAATTAAGAAGCCAATATTGATTAGGAAGCTTTTCCAAAAGAAAACCACTTTAGAAAAGGTTTATTTAACAGAAGAGCGACAGTAATACTGCTTTGCTACAACAGTAATACTATATTGCTTTTCCCAAAATATGTTCATTTATATTCTTTCCAAGGTCTCCACTCCTAGGTTTTAAGACCTAGATTTTTATTAACAAGTGTTGTGTTTCTGTTTATTTTTTAAAATCAGCTTATTTACAAAATACATGAGAAGTATCTACGCCCGTATTAAATCAAAGTTTAAAATAATTTCCTCCTGAATTGAAAGGAAATTTTCCTACAGGACATCTCACACACTTAATTAAGCAGCTAAATGGTTATATCTATGCATCATGTCAATGCTAAAAAGTTAAACCACAGAAATTAAGATTTCACTTCAATATTGCAGAATCTTCAGTAAAATAGCCTGTACACTGCTAAACCACTTTCATTAAAAGACAGGAATGCCATCTCAGAGCAGACCTGATTTAAGCAGCTGTTACCAGATGCTCCAAAAGGAAGCAATAAAATTCCCTAATAATTCCTAACTAATAATATTGCCTTGCTCTATCTCACTTAGATCCCTATCATTTCTGGCTATTAATTAAAACCTCCTGTCATCTCTCTATTTTTATAAGGTCTCAATTCCAGAGAATTACATTGAATTTTTTCCAATTTATGCAGAACCATCCATGTCAGTAAGAAACCAAGGGGAGTCAAATATAACCACAGTGAGAGGAATCTCATCTTTCAACACTGCATGCCCAAATTGATTTTAAGACAGAATAAGAAGCAGGGTTTTTTCCCCCCAAAGACTACCCTGGATGTGCACTGCAGTGCTTTGTCCTAGCATTTCAAGAATGCCAGCAATGTTTAGCATTTTGCTTGGAGGTACTGCAGGAATGTAGGGTCAGCAGTGGCCACAGGTGGTCAAATTTACTCAAAACAGTTAAGGTAATCAGTACAGCAAAAAAATGTAACCTCTTGAAGAGAGACAGCAGGACTGGATAGCTTCCAAAATGAGCACTGACAAAGACTAGAAGCTGGATTGGACAGGACAGTTCTGGGGCTCTCTGTGTATTGATCCTCTCTGGCTAAACTGTGACAAAAGATGTAAAGTATTATGAAATCAAAAAGAAGGTGCTCTACAACAAGAAGCACAGCATATGATAGAACAAATTGAACTGAAATGCTGACTCTTTGTGTTCAAAAGTAATTTTCCTCACAGGTCACCACCAAATGGAACTTGTTACTGTTCAAGTGCAGAATTACAGCTCTAGGAAACCAAACCACTGACCAGTCACACATCATGGCTAAACACACACAGCTGAAATGGGACCACCTGAAAGTCAAAAACATTAAAATTCTCCACCAGACCCTTCAAAACCTAAATGGTGCCAGAGGTGGCTAGAAAGCAGTACGTGAACTAAGCATCTACAATCTCTGCTGAAGTCACAAATGGGAAGAACAATGACTGTCATTTTGTAACTCCAGTTTACCCACCTGGAAAGCTGCTTATTCTCAGAGCTACTGAGGAAGAACGAGCAGCTTCAAGACTTCTGTCAGAGATAGGAGTGTGTATGTGTATATGTATATACATATGTATAAGTATGCATTGAATGGACACAGGCCCACGCTCTACCTGCCTGCAAAACCAGCTAACTCAATTTAAAATTAACTTATTCCCATAGTTAAAAGCAACAGTGAAATTTAGTATTATAATTAAGCTTAGTATAAATTTGCAATATGCCAAAACAAGAGCTGGAAGGGTCTTTAATTTCACACAGGCAGAACTTAAATAAGAACGGAGTCCTGGACTAAACAAGTTAAACTCCATGTATGAACAGGTAGCACTCACAAACAATCTTTTTATCTACACTAAGCTGCAGAAAGTAGAAGTCAGAGCTGCTGTTCCACAGCCAGCAGAGTGACAGTAACTGTACAGTTTTACATCTACACTGATTTAAGCCAACTGTCCTTTTCAGCAGCACTTGGCCTTTGGGCTGCCTCCACCTCCTCATCCCAGAGACATGGTCACCAAGATGCATCTTCTTTGAGGGATTACTTTTCAGCTGGGTCCTCAAATTAATCAGATTGGACAGGGGGCCAGAAAAATGCCATGGATGAGGAGATGGCATGTTGTAATAGCTTGAAGAAGATGGACTGACACCCTTAAACAGTTGCTGTTAACAGCTTTTAAAACATTCATTTTGGAGCAGTCCAAAGTGGTGTGAAACCATGCCCATAATCTTTCACCATGCCTTTAAATTTTGTTGAAAGATGTCACATCTGGCACATGTGACAGGCCAGGAGCACTGCCAGCACTAATGGCTTGAATGACACATGTAACCAGTGTGCTTAACTCTTCCCTGCTCACTCTGTTTTTTCAGTACTGTTCAAAAATAGAAGGATTTTTTAAAAAATTAAAAAGAAATTTAATTGGGGTAACGTCAGAAGCTTACAGAAATGCACACATTCTGATCTAATTTCAGCACAGCCAAATAGATCATCCTCATTGTCTGAAGGAGGATGAATAGCTGGCCCAGAAGCAGACCTGCTCCTTGTGACCTGGAAAAGAAAGGGAAGGTGATCCCAGAACTGGTCACACAAAAGCCCCCTCCAAGTATCTAGAAGTTTCTGGCATTTGCTGCCCACAGAATCAAGCATTTTAAAAGAAACACCTTATGTCAGAAACATCAACCAGGCTGGGCACATCCTGGAGTACTGGGAGCTTCAGCAGACACAGGAGACTGAGTACAGCAAGCAGCCACCAGGTTTGACTTGGAGAAACTCACCCAAGTCCCCATACACTGGATACCTGGCCACAGAAGCATTTACCTGACAGAGATGACAGTGCTCCTGCAAATTGAACAGTTTATGCAACAGCTGCAATAGTATTAGAGTAGAAACAAAGACAAAGCTTGAGAAAGCATCAGTATTATAGTTCAAAGGCAGCTGGAGTTAAGAAAATGTAATAGAAACCAGACTGTTCTGTCACAAATATTCTGTTTCAGTCACAATAATTTAGGCATAACCTTAAATCAGTGATGAATGTTTTGGTGTAACTGAGAGGAAAACTTTGTTCATAGCAGTAATTAGCAGACAAAAACTGTTCCAAATGAAATCAGTGGAGCTAAGATTCTATACCCTGTATTCATAATTAAGATCAGTGGGTTTTTGCATTCCATTTCAATCACATACCCATTTAGCCAGGAATTCACAAAATCTTTGGACAAATCAATGTACAAATAAATAATTTCTTAAAATAATTTTCCATATATTATGCCAAGACAGATATCTGTTTAAAAACCTGACTTGAGAGGATGCCTTAAAATTCTCAGTGTGTCCATGCCAGTCATCACCTGCCATCTGATCTCCTGGCATATTTATTACCAATCATCTTTCCAACTTATCCTGTTTCTGTCTGTACTTTCAACAAGCAGCTTGTGAACTATCTTAAAGACAGTCTGCTAAAAGAAATAGAAAAGTCAAATCTATTTCTACTTACCAAAAGAAAAAAAATTCCATAATTACTATACCACAAGCATGCTGCTGTACATTTAAACCTTAACAAAGAGGATTTAAAAAAAAACTAGTTATTGCTATTCAGGAAGTATTCCTATACCACAGGTTTTGCTGCTCATCTTTTTGCAAGATTGCTATACTTAAGCAGCAGAGGATACTTTTAAGAGCTCACCATACTCAATGAAACACTACTCCAGAAGATTATGTCCTAATTAGGGATACCAATATGCAAAACTCACACTGCAGGGCTTGTTGACTGGCAGCAGACCATTAGTTTTAGACCATTAAATTACTACATCTTTCTTTGTTGGTCATCTCACAGGCACATGAGGAATTATGCTTAAATTTAACACAATTCCAATGTGGCTGGTACAGTCAGCAAAAACACAGCCTCCAAACTTAAGAGAATGGAGTAGCTAAGTTATGGCAGACCAGGGTATCTGACTACAGTGCTTTAGTAACTGTGCCAATTCTGTGAATCCTGACAACCAGGAAAGAGACTGTGCTTTCTATAAGCTAAATAAAGATTTCTATTATGATGGCTTAAATAAAACAGACCCCAAGGGAGGAAATAAATGTTACCCAAGTCATCTGGCATGTTTACTCTCCTCAGGTGCAGCGGACACTGACCCTCCCAGACCAGACACAGCATTTCCTTGCCAGGGTCATGTCCACTTCCCCCCTTGGTAAAGAACACTTTTAAATAATTTGAATTCTGCCATTGGCATAGTTTCAGCATATGTTCTGATGTCCTATTTGTAATTACTTATGCTTCTCAAAAATGGAGAGGCTATCAGATAATAAAACATTACCCCAAACCATCTCCTCTTTTCACCGATTCTGAGACAGATCAATGCTGACATTAAAATGAACAAAAAGACTTCTGAAAGTATAAGTTTTAAAGAAAATTACAATCCTCATTTCCTTCAAATTAGTATATTTTGTTCCAAAGCCAGGTCTCTATGGGGGGACTGACATTGACTGGATGCCAGGTGAACACCAAAGCTATTCTATCACTGACCTCCTTAACAGCACAGGGGAGAGAAAGCTTCAGGATCAAGATACAGACAGGGAGAGATCCCTCACCAATTAACCATCATGGGCAAAACAACCTCCACTTGGGGAAACTAATTTAATTTATTGCAAATCAAATCAGAACAGGGGAATAAATCAAATTGAGAAAATAAAATCAATTAATTAAACACTTTCCCCAATCCCTCCCTTCTACCCAGGCTTAACTTTACTCATTTTCTCTCCCTCCTTCCCACAGTGGTGCCAAGAGACTGGGAATGTGGGCTGAAGTCAGGTCACCACACATTGTCTCTGCTGCTCCTTCTTTCTCAGAGGAGGACTCCTCACATTCTTCCCCTACCCCAGCACAGGGTCCCACCCACAAACTTCTCCAGCCTGAGTGCTTCCAAGGGCTGCAGGTCTTCATGGACTGCATGGGTCCCTGTCCCCAGGGCACAGTCCCACAGGCTGCTCCAGCATGGGTCCTTCACCAGGTCACAAGTCCTGTCAGCAAACCTGCTCCAGAGTGGGCTCCTCTCTGCACAGACCACAGCTCCTGCCAGGAGCTTGCTCCAACATGGGCCTCCCATGAGGTCACAGCCTCCTTCCTCCTTCAGCCATCTACATGCTCCAGCATGGGGTCTTCCTTGGCTGCAGGTGGATCTCTGCTCCACTGTGGCCTCCATGGGCTGCAAGGGCACAGCTGCCTCACCAGGGCTGCAGAGGAATCTCAGCTCCAGGACCTGGAACACCTCCCACCCCACTTCTGCACTGGCCTGGGTGTCTGCAGAGCTGTTACCAAAGGGTAACATATTCTCCCTGCTGGTAACATGTGGTTACCATATTAATGGTAACATTGTCTTGCTCCTACCTTCTGCCTGCTACTGGTGTTGCACAGAGATTTTTACACCCATGTCTGCTATCCCAAAGGTACCACCACCACCGATGGACTCAGCCTCCTCCTGGAGCTGGCTGGCATTGGCTCTGTCAGGCACGATGGAAGCTCGTGGCAGCTTCCACAGATGCCACCCCTGTAGCCCTCCACTACCAAAATCCTGCCATGCCTACCCAACACAGGCACACAGAGGCCAAGGTGCTGCCAGCCCCACCAGCAGCCCAGGCTGTGGCCAGTAACCACAGTAATCTGCCTTCTCCTGCCTTTCTGAACCCCAGTGCCATCCAACAAGTGAGAAGACAAACTGCACTTACACTGCAGATAGTCTAGCCAACTGTTTAAGAATGAAGTTTTAAAATAAAGGGCATCTGCCTGTAAATACAAATACACAGCATAGCAGTCTGCTCTTCCCAAACATATGCTGCATTTTCTCCAGCAGAGAGGAAAGGGTTGGTTTTAAATAGTGACTGAAAATTCTGTTTAGCATTTTTCATTCTAAAAGCACAACAATTGCTTTCCAATTAACATCAATTTTCTGATGCACAAAACAAGACCAATGGAATAATTTAAGCCAATTTAGTCAAAGGTTGTCTTTGCCTGACAAAGATACAAAATAAAAAACATTTAAAACACTGTACTGCCTTTACATGTTTAGAACAAATCAACTTCTGTTAAAAAATAACTGTTTAAAACACTTACCTTCCAATTTGTCTATTACTCCAGCAAAGCTTGTTCTAAATGTTACTGAGTAAATAACATCTAGAAACTGTATCCAAAGAAATCTTACACAGACACTCATCGTTTCACTGCAGACATTCCCCATGACCGAGAGCAGCTTATTCACCTGTACATCGATACAACAGGGCCCTGTCCACAGTAAAGGTGGTAATCAAGTTTTATGTAAAAAGAAAAAAGCAGTGGTGATTACTGGAGGAAATGAAACATAAGAACAGTTATTATAGTTGGGGAAAAGTAGATACTTTAAAGGTTTTGAACAAGTGATTTTATTTCACCTGATAGTGAAAAGATCAGATCCTTCTTTTGCACTTAAACTTGCTTCTCAACACTCTATTTCCTGTTCAGAGACGTGCTTTTAGCAAGGATTATGTTGCCTTTATTTGCACAACAAGGAAGAACATCAGAAATGACAACAAACCTCAGACTCCTTAGGCTGAGTAATCACCCACACTCAAGTACAGTTAAAGCAAACACTTGCAACCATACAGATGTACTAATTAGGATACAACTTCTGTAATATGAGCATCTGTATTTATTTTTTTACCTATCAGTTGAACCAGTATCATTTACAAGATTTCTTTAAAATAAGCCATTGAAAAATCGTAGCTGGTGCTAAACACAGAGATCTAGGATTTTATTTTACTACTTACAGGGAGAGGGGCCTTGTACAAATTGCTTAAGCTCATAGTAGGGTGGTTTACAAACTGACTTAAAATCACAACCACCCCATGTAGTGCCTGTGGCTTCTTGACAGGTGTCTTAGAACAAATTGGAAGAGAGACTCTAACACCCTCTACAAGTGTATTAATAACTTGTTGTGATGCTTGGAGACCCTCAGTTGAAGTATAACCTGTGCACTAAACACAGAGCTGGAGGAGTTCTCTCCATGACTTCCAAACCAGAGAACCATAACAAGATCCAAAGAAGTGACAAACCAGTAAAGGAGACATGAAAAGACACAAAGAAAACCGAAGTGACCTATTACTCACAAATAAAACTATCTCAACAGTCAGAGAAGACTCAAGACTAACTATGCTTACATCACAGCCCTGCAAGATAAGACAGATCTCCAGGAATTCAGCCAAACCTTCCCACACTAGGCAGGCAAATTGAGTGAAGAACCTACTGTCACCTACTGCTGCTATTTAGCATCTTTTAATATTCTTAACTTCTAATTTCCAAGACAGTAGAGGCTTGCTGAAAGTCTGCAAAACATGTCCAGAGCCACTGACGAAAGATAATATGCAAGCACACACTATTAGCAGTAAACCTTAGCTACACTCTTATTTTGTGCTCTTATGGTTTCCTTCATTTCAGGTAGTTTACACCAAAACAAACAAAAAGCATCTATATAAAGATCACTTGTTTTACATGATAAACAAAGCAAAAATTTATCCTAGCTAATAAACAACCAAATCCATTGTATAACTTCAACATTCCAAGGGATAAGAATAAGCAAGTAAATACCTCCATTTGAGTGAAGCCCAAAGTTAATATTAGGATATATCATAACTCACAGAAAACCCAAAGGTCAATAAATGCCCTTGACCTCAATGCATTTCTTCTACAGCAATCCTTTTAGTTGCTCTGTTTGGCAGAATGCAGCTGTGAACAACAATAAATCTGAGGCTGAACAATTCACAAAATACAAGGTAATGAATATTTCAGTCAGTGACTGTACCATGTAAGGATCAGAGATAGTCTTTCACATAACTGCTGCACCAGCACACTCGTGCTCAACACAGCAATCCCAAGGAGCAACTTCCCTCAGCAAGAGACCTCAAAACAGGGCAGGTTTAATCTTCACTCATTTTACTACACTGGTTGAGTTGTGAGCAAACATGCAGCAAACTAAGTCAACTTCTTGGTTTGGATGAAGAAACAAAAACAGCAGCTCAAGACTGATCAATTGTTAAGGTGTCATGAATCACTCTTTCCCCTCAGCAGCTGCAGGAGAAGTTGCTTGGTGTCCTACAGGAATAACCCAATCCTTACAAGACAACACTGACAATTACTAAGTAACAATCAACAGGTTTGTTGATAGTTAAACAAGTATCTACTTGCACAGGCTTTTCAGAAGCATCTAACACTGATACAAAGTTCTGTATCAGAACTTTATCAGACAGGATAAATCTTTCATGGAGAAAGTGAAAGACCTGAGCTCATGCACATCTTGTTTTCTCTGGAGTTCTTGCTGCTGCAGTATCCCACTGCCAGGCTCAGCTATCAGACATCTGTCAGTGTGGTGACTGATTTAATCCCCACACCACCTGCAGCAGTCCTCCACAGCACAGGAGCTTTACACTGTTGATGCTTATGTTGAGGAAGTATTAGAAGTATTTATTCCTCAAGGTCCATTCCTGCTTTGCAGCACTTTCTTTTCTGACAGATGTCTGATGTCTGCAAAACTCAAGGCCAAACTAGTGTCAAAGGTCCTTAAGCTGGCAGTGGCACCTAATGAACAAGGAAATTGCACCGTGTAATCACAACAGGATAATTAGTATGTATGTACTTTGTCAGAGGAACACAAGCAGGGTGAGTAAAATAGGCTCAGTAACCACTTTGCTGCTGTTAGAGGTTCTGTTAGAGGCAAGAAGCAATTTCTCACAGCACTGTCTCTTGAGAGCATGCTGCAGGGATCAGCTGCTTCCTCACCACCCTGAAAGGAAACCCAGAGGACTAACACCTCTGGGAATTCACACCCACAACACAGGCATAAAACAAGCAATATCTGACTGAGGCACAGTCACAAACATCAGCAATGGTGATATGCATAGCAAGATATAAAGGATTCAAGAGTAGAAAGCTGCATTTTTGCCTTCTAGGAAGCTGAATGGAGATGAATACCCACTACTGCATTTCATGTCTATCTTCAATTTGGGTAATTCCAGCTAGCAAGATAGATCTCTTCCCTATTGCAATAAACTCTTGATGCTTCTGAAAAAATACAACCCAAGGCATCCAAAAATCCAACATCACTGTGCCCTGAGAAACAACAGAACTACACAAGTTCTGCTCCTCTGCAACAAACAAGTCCTTCTCCCCTCTCATTAGAAACACTTCAGTTTAGATTTCCAGACTGCTTCTGCTCAGCAGGGCTCCCACTCATTGGCGGACTCGGCTCACTCTGAGCCTCCCAGACCATGGGAAGCTCAGGACAACTTCTTCTCTCACACCTCCTGATCTTCCTGTGCCTGCCCTGCACCCTTTCAAGCAGCCTCCACAGGGAGCAGGATGAATCCAGGCACTGTATTTAACTCACACTTGGTGTTATATAAAATCAAGCCACAGCATTGGCTGAAACAAGAGAGCAGGGCCACATCACACAACACGTGGGGGAAAATATCCTACAAAACAAACTTAAAGAATAAGGATTGCCTCTTCCAGCAGTAACTCACTGGCTCAGCTGTAATATTAACTTCTCACTTCATTTTAATTTTCATTTTACTCAGATCCATGTGGCCAAAAAGGATGCTCTTCTGTTTATAAGAACTCTTCTCCCAGTGTACCCAAACACCTGAAGCTCTTTTTCAGAAGTGCTCCAAACTGAATGGACATACAGCTGCAAGGCTGCAAAGCTTGGTGTGATTTCACTTTACACTCCCAGTTGTGGCAATTAAAAAATAAACAAATACAGAAAAAAGCAGTATTGTTTCTCTGAAAGCTGCATAACTCCACCTCCCCATTCAACACCCTGCTAAGGCACATCCTGTGTACTTGGACATGGCTTGTGAGTACTGCCCAGTATCACACTGACCTTCCCTGCCAGAAGCTGGCAACTTAAAATTTTCCCTTATTTTTCAACCTTCAGTCTAGCAATTCTGTGCTGTTCTATGAATCTCTGCTCCTTTGAAAAAGGGGAACACAGCAGAGATAATAGCTACAAGTTGTCAAATACCATATATAAACCAGAAATAGAGAAATATACTATTGCTTTGCAGTTGAAATAGTTTCCAATGCAATTAAGTGTATTTCAAGCTACATATTATATTTGTGCACTTAATTATAATTACTTGGGTAACTTAGGTACAACACAACTCTAGTGTTGTATGTAAATTCAACCTTTCTTTATCATATTAGTGAGAACTCCCTTCAGTTTTGATGAGTTAGTACAGGAAAGGAAATGCAATGACATATTAGCACAAATCTAAGGAAAGAATTGCTTAGCTAAAATTCTACCATTTACTGTTTTTGCAAGCATCTAAAAACACAGCCAAGAGTCACTAGAATTGCTGAATATGGCTTTTAGAAAGTGGGACACACACAGACACACACACACACAAAAAGAGCAAAATTGCAGATCCATCAAAAAAAATCACTTTGAGTTCAGGTCAGCTTCTTATCACAAAGGTTTTGTAAAACTACTACTGAAATAACTATTTCTTTTTTGGCAGGACATCAAAAAAAAAAAAAGACTCGAAACATCAAAAAAAGCCTATTAAATAATAAATATGTCCCCCAGATACTTTTGACCTCAAAAGGAAATGGTCTCAGCCATGGTAACTTATGCCTGCATTGCTCCTCCTCACTTTCAGAGGTACATTCAGGCACCAGTCCTCCAAGGAAGCGCTGTGATTTCCCTATGGAGGCACCCCAAGCTAGGCACATTGCTCAGACTGGAGTGGCACAAAGGCAAAGCACCTTCCACGGTCATTTCTGCAGCATGCAGAGCACAGAGCGGAAGGACAGCCACAGACAAGCACCAACAGCACCAAATAATGGCAGTCACTGAGGAGCAAGAGCAGACCTCCAAACCCTGCTCACTCTCAGGGAGCCTCATCCATCATTAAAACACTATCCATGTGTTCTGGACAAATGCCACAAAACCAAGTTCTGCAAAAGCCTCAGCACACACCCAGACAGCAATGCCAACCACCTCCTCCAGCCACAGCTGCTGGGGCCAGGTGAGAAGCAGGAGTGGTGAGAAAGGGGGGGAAAAAAACCCAAAAATTCAAGAAATCAACACTAACTTCCCCATCCAGAACTGCTGCCTAGTTTTCTCCAAACCTGCACCAGGATTTTAAGTACCTATTGGACTGTCAACACCCAAACAAGTGGTGCACAGAATGATCCAGTCCAGAATGTAATGTAGGCATGGGAACTGTATTTGGGTTAATTAATTTAGAAGACCAGTAGATCTAACTTAATGACTTGCAAGAGCACAGCATCCCAGCTGTACAGCTACATTGCTGAGGGAGCTGTTGGGAAGCCCTACCAGCTCTGATTTGCCCACAGACCCCCCCCCCCCCGTTTGCACATGCATCACATAGTGCAGATTTTGGTTTCACTTGGCTGCATACTGATATAAGGCCATAACTCGGTGACCTGGCTCTGGAAATCTGTACATTTCCATTTTGCTTTTTCAAGTCTGTCTTTTACTTATGAGAAAAAAAAAATCCTCTACTTTGTAAAAATGCATAGCATTTTTATTCCTGTTCCAAGCCAAAACCAACACCAGATGGAAACTCATTTAAAATTCTTACATCTTTCTGCAAGGAGGCTGCTACTACCAGCTAAGCAGCCCCAGGAAAAAAAGTAAATTAAAAAAAAAGCCAGCAATAGACTATGAAAGTGATTTACATTATATAAGATGAGTGAACACAGAAGAAAACTGATCAACCAGAGTGACAACTTCAAAAATAATAATGTTTTATTACTTACTTTGAAAACATTGAAAAGTCCTGAAAATACCATCAGGTCCCACCACATACAAAATGCATAATACATGTTCCTTAGGATAGTGGAGGACACCTGAAGTAGTTTTACTCTGCAATAAATCTCAGCTCCTAAAAAGATATAAGGCCACAAACTGACTTGCTGTGAGTTAGACCACGCCAGTTGCAGAGGCCAAAGGCACCCAAAAAGCCATGTCCCCTCCATTCCCCATCCTCAGGCTATGCAACAAGTTGAGTGCAGAAGCAGAACAGGAGAGACAATGAGACATCTTGTTGCTTCCTGACTTTCTGTCTGGAGCTTTAAGGTGGCTGCTCTGCGTGTCACTGGGTCACATTTCTTGCTGGAATAACAGGAACAGTTCTGTAGGTGACTCATTCATAATTCATAATATCTTGAGCATTTTGCAGCTCTCACTATGAATGCAGAGCAGCATTTTCCAGTCTAATTTACCACAGCCAGTCTCAACAACAAACTGATATCAAAAATCAGTAACAGAAAAGTTTTCTGATGCTGAGAATACTTTTCAAATAGTATGAATACAACACTTACACAGCAATCTTATTCAGAATGTGTGCAGTGGCCCTTACTGATCAGTCACTACAGAAATCTGAACAATGGTATGTCTTTTTAAGAAAGTAAGAGCTGTCAAAGTGTATATTTATACTATTTGCAGAGCATTCTTTATTTAGATTTCTATGGTAACCAGTAAGTAAGAGGACTGCAGTTCGTATTTGGAATATTTTTCATTCCCCATAGTCCAAACTAGCAGAAGTACTACAACCTTTTTTGAAGAAGGAAAAAGCAATGAGCAAACATCTTATTGACTCAAATAGAGCCAAGCCTTAAATAATTAACTTGAGATGGAGTTCTCTAATGTTGCAACAAACAAATCATTCATTTAAGTTATCCTTTTTAAAGTAATTTGGTAACAAAACCAGTCTGGTATTCATCACCCACCAGGCAAAACTTGTCGCAATGAGATTTCTTCTGCTACTTTATTTTATCTGTCAAAATGCAACCATTGAAGAGGAAAAGGGCAAGTTTGCTCTCCCTCTGTCACATAAGGACTCAGGGACCACATACATTGTGAGAAGCAGTACCTGCTGCAGGGGTACCATACTGTTAACACAGCAGGAAGCATGTTCATTATTAAACCACACTAATTTAATTTGAAAAGAGGGTCAGACAGAGTACTGCAGCCCACACTCACCCTACACCTCCAGAACAGACTATGGCCAGGCTGGTCCAACAGCAAATTGTGCTTGCTGTAAACACTACAGGGCCAGCATGAGAAGCACCAGCTCCCTCACCCACACTGCCTGGTTATGGGTTTTCCCATCAAGTCCTCCTACTTACATTTTGGGATAATAAAGTATCAGGAAGAACATAATTGCCATGTTTTGTAAATAATCAGAACTCAAAATTATTGTTATTTATTTCTTTTGAGGGGGAACTGCAAAGCAGGAAAAAAATTTACCTCTCCCAAAATACAAGGTATGTCCATTTTAACATCAGAATTGTATGCATTCTCAAGCATTCACTTCCTTCCCTTTGTTAGTCTTGATTTTTGAAGAGGATGCCAGCCCCAGAAACTAGTCAGTTAGCCTTTAGCTCCAAAAACTAATTTCCAAAACCTCAGAGAAATTAATCCACTGGCAACGTCACATGATTTTTACAGAATATTCCTCACCCACATTGCCCATCTGGCCATTCTCTTCCAAGCATTTTGGTTGTCAGAGACGGTACCATACTCCTACCTTCTTCTGGAAGATCAAGAGCAAGTTTGGAGCAAGTGCTCCCCGGCAAGCCCATTTTTGCATTGAGTTCAGTTTTTGGGAATTATGATTCCTCCCTAGACAAAGGCTATTTTTATGAAGGAAAGAGGAAATCCTGTCCCCATCTCCTGTGAGTTTTATTACACATCCACAATTCCCAAGTGAAACTGCACAGGACTTTGCAGAACTATAGCATTCAGGCAAGAGCACCGAGGGTTTAGTCATGAGAGAGACCAGAAGTGCCTAGAGGAAAGCAATCACTGAACACAGCACAGCAGGAGCCCTCCATAACCAGCTCCCTTCCCACTGCCCAGGAGCAGACAGATGGCCAGGCAGCAGCAGATGACAGCCAAGGCAATCCCTCTGCACTTACCTAGAGTCACCAATGAGGACCACTCAGTCTCAAAAGCCACCTTTTGGCACAAGACAAAAGACAGCCACCACCAGTGCTGCTCAGCACAGGGTCAGTCTGCGCTCAGCAATGCCTGCGATGGGACAAGCAGGACATTGTCAGTAGCCCCCCAGCACGGGACCTCCCTGCCCTCATTGCTGCCTGGAAGGGGCAGATGAGATGGCAGACACTCTGCAAGTACCAAAATATCCTAGAGCACTGAGAGCCAGGCACTCTCTGCAGCTAGGGCAACTAACACAGCCAAAATTAAAGAGCAGGGCAGCCCTGGGGAAGGTACACTTTACCACTAGAGCCCCATGAATGGGCACCATTTTGCCTGGTTCCCCAGGGGCCTGTAAGCACCAGCCACTCAATCCCTCTCACCAGCTTCTCCCACCCCCCAAAATGGTGGTGTCTGAGCACAAACAAAGGCATCCTGTTTTAACATACCACTTTTATGGCAAGAGCATGGAAAAGCAACAGTAGGCAATAGTCAAAAAAATTAAAGGGAACAGAAGTTCTGTGGAACAGAAAGCACTTTCAAAGCCCCAGGTTTGACTGGGATGCAGAAGCCAGTGAATGAGCATTCAGTTTCACTAAAATTACTCCAGACTAGTAAAGCATAACATTTCACAGGGTAATAAATTTGAAAAACAAAAGCTTGTTAGATACAGTAGAAGAGGAATACATTTTCTACCTGCGGCTTATATCCTCCCTTGATCTAATAAATCCAATTAATTCCAACATCACTGAAGGCAAGCAGAGTACTTCATCTCCCTCATGGTCCTATCTAATGCAACTAAGCAGTTTAAAAAGGGAGAAGTTACAAGTGCCTACCAAGCAATCTGTCAGCCAGAGCCAAGCAGGCTCCTTGCCAACAAAAACTGCAGCATGTTCATCTCTGCACCTCCACACCAAGCCTCCTAAAAAATACTCTTCACAGCAAATCTTTCCTTAGAAACTTCTTAGCATGGGCTATGCTGAAGTATCTAATTGTGTTCTACAAAGCACACTGCAAAGGTCTTAAATATTTCCTCACTCTGTGCTTGCACATGTTAACTTACATAAGTCACGTAACTGTAGAATATCCTGCGTTGGAAGAGACCCAGGATCAACAAAGGATCATCAAAGTCCACCTCCTGGCCCTGCACAGGACAACCCCAACAATCACACCATGTGTCTGAGAGCATTGTCCAAACATTTCTTGAACTCTGTCAGGCTTGGTGATGTGATCACTTCTCTGGGAAGCCTGTTCCAATGCTCAACCACCCTGGGTGAGGAACCTTCTCCTAATATCCCATCTAAACACCCCTGGTGCAGCTTGATGCTGTTCCCTCAGCATCAGGTCCTATTGTTGGTCACCAGAGAAAATGTTCAGCACCTGTTCCTCTGCTTCCCCACATGAAGAAGCTGCAGACCTCAGTCTCCTCCAAGAACAAACCAAGTGACCTCAGCTGGTCCTCACATGGCTTCCCCTTTAGACACCTCACCATCTTCATGGCCCTTCTTTGGACTCTCTCTAATAGCTTTATATCTCTCTTACACTGACAACCAACACAGCAGTCAAGGTGAGACTGCACCAGTGCAGAGCAGAGCAGGACAATCCCCTCCTTTGCCTGGCTGGTGATGCTGTATACACCTCCAGGACACAGTTCACCATCATGCACACATGCTCCAAAGACAGGGCGGAAAATATCCCAGTCCCTTTTGGCTCATTCAATTACAAGCCAGCCTCCTGCTACTCACAATACTGCAGTGATACTCCTATATAAGGGCACTTGCTTTTGAACACCAGAGGTGATGGGAGGAAAAAAAACCCACAAACCTATGATACTTTTTCTCCACAGATAAGAAGCACAGAAACAAAGAAATCACCATAAGAGAAAACACTATAACATGCATTGAAAAAAAAACAAACCAAAACCTAAACAAAACCAGAAAAAATGGATGGAGTGCCCCAGCTGTCATTGTGGCCACCTTGAGGTTCTGCCATGCAGGCAGGTAGCCCTCTAATCCACAGGGGCTGCTTCTGAGGGAATGCAGCCAGTACAGAGCAAAATGCTCAGAAGAGCAAGGGAATAAGGAGGCAGGACTTTGGATATCTTTTGCCTAAATGTTTCTAAAAGGACTAAGTTATTTAAAACAACTCTCTCCTCTTCCGTTTGCAGCATATTTTATCTAGCTTTTTAATTTGTTTTGACCAAGCTCATGTTCCTTCTGTTCAACCAAGTAATCCAACAATTTGATATGTGAACCATTCAATACTCCTTTTAACATGGAGTTCCTATGTCACTGATAACCAGTTGCTTAGGATGCAGAAACACACGAAAATCCCGTGCAGCTCCTGTGGCTCTACAGAACAAAGGGCACAAAACCTTCCTGGAAAAATATCTCTAGTATCCAGCTACAATCAAAGGGGAGCACACCTACACAGTTTGGCTGACCCAGATACTAAATGTTTGGCCTCTGTAAGTAAATAAGCAAAAGAGAAAGTCAGAAGAAAGTAAAGTGAAATTAAAACAACCACAGAAAACCCAGGCTAGGACTAAAACCCCCCTCAACACCCCCAAATATGCCCACAACAAAAAACAAAACCCAACATGAACACAAGTATTCATAAGGAATTTTTGCTGTGCTGTCCTCCAGTAAGTGTTTGGATTTCCAGGTCACATGCAACCATTCACAGTTTCCCAAGGAAAGGTGAATCAAATGGCAACAATAGTCCCTCTCTATTCGTGCTGATTTCTAAGAAAAAAGCACCTAAAAAATTAGAAGTCCGTGGTAGGCACCATAAAGCTACTATAGTTCTATATTAACATTACAGAAATTTAAGTTCTTCCATAGTCTGAAGTATCTTTAAAGCATAACTATTCCACTTTCTGAAACAATTCTGTCAGCCTGCTGGACTATAAGCTAGCTAGAAAGGAATATATACCCGTTGCTAGCAAAGGGCTAGCTGGGAAATGCAGCAACAGCAGGGAAGCACACAGAGCTGAGGAGATGCTCAGCACACTGCACAAGCTTGAAGTGCCTGGCTACCCCAAGGCACAAAGGGGAACAGGGAGCTTTCCTTCCTTTTTTCCTCAGCACAAACCTGAACAATCAGGCATTATTTTCTATCATCAGATAAGAGCTGGCTATTGGAAAGTTAAGAGTCTGACATTTAATCAAGAAAATCTGCCCAGAGAACAAACTGCTTACTCTCTGCAGAAATCACAAACACATCCAGTTGCTTCTAATATAAAAGTCCGACTACACAGCAACCCATGCCACAAACACTGCAGTTCAACACTTGAAGTTTCACTACAAAGGCACCATTGCCAAAACTACCTGTTTATGCTGTCAAACAGCACCTTAAGAGCATATTGGAGTAGTATTTTCTTTATATTGAATATGCAGAGCATAGAAATAAGTCAAAGGTGAACTTTGGAAAGGTAGTAAAGTACATTTTTTCTAAACACAGATTTCAAACAGATCATTGACAAAGATGAGCAAGAAGACCTAGGAACACCACAGGGGTGTGTTCTCCAAATATTTTGTTCAGAGGGTTACCACAAAAAATGCAAAAGACCTCCAAAAACCCCTACTTGAATCCAGCCAGAAATGCATACCACAAGCACAGTACTTTCACTAAGGAAGCAGCCTATGGGGTGGTTTTGTTTATGCACTGATTAGACTGTTAAAAGCACTCAGAGGTACCCCACCTACCAGAGTGCATTCCTCAGGGTGTGTAAAACACAAAGGTCCTCTTTTTCACTGAAGATCTCTAAAACTGTAACAGAGAACAGATTGTTTCCTAACATCTTTCATACAACCCTGTTTGTGTTCATGCAATTCAAACACACTATTCCCAGCATTTAACTTCCTCTTCATCTTAATCTCTTAAATTTGATGAATATACTGGCATTATTTATTCACAGAAACCCAAAGCCAATTCATAAAACAGTAAGGTGTAAAGACCTTCAGATATAGGGCTATAAAAAATAATAGAGTCCAAGTGTTGTTGTTTAGATATAACTTCATTCACATTACAAATTAAGATGCAAAGGACAAAACGCCTGGGCGGGTGACTGGTGTTACAAGTGATGACTATTTTTCTTTAATCTATAAAGCCTTTTCTTTTAAATACAGCCTTGCAGATGTAAAACTAAGAGTAATATAAGTGTACAAGAGTACACTAGGAACATCAGCAATTCTGACTCTAAAGCACAGAGATCCATCCCTGAGATGGCACCAGCCCAAAGTGCCAAGGCTGCACACTGCTGCCCAAGCTCAGGCACATTGCTTCTGGTCCTGAGCCAGATGGCATGAAACCAGCTCAGATCTCCTCCACAGCACAGCACATTTATGTGCAATGCAGATAATCCTTCTACAACAACCAAGTGCAGAAGGTGGGGGCAACATGATACTTTTCACTACAAGAAAAATTCCAACAACGCTTGGCTGAACAAGACAGCAAACTGGCCTGCATTATTGTATTTGTATCTTGCCATAAACACCACCATCTAAAATCAGCTTGCTTCCAAGATTTAAACTTAATAAATAAAACCTACTTGAGGAATTATACTCATTTACATATCAAATACTAACAACCATTTCACTGTTTTTAACCCTTTTCTTATTCCTTCATTGATGTTAAAATTTAGGTTTCATTTTCTTACCTTCCCATCCTTTTGCTGCATGTTGGCTACAATTTGGTAGAAACATCCTACCTTAAGATTGTAAGCTGTGTGTTTAAAGAGATGCTGAAAGCGGATGTTGTCTGCTTCGACTTTAGTGAAGCCTTTGATACAATTTTCCACAGCATTTTCCTAGAGAAACTGGCTGATCATTGCTTGGATGGGTGCACTGCTCTTCAGATAGAAAATTGTCTGGATGATCAGCCCCAGAGAGTGGTGATGAGTTACATCCAGCTGACAGCCAGTCACAAGTGGTGGCCCCAGAGCCCAGTTTAATACCTTTCTCAATGACCTGGACGAGTAGATGAAGGGCATTTGCAGACAGTCCGCATACGACACAAGTTGGGTGGGCATATTGATCTGCTGGAGGACACAAAGGCTTTCACAGAAGGATCCGGACAGGCTGGATCAATGGCCCAAGGCCAGCTGGATGGGGTTCAACAAGGCCACAACAACCCCCTGCAGCACAACAGGCTGGGGGCAGAGTGGCTGGAACACAGCCCAGTGGAAGAGGCCCTGGGGGTGCTGGTCAAGAGCCAGCTGAACATGAACCAGTGTGTGTGCCCAGGTGGCCAAGGAGGCCAATGGCATCCTGGCTTCTATCAGAAACAGATGGCTAGGAACACACCAGAAACAGGGCAGTCATTGTCTTGTCCTCAGCACTGGTGAGGCCATAATTCCAGTCCTACGTTCAGTTTTGGGCCCTTCATTACAGAATGAATGAGATGCTAAAGTGTGCCCAGACAAGACCAGAAAAGCTAGCAAAGGGTCTGGAGCATGTCTTACACTGAGTGGTTGAGGGAGCTGTGTTTGTTTAATCTGGAGAAAAGGAGGCTCATGGGGGCTTTCTCACTCTCTTCAAGAGCTGAGGTTGCAGCCAGGTGGGCGTCAGGTTCTTCTCCCAGGTAACAAGTTGTTTGACATAAGGGAACAGCCTCAAGTTGTCCCAGGCAGATTTATATTGGATATTAGGAAAAATTTCTTCACTGAAAAGGCTGTTGAGCATTAGAGCAGGCTGCCCAGGGAACTGATGGAACCACTGTCCCTGGGGGCATTTAAAGGACATGTAGACGTGGTATTTTCTTAGAAATAGGGTTTAGTGGTGGACTTGACAACACCTAGTTAACAGCTGGCCTGGATGATCTTGGGATCCTCTCCCAATCTAAATGATTTTATAATAATGGGTACCATCAGCATGCTATATGCAGAAACCAATTAAGAGCTGGAAAGTATTTGACCTATGTGTACAGAATTATTGACTAACACTCAAACACAATTTGAAAACACCATTTGATCGCAGCAGTTACGCTTGCATGAGGAACACCAGGACAGCATTCACACACTACCTCAAACTAACATACACTCCAGCATCTGGTCCAATCTTCCAATTGTTCCTCAAATTATGTAATTTTTAGAGAAAACTTGTCTTTATTTGGCTGGTTTTTTTTTCCTACACTCATGTTTTCCTCTCTCTATCTCTATATATATATATCTATGTATGTATGCACCAAGATCTTAATATGTGAAGTACAGGCAGACATAAAGGCACCTTTTCTTATAAAAACAAAACCAGAAACCTAAAGCTCTGACCATTTTCATTAGAAATCAAAGTTATCATAACAATTTTTAAGTTCATTTGTTACTGTTACAATGTTTTCTTGCTTTCATATTCCAGCTAAAATCAGCTGTGGAAATGACAGAAGAAAGGGTGTTTTTTTAGCACCATACATTTTAAGCCAGAACAGAAGCCGGAAGTTCTGGAAGTTTCACAGGAAAGCTGGTCAGTTTAGTTTTATTGCTGGAAGCTATCTCAACATTTCTTTTAACATTTGAATAGAGAACAGATATGAATCTCTGAAAATTAAGGTTCATGTGCAGCCAAATCAAAGCAACACATGAATGGGTGCTGTTATCAAATTGAACTCTAACCACCATCAAGCTCACCACATACATGGCCTCTGGTGTGATATTCAATTAAGTGATAGAACCTTAGTTCCTCAGGATAGGGACTATGTATTTTGAGTTCAAATAAGACACTGTGGGCCACTAAAAATTAATACTGAACTATCCCTTTAATGCTCCTGAAAAGTTTTGGCTACTACACAGAAATACTTGGAAAGCTGTATTTCAAATCTCATGCTTTTCCAACCATGTACTTAGAGATAGTTAAGTCATAACAATCAGTGTTGGATGGGAGGTAGTGGAAGTCAGGTGAAAGCCTGGCTGGGCCCCCTCCTCACACAGTTCAGGGCAACCAAGAGCATCTGCCAGCTTCCCATTCAACTCACTGCACATGGGACCCCCCCCTCCACAAATCTGAACTACTCTTAAAACTCTTAAGTTTTTACACCATGGAATCAAGCACAGAGTTTCATCACTACTATTTAGTTTAATTCCAAACAGTTCCTATTTAAAAGTTAACAGGATGTACATGTGTACACAAAATGTGGACTAAAAAAAATAAAAGAAAATAGAGCTCTCATGTTTGAGTCATTAGAGATGACATGTTTCTTGGCATAAAGCTAAATAAGGAGAGGGAAAAGAGCAAGAACAGCTGGACAAGATCCAAGTTCTTAATGCCTCCAAAGCAACTGACATTTACTGGCCAAAGAAGACAACACTTCGAATAATTTCAGCCAAAATAATTTTTTCTTCCTAATTCTTAAACAGCTGTAGTTACCAAGGCAAGACTACCTTATCCACCTGAACTGCCCTTCATTCTTTGAACTGGTGCACTATGCATGGTAGTATCAATGTGGATGTGTTTTACAAAATTCATTCAATGCAAAAAGAACTCGTACTGGACTGCTCTGTGGATACCACTAGTAACTGCCAAACCTGAACTTCTCCAAAGTAACGTGGCCAACCACAACAGGCACGCTGGTGTCTGAGAGCAGGTCTGTCAGCCACTAGTCCCTGATGCACGTTAAATGAAGTGTGCCTTGCATTGCCCACCCAACCAAGGAGAAAGCAAGGACTGCCACATGCACCTCCCCAGGCAGCATGGGTCTGCCAAGATAACCAGATGATGGGCAGGTGGTGAGATGCACACATACCAAACCCTGGCTGGGAGACCAATTGCAAGGGTCAGTAAAAGGGTTCAGTGAGCGCAAGAGCAGGGAGTGGCATCCTATCTCCCACATCCTTTTCTTTTGAAGTATCTCACAATGCAATGAGCTGAAAGGAAGGCTGCAGCAGAGAGATAAAACAGGTAGGAACCTCAGAAAATGACACTTTCTGATGTAAAGCAGTACCTGACAGGACCATGAGGAGTCTGCAGAGATACATAAGTGACATGAGTGGACAAGAAATAAAACAACAACGAGTCTGAGTATTAACAAATGTGCACTAAATGCAAGTTTTTAAGCTAGCTCACAGGATTTTTAGCTAAACCATTAATTATAACATATAGAAAGGGACTTGAAACAGTTCAGCAAAAGGTTCAAGATACAGCCATGGTTTAAAAAGCAGAACCTCAAATTCCATAGCTTTGAGTAAACAGAACTGAGATGAAGAGTAATGTTAGCCTAATTAAGGTCTTCTAGAGGACACCAGTGCAGATTGCTTTTTTATAACATGCTGTGCTAGTCACATCAAAAGACAAGGTTACCTCTTTCATAAAGAGGTAACAAGTCTGGCTCTGTGAATGGAAAAACCCTCAAAGTACACTGTCTTCCTGAACAATCCAAATCTGCTGAAATACATCCAAGTACAATAAGACAGAAAACCATTTGGCAAAGGAAGCCTGGCGGTTTCTGCTTGCATATGCAGAAGAGTGTGTGAGTATGTAAATACAAAAACTAATTCTGGCAGGAAGTCATCAAAGTCAAGTATGGAACATTTTATGTGGATATCAGGAACAGGAGAATTGTTTCATCTACACCAGGTTTATTACTAAGATTCATTTATCAACAATCAGATCTACCTCTTACTGTTACAGACCATGACAAAACAGTGGGAGAGATATACATAAAACCCAGAGATGCTTCTACTTTTTCCTCTGGAAACATAAAGCAGTGACACCTCATGGACAAGGTATTGAAAATAGAGGGACAGAGGTCTGATCTGCCCTGACAACCTCCCCAGTCTCAAACAGCACCACTATCTGTCTGGCACAGATAGAGCTCATTCCACAGTGGGTCTGGCTCTGGTACCAGACAAAAGGAGCCCTACACAGGAGCAGTAGTACCTAATGAAACTGGAACAGATTTTGAAGTGAGAAAGGGTAGATTTAGACTGGACATAAGCAAAATATTTTTATGAGGGTGATGAGGCACTGGAACAGATTGCCCAGAGAAGTTGTGGATACCTCATCCCTTCAAGGTATGGTTGGATGGGGCTTTGGGCAACCTAGTCTAGCAAAAAATAAGATGTCCTTGCCCACAGCAGTGGGGTTTTTGGACCATATGTTCTTTAAAAATCCCTTCCAATCCAATCCAAAACATCCAATGACTCCATGATTCTACCTGCCCTATAATGTTCTCTGCCTTTCCTGGCTCCCACCCATACAAAGTCAACCTGTTTGGGAAAACAAGGGAGCACCAACAAACAGTGCCAAGACACAAAAAGATCCAAGATACACAAAGCCAACTATACAGACAACCATAAGGCCCTGCACAGTGATCCTCATGCAAGTGGGAAGGACAGCTCCACATCAACAGCACACAAGGGTAACTCAGAGAAATGCTTAACTTCTGCAGAGCTGGCTACCTCTCAACAAGGAAAAATAGCCCTCCTTTGAATGCTTTCTGATCTTAGACCTAGTTCTAAAATATTGACTGAAATGACACTTTGGTGCATCTGGAGATTTGTCAGACACCTATCCCAGCCACAGAGCTCCCCTCCTCCTCTTGTTGTTCCACACATAATACACACACCAGAATCCCCTCCATAAATTGTGCAAAGTTTAAATTGTTTCAGAAATTGCATGCTCAGCATCTGGGAACATACATATTTCTCAAAGATCTTCTCAGTACTGCCTGTGCCGCTGAAGACTTTTCCACCCATCCACCTCAGGAAGCATATATTTACCATGAGCAAAGATCTATTTTATTGGAGAAAAAATGTCCTAGCTTGAAGCTTAATTTAATCTTTGGGACATTGATTTATCTATCTTGCTGCCCTCAAAACAAGCCCAGACAAATTTCTTTCCAGCTGAAAAAATAAGTTTTATGCCTTTTTCTGGCACTCTGCAAGCCAAACTGTGATCACATTTTTCTGCTGTTCAGAGTTAATTAAGTGGTCCTTGGAAACCATCAAGATTTGTTACATCATCTTCCTTTCTATCCTAGGAAGGTAACCTATATTGTTGTCCAAGTCTTTGCTTTTCCAGGATGTTAGCTCCTCCAGTGGGTAACCTCTTCTACCTCATCCTAATCCTACCTTCTCCTCAGGGTCTCCTTTTAAAAGTCCCTTTATCCCAAGACAAGTAACCCATTCTAGCCTGCAAAAGACCACTCACTCTGAAAGCCCAGACACCATCTCTACCCAAATAATGAGGGCCAGATTCTCTCACTCTACTGATATCAGTATCATGAGATTAAGTCCTCATACATGAGCAAAGTATCTCCATACTTGGGCAAAAGCTCAACAGTCACTGCCCAGCTATCCACCAAATTGTTTTGATAAGTCCCAGTGAGGGATGGAATATTCAGTAATGGAGCTACAGGAATGCCATGCCAATGACAGAGCTGATAATCACTGTAAAATACTAACAGACATGTAGCTTTTCACTTCTTTCCTTTTTTCATACCTGTTCCCACAGACAAGTGAAATACTAACACTTAACAAGTCTGCCTGGTTGCAAGATATGACTGCCATCACTGAAGGAGATGCAACTGAAAATCTTCCACTGTTCTCCCTCATCAACTCCAGTCATAAAAAGCAGATTTTACTGCTTGCTGCTCTGCTCTACATTCAGCTTTGGGCTCTGGTAGATTTTACTCTGGGAGACCAATCACTTCAGGTAATAGCCTGTAGAGAAAGATGGCTTGTCCAGATCTATGAGCTTCACCTCCATATTGAAGGTGACCACTTAAGATCAAAGCAAAATGAAGACCTGAAGGGATCAGTGCAAGTATCAAGAGACCAGTTCCCACAGCTAGCTGTACTCAAACACACAGTGGAGCTGCTCATCACATAAGCCTATGATTAATGGTGTCCTGATGAAAATAGGAATTCAATTTCTATTCTTCTAGAATAGCCAGAGGCCTTTTGGTATTTTCAGGATGTCATTTTGGTGTCTGGACCTTTACACAGTCTGAAACAAAGAACAAGTACTTGCAAAAGAAAGATAAGGAAGTGTCACGTACAGTCTGAGCACAAAATCTATGCTTCAGCTATAATGAAAGGGTGTTTCTGCAAAAAGCAAAGTCATGAAAACACAAGCAGGACACCAATGGGAAAATATAGGTGACTTCTGTGGCAAATTGTACATCACTGCATACAACATTTCACTGTGGGCAGCACACTGGAAGGAGGGAAAGCAAAAGGAAAAAAAAGTTGGGGAAAAATGGAGGTAAAAAGCACTTAAAATAAGAACATTTTGACTTTACTGAAATCCCACCCACTGCAAGGACTCAAGGTACTCAAGGACCCCAGGCCAAACATACTCCACTGAGGAGCCTTGTTAGTCCTCTCCAGAAAGAGTGAGGAAGTTTGCTCTCTCCATTACACTGGGGTGAAAGTCCCCCTTACACAGCAGCTCCGCAGGTAAAGTGGAGGGAACTGGAATCACTGACACCCTTTACATGAAGATGGCAGATCCCAGCATCTCAGAGGAAAGCCCCAGCCATGAGGCAGCTGCCTTTTGCAGATGCTGAGAGCCAATGCTTCCATTCAGACAGAAGCAGTATGCTAACTGATTAGGTTAAAACCAGATTATTTTTCCCAGTTGTTCTTTCCAGCACACTTTGTTCAATGGAAAGAAAATTAAAACCTAGACAAGTTGTTGTATTCATTAATCTCTGCAGACTCACTGCAATCATAATTGGGCAACCTAACTGCTCAGATTATGCCAGTGATTCAATTGCACTGCAATACAAATAAAGATAGCTGCATAAAGTGGGCTGCAAAGTAGTAAACATAAAGACCTAATGAAGTTATACATTTGTGCATCATTGCCCTTTCTAATAGAGTTTGGAAAATTGAAGGCAACATACTATTATATATCATGTGCTATTATTCACATAAGTGCCTAAATTACAGAGTTTTGGGAGATACTAGTTATATGCATATTAAAAAGTCATTTATTTCATCATATAATACACAGACCTCTTTCAAGACTGAAATAGCAAACATGAAAGCGACATCTGAATACCAAGTCTCAATTAAAAATTATTTCTGCTGCCATAACAACAGCTCTTCCCTCCAGATTTTGGGTTCCCTTCTCACACTGAGCACAGCAGGAGAATTTCTGAACTCTAATTCATGCTCTTCGCATTTATCTTCTTCCAAAAAAAGAGTGTGCTGAATACAAACTGTGACAGGAGTTCACAACTTCTCAGAACACTGGATAAAACTGTTCATACCACTTAAGTACAAAATTAGAGGACCTGAATAAATCAAGTTTAGACTAGAGGCTCTTGAGAGCAAGGGGGAGGTAAAAATCCACACCAAATAGAGCAGAGATACAAAAGCCATTATTTAGAAGCAGAGGACACCCTGAAAGGTGCAAAGGATGTTTAGATGTAGGGATACAGCCGAGTTAGCCTTTGCAGCACTTGTGATGGAGGCCTTGGCTCACCTTGCACGCACAGGGATGAAGATGCTGAGTAGCTGTCAATCACATGCCCCTTAATGAAGCGCTGGTGTTATTTCACACTCAGTCTTTTGGTTTTCTTCCTTGTTATTTTCACCTTGTGCCTAATTGATTACAAGCTTGGCTACCACTGGAGTTTGTTCAGCTTCACAGTAGCCCGGCCAGGGGGAGCAGCCAGCCCTGAGCCCCCCAGCAGCCCCTCCTCCAGCAGGGCAATGGGGACAAGGAGCGATGCCTGGGCACAAAGGGTACTGCAGGTCAGCCGACCTCTGGCACTCTGGAATCAGCTGCTCCTCAATAAAGTTTTTCCCACCCTGTGAACACTAACTCCCAACCTCCAAATTCAGGGTTTGATGAGCTTAGTTTTTCAGAAGCCATTTAATATCAGAAACGGCTTTCTAAGCATTCCCTCCCTTCTCCCTCAAAGGATTTCACACAGCTTCAGGGAGACAGACGAAAGCTTCCTCTCAGAATTTAAATATAAATTTATATTCAAAACAGGCTTAATTACTAAACTGCAGTTTGTTTTATGTGAAAGGATTTGTCTTTATCATAGAAACCACAGCTGTTAAAACAGTGTCTGATAGTACTCTTTTCCTATCATCACTATTCCTTCATTAACCACAGTGTGTATCTTTTATCTTAACTGCCAAAAAGAAGCTCTGAAGTACTAAGCTGCACAACTTCTACTCGAGTTAAGAAGGCTATTATCATCCTCACAGCACAGATACATCAACCACAACTACCCCAACACTGCAAAACACGGAACTGACATAAGCAACATCTTTCCCAAATTGTTCTTTTAATCATTCAACAAGCTGTCCTCAGCTAGAGGCACCAAGCAGAATGCAACCCTTCTCCACAAGCAGCTTTACAACCAAGGATGTCACACACTCTTTTTGTAATGGCAAGAGATAGCACCAAGTTAGAGTGCAGCTGGCTGCAGTGAGATGCCTGTTATTCTTCCTTTGACTTCTCCACATATTCTTTTCATCTGTGCTCAGTGATGTGGGCTTGAAGCTCTTGAAAAAGAGCATGACTCTAAAACCACACACTACATTTAGTCTGAAGTTTTCAAGTCTTTGAAGGTTTTCAAGAGATTTCTTTTGGATTTAACCACAAGGTTTTGGAAGAGCTAACAGCAGCACCCTTCTTGTATCCCTGCAGGTGGGATAGCTTGCACTTACATCTAACCCCCAAACCTTCACTTTCAGCTTCTCAAATCTTCAGAAGTACAAGGAGTCTGGAAAGAAATGGAATAGAGAAAAATAAAACAAATTAAATTTTTAGCCTTTTGTTTTAACATCTCTTAAATGAATTCTTAAGTTCATTTAAAATGAAGAGTGTAGTTTCCAAGGCATACCAAAAATTAAAAAAAAAAGAACTTTTACAATAAGAAAGGAGTTGGAACAGAATACCTCAATATTATTTATTTTAAAGAGCTGAACAGGAAGTTCATGAAAGGTGTCCTTAGCCACGAATACTTTGAGGTTTTCATTGAAATGTACTGATGTATCACAACTTTGGCCAAACTTGTAAATGCACATATTTCAGGGCATTAGGTAACTTCAGAAAAGAAGTCCTCTTTTTACTCAGGAACACACAAAATCTTAAATTTTAAGAAAGTCTCCCCATTCTAACTTAAAACCACCACTCAGCAACAGGGAAAACTTCTCCACTACAATGCTGCCTCTCGTGTTGCCATTGAGCTGGTGGGCTTTCCCTACCTCGGTGGCCAAAAAGATCCATGCAGGAGAAGAGGATGATGAAACACAGAAGTAGCATCAGTCAGTGCCTAGACAGTGACTTTCCATGCAAGCCTTTCTCGTTTCCATGCTGTGGTAAGGCCAGATTGATAAAAGGTGCTGAATAGCAGCTAAAGGCACTCTGGAAAAACAAAACACCGCAGCAACAGGAGTCGAGCCAAACTCAACTGGATGTGTTTGCAAACCCTGCCAGGAGCATAATGACCACTATAAAATGTAGCTGTCCTCACAAGGCAAAGGAAAAATGCTCCTGAGCACATGCTATTCAAAGCCTGTAAGAGCTTAGGCTGCCAGGCTGCTAATTCCTGCAGTTTGTAAGTTCTTAAACAATCTGTTGACTAGTCTTTCAAGGAGAAATAGCCTGGCACTCACTCCAAGTCTTTTCTTCACTTAACCATCCATAATAAAAGAAGAGTTGACCTGCATGTAAACCAACAACCAGCCAGAGGAATTTCCCTCTTACCATTCCTGGATGTCACACATCCATGTAGATGTATTTAACATTCTGGTTATCTTTTGCATGATCAAACACTCGATTGCAGCTGGTACTTTGAACACCAGGCTAAGAATCCAGGTGGAGAAATTTCCCCAGGGACTAAGGAAAGCAAGGCCTTAAGGGCACCTATATCTCAAATCTTACTCAGTAAGAAAAGTTAGATGTGTAACTATTTTACTACCAACTGAACAACATTACTCAAGCCACCTCCCTCCACTCTTCCCCCCAAAACACACAAGCACAATTACCAAGTATTTGAAATATGTAGGAATCCTTACATAAACTAAAAACATCCTTAGAGCATGTGTTAAATTCTCCAGCACTGCCAATGTAGACAGATCCTTTCGTGATTAAGCACGAAGAGGCTATGCAGGAACTGAAGTCAGGCACCTTCACGGCAGATTCACAACATTCATAACTCCTTTGTTCTGGTGTCTTGCAACACAAATAATTGTATTGGTCCCTAAATACTATGCTTCCATATAATTTTAAAATCTTTCCACAAGAAAGTGTTTTTCTCAATATAATGCTTTCCTCTACCAACACTAAATGTAAGGCAGTTTAATATGACCTTAACAGAGAATGAGGTGAATTTAACAGCAACCTTTATTATTTGCTTGGGGCAGGGGGGGAAATTAGAATTAATCAGCCCCACTGAACTTTCCTATCCATTTCAACCTGGGGGAAAGTTTTACAGCAGGAAAGTGTTTGTTAATCTTTATTTCTGGTCACACAGGGACATGAGCAATGCTACTACAGGTTACCCACCAGGGAGGGAGGTGTTCTGCCATAATTGCAGTTAAAAGGTACCTCTGTACAGAAAAACCTCAAATAACACTGCAAGTTTATATCTGCCTTGGCAGGGAGCAAAACACAAAATGGGAAACAGGGAGAGATGTTTATGGTCCAACCCACGAGAGCAGAGTGAAATATCAAACAGCACATAAGCTTACAGCTCCTCTGCTCTGAGCCACAGCTTCCTTAGTCCCTTTGCATCCTGTTCAAAACCCACCAGTAACTGTCTGCTGCTGTGCTCCTGCCTTCCACAAAAAGCCATGCTTTTTTTGAATGCTGCTCTGTATCAAACCCACTGCAGTCAGTTAAGCACTGCAAAACACTTTAGAGTCCAAACACAGCTACCCTACTTCACAACATACTGCAGATTGCTTTTTTTCTTTCCTCCCCTTCTAAAACAAAGTCAATAAATCTTTAGCTTAGGGCAATTTTACCTTGTGTTTTGCAGCTGCTCCATAGCAAAAATGATGCTTTACAGCAAGAATTAAGGGAATATTTTCAATTAAAGCATATCTTGATCTCAAAATATCACCAATCTGATTCAAACTCCAGTCCCCCCCTCATCAGAGAAGTAGCTTCTCATGGGTTTTGGATATATATCATTTTTTTAAAGTACCAGCTGAAACTGGGACTAAAAGCATTTCTCTGAAAACAATACTGAAACTACAAACATCTCGCTGTCTGCCAGAAAAGAACATCAAAAACATGTTCCAACTTGGCTGATGCTTGGACACTGTCAGCCTAAAGCCAAAGTGTTCGGAGTCAGATACTTCAAGGAGGAGTGAAGCTGCCTCTGCCCTCTTTGTTGTGCAATGACCCAATGTCAAGACCCAGTGGCCAGTTTGGGGAGGGAGAGCCAAATATTGTATGAACAAAGTGACATGGCTTTCAAACATGATTCAGGGCCCACTTACATCAGAGGGAAGTACTTCAGCACATCTATTCTACTAGCACCAGTAGGCCAAAATCAAAGCACTGAAGACATTAAAGTACTGCCTAAAATGCAAAAGCAAAGCCAAAGGAACCACATATTGCTTAGAGAAATGAACAAATATTATCATGGCAGGTAAAAATGTTTTCCCAGAACACCAAAATCCCTGTTGTAACTTAATAGCAGTAACCCAAGCTATTCAGATCCAAAGGTTTTTTAGGAATTTTGGAAACAACATCTTTTACAGAATTAAGAATGCACAATGCCATGTTTAACTCTGGCCATGAGTGACTCAAAGTTAACACTTCTCCTCCATCTTAGCTTACTCATTCCAATTACAATGGTTACTCAGAATCAGCATACCAACCATCAGTAACAAGGGTAGCAAATGCTTTCCTTTAGGCAGAAAAAACATTTTCTACACTGTTCTTTGAGTCTAACACAGGATAGATCTAACCACATGTATTAAAGGTTCACCACTGACTGTCTACATAAAATCTTGAATTGCTGTCATTAAGACTTTAAATACAGCAGAGTATTTAGATAAGCTAACCTTAATTCTTGCTCTAACATCTCTGTCTACCTTACAGAGCTGCCTTGATTTGCCACGCAGATCTGCAAGGAAGAAGAGACACTACTTGGATCATCACTCCCTGTCTTCATGGGCTGGAGATAGCAGCCCATAACTTACATACCATGAACTGGGGAAAGCTGAGAGCAGGGAAATCCTTCTCCAGCACTGTGTTCAAAGATACAAATCACTTACCCACCATAATGCTACACTGACACTTAAAAACATCAGCGAGAGGAGAGGTCCTTTGGTATTTTTAAGACAGGCAACTCTAATACATAAACTAAGCCCTAAACCTGGGGAGTTCCAGGTCACACACAACACAACTATGAACTTTATAAATTCAGCTAATGATAGTATTTAATAAATACTAATGTATTATACAGCCTTCTGTATTTAACACACTTATTATAATTATGTATGCAGTGAAATCCTTGCCAAAGCTTTTGCAGCAAGAAACACCAAACTCTGCTGAAGCTTTTGGACTTCACCTCCAAGCAGCCAAATAGGAAATTGCCACCACATTTTGGGAAACCATATAGCCACAAGCAGTTCAAAGCCAAGAATGATAGAGCACTTCTCCCTTTTCCCAGTCTGAGCAAGCCTGTCCAGTCATTCTTTGTGCCACTTCCAAAGACAATTAGCAAAATCTTGTTTCAATTAGCTTTTCCAGAGCTATAAGCACAAAGAGCACTGTACAACTTCAGAAAGAAGAGGTGAGATCAAAAACATCAGGGCAGGGAAAGACCAGATAAAGCAAGGGACAAGAAATCCCAAAGTGTGTCCCCCTGAAATGCTGAGTACTGTGTGGGGTAAAGCCAATGCTTTTGTTCAGAACAAGGAGCCTTCTTACACCAAGTTGGATTTTAAATCATCTTTCTCAGTTCTCATGATTAAAATTATTAATTTCTTCCCAGAGAAGAACTCTACAGTATACTGTATAATGGCTCTACTTCTTTTGTATAAGGGTTTAGTCCACCTGTACACATCTGCAACATTTCACTTAATACCAGCAAGATTAATGCACCTTTTGAGCACTCCTAACTTCTGGTTGACAATTGATTTTTTTTTGGCAACATCCCACTCCTAGTCTTCCTCAGTCTAGGCATCTCCTTTGCTCTTCTATTGTTTCCCCTTTGGTACAACTCTTAACTGCTTTGTAACTCAAATGACTGCCATAAAAAATATTTTATTAAAGACCAAATATTTTATTAAAGACCAAATATTTTATTAAAGACCAGATGAAATAAAAATATTTATCCTGACTCACATCTTAAGGTAGGAAAAAGAAAATATAGGGTCATTTACTCTGACATGGTCCACCAATAGATAAATTTATGTTGCATTTTGTCCCATTTTCCATACATGGCTTTAATTATTCTTTCATTTAATATATGTTTTAAAATTTAACAGTCTGACTGTTTCTTCTGTAAACACACACTGTGCTTCAAACACACCAGGGGCTGTTACCACTTTGGAAAATAAATAACCTTCACACATGTTTATATTCTATTTGAACCAAATCAAGAAATATGCAAAGAATGAAAATGTAATACTTCATTGCTCAGAGTAGATATTTAAAAAAAAACACTCCAAACCCCATGCAGTTCTCTTTTACAGAGTCTACAAGAAAGATGGAGAAAGAGGATATTATGACAGGAAAAGGGAAATGGCTTCAAACCAAGAGAGCAGGTTCAGAGTAGATATTAGGCAGAAATTCTCTATTGTGAGGGTGGTGAGGAACTGGAACAGATTGCCCAGAGAAGCTGTGAATGCTCAGTCCCTTGGGAGGTATTCAAGGCCAGGTTCGATGGGGCTTTGAGCAACCTGCTCTAGTGAAAGGCGTTCCTGCCCATGGCAGGGGGGTTGGAACAAGACTTTTGAGGTTCCTTCCAACCCAAGCTATTCTATGATTCTATACAGAAAATAAAAAACATGGTTAGTCACCCAAGAAAATAACAGCTTTTTCTACAGCTTCTGTTTCACTTACTCTCCAAGCAGCAGCAGTCTCCTTTCTGAGAAGGAGAAATTTCAAGTTTGTGTTTTCCCTCCCAATAAGAAAACTCACCTCAGGGAAATCCATGTTTTTTGCAACAAAATCTACCTATTAATTTCTGGTCTTTACAGAACAGAAATACCTAGTATAGGGCAACAGCAATGCTATCTCTGTAACCACCAACACTGGGAATTAGTCAAGCAGCTAATTGCAGACAAGCACAACTGTGTCACAGGCCTTGAGAGGTGTTAAGTCACTCCATGCTGAGGAAGAGACTCGTGAGACCTTTCAGCTCAGCTGGCAGCTTGCAGTGCTCCTCTTCAGAAATCCCACACCGCTGCACTGAGATAACAAGTACGTGTTTGTACAAAGGGGTCACTGATGTGAAATTAAGCCACCAAATTTCAACCAATTTTGACACCTGAGAGCATGAGAATTAATTCATTGGCGTAAAGCTCTACTGCTTTCATATTCTAGGTTTAGTTGGAGCAGCAATTTATGCTCTGTATGCTAAAGGTTACATACACATGACAGTCTTAATAACAGTGACTCAAAAATTCACAGAAAAAATTCCCAGTACTATTGTCACTATGCCTGCCTGGATGCACAGGCAGTGTGTAACCTCTCTTTTATAGCACTGAAAATGTGGCACACAGGTAATTGAAGCATCAGAGTTCCTTAATGATGATAATAATAATATGATCCCACATCTGATGGTTGGCTGCAGCTTAATGAAACAGAAGAGCAATGAATGATTTAGACAAAACCAGGATGGAGGCTAAAAATAAGATTTGTTTCCTCTAGACAAAGACAGAAGCAACTAAGTGATAATGATTACCTGAGAATATTCAGTAAAACAGATAATCTGTGATAAAAGCAATCTAAGTGTCTAGTATACCATTATCACTTCTAGCTCCTATTTTTATCCTCAGGAATAAAAAAAAAAATTAACTAGCTTCTTTTATATTACCAATGGCCCTACACAGAAAATTATTATGGTAATTACTCTCCTTTTAAAAAGCACCTTTTCTTTTTCTTAATGCCTTCTTCTTCCCTTATAATATGGGCCAGCAGTCAATTACCATCTCACAGGAGTAAAGTCCAAAACATGCCACTTGCCTGAGTGGTGGCATCAACAGACCTTCTTTGGCAACACAGTCACTGGTGACATGCAACTTGCATACAAAGTATTCAGCCCAAAAAATTAATACAGTTTAAGAAACTCATCTATCACAATCAGTATTTGGGGGGAACCCCATCAGTGTGGTAGGACCTAAGCATCCACCTAACAATTTCTTTTAGAATGCAGGAAAAAAAAAATCCTTGCTGTTCTCCCCCTCCTTCCCTCCCACAGTGATTCATTTCTGAAGACAAAACTTCTCATTTCTAATATACATTAAATGTTTATGCTTGCCTGACTCGATGTGAAAAGGAAAGCATAAAAAGAGTAACTGAGTCAAGGGTATAATTGTCAAAAGTTGTATTAATGTGGTGAAATCCATGTGACAACAGGAAAACCAGCAGATCTAAAAGTTCCCATTGGCATGCTATTCTTAACTTTGTGCTCAGAGCACCTAATTTGAAAAGCACTTTGCTTTTCTCTTCAAAGATAAATGTTTTAAGAAAAAGATTGTTTTAAACACAGATATTTTTATACCATGAAAAAGCATGGAGTAAACAAAGGAAATGAGCATGCAAAAGCCTCCTAGCACTACTTCTCTTTGGAAGCAAGAAGTGAATTTCACAATCTTGATTCTGACAATGAGCTGCTGTTCTAAAGCGAGCTCAGTTTCTGAAACCATCCCTGGTGACCCTTAAGATAACAGTACTAGAGCTAGACTTCCCAGTAGAGCTGCCTTTTTTTTAAATACTTGCTCCCCCCATCAGAGTGTATCCAACCCATACTGTCATTTCACTACAGTGCTTTGCCTCTGTGTGCTCTGCCTCAGCAAACACTCAGTAATACCAATCTACTTCACCTTGTAAAATTGGGATGTGGTCTTCACACAGAAAACGCTATGGCTTCAAATTGAAACATTTTATCAAGTTTAAGACATTCTGTTGCTTTCTAGTTATGGCTAAAAACCTCGACAAAAAACACCCATTTCAAAAGTACCAATAATTTTACTACCATATCCTCAGATACCATCTGAGGTAAGAAAGTATTAGTTTCCACAAGAGTCAAGCATTCCTGTGTGCACTGCCCTGTTTCAAAGAAAAAGTTCTTTCACCCACAGCTTCTGAGAGAGGTAGAAACATGGCTAATCAATGAGCCTGTCACACTCAGCTTACAAGCCTTTGGAAAACACTGGGTTTTAATCATCCACTTTTACCAACCAGCTGTGGCTACTTGACATGCTTTGCACAGGGTCTCTCATGGCCTATTAAAACTCCCTGCTGTGCTGTGAAAGCATTTGAGGTAGCTTATGCTTCTGAATTAGAGATAATAAAAGCCACAGACACTACTACATTTGGAATAGCCAAGAAAATGCAAAGGAAAATAGCTTGTATGTAAAACTCCCATGTGGAAACTTCAGTTTCTGCAAAACAAAACAATTATTTTCAAATTTGGTTTCTTAGAATCTTAGAGGATAAACCCTGGCCTGTCCTTGAAAGAGACAAGGAGAGGAAAGAAAGAAACCTAGAAAATGTTTTTAAATGTATTTATTTGTACTTTGCACAGACTATGCCTCCCCACTGCTCCACAGAAGAGTTTTATACCCAGGTTGCTATCTAACTCTGTGCAAGTGACTTAGGCTTATTTTGCATTTTGCAGCAAATCTCATCATCTAGCTCCTCTGTGTAATTAAGATTCCTCTTTATCTCTTTATGTACTAGCTCCTGCCTCCACCTGAGTCCTCTGGCAGGTGCCTTTCCTGAGCCAGCCTTTGGGAGCACCAGTATCTTCTTTTTGGAATTGCAGGATATGTGTGTCATGCTCCTTAGAGCATCTCCTCTGTCAGTTTAACATCTATTCAAATTCAGTTTCATCTTCTACCATTAAGGATCTAGAATTTCAACACCTCCTTTCAAGCTCAGCTTGTGCAAGGAGGATACAAATCCTGCCATAACAGCACACTGCATCTACCCATGCTTAAAATATTTGCTTGCAATCTCAGCTCCCCCCAGAATGGGGGAAAGCCCAGCTCCCTGCTTGAACACCGTCTGCCTGAGGAAGTTATCAAGAATTTGCACTCAGCAATCAGGGACAACTCAGGACAGGCTCACACTGTGTGCCAAGGGAGAGTGCTCTAGGACAACTCTGGACATGCTCACACTGCGTGCCAAGGAAGAGCTCTCTAGGACAGCCTGGTGACACTGCCAAAAGCACCCACCCTCTGTTCTAGTGTCATTAGTTCTCTCAGAGTAAACATCAGCAGCCTGTGAATTTTCCATCCCTGTAATGCAGCAAAGGCAGTATAGGCAGCAGAAGCTAAAGCTCAACACTAGCTAGGTTTGAAGTCAGATAAGCACATCCTGAATCAGCCCCACACTGTCCAGTCTTGGTTTTACAGCCAGCATGCTGTGTGGGCTGACAGCCTTATTTTAAACCTTTGTATATGTGTTTTTTAACCCATAGATTTAAAACAACCTTGGAACTTAGAGAAATGAACCTTAACAGCTTTCAAGGAGTAATAGGATTTATCAGGCCAAAAATTAAGAAACTCAAATTTCTAATTTATAGCAGAAGCTCATACTTCCTAATTTAAGTCCTAGTGCAAGCTGGGATACCAGATCAAGTGCTACGTTTTTCCAGCTCTATATTTACACTTCAAGGACTATGTAGAAGCACAGAGCAGATTCAGCTATTCAAAAATTCAGCTAAATGCCTCAATTATGAGCCTCTTCGGGGAGGTTCACAGAAGTTTGGGTTACATGTCTTCAAACAGGTTTTTAAAGCAGTATAGATCTAGACATCCATCTAGGAATGGAAGGAGGACTCAAACTTTAAATTTAGGAAAATAATAGCTTTACCTTACATATGCACAGAAAAGCATTGAGACAAAGAGGGTTTCTCTTCTACTCTGGCAGGAGGTGTAGCTGAAGAATTTCAGCCTCACCCATGCAAAATTAGATATTTATTTTGGATAAATCCCACAGAATGCTTTCCACCCAGCCAGCACTCCTACCTGCTGGTTTGGCAGCAGCAGAGGCAGGCTCTGTGCTGCAGGATGGCAGGCAGCCAGCCACCAGCTCCTGGGCCTCTCCACACTGGCAGGGTACACTGCTCAGTGCAGCCTTGGGGTTACTGCAAGGCAAGCACAGTGACAGCTCTCAGCTGCCACATCTCTGAGCCTACAAGGGTCATCAGAGCCTCTGCTACCAGGGAAACAGCAAATTTAGGGATGTACCTTGCCATACCCTGCCTGTCAGCTGTTCCCTTCCCTATGATGTGTGCACACACATTGGAAAAGAGGGAGAACAAACATCACCCACTGACTTGCTGGTTGGACCAGGGAAGCGCTGAGGGATCCCCCTGTTTTCTGCCTAAAAACAAGCAAGTAAAACCCTATCACATCATTGTACATGTTACTGCACACTGGCTGGCCAAAAGCACAGCATGGAGACTGTATTTCAGAACCAACATGTTGTCATTATATTACAAAGGTTCTGTTGTCATTGTATTGCAAAGGTTCCATATTGCTAGAGTTTCATACCTCCTCGATGTTTCTTGTATGCAGCTCCTCCAGGCACTGACTCTTCCTTGTCCTCACAGCAGCCAACTGACTCCAGTTCCCCCCAACCAACCAATCCACTCTTTTATAGCACTCTTCTTATTGGCTACTGGCTGTGGCCTGTTAAAGTCAAGCCTGCTCCCAATCTCTAATAACTGGCTCAGCTGCAACTCTTTAGGGGGTAAGATTACTTTCTATACCACCTTTCTTTTCTTATATTGTATCTCCCTACACCAACATGCAATATATGCTGGCCGAGTTTTAGCCCAAAGCAAGATAGAAAACAACAGAAATGTGACTCCTGCCTGAGGTACACACCTTTAACCATGCTCTGAGGATCCCCTAGCTTCAGGATTTTTTTGGCATCAAGCCTCACTGACATCCCTCAGAGTCACCCAGTTGCCCCTCTTGTTCCCCTTCCCCAGACAGACTCCTCACTGAGAATTCCTGAATTTTCTGTGATCTGCCATCAAGAGTTACACTTCGGTGCAAGGGCATCACAATATTGACATGCTGTTAGGCTGCAAAGACAAACTTCCCACTGAACACTTAAGCCATTTCCCTGACAAACAGCACCATTTTTATCACATTAGAACGTGTCTATATTGGTTTTCAGAAAAGTATTACTGGTTCCTCAATGCTGATATGCCTCTACCAGAAAGCTTGCTATATTTTGGCAGATACAGAATCATCATTTTTATCCATGTTTAAATCCATACTTGCAAAAGGAAACATACAGGACATTTCACTGAAAAAGTTTACACATCAGTGCTGACATAACAGCATGCAAAGATTATAAAAATAAGGTTAAAACACATACATAATTAAGCATTGTTTGCTAGCAGCTCTTGCACATGCTTAAAGCCAACATTATTTTGTGTTACTTCAATATCCTTTGTTAGTCCTCTTAACAACCTACAAAGTTATCTAACAATAAATCCAACCTGAAATGTTTCCAAGAAGCAAACTTCAAATAATTAAAAATATGGGGTTTTTCTAATGTTTCTCTTTTCAAATACACAAGCATCATCAAACATTTTCCCTAAACTGGAGAACTTTTAAAGATAATTAATTGTCAAACTTCTCAAAAAAAATTTTACTATCCTGTTTGTCTGAGTACATGTATCTTTTCATATTACAGCTGTGTTAAACCATTCCCTTTACTGATGGTTCCTGTGCTGTTTACTGTTTTCTTGAATTAAGGTGGGAAAAAGAGAGAGGGAAAGAAAGAAAAGAAGGAAAAAAAAAAAGAGAAGAAAAAGGCAAGCAGGCTCCCACACAACTTGAAAAATATGAGTTATTTCCCAACCTGCCATTCCACCAGAGTGCCTGACCTGGTGAGATCTCACATTCCCCAAAGGTTTTACACCCACATGGGTATCAGGGAAAAAAATAAACCCAAAAACCCCCATCAACAAAATACCATGGAGATCTGCCTCTCCTGCTCACGCAGGAGGCATGCAGGGTGCCAAGAAGACAAGATCATCACATAGTGCTGAAGGTTTTCTTAATGCCATGTGCATCCCAAACACCCAGGCTGCCTGCTGTATTTACTTCCAAATGAATCTTGCTGTAAGGTCATAGTTTTATTTTATACAGATTCCTATGTATCTTCAACTCATTTACACAATGTAATTAAACTTTCTTTCCATTATGTCACATTTAAATCGAATTTGATCTGTCAAGTGCCAAGTTCTCCATGGGAGAGAATTCCTCCTCCTTATTTCTCTTCCTTGCAGTTCCCTTTCATGTTTCATGGTGGTTCTCTGCACAGCTTTCTCCATAGCTACACAATTCAACACCTTGCTAAGAAATATCTCCTCCTAACAATAAACCTCTTTGCAAATAGAATTAACAAGGCAAGTGCAAACACAAGAGCAATGAAATAGTTGCCATATTTACCCAAACTACTGCTTACACTTCCTTATGAAGTGGAAGCAGTAGTTTGGGTAAATGAAATTCTATATTAGATACACAGGATAGCTTAATGTCAAGCTCCTCATTTGCAGAATTCTGCAGCTGGTTTGTAGGAATCCTGCAGCATCTCCCTTCAATTCATCTGAGAAATGATACTTACCAGGTTTCCAATAAAGTCTTTGTGGCAAGATTAGTCACACTAATGACTGCCATTTAATAACTATCCTGAGAACACTGCAAAGAAAAGATACATTTCTACAACAGACAACAACAACAAAACATATAAAGCTTATGGTAGCTTCTTCTGTTAAAACAAGTTAATTCATAAAGGTAAGGAACATTAATGCCTGCCAATTTCCTTCTCTTTGGACTCTGTCCTTCACACACAGTAATTACATTGGGAAACCTCCCTCCATAACCAATTAATGGACATAAGGAAAAAATCAATTGTGACTAAGAGTACTGCATTAAACATATTTTAACACCAACACTAAATCCAAATGGTATTTTTAAACACATCATCTACACTTGAAATCTGCAGAAGTACTTTAGAAATGTTCCTTTTGGTGCCTTTGAAAATTAAACTGCACTTGCACTAAAGGCAAAGAAAAATAAACATCCAACAAAACAACTAAAGACACTGCAAAATTGCTTAAAAGCATATCGTAGTGAAGCATGACTAGTGCTTCCAGGAGGGTTGTCCCAAAGGCAGACAGAGCTGATACTTTGTCTGACAGGGTATATTATCTGGAGTGCAATGTAATCCAGCAAAGAAGACAAAGGAAAAAAAGATTCCCCTTAAGTCTTCTCCAGAAAATAAGAACAGTCAAACAGTAATAAATCACGGAGTTATAACTCCATTTTGGCATAGCTACAGGAGGACACCACAGATTTTAGTAGGGGTTTTTAAATTATGAAGTCAAACAGATTAAACTGTCAAATATAAGTCTGCCAGGAGTTTGCTTAAAGTACTTTACAGCCACAGCACTATTCATAAGTTAAAATAAACCAGAATTGCAGACACTGGCTATCTGGGACTGGGATCAGAAGAAAAATTTGCATGTTTTATTTTCTAGGAAACCTCCCTCTGTCACATATTACTTTCAATGCACTACTACTCAAGTTAGTAGTTTACATTCATGAATTCCTAGACTGAACTGTGCCCAGCTTCATTCATCTGAGATCAGTGCTCAGTATCAAATGCAGCAAAGACTACTGATAAAGGGACATATTTGCATATAGTTAATCATCCTAATTGGTATGCAGACCACTTTAAAAATGCACTAATTAGTGTTACACTTAGATGCAAGGTTTGTTCAGCAGTAAAAGTCATGATCTAAATACTTACCCAAACAAATATCACATTTTCAGGGGAGACTGAAGCTCAGCATGTTGCAGTTAAAGAAAGAAAACGGCTTTAACATTGGGAGACAGAACTTTGAGGCTGACCTTAGATCTCCAGCTAAATTGAGTTTCATCTTTTTAAGTCATAAAGAAATCCACTTTGTTTAACAAGGTTAACTCACTGTCCTGAGAGTGATGGAGGCCAAGTGTCTGCTGTCTTTGTCAGGGCAGACTCCTACATTCATTTCCCATAGCCTTGCTGCAGGGCCTGCTCTTACACCCTTGGCAACAGACTTCAGCAACCAGGACCTCCCAGATGAGGCACAGACAAACCAGTGGTCATCAGCAGTCCCAGGGCACCCTCCACACCCTAACAATTCCCTCAAATTCTCCTGCCAGAGCTCTAGAACCTGTAGCACCCCTTGCAGGTGAACAGAAAGTGGTAAGAGACAATAATCCCAGCAGGGATCCAGGGGAAGCCAAGCAGAAATCAGGAATTCTTTTCCCAGCCAGGAGCAGACCTACAGACAAGCAGCACTCTTGGCTTAAGGCCATAGAGCCTGCAACAAGGTCCCAGGAGGCTGCAGACAGACCAGACAGGCATTTGGAACCAAAAACCACCAAATGTTTTGAAGGGAAAGCTTGCACTCAACTCTGATAACAACAAGCTGAGAACAGCCAGAGCTTCAGAGAGTATCTATAGAGGAGGTTTTGAATAAGGGCATCTTGTTCTTATTTTGCCTTTGACATCTGCTTTCATGTTGACCAAAAAAAAAAAAAAAAAAAAAGGAAAAGGGAAGAAAGAAAAAAAGGTTGCAGAAGACAACAGATTCCAAGAGAAGCAGGCGGAAGGGTAATAAGAATTAGGCAATTAAAGCAGGACACCACACAGAGAATTCCAAAAACACCCTCTGCTCCTTAAATCTCTGGGGACAGCATAGATCAGTGCTCTGTCCAAAGCATAATGAGACAAGGAAACAGGCACAGAGGTGCTGGGATACTGATCATCATGGGAAGCAGTCAGGTTCTGCTGACAGTCACAGTAACCATTATACAGCACCTGCAGCTGGTTGCATTCCTTGTTGCACACACAATATTTTTCGAACCAACTACAGACCTCATACAAGTTCAACTACTGCAACCACCATGCCAGATAACTCAGCTATTCTGCAGGACAACAAATGAGACAAATCCCATGCACAACTAGCTCCACTAGACTTGTTTTCAAATTTGTTTTAGCTTCATTTAATTATGGTCTTCCAGTCACAGCATACCTTGGAGAACTGGTCTCAGTTCACATTATCTGGGTCTACTGTACAGCCCCCCCCCCCCCAAGAACTCCTTTTTGAGAGGATTTATGAATTACTTACATATGGGGGGGGGGGGACAGAATTGCTGCAGTTCATTTTTTAACCTGAAAGTTAATAAGCTCTAGCAGCTCATACATACAAACACATAGTTTCCTTTTGCACAGCTTGTACTTTAAGGAAAAGGATTTTCCACACAATTAGATGCAGTTGTTAGACAATACATTATTTTAGTGGAGAAAAAAACTAACATGCAAAACATTTCAGAAACCAGCCACTAAGCACATTGCAACCATGTAGCAATACAAATGGTAAAGCAGGCATTTTTATACCAGTGTTGTAATGTCAGATTTTAAAAATAAGAAACACTAACACATAAAATCTATATTAACTCAGACATACAGAAAAGCTTTTCCTGAGTTACCAAGCCTTCACTCCTACTGCCACAGCCAAGCATACAATATAGACTTCCTCAACACATTCTTAAGAGTCAGTTAAGGAGTTTACTCCATTTATCCCATTATAAGGTTGTTCTAGAACCTGAGCCCATTTAGAGAAGAAACTGTGTAAATTTCAGCTTAAACTTATTCCTGCCAGTTTATATACATTTCCTCTCATGCCAACATTGTTCTTTAGCTTAAATAGCTCCTCTCTCCCTTTCTAGTATTTATAGCCCAGCTGTACTTGCAGACTGCAATCATATTCCATCTCAGCCTTATTTGCTAGGCTAAACAAGCCAGGCTTTCCCTGTCTTCTCTGGAATAATTGACACTGCTGTCCTCCAGCCTCAGTCTGCACTGTCCCACCTGCAGCACAGGTGAGAGAACCCGTGGCTGGCACTCCCCAGGAGCTCACACCCATTCCACCATGGCTCCTGATGTGTCCTGGCCTAACACACTCCACCATCACCTTCACTTCCTCCACAGCAGCAACTTGGTCAGTGATCAGCCAGTGCACCCAGCACATCCTGGCTCTACTGCTCCCCTCCCTGTAACGGAGCTCCTTGCTCACAGCAGGGTACAAAGGTAGGACTTTCTGTCCCACTAGAAAAGGATGTACAGGATAGTTTGTTTTCAGTGTGGATGATTTGTTCAAGTATGACTACACATCCTGTGTCAAAGCTTGCTATCTGACAGAGATGTAATCAGTGAGTTGCTCACCATTACCATCAACTACCAGGATTCACTTTAGTTTTTCACAACCTCTGCTAAAAAATCCTTACAGCAGACAATCTCAAGTACTCAAATCCCCCCTTAAGCTCCTGAAGTCACCACTCTCTTCAGCTCAAATCCTGCAGCAGCCCTTTCTAGGCTCCTCAGGCATTTCCTAAGGAAGACTCCATCCCTCCTGACCAATGGCACAGCAAAGTCTACGCAACACCACACCAAAAAATGACCAATTTTGTCACTGGTTTCCAGCTTAGCTGCAGAACTGAAAACGAAAATAATAATCCAGGTTTCCAAGTCATGCATTTCCTCTCCTAGCAAATGATTCCCACAGTTGTAATCTACTATTTAGATGACTCTTGCTGGGAAAGGCACATTCAGTCGTGCTGCTTCAGAGCCAAGAATCTTCCTCCTTGTTACAACAGTTATGTTTTCTTCATAACACAGGATAAAATTATTCTTCATCCCAAAGAGTCTTCTCCAGACCTTGATTCCCTCAGCTGACAAAAGACCCCAAAAATACAAGCCAAAAAGTATTCCATCACATGCTCATTTCTGTAAAGGAAGAACAGAAATATCCTCACTCCGCATGACTGTTCCAGGCAAGGAAATTAATCAGCCAAGATTTTGTCCCAAGGTCACCGTAAGAGGATGTCTCTTCCCTTAAGTGCTAGGACATCTGCACTCTTATTTTAACTAAATGCAATTATGCCAGCAGAAAATAGTTTTAAACACAAGACAGACAACTCATTCAGGCGTTCAGAAAACACCAGATCATGACATGTAGGATCTGGAACACACTGGAGGAGCACACCTCCAAGCCAGACGACACAGCAAATCTGCAGCAGCTCAGCAGCAACCATACCTCAGCTCCTGGGGCTACACAGCAGATCTTGGGGAAGCACTGAAACTTGCAGCAGACACTGTTACCCCAAATAACTCACTGCAGATACCATTTACCACGTACAGCTACCAGTAGCATCCACAGCACACAAAGCCCAGCAACGCACCACCACTGCAGAGTTGGGTTTTTTTCTTGGTTTTGTTATTTTGTGTTTAAAGCCCAGAAGTACACTTACCCTCCCTAGCAAGCAGGAGCCCAGCCAAGAATTATAAAACATTGCAAACAAGCAGGCAAAGCAATGAAGTACAAATACAAACCGTTACACTTTCCATTTTATCTGTCTCTGTAGCCGCAACGAAAAGTAGCTCCGTTGTTGCCTTGGGACCCAAGCAAATTCCTGACAACTTCCAAGACAGATTCGTGGGGTCCACGTTTTTTTCCAAGGACCGTATTTTTCCCATTTGCAGCCCCGCGCGTAACCCTCGAGTACGATTTAATCACAGAGCTCAACCCGCTCAGTCTACTAATTAAAAAAAAAAAACCAAAACAAAACAAAAAAACACCCCAAAACCAAAAAGCAAAACAAAACAAAACAAACCTACTACAGGCACTTTTACCATTTTCCAGGCTTTTTTTCTGCACCACCAGCAGCAGAACAAGACCAGCTGCCGCTGCTATTCGCCGCCCGCGGGAGCAGAGCCCACGCTCGCCGCAGGCTCGGCCAGCGCTCTGCAGCAGCGGCAGCGCTCCTGCACACCGAGGGAAGGCAGCGGACCGCAGGCCGGCCTCGGCTCCGCACCACCGAGACCGGGATGCGCCGGAATCGCCCCGAGCAAGGGCGGCGGGACCCTCCCCCGGCCTCCTGCCCGGTCCCACCGGCAGCGGGCCGGCCGGAGCGGCGGCACCGCGGGCGGCCGCGCACCGGGGCTCTGCCACGGGACGGGACGCGCTGCCCTGCCCTGCCGTGCCCTCCCGCCACCCGCCGCGGAACGCACCTGCCCGCCGCGCCGCTCCGCCGCCCGCCCCGGAGGCGCCCGAAGCCGCTGCGGGATGCGGCCAGCCTTCCGGAAACGCTTCCCAGCCCGCTGCGCTTACCCAGGAAACGATTCCGGCCGCCGGCCGCCACCGCCCCTCCTCTCCCTCCGCCCCGGCCGCCGCCCAGAGCCGCGGCCCGCAGGGGGGCAGCCGGGCGGGGCCAGGGGCGATGGCCGCGGCGCCATGGCGGCAGCGTGCCCGCGGGGCCTGCTCCCGGCCCGCCTGACCCGGCCCGGCCCGGCCCGCCCCGCCGCGGTCAGCAGCTCACATCAGAGCAGATGTACCTCTGTGAAAGAGTAGAGGTTGTGTGTGAGGCAGGTCTACACCCCGGGGAAAAAAAACCAAAACAAAACAAAAAATTCTCCTTAGGGAAAAAGAAGGGTCTGGCTCGTCCTTGGCGTGTGTAGTAATGCCCGTATCAGGTGAGGCAGTGGTTATGACTTTCCTAAAATGCCACCTGCTGTATCCCAGTGCTCCTCTGAGTGAGAGACAGAGAGGTAGACAGTGAGACAGCCAGGTAGGCTGGGAAGCCCTAGAAGAAGATTTTATCACTCTCTACAATTACCCGAAAGGAGGTTATTGACAGCTCGGGTTTGGTCCCTTCTACCAGGTAAAAAGCAGTAGGACAAGAAGAAACAGCCTGAAGTTGCACCATGGGAGGTTTATGCTGGATTTTAAGGAAAGTTTCTTCACTGAATGGGTTGTTAAGCATTGGAACAGGCTGCCCAGGGAAATGGTGGAATTGCCATCTCTGAAGGTATTTAACAGGATGAGTAGATGCAGTACTTGGGGATGTGGTTTAGTGGTGGACTTGGCAGTGTCGGGTTAATGATTGGACTTCATTATCTTAAATATCTTTTCCAACCCAAACAATTGTATGTTTCTACGATTTTAAGAATTGTTTTTCACAGTGGATATGGGCACCAAGTAGCAACATGGCAGTGGGTTACACACTTCACTGCTCTAACCTGCGTGCACTGCTGTAGGGTTACAGCTCAGATTAATCCCTACACACATTTTGAGATGGATGAGTAGGGAATCACAGCAACAGCCCAGACAGTTAGAAATGAGGCTTAATAGAACACACCCACAGGGAGATATTTCTGTTTAATACCTTCCAAATATGTGGAATATTGTCTGTTCTGCCAAGCTAAGCTTTTGAGATTGCAGGGGAAGAAACTGGTCATTGCTAAAGCAAAAAATTCAACATAAGATGGTAGTTTAATGAAAAGCATGTAATAGACCTTTTACTTCTACACCTTCTAACAATTTTAGGAGGTCGCTGGAACAGCAGATGCAAAACAATCAGCAGTAAAATAGTGTCCTATTGGAGTGACCTAAGACATATAAGGAGGTCAAAGAAGTCTATTACAATAATGAAATTGGCATCTCATACATTTTCTGACATGTTCTTGTAAATGTAAACACATTTAGTAGTCCTGTTGAAGTGCCCAAGTCTGCTTTAAAATTTATCACACCTTTTTAACAGCAAATCTCTTCATCTGCAAGAGATGATTTTTCCTATGCATTCCATAACCTTCTTCTGTGTTTTGTTCCCTGCCTTTACAGTCATGTTCCTGGTCATAACAGAACACTCACGAACTAAGAACAATTTAAAGGATCATTAAAATTAATAGCAATATTAAGTTTTTAATTAAAAATATTTATGTTTTTGTAAGATCATATTGACATCCACCAGCCTAAAGAACAGAAAAAATATTTGTAATTATAAGTGCTATACTGATGAACAGGAAGAAACAATTAGGTGAAGACATACAACGGTTAGGCAAAGTAATTCAGAGCAAAGCGCCTAAAAATTATACTCTAATATTTAATAACTTACTCTTAAATGTATTTTTCTTTTTTGTAAAACTTTTTCCACTTTTTCTATTTGTCTTAAAATTGGATATGATTTAATCTAACACTTTTATAAGCTAAAACTCACATTTTAATTGCTATTTTTAGATTCAAGACTAAGAAGACGGCCCAGAAAAGCCTCTAAATAGTTATAATGATCTGTAATAAAATCATGTTATCGTGATCAGTTTCAGAAGGACTCATGACCTCCAGAGGCATCCAAAGGTAATTCATCACATTCCAGCATTTGCAAATCAGGTTGCTTCCCCCTTTAACAAAGCACGTCATCCATTAGGAGGGAAAGCTTTTATGCTTTGACAGCATACTGGAGAAGAACACTCCCTGGAATATGCACTGTATCTACTTTAGAGATGCATGACAACTAGCAGATTACCAAGGTTATTAGTGAATACCCTATTAATAAATTTCCTTGACAGAAATGCTCAGGCAAGATGTTCAGAAATTAATGTTCCTTTAATAAAAATAAATGTAATAACACTGCATTGTGGTTTTCACTATATAGTTAGAGTTATGATTAATATTTAGTTATCTATTCTATATAATGCACTTTGGATTGCAGTGTAGTAAGCAGTGCCATAAAAATAAAGTGTTGGGGAAACAAAATAAGGAATTTCATATACATCCTAAATGGACTGCTGCCCAATACACTCACTTCTTGGAAACCTTTCTGTGTGGATGCAGTGCTTGTCTAGGCTTAGTAAATCTCATCAAATATTTCATAGAATCATAGATTGTCATTATTTGGAAGGGACCCACAATGATAATCAAAATCCAACTCTTGGGCACTTACTCTTTTTCTTAATACACAAACATCTTGTGGAACAGTGGAAGAAAAAGAGAGGCCTTTCTATTTTCTAAGAATTACATTATCATCCTGCTGTTCCTGTGTGTGAACTATTGACTGTGATTTTATTTGGGTCAAAATCTCTCCAACTTTGCAACACGGAATGACAGTCCATACGACAGTCCCTGCTTTCCTCCGTGTAGCAGCTTTTTACTTAGGGGTTAGTCCGTGCAGAGGGATAGTTACAGTACACAAGGATCCCATCTCGAGAATCTCTTACTCCCCCTTACTGCGGCGGACTGCAGAAGGAAAGCGGTGGCTATGAAATAAGCAAGGCTACCATCTAGTGGTGCTACTGCGCTTCCATAGCACAGAGAAACACGCTGAATATGGCTGAATATACTGAGCCTAAACACAGAAACTTATCTAAGAAAATTCGATTATAGCAGAATGCTTGGAACACTTCCTCTGACATTTTCACGCAGCTACTATAAGTCTCCATTTTAAATACAAAATCAAATAATTTTCCAGAAAAAGCAAAAACCACCACACACAGTGCACCTGCAGCTAGGAGATTTAAGAATTAGACTCATAGCATGTAATTTTTCATTACAGGCTTAAACATGCTTGGAGGGTTCAGTCCCCCAGACATACTGCTTCTCAGGACCTGTGCAAAAGCATGTATCATGCCCATTATTTTGAATTTCTGTCTTCTTAGTGCTCCCTGGGCTAGCATATAATGAAAGATTAATTCTGCCATGAACAAACTTCCCTGTGTTATTTATAGAGAAGCAAAGGCCACAAGACATCAGTCTCAGATAAGATTATTCCAGTAGTTAAATCAAACCAGGAACTAAATCAAGGTCTCCCGCTCTACTCATGGAGCCCTCTCCCATTCACTGTATGAGCTATCTGAGGCACATTGCCACTACCTTAATGAAGGCTGTATAGGAGCAAGAACAATTTGTAGGCCAGCAGTTCTCTGATATCTTGGCAAGCCAAGCAAGGCAGAATGATAATTTTGAAGTTTCTCTCTAGCTCTTCAGGAATGCAAAGCCTTGCATCCTGGAACGGTTGTAAAGTAATTATAAATAATCTCTTAGACATCTGTCTTGATGTAATTATCTGATCTCTCCTTTCTCTGCCTGTTACACAGCAGTATATTGATATTTCCTACTGGGAGGGTGAAGGAAACGATGCCTGACCTGACTGGCCCCCAGGCATATAAACTCCTTGGTTATATGGTGAATTTACCCAGCCCTCCCACTCATCCAAACATGGGCAGCTCCAATTTTTATTATTATTACAGGCAGGCTCTGAGCAGTGCAAGCAGGGTGACTGTGTTTGCTCACAAACAATCACCATATTGCAACAGGAGACTATACCAACTGACCACTGCAGTAAACAGCCCATTGGGCACTTCCTTCTGGCTGGAAGGGCCAGATGGGCAAAGCTGCTCTTTGTAACAAAGAAGCTGCTATTAATGCAGAGTTTCTAAATGCTACAGTATCTGCTTAGGCACTGCTAGAAGCCAGTAGCTGCTTTTAGAGTGGACTTTTCTGCAAACTCCGCTTGCTCTTTTATGTGGCTCTGGTGGACAAAAATACTCAAAAGCTGCCACAGAGCAAGGACTGTAATTATAGGTAGTCAAATAAAGAGAATAGCTCACACTTTAAAAGCTGACATCTAGCTAGATTTTCTTGCCTTGGCTGCTTAAAATGGGAACTCTAGCCCTGATGGGAGCTCAAACATGTGATCACCAATATTTTCCTACAACTGAGAAATAGGAATACAACAGAAATTTTGCAATGTAGGTTGCATTTGAGGCTTTAAATATTTTGTTGTTCAAACAGCACAAAATAAAGCACAGCTTTAGGAAAACACCTCTCCATTGTTAGCAGCTGCCGTGCTTCAGGCCTGCCATTCCGGTATCTTGGAGCTTTCCCTGGAAAAACTTCACTGCAGGTTCTGCCCAACAGGCAGCCAAGGATGATGATCAGTACAGCTCCCTGTGAGGCAGTCAGGAAAGCCATGTTTCAGGCCAGAATGACCTCATGCTATATATGGGGCTTTGAGAAACCTGCCTGGTATAGTTGCAGGTGTCGCTGCCCATGGCAGGGTGTTTGAGAGCTCTCTCAAGGATTTTTGAGTAATCTTGGGAATCTGGAGAGGTCACATTTGACCGGTAGTTGGCAAATGTTGTTCCAATTTTCAAGAAGGGCAAGAAGGATGACCCTAGGAATTACAGATCTGTCATTCTTACTTCAGTGTCTGGTAAAATTATGGAGAAAATTTTTCTGGGAGTTATTAAAAAACACTTGAAGGACAACATGGTCATTGGTCACAGCCAGTATAGCTTCATGAGGGGACAGTCCTGTTTCACTAGCTTAATTTGCTTTTATGACAATTTAACTTACCTAAGTTATCAAGGGAAGCCAGTTGATGTAATCTTTTTGGACTTCAGTAAAGCTTTCCATACTGTCTCTCAAGTATCCTTCTGACAAAATGTTCAGCACGCAGCTGGATAAAGACATAATAGGATGGGTGAGCAACTGGTTAATGCATCAGGCACAAAGGGTTTTTGTGAATGGGGTGACATCAGACTGGGGACATGTCACTAGTGGGGTTCCACGGGGCTCTAATTCAGGGCCAGTGTTCTTCAACATCCTTATAAATTACTTAGATACAGGACCTGAAAGTAAAGTAGGTTTATCAACAGGACTAAATTGTAGGGAGCTGTTGACTCCCTGGAAGGTAGAGTGGTCCTGAAGAGAGACCTCGACAAATTAGAGGGCTGGGCAATCACCAGCTGTACGAAGTTTCACAATGGGAAGTGATGGATTCTGCACCTGGGTTATACATACAAACTGAGGAATGAGATGCTGGCAAGTAGCACCCTGGAAAGAGACCTCTGTGTCTTGGTCAGTGGAAAGGTGATCATGAGGCAGCAGTGCCCTGGCAGCCAGGAGGGACAACCCTGTCCTGGGGGGCATCAGGCACAGCATGGCCAGCCAGGCAAGGGAGGGCTGCTCTGCTCTGGGGCGACCTCATCTTAAATATTATGTGCAGTTTTGGGCACCTCAATAACAAGAAGGATCTAAAGCTGTTAGAGAGTGTCCAAAGGAACAGCCTTCTATGAAGATGGGTGAAGGGTCATGAGGGGGAGCCGTACAAGGCACCTGAGGGTACTTGGTCTGCTCAGCCTGGAGAAGAGGACAGTGAGGGGAGACCTCTTTGCAGTCTACAACTTTCTCATGAAGGGAAGAGGAGGGGCAGACACTGATCTCTTCTCTATGGTGACCGGTAACAGAACTTAAGGAAACAGCATGATACTGTGTCAGGGGGGGTTTAAGCTGGTATTAGGAAAATGTTCTTCACCCAGAGGGTGTTTGGGTACTGAAACAGGCTCCCCAGAGAAGTGGTCACAGCACCAAGCCTGACAGAATTCAAGAAGCATTTGGAAAATGTTCTCAGACACATGGTGTCATTGTTGGGGTTGTCCTGTGCAGGGCGAGGAGCTGAACATTGATGATCCTTGTGGTTTTCTTCCAAACCAGGATATTCTATGATGCTATCATCCTTACTAGATGATCTTTAGGGTCTCTTCCAACCCAAACCATTCTAGAATTCTCTAATTCTGTGTTATGCATATATACACACTCACATCCACTAATACACATTAAGAGGTACAGAAAGCTAAGATAAAGTTGGAAACGCTAGGTTTGCGAACAGCAGAAGGCCAGTGCTTTGTCTCTGAAACAAGAGAGACAAAAGTCCAGTGCCTAATGTCCTAAATACAGCTAGAAAAGCCCAGGCTGCAAATGCACTCAATGGGAATTTTGCCCTACGTGTATAAACATACACAGGAAAGAGCAGCATGTTTTGCGTTTATATTTGCAGCTGTAGAATGTGATAGAGTCCCATTGTTTTTCTGATCCATAGTGTAGTTTCCCTTGCAATCTAAATATTTTTCTCCACTGAGACAGGGATTTGTTTCAGCAGGCACACTCATAAGCTAAACTCCTCCACTGAGATGGTATGGCTCAAGGTCCAAATGATGGCGTTCTTCATACCAACGTGTGCTTTGGGTAAACAATTCAAAACAGCACTTGTTAAACTGATCTTCAGAAAACAAGTTTCTCTATCAGTGACGAACACTGTCTAAACACTTCTCTAAAGCTGTTTGGATGTTTGGAAATACTCTCCTCCTTGTGTAGTGTGAAAAAATTCCTGAAGCAGAGAGGGAAAACATCCTTCCTTTCTCAGCATGGCTGGTGCTCTGAAAGCAGCATCTGAAGATGCACAGGAGGCACTATAGTACTAGGTTCTAAGAGTGGCTGGGTCAAAGGCAGTTTGGAAGGGCTGATGGTTCCCAACTGGATTTGTTTCACTGTGTTTTTGATGTTAATTACTTGCACTTGAGCCAAGCCTAATAACCTTCCAGCAGCAGCATCCCCAGCAGTGTCAGAGCAGCTGGGCCCCTGCACTGCTGGGGATGCTGCTGCTGGAAGCAGCACTTTCAGGACAACTGGTCTGCATTAGCAAGACTCTGGGTGGTCACCACATGTAAAACACTTTGTGTCAGCATTATAACTTAACCAAAAGGTTATGTTCTGCCAGATGTACTTCTGAAAAGTGGCTATTAATGTAAGGTTAAGTCTCGCATTCTTACACATTTTAGAATCAAAGCCTTGACTTGTAAGTACAAATTAATAACTACTGTTATTTGTCATTAACACAGGAATTGGTGCAGCAAAGACTTTGGAGGTCTTGTTGCCTAAAAACCACGATCTGCTAGCCTGACTGAGGGATGCATTTAATGCTTCTATATCTTGTTACATGGTGGAGAAGCAAGAGCAGCTCAGATCTAGGTGTGTGAGGCCTTTTATTTACCATGGTCACAATGAGAAAGAGTCAAAGCTGTGCTGCTCTGAGTCGCTACCCTGCCAGGCCTGCACCCCAAGTATATGTAGAGGCTGGGAGCTCTAAGGTATGCCTCAGAAGTGATTAAGAAGAGGTAGTTTGACACTGTCTCAGATGCAGAAAATATCTTTCCCATGCAGCCCACTTCAGGACAGGACTAGCTAGGCAGGCTCAGGGCAGACTCAGGGCAATCCAGGGACCCCAAGCTCTTGGCTTCACTCACTGGACTGGCAGCAGCCCTGTGCTAACATCACTCTCCAGGTGAAGTAGCTCCAACAGAAGAACCATGCTTGAACATCTCAGACTCTGCAGCTAAAGCTTTAGATCAGAGCACTTCTCTAATTAAAACAAAATCCCCACACTTCTCAAGAATGTGCACATGTAGATTAGGCAGCAAATCCTTTGGCACAAGTTAGTGTAAATACTGTGCTACATCTGTCCTTGTTGATGTGTAGGAGTTCAGGGTAGCAGGACATTTTTGTTATGCAAGTGAAGATTTTAGAGAACATGTTAAGCTGAGCACAACTTACCTCAGAATTTCTGTAAGTATGGGTGAACAGGTACATAAAGATCAGGTGGAGACAGTTGACCAGAAGACTATTCATAAGATACAACAAGAATACAGGACCATGACAGTTATGTGGAAATCTTTCAGGATTCTGAAAAAACCTGAGGATTTTTATCATTTATTCATTTATTTTCATTAAGTGGCTTTGTTGTTCACTGATTTCAGTTGTCAACTACTTTAAATTCTGGTTAAGGTCCCATTTGCATAAAAAAGACAGAGTGAAGAAATGCCTTTTACATCTGCCCATCACTATCAGTCTGCTTTTCCTTCTCCCCAAAAGAAGATAGCTTTTGGACATCGTGTAAGATGGTTTGTTGTGGTGACTTGGAGTAGTTACAAGGTTTCACAGTAAACCCCCTGCACATGAGAGTTCATGTGTACAGGTGCCTCTGTTGTCATACAAGCTGGACAAGCCCCTTTTTCTTTTTTTCTTTGAGAGACACAAAAAGCCTTGCTATTCCCTTCTGGTAGAGCCATACTTCTCCCTTCTTCATCCAACAACAGGCTAGCCATTTCTTCATTTTCTCCTCACATTTCCCCCAGAAACACCAAAGCTGCACTAGCATGTAAAGAGAGTGCAGGTGACAATAGACTGGATACAGTCAGCAGCTCTTAAAGGCGTATATTCTGTCCTTTCCCTTAAAAAGTTTAATTCTAGAGGTTGGAGACTGCTGACATAAAGAGGTATTTGGGAGGTGGCCTGTGCTTTTCCCTCAGCACCCCATAAGCCTGAGGAAGTGTATCTCTTCTACTGTACTACTAAAGTACTACTGAGTCAATGTCTTGATATCCTTAACACTGACTGACAACATTTCTCATCTCTCCTTGTTTTCTGCTGCTCTCCTCCAGCTTAGAAGTGGCTTGTGCTCCACAGCTGATTTGAAGCAGCCTTTTATTTTGTTTCACAAGAAACTCATCCTGTCTAAGGTAAGCTCTTCCAGCAGTCCCAGAACTCAGGGAGAGATTAATGTTTTTGGGGTGGTATTGTATGGCTGTTGAGCATTCAGAAACAAATCTAAGGATAGGCTTTGCTATCTTTGCTGAAGAAACTGAAGATTGAAGGGGAGAAGCAAACTGGGGTCACCTCAGGATGGCCTGACACAACACAGTGCTTGGAAAGAGGCATAGTGCTGTACTAGAGAGTGTGTTACAAGAGTCAAGTGCTGCTATTTATGTTTCTCACAACTAGTAGTTTAAAATCACATGGCCCATCTTGTTTCACTTTTGCCTGTTAATCTGAGGAAAGCATTCTCTGGATGAAAATGTAAGTAGGTATGCAAGTCCTAATCACAGATCATCCAAGCATTACATTGAAATTAAAATTCATTATTATTAGCTATTACATGTATTATGCTAAATCATTGCACAGAATGGGGTCCTCTTGAAATGTGTGTTTTACATCTCTAGATGAAAGCACTAATCCTAAGAATGTTTAGGTCAACAAAACAAAGAGAAAGGAAGCAGGGACTGTTCTCTCCTACAGGACTAGAAAGATGGATATCCTTCCTGCCTATAAAGAAAGGATAGATGGCTTACATAGCAAAGAAAGCATTTGAGGGAAAGGAGACAGATGCTGATTGCCCAGGTGCCAGTATTGTGTCTTTCGTATCCATTGAGACAAGCCTTGCAAGCTTTCATATCTTTCATAACCAAAGAGTATTATCATTTCATGGGAAGCTGAGACCCTTGTCAACAATGATGTCCCTCCGACCTTTCTTTGTGAAAAGAGGAAGAAGTCACTCTCTGTTTGTACTACTTCTACTGTGACATGCTGCTGCTGTGGTTCTGATAGACACCATCATTGTTTGGTGGATGCAGTTTTTCAGAGGAATGAAGAATCATCAGCATCCTGCCAGACAGGTCTGAAATCAAGGAAACCATGGCTGCACTCTTTAGAACTGAGACTCTCAAGGCAAGCCTTCAAAGCTACATTTCAGCAGTTTAACACTTACACCTACAGACTTCCAGAAGAGCTCTTGCATTCTGTAGAACATGTTCTTTATCTGCTGGTGGACTTGGCTGTAGTTCAGAGCAATTGCAGAGTCACTGCTAGCAGTCAATACACACAAAGGCAGTCCTTGGCAGAGCAGCCACCTTCATCAACCTGACACTTTCATCTGCATTGTTTCTGTTACCTCTCTCCAGCTGGTCTTCATCTCAGGTCAGACCCAGAGTTCACGTCCTTCAGTATGTCCCCACCTCAGAAGCCCTTAATTATTCAATTTCCTAGACAAAACATATGCTTCTTGTGGACAATGAAATACAACAACATACATTTTCCAATCTTTAATTAAGTAAAGCAAGACTTGTGGCCTTTTTTTTCCCCATTCCCAACTCAGCTGTAGGCTGTTTTGAATTTCTTTCATTTGCAAGTCTCCTGCTTGACAGTTGAGATGTTCCAGCCCAGAGCTCCTGGCCCATGGACCTGGAGAGCAGCAGCTGACAGCCAGGTGCTGAATAGCAACTGGACTTAGACTACCTCACATGCTGGGCTGCATGACTTGCAGTCACCACGACTCTCCACATAAGTATTTAAATTAACCTGGATGCAATTCAGAAACAAACAGATGTCTCTCTTCCTGCTCAAATCTTTCATGGACCCAGGCCCTCTATAAAAGCACTCAATTGCTTGGCCTATTGATCCCTCTGATCCTCTAATTAAAGGCTGGGGCAGTCTCATGCAGGAATTGCTGCAGTGCTCCAGACAATTTACCAGAAGAGAAGGGGGGATGTTACAGCCTTACACACATCCCTGACACCCACTGTCCCAGCAGTGGCCTCAGTTATGCTTTATGTTTGATACCTTGTGACACAGTGTACACGTTCTGGCTGGGATGAAATTTGTTTTCTCCATAGTGCCTGTCATAATGCTGTGTTTTGGATCTGAGTTGGGATTAGGATTTAGAGCAGCATAATCCTACCATTTCAGGGACACATTTGTTCCCTCCACACCTTTCTCTTTTGGCCACAACTTTAGCCTAGAGCTGACATTAGAGCTAAGGTTCAGACCCACAGAGTTTCCAGCTTCAGGGCCACTGTCACAGCAGGAGGCATGCCAAAGGGAGCACGGCACTGCATCAACATCGCTCCATCCATCTGTGTGTAAGTCAATCCCTGTCTAGCACACTGCTATGGTAAAACTGAGCTAATTGCATGATTTACCTCAGCCAGAATTTACCTCAAGCAGGATTTACCCCCAAAGCCAATGGAGGTACTTATAGTAAGTCAGCAAACACCTTCTACTCATGGAAGGGTAAATGCAGTCACCAGGAGGATGGTGCCATGTAGCAAATCCTGTGGCTCCAGCACCTGCACAGCCAAGGACCTGCATCCTGCTGCCTGGGCAGCCAGCTATGGACAATAATTGTTTGTTTTGAAGGCAGGGAGTAGGGAATTAAGGAGGTTTCTAGGAATGGCTTTGGAAACCTTCTTTTGGGACCTGAGTCATTATAAGAAAATTAAGAAAAGCACATGTCTGAGATGTTTGCTAGGCAGGTGAGGACAATGCAGAAGATGTGGACTTGGACTGCCCCAGGGCTTGGATTTTGGCAGGACAGTAGGAAAATTGTTTTCTAAAGAATATTATACAGCCTCAGCTTCCATTTTGGGAGCTCTGCATTGTCTAAGGCAGCTTTGCCTCCTTTACTACCCTACTTGTTATAGGAACTTTTGTTTGGAGATCCTCTGAACTCAGGAACAGGCCTTAGTTATAGGTCAAGATCTTATGCCAACCTTCAAGTGGAATATGGTGGAAAGATAAATACTGACACCAAGTCCTATACCTAAGACAAAGGAATCTGTCAAAAGATCATATATGTAGCAAAGATTCCTCTGTCCACAGTTTCTAGATTAGACATCTGAGCAAAACCTTAACACTGTGAACAGTGTTGAGCACCACAAAAACTATTATTACATTTGGACAATGCAGAAAGTTCACAAGTATGTCCAGTCACTTTTCCAGGTGAGTATTAATTTTATTGCAGTAATGGGAATGAATTGGATTAAATGTGTTGGGCACATCTATCTTCTTCTCTGAAGAAAGATGGTCTAGAGGCTTCCTTCATCTTTGCAATGAGGTGGATGGGGACTGCATATGACACAGAACTCATTTATGTGTCTTTCTGGAGGCATCTTTATGCAACAGTAGCCGTTTTAGAAGTTTGATATTGTTATACTTACTGTTTATTTTAAAATTAGTGTATTGATAGATTTAACAGATGCTTCCACAGAAACAGTTCTGCTATCACTTCCTGCATGCTGTACAAGCCGTGCAGAGCCTGAAATTACACTTGCACAACTGCAGTCTCCCTCAACAGCCCAGACACAGGAGCCATCCCAGAGATGGCTAACCTAGGGATCTAAGCACTGCCATTGCTGAGGCAGGCTGAAGGCATAACCACCATTTGCTGCTGTACAATTCAGAAATAGGATTTTCTTGCCTTTTTTAGCCTTCTCTTTGGTAGGCTGCAAGATGAATGTTTTGCTATCCTCTCAGAGGAGCTGCATGCAGGCCCTCCTACATATCTGTCAGGGACCATTAGCATTGGACTTGTTCATTCAAGTTGCTTTGATATCCTTGCATCTTACAGTGCATTAAGAGTTCATCATAAAAGGAAGGATAGTCAAAGATACCATATATAGAATATTTTGGACCAATTTTGGCTTGCTTATAGGCATCAAAGGCTGTTTTCAGCTACAGTAAAGGGGGAAAAAAGCAGAAATAAATGGTACTGTGATTTACTGTGAAACTTTCCCCCATCCTCCCCAGAAATCTTTGGTTTTGAACAGTGTGTACTGCTTTTTTTTTTTTTTTTTACTGTGATAGACTAAGTCAAAGGATCATGGGGTATTTCAGGAAGGGTTCTTAGGATACCTGTAGACAAACCTCCTGCTCCAGGCATGATCAGCTAAAAGATCAGACAAGGTTGCTCAAGGCCTTATCCTGTCTGGAAACATGCCAGCTTTGGCCACAAAATACAAAGCCTGCCTTGCTATTCTCTTTTTTTCTTCACTAAGTCTTGTTATAGGTAGAGCTAGTGTGAGACTGCATCTTGAACCTTTTATGGCCATATTTCAAATATTAATTCTAGGCTTTTTTCCCAATGAGTTCATGGTAAACTGAGTAATGTTGATGAGTAGGTCTCAATTCAAAAACGCACGTGTGCAACCACCTGATGTGAATGATTCTCCACTAAATCACAGTGCAATAGATCTAAAGTTAATTTAAATGTGCTTGAAATGAGGCAAGCACTTAGAAATTTTGCTGTGCTGGGGCCCAAATCGTTCTGAAACACAGTGAAAAATCAAAGGAAGAAAGTCATCAAAACCAAACAGACTGCAGACATTCAGCTGACTCTTTTGTTCAGTATTTGCATTGTTTGAAAGACAACTGTGAAGCATCTCGCTTGTCCACAAGGCTGTTTACCAGTAAAATCTGAAAAGCTGTTGGGAGTCCACGTGATTTCTAGTATTTTGAGCAGGTTGGTTTTGTTTCCTTATTCAGACATGTTCTAGTCCAAAGACATTGTGCACAGAAACTGTCAGGTCATGAATAAAAGATAAAAAGCCCGCTATTTTTTAACCAGCTTCACTGGACTGGTTCAGGGGTTGGTCCAAATGCAGAGATACAATCAGCACACAGGAGACTTTTATGTCACATTAATGATACTGGAAATTTAAAAATAAGTGTTTAATGATTTTGTTGAATACCAAAACCATTGTATACTTTTTGCAACATACACAGAACAGGGGCTGATGCTTAGGAGCAGCTTGGCACACAAATGTAGACATGGGCTTTGGGGATGCATGGAGCCAGGGGCTGGGCTGATGGTGGAGGAGAAACCTGTTGCCCAGGGTGATGCCAGCCGCTTGCCCACGCTCCCGGCCCGCTTCCAGCACTTTCTCCACGCCAACCTCGGGGGGCCGGGGTCCCCCCGGCCGCACCCCGCTCCCGCGGAGGCGCCGTGACCCGGCCCCACAGGCCCGGCCGCGCTCCCCCGGCCCCTTCGGCCCCGACCCCCCCGCCTCGGCCGTGCCCCGCTCCTCCCTCTCCCCCCGCCGCCGCGCCGAGTGGGCCAGCCCGCCCCTATATAAGAGCCGGGTGGGCGGCTCCGCGCCCCAGCGTCGCCAGCGGCTCGGCAGCGGATCTGCCGCGGGGGACATCGTCGTGCGTGGGGCACAGCCTGCCTTCTTCCCGGCTCCCGCCGCCCTGCAGCCATGGCCTGGCAGCCCATGGAGATCAACCCCGAGGTGCGCGACGGGCGGCGGGGACTGGGCTGGGGCTGCGGGCGGGTGGTGGGACGCCGTCTCTCACCCGCCCTCACGCTTTCCCCCACCCCGCATTGTCTTCCAGATGCTGAACAAAGTGAGTTGCCGCCGCCGGAGGAGCGTCGCGGGCGAGAGGGCGCCGGCCCTTCTCCCTCCATCCCTCGGCATCCCGCCCTGCCGGGGAGCGCCAGCCGCGGTGGCGGTACCGCTGCGCGGGGCGCGGCCGCACCTGCGGAGCGGCGCCTCCCTCCGTCCCCCGGCATCCCGTCCCTCGGCATCCCGCCCCGCCGGGGCACGGAGCGGCGCCTCCCTCCGTCCCCCGGCATCCCGCCCCGCCGGGGCGCTGAGGGGCTCCGCTCGCGGGGCGCGGCCGCACCTGCGGAGCGGCGCGGGGGCCGTGCGCGCTCGGGGCCGGCAGGTGGCGCGGCGGGCCCGCGCGTTGTGCTGTGTCACCGGGCGCGGCGGGGCTGGGGCGGGCGCGCCCCGCGGGGACGGGCGTGGCGCGGCCGGGCCACCCGCTCTCTGTGCCCCGTGCAGGTGCTGTCCCGCCTCGGGGTGGGTCCTGGCTGGCGCTTCGTGGACGTGCTGGGCTTCGAGGATGAGGCGCTGCGCGCCGTGCCGACCCCGGCGTGCGCGCTGCTCCTGCTGTTCCCGCTCACGGAGCAGGTACGTGTCCCCTCCCGGCAGGGTAGCGCTGGCCGCTGTCTGGAGTGCGGCTGCCATCCCCCAAGCATCAGATGGTTGGGCGTGGATGGCGCTTGGCACTGGCACGGTGTTGTGCTTGGTCCCCGCCTCCAAATGGCCTCGGCTGAGCTGGGCAACCAAACAAGGGGTCTTATTCCATCACAGTGTTCCTGTGAGATTTTGCTTTGTATATCAGACTGAGGGGAAAAAACAATGCGTGATCTTGACTGTGAGGGACAGCAATTCCATTACTGTGCTGAATCATTGGATCTGGAGAGGCCTACATTACTTCTTTAATATAATCAATTGGTTTGATGCTAAGGAAGTGAATGACATGAAATCAAATTCAGTTAACAGGTTCTTAAAAAGAAGGATTATAACTTTCCAATAGCAATGGATTTTGCAGTTTATACATTGTTCTGATGGGGAGGGGCTCATGAGGGCAATTCTAAAAGGCCTATTGTAGAGACATGCTGAGTAGCCTTGTTCAGTGGACTGAAGCAACTGAGAGAGGATATAAAAGAGCCTATCCATTATATTATTTCCCACCAAGCTATTTCCAGTGTATGGCAGAGATGGAGAAGATAAGAACAGTGCCTTTGGATATGACTGAATCATGCAGGTAGTCAGTCCATTAAGTGTTGGCCTGAATCCAGTTTAGGCATATGGTGCTTTACTGGTGCCACAAAGATGACTTTCTGAATAAATCTCTGTCCAGTCCTGATACTGATTCTCCTGCACAACAACTTGTTTTTCCAGTGCACTATACAAGGATAGGACTGTGATGAAATGCCTAAACTAGTTATGTGTTTACAGCATGAAAACTTCAGAAAGCAACAGACTGAGAAAATAAAGGACCAGGAGATCAGTTCTAAAGTGTATTTCCTGAAGCAGACTGTCAGTAACTCCTGTGGGACAATTGGTCTGATACATGCAGTTGCTAATAACAAAGACAAATTGAAACTTGGTGAGTATGAATGTTCTGAAGTGCTTGAATTTCTATTTTTGACAGCAGATTGAATGGGTATGGGCTATTGGGACAGCTTTCTTTCAAGCAAGCCAGGTTAAGGCATCCTGTAATGTTTTAGTTGGTAAGTGGGTCTTCCAGCTCTTGGAGAGGGGCATGTGGACTGCCTGAAACACAAAAGGGAATGTGCTTTGACTCCTGTCTGCTAGCTGCAGAGATATTGTCCTAGTAAGCAATGCAAGAGGAAAAGGGCACTTAGCAGCACTGACCAAAGTCTGTCTGTAATTAAGAAGTGCTGTGTTCAGAAGCAGTTATTGACATTAAGCTTGATGTCAATAGATGAGATGGAGTTCTTCATGCTGCTTATGTCTAATGTAAATCAATGTGCTCAGAGCAGCCTGTAAATCAGTCTAAAACATTTTTATTTTTCTTTTTGCTGGACAAGTTGTATAGATAAGGGTTTGTAAGGAGATTTTTCCTATCAAGGTAATAGTTTGGATGGTTTCTTTACTATAGAAAAAGATTCTTTTGTTGTTCAGAGACTAGATCTGCAAAATACAACTACCATTATTCTAAGAGAACTTGGACCCATTCTGTGGTGTGGGATTCTTTTTTATACAAAGGAAAACATGTGGAAGTCATAGGGAACATTTAAACATGGTTTTGCTTTGTTCTTCAAAAGGATTCACTGGAATAACACTCTTGATGAATGAAGCAATGATGCAGCATATCTTTTATGTGCTAGACCTTAGTGTATCTTAGTACTGCAGTAATTTATATTCTGGCAAACCAAAGTTAGCAAGTGCTGCCTTCATTTAAAGGCAGTGAGACAATTTTGTCTACCCATATTCTGTTAGTTATGTGTCCTTACAGCTGGTACCTTTCTTGAATTTCTTCAAAACAGGGCTGAACATTTCTGCCAAATGTGCAGTGGGGAAATCAGAAAAGCTGAATCCCATTTGAAAATTATTTTTCTAAATGAGCATCCAGAGTTAACTGAAGCACTCTTCCCTGAAACAATCCTGGTTGTTTGTGTAGATTGTTACTAATATCTTCTGTGTTAATAGCTTACTTTGAGTGGTAGTTATAATGTGCTTATATTGGAGATAGTTACAGGGTGAATGCAATGACTTGTAGTTAGTGCAAAAAGCATTGATTTCTGTGGGCTGCATCTAAACTATGACTGAGGTTTTACCTATACTGAATGAAATGTTTGATCATCTTGTGCAGAGGAGGGGTCTGCCCTGAAGAAGTTTCTTGATGAAACAGCTGATTTGTCTCCTGAAGAAAGAGCTAAGCATTTGGCAAATAATAAGGTATATGAACTATACAAACTACTGACAGTTATCAGCACCTAAAGATGTAGTAACCTGTACCTGCTTTCTCTTAAGGCTATACAAGAAGTCCACAATTCTGTTGCGCAAGAAGGACAATGTCGGGTAAGATGTGAATGTGTAAAATCTTGGGAAAATGTTTAATGAAGGTGGCAGAGCAACACTTATTTTTTGTCTGACAGAAAGCTGTTATAGTTCATGGGGAAAGAGAAATAAGTTACTCATGGGTGAATGCTTGTTTGGGATTTCTTCCTCAAACATGGATTGAGAATGTGGATCAAGGCCCAGTTGTAAAATATAATTTGACATTAGGATTTCTGGTGCTTGACCTTGTAGAAGTCTTGCCACAGACCTCTCCCACTGAACTGAAGTTTTCAGTCCTTGGCTTTCTTGTTCAAGTTTCCTCTGTTCTGTAGTCACAAATTGGGTTTGCAGTACTAGCTTCAAACTAACAAATATGTCTGATGGTGTTTCCTAAGGTTGAGGACAACAGTGTGAACTTCCATTTCATCCTTTTTGTCAACGTGGATGGACACCTGTATGAATTGGGTAAGGCCTATGAACTGTGTTTGAACTGGGCTTATGCCAGCCACACTGCACAGTAGTGTTGGGGGCTCAAACAAGATATTTTGTGCTAATTAAGCTGTTTGCTGAGACCCTCAGTGCCAAAACACAAATTGTATCTTCATCTGAAGATTTTAACTGATGGCGGGTTACATTGAAGGCCTAAAGCACATTGTCACTGGTGTAGCTGAGAACACTGTTTCCATCTCACTCAGACTAGTGACAATTTGTTTTGACATCCCCAGTGTCATCATATGTGTACTTGTTTGGGTCTGCTATGCTCAGTTCTGCTAATTCAGAAGTATTTCTTTTACAGATGGCCGTATGCCATTTCCTGTAAACCATGGCACGAGCTCAGATGACTTGCTGTTGAAGGTAAGTCTTCTCCCTTGCTGCTTGTTTCCCTGAAAACAAGGCTTATAAAAAGCCTTATAAAGAAGTGAGAATTCTGCATGTGGTATATAGTGGCTGTACCTACTTGCTGTACAAGTCTGTGCTTAGCTTAAATCTGTCACGTTTATGACTACTAAAGGTATTGTCCCTAAGAGCTAGATACCTGTTCAGTGTATTTATTAGCTGGTGCTATAAGATTATGTAACTTAGTTCGTGGGACTCAGAGAGGAACTGTAAAGGCTTGTTCTCTGCAGGAAATGTATTTGGTTAGTCTAAGCAGCTGTATTTTTTCATCCCCAAGGATTCTGCTAAGATCTGCAGACAATTTACAGAACGTGAAAAAGGAGAAGTTCGTTTTTCTGCTGTGGCTTTCTGCAAGTCTGCCTAAGACTCTGAAGAGATGCAAGGAAAGCAGTTTAATAGCACACCAGTAAATGCAGTTTAAACTCCAGTGCTTCAGTACTTGTTAAACACAGCTGTTCTGGTATCTTAAATTATTTCCACCTTTTGCTATACACAGATGCAACATCAGCTGAGCTTATGCTAAAGGATGAGCTCAAGTTTTAATGTGAACGGTTTGGACACATCAGATATCTTTAGACTCTTTTTTCACATGTTAAGTAGAAAATGCTTAACAGGGCTTGTTTGATCTGTGTTATGTTATTTGAGTTGTTGGTTGATATTTCCTTGTCCTTAATGAGAATAAAATGTTCTGCTGGAAGACTAAATGGGCTGAAGTGCTGACTAATTTTCTCCAAAAGGAGTTGTGCGGCATCCTCTGTAAGTCCTCTTCAAAAGCCCCTCAAAGCTCTCCTCTGAGCAAACAGTTAAGTTAACCTCAGGGTAGCAGGGCAATTGCTTTTTCTAGTGTCTTGGAGGCTTTCAAGGATGGAGAGACACTGGTCTGTATAATGTTGCAGTGCTGCATGCTGCACTACCCTTCCAGTAAGGCTTTTTGTTATGTCCAGTCTGAAACTCATAAGCTGCAATCTGCCACTCTGAATACATTTAGTTTGGAAGGGTAAGGTGTGATAAATTACTGTTCAAATGTCACCTTAATGGGGTCTGTATTAGTGCTACAAGGCACAGAATACCCACTGAGTTGGTTGGTGTTATGTTTCCTTATAGGAGACAGTATTAAAACAGGTATTTTCCCTACCTGTAGCTAAACCAAACCTGCTGGCTGAGGCAGAACACAATCCTGGGATAGGTCATGTGTGCTTACTAACTTGTGATTCTGTTATGAAGACCTTTAAAGAGGCTGTACTTATCTGTCCCATCCAAAATGACCTAAAAAGGAGAAACCCACACTACATAAATTTCTAATAGCAGGTTGAAATTTTGGATTCAAGATAAAGAGATGAAATCTGTCTATAATACATGTTCTTTGGCATGAACCATGACCTGTGGAAACTATTTTTACCTGAGTCTAGTTGCTGTTTGCTCATCTTGCAGCTCCCTGTTGATATTTCAGGTAGCTGTAGGCAGGGAAAAAACACCCTTAAACTTGGGTCTTTATTCTAATGTCCCAGTCATCCCTGGCAACCATTTTATACAGTGATGGGTAACAGACTTGTAGATGGTCACAGGGCTTTTTAGAAGGGTAAATCAAGCTTTTATTAAAGCTCTGTGTGGGCTGATGTTGTTTTGTATTGGGCCTTGTTACTGCTCATGTAATTGCCTGATAGCTGAAGCTGACAAAGGGTTGCAACACATTTTAATTTGAAGTCTAAGGATTTACTAAACCTCAGGATACTCCAGTTCTAAATATCAGTGCCTTCAGTTTCTGTTAGCAGGAAGGTGAAAACCATGGCTAGGAAAAGGTCTGTTATGTGTCATTGTCCTCTGCAACAGCATCATCTTCTGCCTCTTGGTGGAAGTTGTTGTAGGGTTGGGGGAGAGGCCTCTGCTGCAGCCCTGCTGCAGCGCAGGCTCGGAGCCATGCCTGCGGCTGGGCTGCTTAGCAACACAGCCAGCAGCAGAGGAAACGCAAGGGCCATGAGCAGGGGAGAGTGGAAGGTGAAAAAATCCAGCTACAGGAGGAGAAGCACAAGAAGTGCCAAGTGAGCTGTGTGCCTTACCTGGGGCAGTGAGCTTTAGTGCTGCACAGGACCCTCTCCTTGCCCTTAGGGCAGTTACTGAGGGTATGTACTGTGGCTGTGCCTGTGTAGAGTCAATGCTGAAGAAACCTGAAAATGCTTGTGCCAGACTTTTCTTATTTTCTCACATTCTGGTCCCAGGTATAGTTTCAAAGGATGGAAATATAGAGCAAAACCAAAGAATTAATGTTATCTGTCTACTTATGTATAACATCCACTACCAAGGCTATTGTCCCCTGCAGAAATGATGACAAGGGCTTAGGAAACAGCTAGGCTTTACTTTAAACCACCTTGGGTTTCAGAAACAGGAAGATGAGTTTTTGGGGATGGCAAAGATCTTGGGGGCTGGGATAGAGGTCTCAAATCATGAGTGGTCATCTGTAAGCTGAATAGATGGAAGATGTTGCAATATTGCAGTGCAGCTGTTCCAAATGTGTTACTGCATTCAGAAAAAAAGTCACACTGCACAGACAGAAGAGTGTATTTGACAACTTGCAATTCTATTAAATAAAACCAGGAAGATGTTTTAAAGCCATATCAGGCTTTAAAAGAAATGCTTTTTCTTATTCATATTTTCTAGCTTATTTTACCTACTTGCCAGTTTTTTAATTTTAATCTTTGCCCATTATTTCACACTTTGGGAGATATGTGTGGGACAAGAGTTGTTTTTTAGAGTGGTGTGTAGCAAAACACTTTTCATGAGAAGTGCTCTTATAATTTAGTATTTTTAATTGGGCACATCTGTCTGAAGTGAGGATCATTTCTTGTCCCTCCTTGTTGTCTCCTCTTTGTTCTTATAGCTGTAGTTCCATTCTGAGCTGTTGCTTTTCCTTGATTTCCTGTGTGGTCTTCTTAAGTAAATTAATTCTTTTTACCCTCTCTACATCTCATCTAAAGCCCTTCATGTTTTTCCTGAATTTACCCCTGAATTTTCCATGTGAAAATTATTTAGAAGGGCAGGAGCTTGCAAAGCCTGCTGTCTTTTATGCCCACTCTGAAGAAACCGGTGAGTTTTGAGCAAATTAATTTGAATTAACAGATTCCTGCCATTTTTGTGCTGCCTTCCAGAGGTGGACATTCAACAGTTAATATATAAAACTATCCTTGGAAATATTTGAGAAACATTGAAGGTAGGATTTTAGGCTTATCTGTTTAGACATGCACATTTAGAGCTAATTTAGAGCTCTACCAGGGTAGACTGTGTGCAATCCATAATTTCATAACCATTTAATTGCCTGCCTGAAAGCTGTAGTCAGCTTACTCTGTAGATGGCAGCATTGGGAAACTTAGAGCAACAAGTCTGATTTAGGACCAATGACAGATCCAGACACTATCTTAAAGTCCACAGCTAGTCCTATTGCTTTCAATGGGATCATTCACGTGCTTAAGCAAACTTCTGAATTCAGAGCCAAATAGCCAGTCCTTAACTTAATCAAAAGGTAGGCATAATGCAACAATCAAAGCCTCTTATATGTATGAATAGTCTTTGGTTTAGGTCCCCAGCTTACTTGCAGCTAATGCACAACTTTTATCCAATATACTGTGCTGTGCACTATATACACTAGTATTTCCATTCTAAATATAATTCTTTTTAGGGAAAGTAAGAAAGGTATGGGACTAGCTGCAGCAGCATCCAGCTTTTGACACACAGGCCAGTTTATCAATCTCAAATATTTAAGATGGAGAAGCAGTTAGCTGAAAAAGGAACTAGACACACTCATATCATCTTTGCCATTAATGCAAAGACAGCAGGGCCCGTGGTGGGCATTGGGAGCAAACAAGACTGGCAATAAACCTTGTAGTCACAGGATCCCTCTCCTAGTGCTGCCAGCAGCCAAGGAGAGGCTGATGGCAGGACTTCAGCTCAGGAAAGCTGTGGACTAATTGAGAACAGACACAATTAGAGAAAAATGCAGCCAGAAGCAGAGTAACAGCATTAAAGTTCCTTTAGTGACCAAAGGACATAAAATATCACTTGCATTTTGTAATTTTTTACATATTGTAGAGGATATTCCAAATGCTTTGAAGCCAAGGGACCTCAAGGGATGAGAGGATGGGTTAGAAGAAACCTCATAGAGTTCAACAGGGTGGGGTGCAGAGCTTGGCACCTGGCTGGAGCCACCCTATGGCTGGGAGGTGAAGGGCTGAGTTTCAGCCTTTCTGCAACCTGCGGGTTATGGCAGGTGCCAAGTTGAATATAAGCCCATATGTTGAGTGCTCTTCCTGTAAGGCAAATCACATACTCTGTTGGGAGTTAATACTGGGAGGAACAAGACCAGAAGGTGGAGGGAAGTTATCACCCATTCATTACTCCTTGGCACTGGTGAGATTGCACCTGGAATAGTGGTTCAGTTCTGGGTCCCCCACCCAGTCCAAAAAGGATGTGGAGGAGTCTGGAGAGGGTCCAGCAGCTGGCTGCAGAGGCAGGGAGCATGTGGCCTATGAGGAGAGACTGGTGGAGCTCAGCATATACAGTCTGGTATGGAGGAGACTAAGGCAAGGTCTGACTGTAGCTTACAACTACATCAAGGGCAATTGCAAAGATGACAAAGCCATCTTTTGTCCTGGTAGTAGGAGATGGTCTATCAAAGGGCAGTAACCCCAAATTGCAGCTTGGAAGGTTCAGTTCAGGACATTTGGAAACAAGAAGAATATTTCTTCATGGGAAAGTAATATACTGGAACAAGTTGTCAGGGAAATGGGAGCATCTCCATCCTTGCAAGTGTGTAAGGGACCAGAAATTAACAACCAGCTTCTGTTAAACTGACTGAGGTTACCTATTTCAGTACAAAAAATTAGAGCAGTGATCAGTAAAGATTTCATTCCCTTTCAGGAAAGGGCATGAAATCTTGAAATCAGAGAACAAAATCTAACAAACGCTCTGGAAAGGAGATATGATCCAAAAAAAATGCAATTGAAAACACCCAGAAAATTTGGAAACGGAGTGACTACAACCAAATGGACTGAAGTGAAATGAGGGGCAGTGGAAAGGACCAAACCTTGCCAAAATGACTCCAATGCAAATCCTGAAATCAGGGAAGAAAGGTAAACACAGAGAGAAGAAGAAATTGAAGAAATCAAAGGCTAAAAAAAAAAAAAAGGAAAAATTCCGAAACCAAGTGAAAGCAGTAAAAGTGAATGGGATGACAAGAAGTGCAGGGAAATGGACCAAAGCTTGCCCAATTAATCCCCAGTGAAATTGCAAGTGCTTTGCGCGGGGAAGCTGCTCCCTGGAGGAGGAGCTGGAGGCTGATGCTGCTGACTGCTGGTTTTCTTCTCTGTCCAGGGTGGAAGGACAAGAATGGCTGCAGGAACAGCAGCCAATGCATCCAGGGGGAGGTGAAGGTTTTGTTCCTGATGGGAGGGTTGTCGCTTCACAGAGAGCTGGGGAACCACTTCCACAGTCAATGAATCAGAAACTGAAGTATGAGGAGTCCTCCCTGAGGATGCATGAAACATCCCTAGGGGGAAAAGGAGCAGTGAGTGATGGGGGAAATGGAAAAATGAGCGAATTCCTGAACATTTTTCAATGGTCATCTTTCCAGCAGTACCATAAGACTGTTCAATGAAGTTTCCCAATCCCTTAAATAATTGTGCATCAAAAATGTAGTGCTAGATGAAGCTCAGTGAACAAATAATGAGCTATGTAGAATTGATTTGAAACTTCTGTACTTTTTGGTTAGATGAGCTTCAGACATGCTTAGATGACATTGCAAGGCCTGCAACAAGATACAAAAAGTGAGATCTGCATGATGTTGGAGGAACCAGACTAGGCAAAGGTATTTCTGCTAGTTTAGCATTTCCAGCAGGGTAACATAAAAACCATGACAGTCAATTCCTTTGCTTAGGAACACTCAATACCATACTAAGAGATATTATTACTTACAGCACTGTGGCCATACTGAGTTGCATTTTCTTTTCAAGTCTTCATATGTATGCATGTTGACATCTTAGCAGAAGAGCTTCTACTCTTAGTGTGTTCAGAGTGGGAGAAGTAAAGCTTAACTATCCCCACTTTGCAAGTAAGGAATGGAGATGCAGATGCCCTGATTTTTCCAATAAGCAACACATTTCTCAGGATCAATTCTTACTGAACAATGTGAGAAAAGGGGCTGAGTGGATAATTTTTGCCAGCTTCAGAAAGCAGCTGCTACAGGTGTATGATACAGCCCAGTGCTGTTATGAATGGACTTGGTTTTCAATTTTCCTCACTATCTGAGAAGTCATAAAGTAACCTCTGCTGCGTTTTAGTAATGATCAGTACCAGTAGCAGTGACAACAAACTTCCCTGTAAAACATCATTTAAATCCTTTACCAAAGATGGCAAAATCCTGTTTGGTTTGAATCAGTCCAATGCATGTTCATGGCCCTTGATGGGCTATGAGGATTTAGAAAAACTGTTGCTCTTTGTGAAAATGCAGTGTTTCAGGGCAATGAGAAACTGCTGGTTAAGCAGCCAGGGATCTTGTACAATGTGTTTTACAAACGTTGTTTCTATGGTCTGTCTGTCTGTCTGCCACAGCTGCTGCAGGGATCCACGTCAGTCAGGTGACAGATTTTATCCTTTGCTTAGCTGCAGTGGGGATGTGTCTAGCTCGTGAGTGTCACTCCTGAGGCTTGTAGTAGGGAATGGACCCAGGAGAGCCTGGGACTGCTGTCTGTCTTTCCTGCAGGGAATGTGCTTGCTATGTTGCAGCCTGAGAACCACACACTCATTGACTAAAAATACAGTAGGAAGAAATTAGCTTAAAATCTCTTTGATTTTCAAAGCTAGAGATATTTCTCCTGCCAGCCTCAAAAAATTTGTGGGTTTTTTTTTACCCTATAACTTTGTTGGTGTTTTTGAAAGCAAAATCCACAACTACTCTTGAGTCCCTGTGAGTGCAATTAAAAGAAAATAAGTACTGCTGCTCAAAAAGTTGAAATATTAACTCCACAGCAACATTGGTTTTGTTCCTTACTCATTTGATACATGCATGTCAGGAAATGTCATTTGGTTCATTAGATTTGATGGGGCATGGAAAAGTTCCCTTCTCAAATTTGCTAAATTCAGCTTTGCTAAATTCAGCTCCTAGGCTGCAAGAGGCAAGTTTATTTTTAAGTACTGTGTAGCACTTGGGGTCTGATTTTACAGAGCACCTCAGCTCATGGCTAGCCCATGATCTCAACTGAAATCAAGCCTTCAGTTAGACTCTAGCACATGGTTGAATTTATGTATAGGCTGAAGTGATTTCCTCAGTCAGACACTTGATGATATTTCCACATCTGTTTAGACTCAGAGCTGAACTCATTGCATGAGGAGGGCAAAAGTCCATTTGCTTTCAAGCAGAAGCCTCTCACTTGGTATTTTTCACTGTCCATTTCATTGGACAGGGAATTAGCAAACTGCCGGTCCTTCTCACAAAATTATATCAATTCTACTACATCAAGTGGGACAACTTTCCTTGGAATGATTATACTTTTCCAAGAGTTCATATCCTCACTCATCTGACTCCATTTAGCACAGGAAATTACAGTTAAGCTGTAAGAAGACTTACCTGGACTAAATCCAAAGTTTATAAATTATAACAAGGCAGAAAATGGGAATCTCAACAATGTAACTATAGTCTGAAGTGTAAGCATTCACAAGTTCAACTTCTTTCCCAAATACTTTTTACCATGGCAGTAACATGAGTTTATATAAATAATGTATGCATTTTTATCTTATTTGCACACTGTAATATAATAGATAATATTTGTGTGTATTAAAGAATGCAGACATGTGTGGGCTGTCTCTGCCTTCATTCTCAGACAGGAGATTTTTGGATTTTTCACCAGCAGCGACCACCAACAGAGCAACTTCCTTCGCACTGGTTTTGGTTTTTTTTTTTTCATAAGAATGCTACTGGAAAGCTTCTTAAGAAATAAGCTCTATAAAGCTTCTTAAGAAATAAAACAATAACAAGTTGGATATGCTTTATCCAGTCCCACAGAATTTTTCATGTCTATGGCAATATCTCAGTATTTGTCCTTTCAGTATTTCAGCAGTCAGGCCAAGGTATACTTATTATGTCTGTGCAATAACAATATGGACCACACAATATGGACCATACAATATGGACCAACAGGTGAAGAAAAGGCTCTCTCCAGAGAAAAGAGCAGATCTAGCAGCAATGATGACCAGAACCCATCACACAGTTTAGATTTTCTTGTGCTGTCCTAAACAAACCACTGACTAGACACAGAATCATTATTTTCTCTTAGGTACATAAGAGATTTAATGCACATTGTGTAAAACATGCATCATCCAACATGGATCATCATAGTGTATATCATAAAAATATCATGGATCATAATAATATAGAGAATTATTTTCAAAACTTTAAGTCTAAATAAGAAATCATAAACATAAATGCAGCTAATACCTCCTGCATGGTCATGTTTTAAAATGCTTGAGATAGAGCTACTGCTCACAAGCATATTCACATGTAAGAGGAAGAGGATTAGGAACAAAAATAAGAACAATTACTGCATTGAATTGAAGGCAAGTTTATCATACACTTACTTCTGTAATACACTAGGTTTTAAATTCTATGGTTTGCATTTCTAGGATTTAAATTAGGCTCATGCTACCTAAAATTTGTGCAAAGAGACCGGCTTTATCTGTTTTCTATTGAACTGCTTTTCTTTATGGATGGTTGCCAACTCTTCGGGAATCACCACACAAACACTGTCAAAATCAACAGTGGTGAATGTGTGGGGTAGGGAGCATAAATTAGGGAACTGCAATGCCTGCTCAGTGCTTGGCCATGGCAGAATAATTGGCCAGTCCCTCAGGGAAAGGACTTCACCCCTTGACTATACATGGAACCAAAACCAGTTAAACTAGGCAGGCCACTCAGCATTCCCATTTAGGACCAGCTTTAGAAAGGAAAATAGCTGCACTGTGCAGCAACAAATTCAGCTTAATGGAAAGTGTTAGCACCCAGGAGAATTCTGGCCCATGACCTAGATAATACAGGAGCAAACCATTGTGTGATAGCATCTCTTTAGCAAATGTAGTACTGCAGTCAGCAGTCTGCAAAAATACTCACTTTCAAAGCAAGCTTTCAGTAAAGCTTTCAGAATGACTTTTGTTTCAGGAGGGAATCACAGATGCAAGCACTAGAAGGGCTTTTCAACACCTGTTTATTTATTTATATTTATTCTTATCTGGGACAAAATAAATCCTTGTGCATTCTGTTTGCAAATAAAGCAGGGACAGTGAAATCTAGAACAAAGCAAAAGAGTACATGGTGGTACCCTTAAGTTCTGTCCAGCATATATAAAATAACTAGCTGGAAGAAGCATCTGCAAATACTAATATGCATATACTTTGTAAATTGTGAAAAAAAATCACCTATAGTATAGGAATAATGGTCTGAAACTCATGCCATTTCTTGTGGGGAATTATGGTTGACCTTTCTGCATTAAAAAAAGAAAGGACACAGAAAATATTGGAATGGAATACTTGAAAAAGTACTGAAAATACTAGAAAAAATTCTACAGCCAGTGCATGCTCATGCTATTCAGGCATAAAACTGTAGCCCACATACAGGAGGCCAGGCCTCTCATTTCATAGTTAATTTAGAACTGTAGCTAATCTGAGAAAACATTTAGGGTCTGGAGTGGTCTTTTCATGTAGAAAGGTACTGTATTATAACATACAGATTTTGAGTTGGTAATGAGTTTCACCTATATCTTGTGTCTCAGATGTGTTTGTTTTAGTACATCTCTAAGTGTGCAAGTCTGGGAAGCCTTCAGGGTGAGACACAATGGATGGACAGAAGCAGTCCAGGTCTGCATTCCTTCGAAGCTGCCACAAAACATGAACTATACTGGAGTTGAACTGGCACACACTGGTGAGGGAATGTTTCCCAGAAAGGTCTCTGGCCTAAAATATCCTCTCTATTCTCACCATATCTCACAGAGTGACAGTTCCTCTCGATTGAGCAAAACATAGAGATCAAGAGATTCCAAGGAACTCTCATCTCAATGATATTGTCACGCCCTTATTATTGTAGACTATCAACTACTTTCTACAGCCTGGACATTTAGAAAAAGAAATTATTCACTGAGATGATAAGCAAAGGAAAAATATCACTATTGAAAGAACTACAGGTCCGTGTTCCTGGAATGGCAGCATGTAGACTCTCATCTCAGCTTTTGGGTTTAATGGTGACTTTTTTTCCTCCCCTGGTCTAAGATCATAAGCATTAGTCCTGCTGGGAGACAAATTTTGATTCTCTCTGCCCATTCAAAGTATTTTCTCTAAACTTATGTCCACAGCTTTTGAAAAGATAACACAGCCTTTTCCATGAGTACCAAATAAAGGTAAAGAGTAGTTTTCAGTAGTGAAAGACTTAAAACTTTTTCTTCTGAAAATGTCTGTTAAATTTTGGTTTGTGGTTTTTTGTTTTCATTTTCTCAGAGTTGTTTTGCAAGTAGGGTTTTGCCAGTGTTGAAAATGGAACCACATTGATGTAAATAGGCACAAGAAATTAATTTGCACAGGGAAACTGTTTTTTCCAGTTTTATGTCCTCCAGAATCAGGGTTTGAATGAAGCAAGTTTGGGCAAGAAGACAGTAAAAAGTAACTGGAGTTAAACATTCCTCTCATTTAGCTTAAGAAGAGTTCATCCAGTTCCTTCAGGGTCATAGACCCAAATCCTAAGCCAGCTGAAGTTGGTGGCAAAGTGCCCAGGGATGGCACACTGTACTGCTTACATCCTGAGTCTTCTTTTACTCACCTAACAAAGATCTACATACCTATAAGAGGCAAGAAAACCATTACTTTCCTAAGCAATGGGGCAAGCCACAGTGCAGGACAAGTGTTGGAAAAAGCTGGAGGGCTGGGTGATCAGACCAGGTAACCAGAGTCTCACATTCAACACCCTGCTCTGCCACCACTGTTCTTGAGCAAACTGCACAAGCAAAGCCCTGCTCCCACACATTTTGTCACTCAAGGAAATCTCAGCCTTCAGTTAGGCAGCATGATCCTCTGCAAAACCATTGGGATGAACAAAGGGCTTATGGCTGAGGAGCACAGAACTGTAAAACTACAGAGGAGGGCAAAACCAGGTGATGGGAATACTGAATCTAGACACAGTTTTTCTCCAAAAGAACAAATTGTGATGGTGAGAAGGAGATATTTATCCCTGCTTAGTACTCTCAAAGTGAATAATCTCCTACTGTTAGGTGTCCTTTTGAATGAGAGAAAGATACATGACAGGCTGTCCTGTGTAATGTCACTTCTCTAGCTAGGTGTTCTCTTTTGCTCTGCTGCCAAAACCTACACTGAATCACTCTATGTTTAACTAAGTTTTACTACTATCTGGCCCATTATGATGAATGGTTCTCTCTTCCTGCAGCGGTGCCCCATTTGAAAGCAACAAATAATCACTGTAACAGGGATTTGGCTGTGGCTCCTTCACACCCATTTCTAACTTCTTACCATGAAGGCAACATCCCATCTCTCCTTGCTTTAATGTATATCCAGTTTCTTTATGCAAAATGTATTTCAGAGATCTGTGCAATTTGTTGTACAAGGTAATAATCTGCTGGTGGTATACAGCTCCTAAAACACAGAAGCATGATGAAAAAAACCCAGGAAGCTGGCGGCAGACCCCTGACCTCCTATCAGAGCCTTTCCCACTAGGTGATAACAGATGTGCACTCTGAGAATTACAAGACTTTAGTCAATTCTGTTCTGTGCAAAGCCTCACCTAAGTACTTCACTAGCCTGCTCACTTGGCAAGAAGAAGGCTGAGTTTAAGAGTGCCTTGACCCTTAACTCAGACCACCAAGCAATGCTGTGTTACTAGGAGATGGAGACCCTCTAGAAAAAAAAAAAAAAAAAAAAAAGTAAAACTGCAACAATACTGTTAGAAAAGCCTAAGGGTAGGAAGGCTGAATTAGGCAGAAAGGCTGAAAAGTTTTCTGAGAATTTTAGTAGTTCCTAAAGACTGAGTGCAGTGCTCAGAGTTTCCTGTTGGATTTAATGTTTAGTTCCAGCTGATGGTTAAAGCAGTGACCTGGCTGCTGAAGGTAAAAAATAAAGTTATTGAAGGAAGCCCGACCTGAGTTTGCAGGCTGATGGTGTGTTCTTTCCATAGATGGCGCTGGAACTTACCGAATGCTTTGTTTCCCTGCCCAAAATTTTTCTGATGCTGTCAGCATTATGCCATCTCAAAAAGCACACTGAGGGTGAAAAAAATCCCTCAAAACCACCAGTAGCATTGAGATGCACCTCAGGTCATGGGTGTGATTTCTAGTCTCAAGAGCATTACAGCATTTTACAGGATCTGATCAAAAAGAATCCTCATTCAGGATCTGTGAATGGTCAGTAATATGAACTTGGTGTAGAATGTCAAAGGAGACTAAACATATAGTGGTGTTTGACAGATTTTTCTTCAGTGAATTTCTTCAATTTCTTTTGCAGCCACATAAACTTTAAACACCCAGAGCAAATCAGATGGCCCTGGTTGAAACATAACTTCTGAATATTTCCAGAGTGAACACATAAATTCAAATGCATTGTAAGACATTTGAAGCAATTAATGTGGAAATTATTGTCATTAGGAGCAGGAACTAACTAAAAACAGCTGCTCACACATGACAAGTCATATATGATTCCCTCCATTATCTTTCTCTTTGCACATAACAACTTCTGTCTCAACGCTGCCTTGAATAAATGGCACTGTCAGCATTCTTACTGCTCATTGGTAGTTTAGCAAACATCATTGTCAATAAAACCAGGTCAAATACACCAACTCAATAAACTCTGTAACCACAGAACATTTCTAAAAATAACATTGAATGCAAACAACCTCTATAGAAAGATTTGTTCATCAAATTTACAGGAGTATCAACAAATTACCTCGATTCAGAGTCAAAACACTTCATGAAATCCACAGGGACAGCCCAGCAGCCTGGCTTTTCCTCAGGATGTGGAGCTCACATTACAGCAAAGTGGCATTTTTAAGTGTTACAACTTTAGAGCTACCGTGGCACCAACAACCTCTGCAGCACTGAAAGCAAAGTAACAAGGAGTGACACATTCACACCAGTCACTTTTAAACTCTAATGAAAAATATATTTCTGCATAACTCTTTCAATCATGGTCCCCAAAAATGTATGTTCCTTTTTCAATAACCTCAAGATATGCATACACACACACACACGCACACACACACACAGAGATATATATATATGTTATAAAAGCAATATCAAATTGCATTTTCAATCTCAGATGCAACTTCAGATGCAAATGTAATTTTAGAGTGAATTGTCATTATATAACTTCCTTTCTGACAGTTCTTCTGCTTTTATCACTCAGACTAATAACTTGTAAATATCTATGAAAAAAATGAAAATCTTTATCTTTTGGAAATTTACAGTAGTATTTTTCAAAATTAAATAAATGGATAGTAGAATGTGTACAGTAACTGAGCCAGATTTATGGTTACAAATATGAAGAAATAGGCCATGGTTTATACCAGATAAGCACAGTGTATTTATCTGGTGGAGAGCAAGAGATTTATTATGTGTTTAAGCATTCATTTCCTTGTTTTTGTGCATGTTTTCTGTAAAGGATGTGTTAACTGAGTTACAATCACTGAAACAGGTTTGGAAAGTCAGTCCTAAGTTTCACATTCATTCACCATGTTATAAACTGAGGCTATCTCTTGATGTAAACATCTCACTCCATACTTCTGTGCTTCTGCACAGTGTTTCTGTAAGAAGAGATGAGTCAGGGGATTGCTTTTTATATTATCATAAGTCTTAAATGCAGAGTGTTTCAATTAAGTCATTTCAATTCAGGCATGGAAGACCAGAGGTTTTAGAGGGAGAGAAGAAATTGATCCTGGAAATTAGGATGTAATCTTCCCACTGCCCAGCCTCCTCTCTGGGATGGGGTTCAGAAACCTCACCTCGCTCTCTTCTGTGGGTTTCACAGTCACAGGCATTGAAAAATACAAATGTATTCAGAAAGTCTATGTGCTCTTGCTAAGTTCACAAGGGGAGCGCAGCAGAATTAGTAAAAAAAAAATCCCAGAGGTGCATATCTACCTACAGAAAAACAGATTCTCTCCCTCCCTCACAGCTCCTCACCTGCCCCAGGGTTGGAGTTTCTTTACAGTGTATTCCTTCCCCTGCATTGCTCCTGGACGCCCCAGCACTTTCAAGTCCTCACAAAATAAGAGCCATCACAGTCTTTGCAACAAAGCAGCCCTAAGAAGTGTCAGGTTTGATGGAGCATATGTACAGCTCTTACTCTTCTCCACAGCACCTCCAGCATGAGATTATGCACACTATGATGGTCTCCAGCTGGCTTCTCCTATCAGGCAAATTTCAGTGCTCTGTACTCAAAATTTTTCACAGCACTTCAGAAGCTAGAGAAATTAACTGCTGTAGAAAGTGGAAGGGAAGACTACAGCACCCTGATGATGCTGGGACATACCACAGATTGACATAGTATGTGCCTTGAAGAACCATTGTTCCTCTAAGATGTCATACACTCCACACATGAGAGTCCATTCTCCTTGCAGATGTGTCTCCCTCCTCTAGGTTTAGATCATGAAAACTTGAGTGCTATGTTGACACCAGCCACCTCAAAGTAGAATTAGCTTCATGTTACAAGAGGTCCCACAGCTGATAGCCCAGTCCCTCAGTATGGCTGGAAAACCTTCCACTCTGTGGAACCACTTGCATGACTTCCCTTACACACAGGGGTGAAGATCCCACAGGTCTTGATTGTCAACAAGGTTTGAGGTTTTTATTCCTGACAGGCTCATGATTTTTCTCAGTTTCACTGAGGCATGTAAATGCTGACCAGCCTCACAAGGTGCTCCAGAGGTTGATCATCTCTTCCTGCACAACAATCTTTGCTACACTGTGGTTGCAGAAGGGTCTATAAAGAGAAACATGTGCAATAAAGTTTGATTGAAAAGTCTAGAAGTACTTCAGAGACACAAATTTGGCATATTCTAATTCACCACAGAAACCTGATTCAAGTACTAATTCTCAGAGAAACATCACCTTACATGCTGTCTAAAGTTAACTGAAGGCCCCTAGTCCCTTAGAAAACCTTGATTCTGAAGTCTGCCAAATGATTAATTACTTAAAGTGTTCCCTGTGCTGTCTGACCTGAACTTTCAGCCATGACTGAATTCCAAAATGTTTCCTTACCCATAACACTCCAGTCACTTAGAGATACACCCTCATTTTGACCTTCTGCTCACCCACTAGCATGCTATGCAAACATGGGCTCATCAGTGTCTTAGGACTGGAATTCTTCAATTGGAGGGTACTCAGGGGCTTGACCCCATTCATTCCTGAGATTTGGGCATCCACCTCCTTTAACATCTTATCAAAATCCCTATCCGGTTTCCTGGACATGGTTCATCAACAGTCACAGATCACAGAATATTCTGAGTTGAAAGGGACCCACAAGGAGCATCAAGTCCAACCCTGAAGTGAATGGACCAATGAGGATACATACAATGAGTACTATATTTCAAGATAAAAAAAATGCTAAGTAAATATGACCCTTTTAAAAAGCAATGATTAATGAAAAAATGTAGCTTGGATCAGCCACAACTATGACAGTTCTGCAATCTGTGGATTGTCTGTCCTTTCTTCTGGCCAGATCAGGAGCTCCTGTGATAGACACTCCCACCAGAAGACAAAAAGTGCCTGAGAATAAGAGTTAGCAGGTATCAGCAACCATTTCAGCTATGTCTATTATCAGAAAGTATTTTCTGTTCCCTTGAGTGATCATCTGAGATTTTCCTGACCTCTGGGCTTCTTGTGGAGGCCCATAGAAGAGCACTGAGGCCTCCAAACTGGGGAAAAACTTCAGGCCCTTTTCCTGGCCAGACAGAAAGACATAATTACAGAAGTAATAATAAAAGAAAGTTATGAAAATTACTTTAAAGGAATTTTTAGCTGGTATGTGTGTTTAAGTGGTGAAATTATCTCATAGCTCACAGTAGTAATTTAGGCAGGGTTACAAATTATACTTCAACCTTTGAAACGATGTGTAGAACAAAACAAAGAAAACATAATAAAGAAAACATAATGGAGTTTAGAGAGATGGCTGATTTTGATGCCATGACTCTTATGAATATGTGACCATCCATGTCTGTGATGGCATGGCAGATGCCATCTGTCCCAGAAATGGTACCTGTGGTACAAAAGCACCTTCACAGGCTTTGATGAGTGTCTTGTTCTGCTAGAATTGTCATGACAGAGATCACTGAGCAAGGGAACCTACTTACAGACGAAAACCTACATCCTACACTGCACTGCTTTTTCTTGCTCCTAGTTGAACATGATCCTCTGCTAAATTCTGTCCTTTAAATGTTCAATCAAAGGAGAAAAAACCCACCCCTAATATTCTTGTGTGTGGAACTAAATAATACTGTTGCTAAATAAGATATATTGTTATCCTACTGCATGGAAGCAAGTCTTTTATTGCTCTTCTTGTTTTCTGACCCTGCTTCTCTCTTTCCATTTTTCACTTTTGTTTGCCTATTTCTTTATCCTGAGTAAATGAATATTCCAAGTTTCTGTGAACCAGCTAAACTCCAAACAAATTTGGGTAAAGCCCAGTGTTAATTTCAGGTACAGGTTTTCCCTTTTGATCTTCTCCACAGGAACATTTACTAAGAAAAGTTGAGGGAAGATACTATTCATCAGTTCTTTCTGGATGAGGCAAGTCACTGCTAAAATTAAAGACTGAATGTGATGTGGATTTTCCCACATTTCTCAAACTTTCACAAGCAGCTACCTAGCAAATAGCTGTTCTAACATCAGTGAGAGGGGGTTTTGCTATTGTTTGTGCACATTTGACAAAAATAATGTGGTTTGGTGAACTACATGTTTATGCCACCACTACATAAAATTTATTATACACCAATGAAATGAATATAAAAACCCAGGAATTTACTTTGGAGGTTAGGACTTGGTTTTCAAATCACCTATTTTTCCACGTACAGTTTTTGGTTTTCATCCCATTTTTCACCAGTTTGGCAAAAGTTTCTGACTACATTCTTTACATGCTGTCTAATGCACGACACCCCCTCCCTTCCCCCAAATACCACAAATCTGTAGCACTCATTTGAAGCCACAGTTTGCCACAGAGGATTGTAGACCCCTGAACCACCTGCTCTGGCTCCTTGTCTTTCCTTGTCTGACTGAGTCTGGCCAGACTCAGCTGCACTTATGGAACCTGAAGCAGGCATGTGCTCTCTGAGCAGGTTAGTTGACTTAAAAGGCCCCCTTCCTTGGTGGTGGCACTATGAAAGATGTGTTGAGGAACATCTCTCTGAGGGTGCTAAAACCCCTCTAAGCACATTCCTGACTCAGAAAATTTTTAGTAGCTCCATGTCCTTGCATCCATTACTCTGGATGGTGAAAGGGAATAGGTAATATGTATACTAGGTGGCAGCAGGGGAAGATACTACATTCAAATGAGCAGAGTGCAAAATCAGCTGGAAGGTTATTGCAGATACATCCTGGAAGTGGAGAGTCCTGCTCTGGACCAGACTGTGTTTGGAAGAGCACCCCCACTTCCACTTCCAGTTTTGAATGAAGTAGATTTTAAGAAGGTAGCTGAAAAGCAGTCAAAATTGAAAGAATCCTGGAGGAGAAATACTGTTTTGAGCTTCTGTGCCACTTCCAGCTCAGCAGAGAAGTGAAGGCTGTTTGTTGTCTTTGCATTAAAGAAACAGGATGTCATATTGGCAGGTACACAAACCTATGAGCATCCGCTCCCCATCAATGCACTTTTGTTTTAATGGGCTAAAAAGATCTTTGATAACAGCTGGTGAAAGACCCATTGTCCTGCCACATCCTTTTCCAGGCTTGACCTGTCAAGAGGTTAGAGCCATGCAGCTCTGGGAGCAGAGAGCAGGGTGCAAGAGACACACATTCCTTCCGAGTACCCTTTCATGCTGGTCTGGGCAATGGACATTTTCCTCTTGTAATCTGGCATATATTTTATGAGAGGATCTGGAAAGAACATATATGGACTTGGACCCTGTGATGCTTGGTAGCTATTAATGCGGAATGAAAGGATACTCTGATGAGTTCAATGGTTCTGTGCCCAGATTTATTCTTCCCTTTACCTTGATACCTATTTATTTCAGATTCCTTCACTTCCTTTTCGCCACTCCTCCACTTCTTTTTTTGTATTACTGCTCACTTGTCAACCCAGTTTATGTCTTTTTAACCTTGTGTAACTTGTTATCACTTATTTGTGATCTTCCTCCTCTCACGGGCCTTCTCTCTGTTTTTCTTTCCCAGTGATTTTCATGGTTTTTATGTATTGGGTTTTCCATTCAAATACTTCATATGAACAAGAGGAAGTGAGAACTACCTGAGATATGTACTGGAGCTGAAAGACACAAGATTATGGCAATCTGGGACAAAAGACAGCAGGCTCACAGAGCAAAAAAAAAGATGCTTGTTAAAGAGGAGGCTGGACATAGGAATTTCCTATACCAGAGGAAAGGCAGGTCTGGATGAGAACAATAAAAAGGAGGAAGGAAATGGTTGTTTGGCTGAGTAGGAGAATCCACCATGGCTGTGGATGAAAGGAGAAGCTAAGCCAGGCTCTGTGCCATTAGCAGAGCTGTCAGCCTGGGATCTGGAGGCCTCCAGGAGAGGTAGAAGCAAGTCTTAGAGCCAGAAAGGAAGGCCAGGCCGGAAAACCTCACAACTAAAGGCACAGCAACATTTAAAACAAAGAGATATTGATCAGGGATTTCTTAGACAGGGAGCAGAGGATGGTGAACCCCCTCAAAATTATAGCTTGTAAATTACATTGAATATTTACATGCATTTATGTAAATGTAAATTTTACATTTTGAATCTCATTTTGAATCACCTGCACTCTGGTTCATTAGGCTTATAGCTCATTAAATAACAACATGGTATATCCAAACCTGGATTTTCAACAGCTTTTAAAATCTAAAAATTTAATTAAATTCAAAGACAAAAAAATAGGAAAATACCAAATGGTGCTCAGCTACCAGATGACAATTGGCTGTACTAGCTTTCAAAAATCTATATAAAAGTTCAAAGTAGAGAAAAACTGCTTCACAAAAGGGCTTCTCCTTCTTCCAGGACAGTGTGAGAAGGGATAATCATACTGTTCTCCCGGGAAAAAGCAAATTCAGATGATTCATCTACTCCTGTAATTCCCAGAATGACACAGAACATCAATGCCAAGCCTGACAATATGTTGCTGAATGAGTGGTACCAGAGAGAAAGTGACTGTGATAGAAGACAGCATGGCCGGGATAAACAAACAGATGCTGTCAGCCAAATGCTGAACACTGCAAATATACCACAGCAGATGCCCTGATTAAATAAAATGTGAAGTCACAACATTTGTCTGAGTGGTTGGAAAAAATCAACATGCTCTCATGGTCACAGATTCATTGATTTTTCATGAGAATTAAAAATAACTAAAGCTCATTTAAAGAGTAATTTTTCAAAAGTAGGGATCTTCTATGTCTTGCTTCCAAGTGGGTATTATTAGCCTTCTCTCCAAGACAGCTTGCATGTCATTGAGAGTAGAACTGTCTCTGAATCTAGTTTTATCAAGCAAGAGAATCCTAAACTCCTGGTAACCATCTTCTCCACCACCCTCCTCTGCCTTGAGAGATGCTGCTTCAAGGGCTCTTCTCATCTGCTCACCCAGCTCAGCTCTCAACTCACCCTTCCACAGAGGACAGGCTGTGAAAATGCACAGCCTGCCTTTGTCAGTAAGGGCAATAAAGTCAAATCAGTAAAGTCGGTAAAAAAATCTCCAAATACTCTCTGGCAGGGTTAATACCTGTTGAGAAGCATTAGTGCCAGCATCTTTCTGCCAGAGCTGTCCAGCTCCCATAGCACCACCAGGCAGCCAGGCTGCTCTTTGCAACAGTGAGAGGCCCATGGCAGTTCAGACACTGCAGCTCTGGAGGTTAAACTATCTGGAGGTTGAACAGAGCTGTGCTGGGTGTGCCTACCCCTGGCTTATGCTTTAGAAAATGAAGGAATTCCAAGTAGAATTTTTACAATAAATACCATACAACCTCAAGTTCTCTGCATGATATTCTGTGATTTCTGAAAGGCACAAAAAAGACAAGGAAACCAAAGAAATGTATAGGAGTCCTTGAGCAAACAACAGGGAAGATACTTAGCCAGAACAATATGCTTATGGTTCAGCTCACATTTCTCTGAGATCTGGCCCAGAACTGTGCAACACCCCAAAGTAGCACCATTATGGTCTGGAGAAAAAAGAAGTACTGCTCAGAGAATTTCAGGCCAGAGTGGCAGATTGTGAAGGAGAGGAGGAGAAAGAAGAGCCCTGATGCCAGCAGGATAACTTCCTTTCTTAAACAGTCATGGGGCCTTATTGGTTTAAGGTACATTGGTAAAAGCCCCCAAGAAAAGATACATGAGCAATGTAAAATAGAATAGAATTATATGATCCTTGGGTGTTTCACCCATTTGTTCTCTGTGCCATGCTTTTTGGTAAAAGAAAGGGAGGTTACACATGTTGCTGGAAGCATTTGTGACAGATTGGCTTTGAAGGAAAAGCTTTGTTGTCAGGATAATACAACCAGAAAGACTAGCAAGACTACAAAGATGCCATCTAGGAGTAGTTTTGCTGAGAGCTTGGTCTTGAACACCAGACCTGTTCATTAAAGGAGACAGGTCGTAGTGGCAGAAGCTGTTCAGGACACAACTTTCTTGGAGCAAGCTGCTCATTGCTGCCATGGGATAAGATCTGGCCTGCCAGAACAGCAGTCAGGCCTTATTAAACCTCTGCTCCTGCAACTCAAGAGGCTTAACAATTTTAGATGTTAGTTGAAGACAAGAAGAAACAGGAGAGCTCCTCTTCCCAGCAGAGGAAAATAAACAAGGTAGAAGACCAAACCAATTAATAGAAGCCGAATACCTAAAGCATGTCTTCCTCAAAGCCTCTATGTTTCCATTTGTGCACAGCAGCATAAAGATCCCTGAAAACCAGAGAAGACCTTCTTTCTCTGTTTCTGATTTCTCCTATAACCACTATATTATGCATTTTTCTACAGTTACTTTACTTATGCACAGGTACAGTCTGCTTTTGGGAAGGGTAACTGAACCTGGACAAAGATATGCAATTTGACACTGACACCTGCACCCCCGTAGGATTTCTCCTGTCTAATAAATACAGATATGAGTGTGTTGATAAGGATTGTTGAAGTGCTGGCTTGAGTTTTTTCCTGGAATGAAAAAAGAAGAAGTTAAACTGAAGCACTTGCTTTTAAATAAGAGAATTTTGAAACCAACTTCCAAGAAAAAAATCTCCTACCTTTTTGCTGCTGCAAATTCCACCACTAAGTTTCTAGCAATGTTTCTAGTTAGGAGCAACTGAGTGACCTTGGGAAAACCTGGCTGGAGTTTCTAACATTCTAGTTTTCATATTTTGTCTTCTGCAGTTGCCAGGGTGGTTGTTATATGGAAAGGAGAATCACTGAAAAACCTGTGACTGGTATTCAAGGGGCTTAGAGCAAGCCCTGCAACTCCCCAGGCAGATGGTGATTTAAAAAAAAAAAAAAAAAGAAAGTAAGCTGGGCTGATGCTAGAAGTGTGTTTCCATGGGAACAGGGAGGTACGGATGCTGCCTCGTACTTGACCAAATGAGAAGCTGGTTCAGGATTAGGATTGGAAAAGAAGTGGCCAGATTCCCACTGCCAGTCAGAGTTTCTTTTACACTCCTAAATACATAATAGGGCTCTTTAAAGACTGCACTAGCTCTGTATCCATGTGGTGCTGTGGGGATTTAACAAATTTGAAAAGTTGTGTGTGCTTGACTGTAAGCGTATAAAGAGGAGTGTGTATCAGAGCATATTTTCTTTAATGATCCATGAAACTTGACTGCATAAATGGGAAATGAATGTCCACCCCTCACTTCTAGACAAGGGCTTACCCCAGCCCAATCCAGCTCTTCTAGTTCTCCAAGAGGTGATGTTGAGATCACCAGACAGGAAAATCATGCATTTGATATTGCACAGTAATAAAAAAAAGAGGTAGGATAATTATTTTAAATTGTTAGTCTTTCACTGCCCCAAGAGAATGAATCTAATTGTTGTCTGATAAACATCAATGTTATTTAAATATTACAAGAATCAGAAAATAGATTGTTATCATAAGTATTTCAAAATACACTTCTTATTTATCTTTAAATATTTGAGATTAGATTTCCCATTCATCTAGTTTTTGTCTAGTTGCAGTACTCAGAAAAATCCCTATAAACCTTATATCCTGTTTTAGGCCCTTTGTTACTCCAGCATATTTGAGGCAATAAACAAAGACCAAAAAAAAAGGTAGCAAACAATAAAGACAAATTCCTAGAATGGAAACAGAGTTAAATATATACACTTTTGTGGTATATTTATATTTTAAGAGTTGGCAATTTTTGTTGACTATCAAAATAAACAAGATTTAAAATCCCAGCTACTGAACTGAGGGGAAATAAGGCCCAAACTAAGGGCATGTTGAAAAGTAGATCTACAGTTTGCTTCTTGTCAAAACTTGTTGACACCTATCACAAGCTGAAGAAGTGGCCAGCTATGACCCCTTTCAAACAAACCTTAGTAGTAGGGGTTAAAGTTTACACACCTGCATTTCCAGCACACAGATAGTTTTCTATGCTTTCATAAATATAAGCAAGTAACTTTGGCTCATGTTTTGAACACTCATGAGAGGAGATTTTTAGGATTTGTCTTTTAAAAGGCCCAGTGAAAAAAAATTTCTTTCTGTTTCTAGAAACTTCTGTGCTTAACCTTAGGCTAAAAAGCATCTGCTTGATCTAGGACTACTCACACCATGTAAGTTAGGCGTGCAAGTCTCTGCAGGACAGAGTTGGATTTCTTCCTCGGCATAAAGACAAACCCGGGAAGCATTCACCCATGGTATATATTTTCAAGCACACCTTGATGCCTGCTCTGGTTCTCAGGGAAGACTAACGCAGTCCAGCCCTGTGCTGGCCCTCACGCGTTTTCGCCAGGCCGGTGTGACCCCTCAGCAGCCGCCCCGAGGCGATGTTCCGCAGTGCCCTCAGAGGCACCTGCCGTGCTCCGCTCCCGGTGCAGCGGCCCCGGCCCTCGGGCAGGTGGGTGAGGGACGGGCGAGGGGCAGCGCCTTCCCGCCGCGGACACGGAGATTCTCGGGTGCTCCGCGTAGCAGCACCGATTAATGAGGTGTTTAAGGCAGCAGCCGCAAACAGCAACTCACCGTGTGCGGCTGAGGGTGGGGGACTGGCGGCCCCTGAAGCAGGGGGAGCCTTGCCATCGAGTCCCCCCCTCGCCGGGAGCAGGGGTGAGGGGAGCGGCTCTTCCCCAAGCAGAGAGTGCCTTTCCATCACCGTCCCCGTCCCCGACCCCCTCGCGGGGTGCCCGAGTCCCCCGCCCACCCTCCCCCCGCCCGCAGCGCCGCCCGCGATGCGATGCTCGCGGCGGGGAGGCGGCGGCGCGGGCATTTGCATGGGCTGAAGGCAAAGCGGCTTCGCCCGTCTGTTTTATTTTTAGCTGGCAGCTCAGGACAGCGCAGCGCAGCTCCGCTCCGCCGGCGGGGCGGGCGGGGCGGCAGCCGAGGGAGGACCGAGCCGGCAGGGCGGGCGGGCGGACGGGCACCGGCGGAGAGAGGTTACCGCAGGCGAGCTGCAGCCAGCCGGGCTGCGGAGCGCCGCCGCCCCCGGCTCCCGCCCCGGCGGCTGCGAGCAGGGAGAGGCAGGGACAGACAGGCAGCGGCCTCCGGCGTCCCCTCGCTGCGGCCGCGGCTCGCCCCGGGCTGGCGACTCGGTGCCTGGCTTCTCCCCCGCCGCAGCCGCGGCGCGCCGGGGCCCTGCAGATGGCCAGTCCTGGGCTGGAGCTGGGAGAGGTTCAGCCTCCCGCCGAGCCCCCCCAGCCTGAGCTGGCCTTCACCGAGGCTCAGAAATGGATCGAGGTAAGCCCGCGGGATGGCAGGGGTACGGGAGCCTGACCCCATCGGGGACGCCCCGCGGGACAACCCGGTGTCCTTCCCTCCCCCTCCACGGTCACTGTCCCCCCGGGACTGTGGGCGCTTTATTCCACGCTGATCTCTATGACGGCCTCCCCGCCGCTCTCCCCAGCTTTCCTCGCTGCGGGGAAAGCAGCCGGGGCCGACAGAGCTGCCGCTCAGCCCCCGCGCAGGGTGCGCGCCTTTGGATGGGCCCCCGCCCCCCTTCCGCCGCTTCCAAACTTAATCTGTTAATCGCATTTCCCCTCCCCGCCCCGGCGCTGGGATGAACGGGACCCCGGCTGTAAACATGAGCCGGGCAGGTGCGCCGAGCGGACGCGGATGCTTCCCCGTCCCCCGGGGCTCCGGCCCCGCCGGGGAGCGCCCGGCCCCGCGCCCCGCCGGCTCCCCGGGCCTCGGGCGGCGGCGGCGGCCGCGCAGGGAGCGCTCCGCAGTGCGCGGAGGGGGGGGCCGTCACCGCTGCGAGCCCGGGGACAGCCCTGCTGCCCCTGCTCCCGTCTCTCGGCCGACCAAGGAGAGATAATTAGTCTGGCTGTTCAAGCAGGGCAGAAAAAATAGCTGTGCTGGCTGTTTGCTCGCGCCGTAAAACGGAAAGATGGGCAGGTGGTGGGTCAAATTTAATAGTTAAATATTTTGGCGTGTGCCAATAGAGACACTGAAAATAGCTCTCCATCTGATTTCCGGTACAGAACATGTGTGAAGATGGCATAAACCCAGATACCAGGGTAGCTGCTCCCTTCAGCTGTGGGCTTTGAATTTAATCTGCAGCTTTTAGAAAGCCTCAGTGGATTCTCTTTCCTGAAAGTGACTAGGCAAAAGGTTGTAAAAATCGTTGTGACATTAAGATTATGTGAAGCCCTGTGAATTTCAGACTGTGATGTTTTAGTCCAGTACCAATTGGAAAAGTAATGCTGTGTCAGTCTTCAGGGAATTGGCCCTGACATGATGTGAATCTGGCTGGTGTAGGACCAGAGGCAGAGGAACCATGATGAATGTGAAAAGAAGGGCTTTTGTGCCATGGAAAGGTGAGCATGCAGCTTGGAAAAGTGAAGTGCACATAGACACCATTTGTCTTGGGAAGATGAATACAGCAGTTTCTCTATAGGCTTCTTTATGACAGAGGACCAAGGGAGAGAGGCACGTGACTCCATCATACATATGGCATAAAAATACCTTGTGACCGTGAGTCCTGCTGACTGGCAATGAAGCCAAGAACTCAATGGTGAAGCAGCTCTCTGTAGATAACAAAGCTGTCATCATTCACTTCAGGCACAATAATAATTAAGGGACTCTAAGTCTTCCTGTATTAGAACAGAACCTTGTGGGTCAGGCAGAAACTTCCCTCTTGGGCAGTTTATTCCACAGTTCACTGTGGCAGGAGGTCTCATGCCTGTTTATTGTGCTGCACAGGCCCTGGTGAGCAGAACAGGAGAGCTCTTTAAGTTCTTTTCTTCCATGCAAGTCTAAGAGTTCAATGTGTACAGGGAAACTGTCAATAACTTCTCGTGTGCTTCCTCCAAATTTTAAAGCATCATCTACTTGATGCCTGAGTGACAGAACTAATGTACTGTTAATTTTGCAACTGTCCCCTTGGCTGGGGGGAATGTGTCAGGAGCCTGGAGCATTGCCACAGCTGTGGTGTGAGAGGGAAGCATCTGCCTCTCCAGCAATGCCCAGAGTTGATGCTCCCACTAAGAGAAAGAAGGAAGAATCTGCCAGTGAAGCAAATGTGGCTTAATTTGCCTAACACATCGTATTTTCTTTTAATCCCACTTTGGCTTAAGCTCTGGAGTATGAGGGTTATTACCTCTCCTAAAAATCTGGTCAGCACTTACCCTTCTAAATCTGGATGGTTTCAACTGATTGAATTATGCAGAACTTGATATGCTAGTGCAAAGTTATTGAAAAGCAATGTCAGTCTTAAAAAGAAATAAAATAAAAAAAAATAGGAAATTATAAGGTATCAACATTCAGTGTGCCAAGCCCTATCAATTTGCGTGAAAGCAGAAATGGGGGTCATGCTGTGTCTGGCTACTAAGTCCATCTGCTTCACCTGGCTCCGTACTTGTCTCTCACCAGTTTATTCTCTAGCCTAGAGATGTTAGGAAATGTCCAGTGTGTTGCGTCTTCCAACTCCCCTCTGACCATTTAAAATTACATCTCTCTCAAATGAAAAAATTATAAAGTTATAATTGCAAGGAGAGCTATTGAACCTGTAGTATGGAGCAGACAAGCTAGTGAGAATGTTAGCGGTGTAAGACAGCTTAAAATGTGTCTTAGGCTGTAAAATAGTGCCATGCAAGGAAATGAAAGTAGAAATGGACAGACTGAAAACTCTCTCAGCTTACTGTGCATTTTTATTTCTAACAATTAAGTTGTGTGACTTGATTCTCATCTGGTTTAAATCCTTGTGTGAGAGCTGTCACTATTGTTGTAGGGCTGCAGAAATCCACTCCGTGGTCTGCAGTACATTTCTCCTGTGGTGGGACTGGAAAAAGAGGCTTCTCCTCTTCTTGCAGATGGGCAGCCACGACATTAAGTTATGAGTGTTTAGATCTGCAAGGATCAAGGAACTTCCATGCACTGCTCCAGAGGTCTTAGGGCTCTTGTTTTTACTCCTTGGATCTGTCACCTTTCACCAGAGATGGTCTTCTGGGTGCCACAAGCCTTCCTTTATCTCTGCCAGCATTACTTTAATCTGGATGCTGCAGTGTAGGGTGGTCTAAATTACACTGAAGTTTTGGTGGATACCTTTGGGTAGAAAACCAGAGTTCAGGCTTGCTTAATTTTACATAAATATCAACTGTGCATCCCCCTTGTATCAGCAAACTAGTCTATTATTTTAGTTTAGCTCGGCATGTACTACTTAAGTGAAGAATGCCGTCCTAATGATAAAATGCACCTTATTAGTAGCACTCAGAGGAATTAAAATAAAGGCACTGAATGAAAAATCCTGTGAGAGAGCTACATCAGTCTGCATTATTAAAGGTGTGGTATCTCATTTCAATTAATGTGTCTCAGTTTCACTGAAAGAATATATCAACCTTGTAAAGCCTAGTGGCATACTATAGCAAAATAACAAATCTAATTTAATCTAATGGCCTGTAATCTTAAAATATCAAGGTTCTGTGTGTGTGTGTGTTTAATCTGGAATAGCTGGTGGTTGAAAGAACATCTGTACAAACAGAGTTATTCTTGCTGTAAAGACTCATAGGAGAATAATACAGTAATAAAGTCACATTTAATACGGGTGTAACTCCTAAGGGTATTGTTATCTCCTCATCGTGCCTCCTAGCCTTGCCTCATTAATATGCTCTCTCCTCACTGCTGAGACTTGGTTCAATTAGGGATGGTTTTTCCATAGATTTGTATTCCTTAGAAACTTTGCTAGCTGATAAGGACTTCCTTCATAGTTGTATGGCAATAATAAACAGGTTGTGTTTTTCTGTCCCTTGTGACCAGTGCTTGACTTAATCATTCCCTCCAGATGTGTGTAAGCTAACCCCATCAATAATCTGCTGCTTTTTCCCTATATACATTCCCCACGAGAATTCTTGTGTTATGGAGAAATTTGCCAGCCAGATAAGTTTGTTGGGTGTTTTGTGTCTTCTTTTTGCCTTCTAGCAAAAACACCTCTTAGATTTTGGTATTTAAGGTGGTGTTTTAAATTGGTAACAGTGGTGCTGCTTCTAGGAGAGGCTGTAGGACCATGTGCATTCCCTAGTGCCTCTGGATGTGCCACAACATACAGAAAAATAGGCAGGCCCCTCCTGCACTATCTTCTCTATGGAAGAGTACAAGAGGCATAAATTCAGGGAAGTGACTCAGGAAAATAAACTTTATGTGATTTGCTTAAGCCGGGAGTCTAGAAACAAGGTTTCTATAGGGGTTCTCTCTCAGCCAGAGAGGAGGTTCCCACTGCAAAAATGTAACTTAAAAAGAGTTGAAGGTAATTCATTGAGCAAAATCCTTCCTGATGGTGAAGGACTTGTTTGGAGTATCTGCAGCGGTGTCCTGGAACTTGAGTAATACACAAGTTTGTTTATATGGTCTTCAGAATGCAGTATGGCCTTTGAGGAACATCAGAGATAAAGCTCTTTTGGTGAAATGTATTGGGGAAGCTGACTGATTCACTGAGTGTATGAGCAACCTGTGTCCTGCAGGAGTGTTTCTATTTCCAAACACGTGTACACATCTACTCTTCTGTGAAGCTGATCCTAAGATCCTTGAATAGGGACACCAGTTCCTTTGGCCATTGACCCAGTTCCTAGAACGTTGGTACCTGTAGTCAAACGGAGGCCTTTGGGTGCCCCTACAGTCATGCCATTATTTGGATAGGAATTCATTAAATCCAGCAGATATCTTCTCTAGCAAGCATTTCCAGATACTTCAGTTGAACTACTTTATGAGAGTATTTAAATACTACCATTTAAGCACAGAATGTTGCACCAAGCTCTAAAAAGGAATGGTTTTATTAATCAAATATTGTAGAATAGTTATTGAATGAGCCTCCAAGCAGTGTTTGCAGGTCAAATTTCTTAGCCTTAACCTTTCTTTCTTTTGAGCTCTTATTCTTCTGCTGGAAGAGTGTCTTACCTATATACTTTATGTAATGTATTGGGAATTAATTTATTAACATGAGCAAGTGTATTCTCAGACTAGAAGAAATGTATGCAAATGTGTTAGACAAGTAGCCTGATATGTGGACAAGCTGAAGTATAGGCCAGAAGAATCCTTCCCATGGTGTTTGTAAGGTAACCATCAAAATCAAAAGGTGTGTGGCTGATATCAGGCCCTAGATGTATGTGAATGCAGGACAGCTTTACTGTGATTACAGTGACTGGACTTGGAGAGGAATTCTTCACTGCTATCTCTGCATCTCCTCCTGGGCAGCGTTTAGGGACTGCAGGCAAGACAGATGGGATGCTCTTCATTCTGGCTCAGTTAGTAATTTGGTGGAATGACAACTAAATTGATTTAATTGGGGTGGTAGAACCCACCCAAACTCTCTGACCCTGTCAGACTACCACCTTCTAGAAATTTTTTCCTCTCCAGTTGCCTGGCAGCCGACCTCCAGTGCTGTACACATGAACCCAGTTCCCTTGTCATGAGTTCTGTTTAAGCCATGTTACAAGTAGTGCTTGGCACAGGGGTGAAAATAATCAGAACAACAATACTAGTGTTGAAGGGATAATGTCAGGAAAAGCAGGACTGAACTCTTAATAGTCTCAAACCTGAATTAATTTCTACTTTCAGTACTGAAATTTTAAAATAGGTAAAAGATCTGACCTTACCTAAACAGTCTGGGATGCCGTTATGCAGTTGGTGGTGGAGACCAGTTAGCACAGTTCTATCATGTCACTGGGCTTGTTCTGCTGGTAGTTACATTTTTTAAAATTATTTTTTTACAGGCAAACTTTGCTGCTCTAGAACAGAAGGTAAAATCTTTTTCAAGTATGGAGTTTAAATAGTAGGTTGATACAGCAGAATTTTCTAGCTTCTAAAATGTTTTGGCTTATCAGGTTATAAAAACTGCATTATCTTTTGTTTGGAAAATCTAGCAGTCTAGGAGCTTTTCATCCATGGATGAAAAATTCTGTGCATTCTTTTTCTGCAAACATTCCAAGAAGAACAATTTTCTAATGAAAAAGACATTTATGGGGTGAAAGTGTCACTTAAAAGGACAGCTGCATGGGGGAAGGTATGAACATTTTGGTGTGCCTGCCCTGAAGATCTAAGCTTTCCCTCCTTCTCCTTCTCCTTCTCCTTCTCCTTCTCCTTCTCCTTCTCCTTCTCCTTCTCCTTCTCCTTCTCCTTCTCCTTCTCCTTCTCCTTCTCCTTCTCCTTCTCCTTCTCCTTCTCCTTCTCCTTCTCCTTCTCCTTCTCCTTCTCCTTCTCCTTCTCCTTCTCCTTCTCTTCTCCTTCTCCTTCTCCTTCTCCTTCTCCTTCTCCTTCTCCTTCTCCTTCTCCTTCTCCTTCTCCTTCTCCTTCTCCTTCTCTTCTCCTTCTCCTTCTCCTTCTCCTTCTCCTTTCAATGTTATCACTTAAAGAAGGAAGTCTTGCCTCACTTGGGCCCTTGGATCACAATGAGTACAACAGATTCCATGGCACCAGGGACATGACATTAAAATTGATTGCTGAAACTTCTCCCAGCTATGTTAACCACTGCTGTGGGTGAAAGGTCTGTGTCCTTGAGACAGAATGTGAAGAATAGTAATGTACCACAGCTTACAATCAACAGCAAAAATGCAATTCCTGTACCTGGGACAGGGTGGGGACTGACTGCTGGGGCAGCAGCTCTGATGGAAAGGACTGGGGGAACCTGTGGGAAAACAGGCGGGGTACAAGCCTGTGGTGTTCTGGCAGAAGAAGAGGCTATTCCTTCATGGAGCTGGTAGTGATGGAAGTGGTTGTTTGCTCCTGTTTGGCACTTTCTAGGCCCCTCTTGGAATACTGCTTCCAGTTTTGGAGCCCAGAGTGTGGGAGGGACATTGGTAAGCTGGAGGAAATGGAGCAGGGAGCCCCCTGGCTGGATTGGGCTGGGATACTTGTCATGAGAGAGAGGGTGATGGAGCTAGGCTTCTTCAGGAGAGGTAGTTTTGTGTGGACTTGGAAGCAGCAGCCCTGTACCTGTGAGAAGGTTTTTGAGAAGACAGATTCAGGCACTTCATCGAGGTATGTGACAGGAAAACGAGATACTTGTCATAAATTAAAATAGGAAAGGTTGTGGCATTGATATAGGAAGAAGTTTCTTCACCATGAGCCAGCTGAACGTGGGTGCAGTTTGACCAGAAGTGCTGGGAGAATACCATCCCTGGAATGTTTCATTCCTGTCTGGACAAAGCTGGGAATGGCCTGGTCAGACCCAAGAGCTGCACTTGCATATAGCAGGAGGTTGGACTAGAGGCCTCCTGGTGTCCCTCCCAGCCTGGTTATTCTGTGCATCTATGGCTCCTTGACAGTGGGTGGGTAAGCATCACTTAATTTTATTCCTAATGCTACTTTATAGGCCATTTGTGTTATTGTAGTGAAGAGCCTGTTTATATAACCAAGATCCTTCTTTATACAAAAGTAAAAGTCCTATGGCTTATGGCAGGCATCTTCAGGGTATGCTACTGAGTTTTCTTCGTAGAAACTTATCAAGGCGGTGTGAAATATTCTTGACTTCTAATCTAACTATTTTTGCTAAACCTGTTTTATTACAGGAAACTGTAAAAATTACTAGTTTCATTGGCTTGGCTTGAATTTTTTGGTTATTATTTAATTCATTGTGCACTGCTGTAATTGACCATTAAAGAATTTAAATTTCCCTTCCTTTCCAGATCTTGAGAAGATGACATGCAGGCTTAATTCTTGAGAATTTAGATGCTAAATCCTTAAGAGGCTTTTTGTTTGTGGTATTAGTTGTTTATAAGAATCCTTTACCTTGATAGTCACTCTGCTCAGTTCCAGTATAGCCTGCTACTGTTAACTAGTGTTTTTCTTTAATTGTGTGCATATATGATGAATACTGCCAGCAATCCTTACCCTAGAAAAACGTCTAGATTAACAACACGGTTAATAGTAGAGCTTGCATCTGATGTTAAAATTGACTTGAAGTAGTCTAGTGAATTCTTGATTGATGAGGAGAAGAAAATCCTGTTCATTTGCTCTTTTGAAGAGAAACCCTATTTTGCTGGTTTCAGCTGTTCAGAGGTCTCATGCCTAGTACCAAAGACAGCTTGATTTTGAAATCAATCTTGACAAGCTAAGATTATGAAAAATAATACTGCTATGGCTTCTTGGCTTTGGCATCATTGTCAGTGATTCACAGAGCACTTCACAGGCTAAGGAGCAGCATGGTGGAGGCAGGGGAAACAATTCTTTAATTCTGCTCTGAATGGATGGATGAGTAAGGTAAGAGAGAAATGCTCTTCATTAATTGCTTCTTCACAGAGTGTTCTGCATGATCCCTGGTTCATGATGGAAATAAGACAGGGATTTTTGCAATGTGTGATCTGATCCCACTGTGAGTTTCAGAAAGAACATCAAAGGAAAAGTTCTCTGTGATGGCTTTTTCCTTATGCTGTTCCAACATCCAAATTCTCTCTACCTCCATCTGACTTTTCCACAGTCTTCAGATGAATCCCAGCCCTTCAGTTATCTAAAGTGGCTGCATATACTCTATGTAATGCACAAAACCCAGGAGACCACATCCTGATACTGTAAATACATTCCCTCTGGTTTCCTTTCCTCTTGGTGTTGGTAGATCTCTGCAGAGTGCTGCAGTCAGGAGCAATCAAATATCTGGGTGGATTATGGTATCATTTAATAAATAAATTAAGCTGTTACCTGCAGTTCCTCAGACATACATTGCTGTGTCTCAGGTTGTTTTCACCAACAATGAGGAAGCAAAATCTATGGAAAGATTAATACGTAAGAGTTCCAAAAATTTATTTTAGCTCTGATACATATATACAGCAAAAGTGCAGGTCAAGGGCTTTACATAATGTATTGATAGTGTTTGATAGCACTGCATCCTCTGAATTCACTTACATGGGGTGGGACTCTTGGAAGGAGAAGTTGTGAACTGAGGATGAAGAAAAGTATTGTCTTCCACTCTGGGACATTTACATTTCCAGAGTGGCAGGAAAAAGCTCCAAATGATCTTTCCACTAAAACCAAAAGGCCAAGAAACTCAAAGGAATTTGTAGCTCAGCATTGGGTCACAGACTGGCACAAAGAGCTTTAACTGTTGCTCTGACTTGAGAAGCATAACCTTGCTTTTGCAAAAGCAGAGGCTGATACCCATATATAACTGATTTCAAGTGGGAGCAGAATGCCTGCATGGCTACAGAGGACAGGGGGTTGAGGTTAAAAATCTCTTTGTGGGGCTTTCCCAGTGCTGTTCTCCATGAAATGCAGAAAGTTATGCTGTTGTATGACAGCAGATTGTGGCTCTGGTGGAGGTTAGAGGTCTTACTATGCGTCTTAAAGCAAATGTAATTCCCAAATCCAAACCTCTAACTTTAGTCTTCACCTGCATATAAACATTCAAAGAAATTATGGAAGTCATAATAATTTAATTTCTTGTGCAAATTTTATATCTGATATCGGTGTATTGGACACTCTGTTTTAATTCTACTTCCAAACAAATGCTGAAGATTCTTTGTCCAAAAGTCTACTTTACTAATCTAGAGAATTCTTAAGTAAGAGATTTTTTTTTTAAGTCTGCTGTCAGAGAAGGGAAGCTTCTGTGTCTGAGGAAAAGCACTGAAGTTGTCCTCCCTTTTTTTTCCCCTGAATTTCTGGTTTGGAGTATTAACTTCATGCCTTTGATGGCAATTTTGCTTGTATTTTCCATTTTCTTTTTTTCCATTTTAAAAAGAGTCATGGTGTGTTAGCTGAAGTCTGCTACTTGTCAGTGAGCATTTCCTGACTGTGTGTGTTTGGGAAAGGGAGAGGGATGAGAAGAGGCAGAAGTGGCTGCCTTGTCTCTGTCAGGCTGGTGCAGGCAGGGATACCCAGTGTGCCAGGATGTTCATTCATGAATCCCTTGGCTTTGTTTCTGTGCGATTGTTGTGATTCATTTCAGTGGGCTAACTCACATAGATTGTTGCAACAAAAACAACTCTGGAAATTTTTTCAGTCCAGAGACATAAATGTAACTATGTAATCTAAACAGAAAAAAAAAAAAAAAGAGAATAACTATGTAAGTATCTTTTTTTCTGTTTGTCCTTTTCCAGATTCTGATGAGTTTTGTTTGAAGTTGTGGTGTGGAAAAAGGAAGCTATGCATTTAGGAGTATGCATGTGCAGTGTCTGTCATCTGACAGTGTTTGGATCAATTAAAGATAAACAAGAAAATAATCTGTTTTCCAGAAAAAATTATGCTTGCAAGGAAAAGAAGGTGTCATAATCAGTGAGTCACAAAAGTGAGTCTTGCCCGAGTTCACAGAAATTATATAAAACCTTGGCCTTCTATCCTACCCCTTCCAAACCCAATTTTTATTTCAACAAGGGGGCCTTCAGTTTTGGAATAACATGTTAAAAACCCAAAAATCAACAAAGTTTAATTGACTCAAATGATCCTTTATTAAAAACATCTTGCCTGTTCCAAAGAGAAGCAAAAGTACTCTCTAAACATTTTAATTGTGAACATACAGGTCTTCAGTCTTGCTGGGACTTTGTTTTCTCCTCTCAGACCAGAGCCACTCTGCCCATGTCACTGCTCTGCTGAGGGTGCTGGGCTGAAGGGCACGTTCTGGCAAGGCAGGTACTTCTGCCTGCTGGTGCTAAGGGCTGTAGGCAGTGCTACACTGATCTCTCAGGACAGCCCAGATGCACAGCCACTGCTCAGAGTGGAGGTGCTGTGGTGGCACTGCTCAGAGTGGAGGTGGTGTGGTGGCACTGCTCGGAGTGGAGGTGGTGTGGTGGCACTGCTCAGAGTGGAGGTGCTGTGGTGGCACTGCTCAGAGTGGAGGTGCTGTGGTGGCACTGCTCAGAGTGGAGGTGCTGTGGTGGCACTGCTCAGAGTGGAGGTGCTGAGGTGGCACTGCTCAGAGTGGAGGTGGTGTGGTGGCACTGCTCAGAGTGGAGGTGCTGAGGTGGCACTGCTCAGAGTGGAGGTGCTGTGGTGGCACTGCTCAGAGTGGAGGTAGTGGCTCTCATGTGGTGCTTCCAGCTGGTGGTTCCAGCACAGGCAGCTGGTGCCTGACATCCAGAGACTCTCAGACTGGCACAGCGCAGAGAAGGGTGAGATCTATCCTGTGAGATGAGCATAAAGGGAGCACGGGGTGTTAAAAATCAAGCTGATGAAGTTGGAGTAGTTTTACCTCCCTTATCTTTCAATAATTATTTTCTCCCAGGAAGCAGTCCTCAGTTGGATTTGCAGATGCTCACTTGTTATGGATGCCCTCCAACTAAAAGTATCAAACCCATCAAACTGGATCTGTAGTAGGACTGGATCTGAAGGACATGCAATTTGTGAAGGATGGACTGCAATTGGTGGGAGAACCTTCTTGGAACCTTTTCTTCCTAAATAGGAAAAGATCCCTATTTCTAGAAAGAAATGCATCTCAGTAATAAATGCTTTGTAACTTCATTCCTTTCACTCATTTTGCTTTGTGTTAGTAGCTTCAGGGGAGAAAGTAAGCAAAGCAGTTATAGATAGCTATGGGACAATTTAATGAAAATTCACAGGAGTAGCTCTGATTGACATTCCAGTAAGATATAATAAAAAACTTGTCTACCAGTGCTTGCAGGATTTTATCAAATAACTTCCATTCATTGTAGTTCACTACTGTCTCTGAAATAATAGCTGAATAATAGCTTTGATACTGTACTTTTTATTTTTGGATTTCAACCAAGACTCTTGAGCGCATATTCTGGTCATAGGCAGATCTAATATTTCTGGTTTTTACATCCACCCTCAATATTTGTTAGTTTTTCAGTGCAATGCTTAGTTCTCCATTGCATTACTGGGTTTTCTTTTTTTCTTTTCTTTTTTTTTAATAAATTGTATGGAAAAAAACTTGCATTTCAGCTTCCCACATTAAGGGCCTTGAAATCAATAGATCAAAGCCAGAGCAGACTTGCTGGAAGTGGTGCAATCTCAAACTGTGTTGAAAGCTTTTGTTTTCTGCCTTTTTCCTGTCTCTTGGTATCTCCCAAGAGGAGGAAGACCATGAGGGGGGTCTCTGTGTAGGGAGGGGGAGAATGCCATCATTGCATGCTTGGGGTGCAGGGCTGTGTGACTAGAAGGAGCTGATTTTCACAAGCAGCACCGGGGGCAGGCTTTGCACAGGGCGAGGAGCTCCGATATGAAGCACCAAGGCAATGGTTTCCCATGGCTTGACCTGATGTCCAGTACACCCGTGAAATAGGTGCTTTTGGAAAAACAGCTTGTGGAGAAAGGACTGTCAGTGTTAACTATGAGCACGGAACATTTCTCAGGGCATGCAACTTAAGCCAGGTAAAAGTTTTCTTTTAGGATTGAGAAGGAAAACATAAGCATCTTGTACACAAAAACATATGAAAAGAGCAAAACATAAGCTCCTATTTTTGTGTTTGGTGGGAAGGGAGAGTACTTTAAAATTAGAACTGCAGGAGCATGAAAGCTGTAAATGGTTGGTGAAGCAGATGTGATGGAGTCAACAAAGTTAAGATGCTTCCACACGTCAAAAACTCTTGCTGCTACTCTGTTGAGGATAAGCTTTTATTTCTTCAAGAAAAAGCAAGTTAGAGAAATGGCTCTTCTACAATGTAGAAAGCTGCTGACAGGGGCAGAAGGTCACTTCCAATGTGCACACTTGTGTCCTTTGTTGTCCAGAGGGGTATCACAGCAGAATTCCTTAGGACAATGGCATGAAACGAAAAGAGCTGCTGTCTGACAAGTCTTCCACTACCAATTGCATTTACAGGTTGCCATGAAAATGTCTTGTGAATGGCTGAGCTTGAAGCCAAGTGTGTTGACCTGTGCACTTGTCCTACTCCTCATGGCCATGATTTCTTCCTGCCAGAAATCTAATGAGGCTGTTGGAGGGAAAGAGCACATTTGGGAATTTCTGGACTGCTGTAACTACAGCTCTTTCACTCCCAGTGCAGTGACAGAATATTTGAACTAATACAAGTTAGGAGAATTACAACTTTGTTTTTACTAGTAAAACAAAAAACAAAATGCCCTTTTTTTTTGTTCATCAACAGCCCATCTAACTTAAAATATGGCTTTTGACTGAAGGGCTTTGGACCATTTTGCTTGCTGCTTGTGTGGGCAATGTTGGGGGATTTTTTCGTCTGTAAATGACTGCCCAGTAATCCATCTGTTAATGCACAGAAATATGGATGGCAAAAGGCACTCACTTGATGAATTTGTCACATGGATTCTGCCAGCTCTCTGCCTCCTATGTGCCTTAGGGGCTTAAAATATATTTACATAGGATAATGGTTATTGCGAGCTTACTTGAGTAGTTGACGTGCACTTGGTCATCCATGCCCCTTGTATCTTTGTATCCTGGTGTATATAACTTCAAGGTTTTTCTTCTAAACTTGCAGAGAAATAAAGAAATTCAGGAAATTTAGGTGAGAGAAAGGAAGAAATGAGAATTAGCAGAGTCTGGATAAAAAGCTTCAAGAAAACACATCCAGTAACAGGCACTTCAGAGAATATAAGCTAGATCAGGCATGTCTAATCCACTGTAAAATCTCCTTTTCCCCAGGATGTCCTGGTTGGAGTGGAGATCTCAGGCCCTGATCATGTTGCAGGCAAGATGTAGCTCTTTCTACTGGAAATATTTGATAGCAGTTCTGACTAGAGTGGGTTGCTCAGCAGGGCTTAGTAGAGATTTCCTGGTACATTGTTTCTGTGAAGTTGAGTCTTCAGCAGTTCTGCATTTAGTATTCCCTTCTATCACAGTAGAAAGTGAGAAGCATGAGTACAGACAGATACCAAATTGCCAGATCATCTCTTTGGAAGACACTTGGACTCAACTCTCAAATTAATTCCAGATTGACCCTGCTCTGTTTCTGAAGAGAACAATTGCTTCTTTGCTTTACTGCTTCTGTTTTGTCCTGCATAAACCCTGTTTTTAAGACAGAAGATGGTGGAGGCAGTTTTTAGTTAAACTGTAGTGTGAGCTCCTGGTTTTGCTTTGAGGTTGGGCTGAACATGTTGCTTTCCAGGTCTCGGCAGTTGTTCCTCTAGTCAACTTGAACAGCATTTCATCCTGACAGCTGTTTTGCTGACATTATTCCCAGTTAGTTATTCATTGGGATTAAGGGCTTTCTGCAGCCAGAACTCTTTGCTGGGAGTGTGCTGTCATTTGGCAGATCATTAAACCAGCAATTCTACAGTGCTTAAAAATTTTAATTTGCCCTACATTCTTCCTATTTGGAGTTTCAGCTTAATTGTTCTGTGGGCAAAGAATAAAAATTTACTATAAATACCCTTATTTTCTCTCTGTTCCCCTTCCCGCAATATTTTCAAGCCAAAACTTTAAGAGCCAGATTTTGGTAAGAATTGCTTTTTCCTGACGTAACACAGGTATCATGTGTGGGCTTGGGACTTTGTATACAACTGTTCCTTGAGCACTGAGTGAAGCCCATGAGCCACAAAGTCACTGAGCATTCATCTGCATTGTTCACTCTCTGAAGATGGTTACTGCAGTTTCTAGATAGGGTCCCATGGTTAGCATGGAAGAGCCACCTGGTCCCTGGGGAGAGAGTACTTATCATGGTGGTGATGAGACACTGGTGCTACCTCCTTCTGCTAGTGTTGGTGGCACAGGTGACATCTCTTCACCCTGATGTCCTCACCTCTCAAGGAGGTGGCAGCAGTGGTTCTTGCCAGCACAGCTGGGCTGGGTGAAGCCAGAGGAGAGTGCTTTGTGTTTTGCAGATACTTGGTGCTTGAATGGCAAATTCTTTCACTTCTCTGCTCCTTGGCAGTCACCTGATTGTAAATTGTCTTATGCTTTGAGAGTTACAGTTTTAAGCTAATGTGTAAGAAATCCTCCTGTAATTAAAATCAAGGATCAGTTCTCTTTTGGATCTGTAGCTTAGTTTATCCTGGCACTGGTCCAGACTAGATGGAGAAGCTGTTTTGCTCTGCAGGCTTCTTTACTACTGCTAGCAGGTAAAAGGAAGAGCTCTGACTGGGTTGTATGCTCTCAGAACATCTGTTTCTTTACTAATATGTTTCTTACTGGCTTTGGATCTATTGCATAATGAAGATAATGCTAAGCCTGTGTGTTACTCTCTCATGGTTTGCATCCAATTTCAGCTCTAGTGCCACCTACTCACACATTGTATCTATAATATTTGGTGTAATTCTAGGAATAATTGAGATAGCCCCTTAATTTTTATCATAGAGCCCTTTCCCTTGCCTCATCTATTTGTCCTGCTACCAGAGGACATTGAATGAATTTGGTATGCTTCTGGTGAGAGCACTCACAGGTATGAAAAGGAAAAAAAAAGTGTTTTTTATTATTAAAAAGAACAAAGTCTTCAACAAAAGGGCAAAAGAACTGATGTCCCTTTCAACTGGACAAAAATTTCTAACACTCTGCTCAGCTGTGTTATATGTGTGTTATATACACACATATAACACATATGTGTGTTATATTTTTATAACACACATCTGACTTTTTATAACACACTTAACTAACTTTGGTTTAAGACACTAATTTTGAATACCAGCCCAATTTATATTTGAAAATCTTTGGAAAAGCAGGTGTGTTTATGACTATGAATTGACACAACAGAATTCTGTCTCTGGAAAGATATGATAGTATTAAATAGTACTGAAACAGTATAAAATTCCTTATATCATGTCTGTAATCAGAAGGTTCATCTTAAAGACTGTCAAAACTGACCTGCTTCTTTGAATATCATCAGCGAAAAGATTTACTAGATAAGTACTGAGGAGTATTTTTTTTTAATAAGAGAATCAGTCTATATATCCATGTTTCTCTCAAAGATCAAATAATTTGAATCCCATTCCTTCTCTTCGTACTGTGTTGTACTTTGCTATCCCAAGGATGGTTTAGGGTCACATTGTAGACCAAGCAGATGATCCAGCTAAGCTTGTTGGAAGTGGAAGTGGAACAGAACTTTCTGAGCCTTTGTTGTTTTTGCAGTTAAAGTAAAAACTGCCAGCCCTGCCCTACAAAGCCAAAGCCCATTGGTGCCCTAAAGTCCATCAGCTGGCTTCCATTTTCATTTTTATAGAGCAGACTACAGAGATTACTTGTACTACAAATACTGCTTGGAATTTGATAGCCTTTGAAAGTGGCCCAGACTGGAGCCGAGATTATAGCTCAAGATGATCTCATTATTTAGTTCCTGGTTGGGAGATTTCATAACTGTGTGTCTTGAAGGACCATATTTTGTATATTTTCACCCTTGGTGATAGTGTCTCCTTTCTGTATTGAGTCCAGACATTTACTAGTTTTGTTTTTTAGCACTCTGATTCTAGGGTAAGCTTTTTAATTTAGATAGAGTCCTGTTTTTTTTTGGTAGTTGTTGTTACCATAAGATTAAATACCTAAATTTTTACAGAAGACTTATAATTTTGCTTTAGAAATCTCATGTGCTAGGAGTAACTTGGCATTAGTTAGTTCTCTGTCTTGTGTTGTGGCTTCAAGTTAGGGTAGCAGAAGAAAATTTCATCATCCAAATGGAAAACAAAATTATTTGCATTTTTTAATGCATTCATGATTTTAAAAAATCCATTATTTTTAAAAAATCCTACTTCAAATACCACAGAAGTAGGTTAGTGTAATTTTGCATAGAGTTGAGGAAGGGTCTGTGCATTCCTCCAAGAATATCTTACTTTCTACACCAATAAGGGTTTTCATGTATCCAGTACCAGAAAATCCAGCTTCACACCCCATGAACAGCAGAGCTTGGAAGAAGACGAGAATACTAATGCAAATGATGCTTTCCTGTATATGTAGGATATTTCTGGCCTAATGCTGGAGGTTTAGCCTCCACTACAGCACAGGCAAACTGTTTGACTTCAGGAGGGCACAATGAACCTTCTTCCACTGGGCTTTTAAAATTGTTGTCTTACTACTACTTTTAATTTGAACGTATGCTTTCTCTGACTGTTCACTCTTTTGGCACTTCATCTCCTGACCTTTGCTTGCAGCATTTGTTAGACTGAATTGCATGTACAAACTTAAAAATGTTAAATCATCAAGAGATGTGCTGTATTCTCCTTTGGAAAACAGGCAGGTTTTTACCCCCCTCATATGGTACCCAGCATCTCAGGGCCTGATCTCACTGAAGACGGCTAAATGCAAATGAAATAAGAATTATCTCAGTAATATGTTTCTGTCTTCAGTCTTGGGGAACGTGATGAAATTTGCAAGGTCAGGCCTGCTAAAATAACACAATAGTGTTGTCTCTGCAAGCTCAGTTCCCCTTCATGGGCATGCATATTAAATACGTGGTCACTGCTGTGTTTCTCCTGAGTATCTCTTTAGTGCACAGAATGAATAGAGCAGCTCTCAATGAACAGCTATTCAGTGTTTCATTTTCTCCTCACTGTTCAACATGCAGTCCTATGCCATGTTCTTTGTTTGCAGTTCAAACCAAATTCCAAGGATGGAATTATTTTCTCAGACTTTTGTGCTGCTCATCACTAAAGTATCTTTGCAAAAAAGTTCTGTGCAAACACGAACCTTATTTCATGCCTCCACTGTGAGTATCAGAATTGTGGTGCAGAGAAATTGATTCAAGACTGTATGCTAATTTGAGACTCTGAAGACCTTGTATTCTTTGCCATGTACTTAGCATTCTGTGGCATTATAGAGGCACAGCTATGGCTCTCTTCCGTGTGCTGGGATGCCAGGCACTCACAGCAAATGAGCAGTGTGTGCCTGGTGATCAGCTCTCAAATCTTGGTGTCACTGATTGCACTGGTGACACCACTGAGTGCAGTGGCATCAGCCAGGACAGTATAGATCTCAGATCAATAGCTGGCTGAAATACAAGATTATCTTTTCAACCCCCTGCAATTCTTTCCTGCTTTTGCTGCCTATGTACAAACTATACAGGCAAGGAAATATCACTGTCCTTGCCTGAAATGCTCGTCTCTAAGGCTTTCAGTCTCGGTCTTCTGTGATATAAGTGACATAATAAATCTGTCTTGTTTTAATACCAGCTATTTTTTCTTAATCATTCTCAGGCAATCTTGATCCTTATCAATCTCCTATTTTATCAATCTTATTCTTAATCAATCTCTTTTTCTCCTGTCTTCTCATTTCCCTTATTCTCATACTTCACTGGATTGTGTTCTTTAAACTTAGCACCAGCCAAAGTGAAGGAGCAGTGTGGTGGGTGCTGTTGAATCCCAAGGTTTGGGACTGTTCTAACAGGGAAGAAGTGGGGCTGAAATGCACCTAGCTAGGAAACCTTTTTTTATTCTATCAAGATACAGTCCTAGTGAATTATTTCCCTTGCTAATGGATGATAAAATGCTGTAATTATAAGTACTTTTCTGACTAGCATTGCAGATCTTCTGTCTTCACTTCCCTGGATAAGGACAATTAAAGAGCTTGTCCAGCACAAATTTTCTGGTTTGCTATATACATTTCAACTGGAATGTAACATTTTGCATGCTTATGATCACTTTTTGGAAGTAAGAAGTCATGATGAATTAGTAGTTCATACATTAGGAGTTCTAAAAAGACATGTGGTAGGAGAGAGGGCTGGAGAGGCCAGCCCATAACATCTGTCCTACTGTGTAGTGTCATCTGTTCCTTGGTATTCAGGTTGTCTGAATTTCTGGCTGAAATTCAACATGTGAAGGTTATTAGATCAATTTTTTTCTGTCACAAAGGCTGTGGAAGCTTATTTTGCCAGCTTGTCCTGGTAGTGAATCTGCTTGCTATCGCTATGCTTTTCTAAATCTGCTTTATCTCAGAACATCATAGGTAACTTCCATGATTAGAATGAAAAGTCAAAATTAAATTATTCATTTAATACCCACTATGCCCATTATTATAATATAATAGTATTCATTTGGGATTCTCTGGCATCTAATCTACCTTGTGGCAGATTTAAAGTAGGGATCTTTATTTTTAAATTTTAAAATCTACAAATTTCATTTTCCTATTTTGATCAAGCTGTGAGGTGTAAAAAATGCCTAAGGCTGTTTCTTGCATTTATAAATAGACACATGTAATTTTTTTATAGTGGTTAAATGAGAAATCAATTAATTTCTCTGTAATAATGGAGACTACACTAAAATAAAGGGTACATAATAAATTTGACTGGGAACCATAATAAATTTGACTTAATACTGGTAAGCAGTAAATCAATTAGGTGTCATGGAAGTAGGGTGACTTAGAGTCTAAAGTGGTATGTCTGGTATAAGCCACAATACAATAATGTTTTGAGCTTAATGTGCTAAATGTTCATAGGTAGTGGGTATTTGGCAAAATAAAGGATCCCTAAAGGAATGTTGTGCAAAATAATCCAAACAACCCTAGATGGCTATTTTGCTTTTTTTACCCCATAGGACTTCTTTGAGCATGCGCGAGTCCTGTTACAGTCCAGAAGGGTCAATGCAGTTGTAGGGACAGCACTGTCTCAGCTTAAAACCCTTTAGCTGTAAAATATGCCAACTATTTTTGAGGCCAACTGTCAATAAGTTCTGGTGATCTGTAGCTGGTGATTCTTCTGGGAGACATAAAGAGAAAGTGTGTGTTGAATGTGCACACAGGCACGGCAACCATGCAGCCAAAGTGATGTCATGTTTCTCTGCAGCTTGGAAGGCTCTAGGGACAGAAAAGTGATAGCATCACATTCAGATAGAAGGGAAATTTCTGGCTTATCTTGGTGAAATCATTCATGCCTTGGAGACCCTTCAGGTTTAAGAAATTTGTGTATTTGCAGAGGACATGGTGGCCCTTTAAATGTTATGATAAAAGCTTGGAGTTTGCATCTGGTTTTGTGCTATCACCATAACATGAGCTGGTTTATCTGATATAAAAGCTCCAGGGAATCAGAAAGCTATATATTTAAGTTTTAGGATGGCATTTGTAAGACTCCTATTACCATTTTTACAAGATAAGTGTTGATCAGAAAGGAAACCTTATCTGTCTGTCTTTGAAGCACGGGATCTACATCATACAAGTCTCTTTTGGTGTGTTGGCATGAAATCATTTCTCAGAACAATACTTGCACTATGACAGTGGGTAGAAGTGGAGGATAGGCTCCCAAATGGGGACGCAGGTAAGCAGAATAAAAGTTTTGGCTGGAACCCTGGGAAAATGTTTGCAGCTAGTGTCTCTTGTGGAAAAAGAGAAGAAACTTGAGATTCTAGCACAAGGTAGCTTTGTGCAGGTTTCTGTTGATGGCAAAGACAACGTGGAAAGTTGCATGGCAGACACTTGATAACCAGGCACCAAGAAAAATGCCTTTTTATGTTAAATTCTGTAGGTCCAGGTGGCTTCTGAAAAACTGAAAATATACCCTTTTTCCCAAAGTAGCTGACCATGAAGTAAGGGGAGGAGCTGGCAGAATAAATCCAGAAGAGGATTTTTGAAGCTAGAGCGTGCCTGTTGCACTAATTTGATCCAGACATTATCTTGTGAGTCTGTAGATAAAGCCTCATATAAAGTAAAGAAGGTACTTGCATCTTGCTGGCAAAAGCGTGATCATGATATGTGGAACTTTTTTGTTTTTTCCTATTCTTTAGTTATGTGTGAGCACCATCAGTTTGCCATCGGAAAATCTGGCTGTGTGTTCTGCAAAGGGTGGGAGTGGGCAGCTGGCTCACTCCCCAAGTGCCTTCTTGGGTGCCCTTGCAAAAAGCCTTATGGAAGACAGCCACAATTTACCAGGGTTTATCTGAGTACTCTAAAACTTAAGAGTTGAGATTTTGGGCAGTAGGATATGTTTTTGCAAACCAATTCATAGGTTTTTTCCTTTGATTTCTCTGAATAGGCCTTTACAGCATTTGTCTGAGAGCCTTATGCCTCTTAAGCATTTTGAGTAAAAATCTGTGTTTTATTGATACTCACTTCACTCATTAGATACTACTGAGATTCCAAATTCTGAAAACAAATATAAATTGGGAGGAAATAAACAAGCAGACATTTGCACACCAAAAAAAAAAAATTGCTAAGAAAGTCTTAGTGATAGATTTGAGTTAACAAAGTTGATTTAGAACTTTGTAATATCTTACCAACTCTTAAAGAACTTTATGGGCTTTTTTCCAGTACTTAAATAAGGGCAGTGAATGAAAATTCTAAAGCTCGAATTTTTCTTCATTTGCTTTGTCAAAAACTAGATTGTTGTCTCACATGAACTGAATTTCTGAGCTTTATGTAAACTATTTGCTTGGCATATTAATTTTTGACTGGGCAAGAAGGTGTTGAAGTTTAAACTTGTTCTATAAATTCAGTTCCTGTGGAGATTATTGTGACTGCCAGCATGAGGAGCATTACCATCTCTATTTCAGGGGAAAATGAATTTCAACATAACAATGTTATGACAAACTGAGTTGAAGTTCATTTTACAACTGTTCACAGGCATTTATGAGTCAGGATGACACACAGGGACTGAAGTAGGATTTTGATTGACAGTCTTCAGCTGGGTTTTATTCCATCTAGCCATGTATACAATGTTGAATATGTGTCGGTGCAGGAAACCTGCCCATTTCATCCCTCCTCTTTACCTTCGGTTAAGGGCTTGTGGTTAGAGGAGTGAAGATGGTGACCAGCTTCACACAGCTGGAGGCAGCTCCTGTCACCTGATGTAGGCTGGCCCTCATCTCTAGCCAAAAGACCACCTGTCTCTGAGGGCTGGCCTCAGAGATGGCCTTTGCTATGAGGTGAGGCACAGCTAGCAACCTTTTCCATTGTGCTTGGCTGGCATCCTGGAAAATAGCCTGTTTGTGGATTTTCTTCTTTAACTCTCTGTAGCAGAGATCCTCCTCATCACTGCTGAACCTGAGAACATGCTTGGCTTCTACTGGGGGCATCTGCCAGATTTCAGACCTAACTTGGCTATCAAAGTCCCCTAGGTGCTGTTTTTGCATAGCACATTTAAGATGCTTCAGTAAGATTAAGGATATCTTTTGTGTGCAGCTCTTCCACCCAAGCCCCTGTGGCAGTATTCCCCTACTTCCATGCTGTTGGTTTTTGGGGCTTGCAACTGTGACCCCTAAGAGTGTTATTAGGTAACACTAATTGGGAGGTGATTCTCTCTGTTATGAGAATCACCCCTCTTTCCCACCTTTTTCTTATCTCTTGCTTTGTAGATTTTAGTTCACTTTAGATTGGAAACAGGACCTAGTTCCCAGCTAAGTAGATGAGTCCTTTAGTTCTTGATAACTGTTACCCCATGGTTTATGTAGACAGAATCTAACCAGATAATCAGTATGAATCGCTTGTTCCTAGTTGGCATTGTCCAAATAGCACTAAAAGCATCATATCTGGGAACAGCTGTACTTCTCCAGCATTCTGTGTAAAATCTGCCCCTAGGGTAGGCACACAGGTAAATGGGCATTGTCTCCAGCTGGACCTAGGAATGTGCCTTTTGAACTAGGATATCTGAGGTAAGCCAGCTATGGTGACCAGAAAATGCTCTGTAATAAATGGGGACATTTGAGTGCCTGCAGTGCAGAGCCTGGCCTGTCAGTGTGGTGACAAGACTCATCCAGCTGTATCACTCACTGACGCAGCTCAATGGGGAGTACTCTGGAAGGGGAAGGCTATATTGAGAGCACAGCTTGAGTGACGCCTGTGGCCATCGTCAAGCATGCCATTCCTTTTCTAAAACATACACTGAAACCAAATATCCTGTCACGTCCAACTGTTCCTGGAATTCCCTCCTCCTCCTCCTCCCTCTCTACCCAGATCCTGATTCTCTCCCTCCTCCTCTGTCCCATCCAAATGGTTTGCTGGCCTCAAGAAAGACCTGGTGTCAGCCACTCTTCCTGACCATGAGACTTGCAGTGTTTCCCCTCTGTTTTTAAGTGCTGACCACGCTGCCATCTGAATCCATGTTGTGGAGATGGCTTGCTCTCTTCAGTACCTTTTTTAGCCCATCCAAAACCCATCCTAGAGATGGGCTGATCCACTCTAATGCTAAGCAGGCCCTGCAACACCCTTCAGGAAGGGCTTTATCATTGAAAAAGTGTCAACTGGAAATGTAATGGGTCATGTAATAGGTCAAAATACACAAGAATGTGTATTTAATGCCTGATTCCATTGCCTGATTCCATTGCCTGATTCCATTGCAACTGATATTTGGTTTGATTGTTTCCACTGCCATAATGCCATCCATCAAGGGGGGAACATGGTGGACAGGATTATTGACCAAGCCTCTAGGTTTCCCAGGGGCAATGGGCTCAAAGAAAGGGCACATAAATTTGTATTTTTAAAATTTTGTTGTGTTTAAAATAAGCCAGAAAAATGGTGTGTCCTTGCTGTTCTCAGAGCTATGAGGTGAAGGCTGTGCTGCAGTGGCAGTCTGGTTAAAAGGAGTGGCTCCTCTCGGATGAGCTGTCAGGTGCTGCTTCACCCCAGCCTCCAGTGCCTGAGGCTCACCTCAGAGCACAGCTGTGGTGCTCAGCTCTGTGCAGGGCTCCTGGGGCCACAAGTGGGCTCTCAGAATTTTTCTGTTTAGTTCAAAGATGAGAAAAAATTAGTTGTGGGAAAAACAAAATCCAAACCCAGAACTTAAAGGACTGCAGGATGATGATTGACATACGCAGATTTTAGGGAAAACATAGTTTGAAAACTACAGCTTTGTCTTCACAAAACAACCCAGTGTTCTTTCAGGGAAGGTAAAGATATCTCCATCCTTTTCTCCTGCACATCAGTAATTTAGAGGTGATATATATTCAGGGATTCAAATTTTGCAATGAAGTGAGCTCCTGTAACGGGTTCAAGAGATGCTGTACAGGGTCAGTGCAATTTGGAATTCTTGGGTTTGGTCTTGTATTTTTTTCTACATTTTCTTAATCAACATGCTCCTTCCCCATCCCTTCTGGAATCTGTAATTGTATGTGGCTTTTTCTAAAAGTTGTGTTTGCATGTGGCTTTGTCTTTCTTTTCTTTCTTTTTTTTTTTTCTCCTTCTGCTTTCATTTTCCCCCCTTTAAGGAGCAGTTATGAAATTCTTGTGAAATTCTTGGCATTTCTGGGCATTCTTATATGCAGTTGATGTGTGTGGTTCATTTTCATCACTGAATAGCAAAGAAGAAGGGTTAGGGTTCCTGTAGCAGTCTGCCTAAATTTACTGAAAAAAAAATCTCAGCATATATATATATATATATATATATATATATATATATATATGTTCACTAAGCTACTTTGTCAGTGCCAGGGAGGGCAGTTGAGGTAGTCCTGCCTTGTGCCAAGTCCAGAAGTCCAGTGGTGTGCTCTTGTGACATTGCTTACAGCTGCTGGGCTGAGTTATCTCAATTAGTTGGGGAATTAATCTGGTACCAAAGTGTATTGTTTATCTTTTACCAGAGAGGTCTTCAAAATAGTTCAGGTCTCAACTCCATTGTTGGAGCTTTTTTTCCTGTCTTCTATCCTTAAGCTTTTGCAACAAGTCCAAATGCTTCTTCTTTTGGGACAAATTTAGAAACTGCTATCATGTTGCTTGTAGCTTGTGGCACGCGATAGAGCTGGGAACAAATGGCTGCACAATGATATATTTGATACCACTTGATCTATGGAATGCTACACCCCCAAGTTTCTTCTCCATGTTTCAACCCCCTCACTCCTATAGACCTGTCTAGAGGTTTAATATTCTGCCAGTTCCTAAAAACAACTAAATCATGCACATACTGTTTGGAAAGACTGAGATAGCAAAAGTCTCCTATTTGCAGAACGTGATGCTAAAGTCTTTATTACCAAAACCAGAAAAAATAAAATTCTTCAGAAATTCAAAAAGTCTGGCAGTAAATCAGGTTTTTGGAGCTAAGTGGCATTCTTAGTGAGCATTTGTGTTGAGTCTGTGATGTGAAAAAGCACTCTTAAGCTGCGGTTACTTAAACCTTCCTGCACTCTCCTAGCTTGCTTTCTTGTGGGATATTGAAAGCTTTCATTGCTATGCACTTTTTCTCTCTGTGGCTGATGCTGTGATCCTTTTGCTTTCTAACTCTTCTTACTTAAGCAAGGAGGAAATAAAAGCTCTTATTCACAGATTTACTGAACAAAGAATTATTTTATTTTTTGCTTGACTGTTCAGTATTAGCAGTTTATTGGAAGAGTGCTTCTAACTTACAGCTGTAGGAAATACAGGTGCCAGCTGTCTCACACAGGAGTTGTCACTGATTAATTTAGAAATTTGGAATAGACTTATTTCAAAAATGCAGTTTTCCCACTCAGCTTTACAGGGCTCATCAATTAAGGGGCACTCCTAGCAACCAAATTTTACTGTATTTTTTCAAACCATAGCATTAATACATTTGCATTATTAATGAAGGTTGGATGGGCTTTGGGACAGCCCTGTTGCTGCTGAATTTTCTTGCTTTTTAAGGCTGAAGGTTGCTGCATTTATTAAACAGATTTTACCTAGCAGCCTTGCTCTTGGCATTGAGTCCCACTGTACAGATGAGTGTTGAGCAGGTGATCCAGCTCACATGTGGCACCCCCAGGCAGGGCTGAGTCCTGGCATGGCCTATTGCCTCACAGGGACCTTGGTGACTTCTGTTCTGTATTACAGTGACCAAAGACATAGCAGTGAGCCAGCAGCAGGTAGATTTGATGGGTGGTTGTTTGAGAAGCAGGTGTGTGCTAACACAAGGAAAGGCTTTGAGTGGCTTTTCAAAGTATTGTCCACAAAAATCAGATTTGTTACCTGGTCAATAAGTACACACTTGAGAGAGACATTGGTTATTTCTTTCAGAGTGGTGCAAGCCTGGGTATTCCACAAATCAAGCACACCAACTTTTTGTTATTTATACATTTTAGCAAATAAAGGATTTAGTGTTCATTGGCTACTTGCTTCTCATGATATTTAGTCCCCAAGCTCAGTCTTTCTCCTCTTTTGAGTCAGTGAGTTTCTTGGGTTGTGGTCACAAGCCTGTGGTGATGATCTCCCCCTACCAGAATTATCTTTTACCAAGTCAGAGCTGATTTCAGCACAGTTGCTGAGTTGGCTTTATTATTTTCTTCCTTATCTTGGGAGTTTCGCCAAATATCCTTATGGCCCATGAATTCTTTGTGTCCATCATCTGTGGGCATCCTTCTTCCCAAGCTTTGCTAACCTCTGCCTAGGTCTGAAATCACTGAAACATCAGACCTTTAACCTTAATACGGCAATTCTACCAACAAGTAATTTGATTTTCTAACACCCAGACATCATTTAGAGTTTGCTTGTTACCTACTTTCTGTTTCAAGGGTTAATCTTCCTTCCTTATGATCAGACCTGAAAGCACACAAAGAACATCAAAGAACGCCATTTCCCAAGAAAATTTGACATATTTCAGATTTTGCAACAGGAAAGAGAAGGAAACATTGGAAATTCAATGGAAAGAAGCTATTCTGCTTCAGACACATCTGCCCTGTCAAGAGCATGGAGAAGACACAGTTTGAGAATGGATGTTCTGCAAATAGTTACTGTAAAATCTTATGGATCTGTCTCTCCTTTTGATTTAAAAAAAAAAAAAATTAAGAGATGCTCTGCTGTTTTTCATGGCCCTACCATGAACAGTCTCTTGCAGGACACTGTGCAAATCTCCTGCTAGGGAAGGGACAGCCAAACAAAAAATGATAGATTTATGTTTGGCCTCTGATTATAAAGTAAAACAAATTTTTTAATTTGGAGTAGTGCTGATGTTTGACTTTCCATAAATCTTGTCTCATCAGTATCTTACCAGCCTTTCTGATCAGCTGTAACACAATGGTTTAAATGCTCTGAAAAAGAATTTGGAGGCCTTATGTACTCAGATACTCCATCTTTTAATGGCTGCTATGAAATGCCATCAACAAGTTTATGCTAGTATTTTGGTTTTCCTCAGCTCTACAGGTCAGAGTACGTGTTGGCAGGAAGGGTCACAAGTTTAGGGGAGAGACAGGAAATTACACTGGACAGGAAAAATGGTGCTGCTGATAAAAGTGGGATTTTGGCCTAATTGTAGTTGACAAGTATCGGGATTGGAAAGGTATCCTTTGTTTTGTGTTGAATAGTGTTATGATAGAGGACCTGGACAAGAATATCCCATTTAGAGTAATCAAGCAAAATTACTTCCCTGTAGAGTTTTTTTGTGGGAGAATTTTTCAAGTGGTACATTAATATTGCCCACTTCCTTTTCCTTACTATAAAAATCACCCTTATTTGAACACTTCTAAAGTATCTGTAATATAGCAGATGCATACAAATGTATAGATTTTTTTTCTCTCTTCCGTGTTTGGAATATTGATTAGCATCTTCAAAGAATAATGGAAATAAAGATCAAAGAAATTTTTAATGGTACTAAACAAAACACTGCGATATGGAAAAATGTGACAGCTTGTTATTATCAGGATCACATTTTTAGGTGGCATTATCTCTGTCTGAAACTAACAGTGTGTAACAAGGATATTAGGAAGTATCCAGTTTTCAGCAGCTTTACTATGTTTCTTCTTCAGTATTTTAAGTGTTCTGTATGAAAATGTATCTCTGCATGATATTAAAAAGTGTTTGGAAAAATACAAAAGAAAACACACTGGCAAAAATCTAGAATAATCACCTGACTCTTCGAATTTAATATATACTGATTATTTTTAGTTATTGTAGTTACTGTCCTAAAAGGCTCACATGAGACAGGAAAACATCTAGAGGAGGATTGTTGTTCTGCCAGGAAAATTTTAATAATTAAAGCTATTTCACAAGAGCAAATGACTTAGGAAATGTTTGTATGAATATTGTTCTGTAGAATTCTAGTAGCTTTGAAAATGTCTTCTGTTTCTTACTTGGTTTCATTTAAAAATTCCCTCCCAAGTAGTTTATGATGTTAATCTTCAAACTGAGTTGACATAGAAGCTCTTCAAAAAGAACTGCAAATGTGAAAAGATATGGCAATGCTAAATACACAGTTAATATAAGAAACAACTAGCAAAGAGACCCATGGATATCCATAGATACAAGCTACTGTATTGTAGAATACTATTTGTCTTTTAAAACTTATTTTTTGTCCAATAAAATTATGTAAAATACCACTTGCATATGTTGTATTCTTCTTCTGACTTATGTGTGTTGCTTCAAAACCAAAACTGGGGCAGAAATACAAAAGTTTGTTAAATGTATGTAGAGCTAGGACAGATCTCGGACCTTTTACTAACTACAAAATTACATTGTGTGGAGACTTACAGCTAAGGAGGAGTCCTCCCTTTTATATGACTTATGGAGAGATGAAAGTCACTGTCTTTCAGTTTATCTACCCAAACTCTTTTGTAAGAATTGTGGCTAGGGTGCTCTTGCCACCAAGGTTGGGACTGGAGTTAAAGACTGTCTCTGACTTGCAGATTGCTTGTGATCAAAGCAGTAATTTCTTTTGCATTCTGGTGTGAAAGACAACATTTGTAGGCACTGTTTTGGCCTTGTTCATTTAACAATTCTTTGGATTAGAGTAACTTAGTACCTCTGGTGGAGCTTCATGTAGAGCAGAGAGCTGTGGCAGCTCCGTGGATTGGAGCTGGGAACTACTCTCTTCATTAGGTCCTTGGGGCACCTGGCACATGGACTTGAATTGGCCCATTACATGGCATAAGTTCCAGTGAACAGAGAGTCCTTTGGAGCCTTTTCTAGGTCTTAAGATTTTGAGCTATGTATTTGGCTTCTCTCACACTCTTACACCTTCTGTTTGCTTATTATAGTCATAGCTGAATTTAGAAAATAGAATCTTCTTGCTTATAGCAATGGAACATAGCATCACATGCCACACTTGGCTTCACTGAGGACTTGATTAACAGAACTGAGCTTCCTTTGAATTGTTTCTCAAGAAGCTGGTATGATAATAGTTGCTAATTCCTAGAAAAAAGCCTCCACCTATCTTTTGTATACCTCATCCTAACATACTGTGTTCAGTCCCTAAACCAAAATTTTACTGATGCTTTAGTAGAAATGTGAAACAATCTTGGTATGTAGTGACTCATTTTTGCAGCTCAGTCTTCCTTTTGGGAGAAAAATAATTCTCCCTCTCTTACATTCTTTCTGTCTCTTCCACACTTTGGTACAGGTTGTAAAGACATTTCATGTGTCTACTGTGTAGGATTTCCTCAGTGTAAGGATTGAAAGCAGATGTGTGAATATGCACACGCACACTCTCCCATGCTCACATACAGTCATATGGAGCTAATGAATTTTGACTGAGCCACAGATGATGCAATAAATCTATATGGCAGGTTTGGGAGTGTTGCCACTTGTAGATATATGCATATGGTATGTCCACTTTCCTTTCTGCTCTCTCCTTCTCCAATATTACTTGTATTTAAACAAAAGACATCAGGATGACCTTTGGGAATGCTAGAATGAACACATTTTTTAAATTTTGTGACTCTTAAAAAAGTTTAGTGCAATTCTGTCTGCATTTTTTGTTTTCCCTCCAAAATTATGAAAGATCCCGACTGATTTTCATCCCATTAGCATTGTGTCTCCACAGCATTTCATTGTGGTCTAGAATGAGACCAGTGCCTAAGTTTTGGTGGGTGGCATTGTTTTGTTTCTGACATGGACAACTAAAGCAGAGAAATACTTGGAATTAATGCTCTGAAAGAGTGGAGTGATTGGAGCTCTGTATGGAAACAAAATGAGCCTCCCTAGCAGTAAAGCTTAAAGATGACATAATCTTCTGTATCATTTTTTCCATCAGATTCATCCTTTATGTAATGCTCTTCCTATTGACAAAATAACTGGGGGCTGTGTTGGGATAGCAAACTGTGCTTTCCTGTTCAGCAAAGACAAGAAAACCAAGCTTCTTTCTTGACTTTAAAGACATTTGCTTTCTAACCTGCTCCCGTAGTTCTTCATGATTTCTCAAGTCATGTCAGTTTTATGGTGAAGGCTTTGTTAGGAATGCACACCCCACACCTCCTGAAGAATCTCTATGCTTTAAAAGGGAAGTAGGTTTTGCCCTGCATTCCCACCTGCAGTACCTGTGCTACTCTCATGCTGGGTGGGTTTTGCTCTTTGACATTATCAGTGCCTCTGTGAAGCAGAGGAAGAAAACTTCAAGCCAAGAAAATACTGATTCAAAATCAGCTTGGGACTTTGGTGTGGGTAATGGCCAAGACAAATGATTTGGCTATTTGGACACTTTTCATTTTAGTCATCCCACATAGGGCCTCCTTGCTAGCTCCCCCCTACAAGATGACAGAAGAAACCCACTGCAAGTAGGTATGACAAATCCAGCCATATACAGGGTAAATATTTATTAAATGGACATCCATATATACCATTGTCCATTGCCAGTCACTGTTGACTGGGAGTTATCAAGGGATAGAAGTGTCAGTAAATGCATTTATCTGCTGCTTCTATAGTAATCCATGAACCTGAGCTTTTGTTTTATATCATTAGCTCTAGAGAGTTGAGAACTTGTTTTCTCTTGACTTTTAATAATCTTAAAATACAGTTAAATTTGCACCTTAAGGGAGACAAAGTACAATTAAGAGCATGAAAAACTGTCATAGGTTTTACTCAAGTTTTTTTGATACTTGCTGAAGTTATTCCCTTAGAGATTACTGAACTCTTCCAACAAGCAAACAACAGACAAAGAATTTAAAGTGGATATCTGAGCATTAGAGACCACTTTATGTTCTCCACCTGCACCTTACAAGCTGCAATATTCTAGGAATTGCTTCTTGTGTTGTGAAGAAAGAGCTGCTGTAGTACTGGGGGTTGGTGCTACCTGGGAGTTCAAAATGGTTTGTATATAGGAGTGAATAATCCGTAGATGTTGGAATGTGACTTAGAGAGTATTTTTAATTTGTTTTTCTGATCCATTTGAGTTTTTGCTTGCCATTTTCCAATCCTGACTGTTTCAAGTTTTGAATAAACAGTTTTTCAGGGTTGATTTTTTAATGTATATTTCAAGCCAAGCCATTTTGATATCTTCTGTTTGTTGGACTTGGGTCATATTGCATAAAATAGAATATTCTTTTAGCCTTTACTAAAACATTGTTGGTGATGTTTAGTGTTATGAACGTGGTTGAGAGGTCTTGTGAAATAATAAGACTATAAAGATCACCCTCCAATGCAAATTTGGTCTTGAGCTGACTGAGCAAAAACTGGTTAAAGAAACAATTTAAGCCACAGAGTCAGTAATATAATAACATAAACTTTAGTACCTAAAATTGTTTCACTTTTTCCACTTCCTAGATTGTGACTGTGTACATACACACATATGTACACCACATACATTTGTGGTGACTTCTAGAGAAGACGTTTGTGGTACAAGACTCAAATAAGCAACTAAATGTGTGGTTTCAAGTCTTACTACACATGAATAGGATAAAATGAACAAATTATTATGATTTTTGTCAAATTAATATAAATGAATTAAGAAAGATTTAAAGAACTCCATCCAGATTTGCTCTCAGTGATAGAAGGCAGGAAAAAAATGTCTGGCTTGTTAAAAGTTTCACTAACTGCCAACTTTCTCTTGGAGGGCATCAAAAGCAGGTATGCTGAAAAATGGTACAAAAATTGCTACAACTGTAGGTGAGAAAACATATTTATTTTTTTAGAGCCAAGTTTTTTAGAGAAAGCTGTATAGGTCTTATGAATTACTTTAATGTTAGTGGAGTGTCTGCTTCATGTCTAGTGCTGACTGGTAATGCCTACAAAGAACAAACCCTTCAGTAGGAATTGCTCTCAGGGCTGTTCCAGCCTGTGTTTGTTGATAACAGCAAACACTGTATTACACTATGTGAAATACTGTAATCATGCTTTGAACAAATGCCTTTTCTAGTGATACAGCAAGGTAGCTCTCTGCCCTCAAGAACCCTGCCCACACAATGCATGGTCTAGTTTTCTTGTTTCCCTACTGCCCTGCAGTACTGAAACGCTCTAAGCTTAGTACAACAGAACAAGTCAGTGAGAACAGTGCAAAAAGTCTCAATAAAGTGCCTCAACTAAATCTCATTAATAGTGTTGGCTGTACCATGTGAGCAGCAAATTGCTGCTCATTGCTGAAGCTCTGTTGTTGATCACTGTGTCTTCTGTAGTGGGTGGCTTTGTATTTGGAGAACAGGAGAAAACCTGAATCTCATTGAATTTCAGAAAGAATTAACATATGCATCCCTGGCTTGCAGCCTGCACCTGTGGTTTTGGAGCCTGTCTGGACATTCAGATATGGCCAAGTTTTCTCCAGAACAGCTGTTCTTATAAGATTTAGAACAAGAAGAGGAAATCTCCCAAGAACTGCTGATTGTTGTGGAACTCCTTGCCATTTTGGCAGAAAACTTGCTTTAAAAACTGAGGACAGATCCTAAAGTGCTTAAGTACATAAGAAACTTTACACACCCGAGTAGTTCTGCTGCACTCAGAGGACTTCCTATCTATATGTGGAAAACTGCTGATGTGTTTTAGTTCTTGCAGATTCAGGCTCAAGTACTACTTTGCTGATGATCTTCATCTTCCTTAAACTCAGATCCACAGATGGAAGACATGGAGGCAGGAGTTTTAAAGTTATGGGATAGGCAGAGGCTGAAATAAAAATAACATAAACCTAGATCTTGAGCATATTGATGCATATCGAAATATGGACATCAATAGTGTCAGATCTAAAAGCTGGGGAGAGAAGAATGAAAGCTAAGTAATATTAGATGCCTTCAGTTATATGGCGCATCAAGAAAAGGAAGTAGTTGTTTTCTTAGGAGCCTGTAAGTCAGTGGAGTTGGGTTCCTTTGGTTGAGCTCCTGATGAAAAACCCTTTAAAGTTAGGTGGCAAAGTTAGTTGGCCGGAATCACCTTTCCTGGCAAGTGTCAAAACACAGCCAGCATAGCCAAGAGGATGCAACTCCCAGGGGTGGTAAAACCCAAATTCACTAATTATTTTAAATGGTTGTAACCAGTAATTTTTCATAAACATGAATAGAAGTGGAGAAGTGACTTCTTATGCCAGATGATCATACTCAAATAAGTGTAAAAACTAGAAGTTTTTTGACGGTAGGTGAAATGCAATAGGAAAGGCAGCTAGGGTCAGGTACCTATGGCAGTGCTGAGAAAGGGGCTTTCTTGTGTTGCTTTTGAAAATGTAAAACCTAGCTATCTTTATTCTTTGTGATGTATCCATAGGTGTGTGCAGGGACAGCTGTTCATACTTGTGACAGGCTAAATGAAGATCTCAAAGGAAAGCAAAGAAGTCAACAATATGCTGAAGATGTATAATATATACTCTTTTTTTCAGGAAATATACCACATATGATCAAGTTGTAACTGTGCTACCAGTTACTCTGATGCCTGAGATCATCTGTTTTGTGTAAAAGCTCACAAGGGGAAGTTCTATGATAATTTTTGGTGGTGCTGAGATGTTAGGCTAGACCAGCTTGAGGCAATTTTTCTCTGTCTCTATTTTTTAAAAAAATGAAAGATGCTTCCTCCTCCCCACACAATGTATAGGCACATTTCCAAAATACTACTAATGAATGCACTAATTTAACAGCATGCAGTCTGTAGTGCCGGATTTGAGAACTTTCTATGCACAGATGGAATTTTTCCCCCCTACAATGAACAGATGAATTGAGAGACAAAACAGGCTTCTTGGATTCCCCAAGGGATTTCTTTGGTAAGACACTGAAACCCTTCTTTTGTAGGGATAGACTGTGCTTTCCTGTCAAACTTCCATGTTTTGGTTCAGAGTAGTCTGTGGTCAAGTCTGTGACTTGTTTTCAGAGTTCACTTTCTGAATATGTGTGGCTTCCTATAGCAGGCTTGTGTTAAAAAACCCCAACACTTCTTAAAATGTGGAATGCTTAGAGCTAAAGCCAGCTTGTGGAATTGCTTTGAAATGAGACAGCTTAACTGCTCAGAGCTGGAAGATGTAGTCAGTTGCACTTTTGTGCAACTCCTTGAAATCATTGTGGAACTGCTTTAGTCCAAGATATTTAATTTTCCAAGCCAGTGAAATTTACTGCAAGAGTTACAGGTTATTTGTGATTCATTTGCCTGCCCCAGTTTCGTATGAGTCACTAAATTTTGTAGAGGTGTCAACCAGAGACTCTCATGGGATATAGACTCTGGTTTGGTGGATGCAGTGGAAATGTTTAACCAGTTTTAATAGGGTATGAAATAAACTAATTAGAGGGTATCCAAGGCAGGAAGAGCCTTTTTCAGAGACAGTGTTGTTAAAACAAAGGGATAAACTTTTACATTAGTACACAGAACTATGAAAGAGTGAGAATCACTTTATATCATTGCTGCAGTTACTCTGCAGATGTGGTTCATTGGGTTTTGCAAGCTTCGTTCCAAAATGAATCTGACTGCTTTGGCTTTTAAAGAATTTTTTTCTTTTGTCTGTGAAAACATGTGGTATCAACTCATAAAAAAAAAAGGAAAACCTCAACAAAAAACCCTTTACTGCATATTGCCTTTAGCAGTAAATGGTTACCAACTGTATAAACAATGAAAAACTTTATGAAAGTCTGAGTTCACATATGTCTTGGTGTGTAGCATGTCTTCAAGTCTCTCAGCTTTGAGCTAGCATGAACTGAGACTATTATATGGGCATCAGGAAATCTTGGTCAAATTGAAACATTTTCATTTTGTTGTCCAAGGTAATTTTGAAAAGGTTACAATATCACTGAGGCAAACCTATTTTCTCTGCAGCTTGCTCATTGTTTTTGCATCATGACAGGGGCAAGCCTTCGCCCACACTTGAATCCTGTGTTTTGGCGTCAGATGTTTTTTGAAACATATGGTTTGTTAATCCTAAATTTAGTTTTAAGACTGAGACAGCAGACATACCTAGTACTTGTTTTAAATTCAGTAGGATGTCCCATTTTTGGGTCAATAGGGGTATTGGAGATTAAATAGAAACCCTTTCTTGAGTTTTTTTAATCTGCAAAGCACACTTGCTGATTCTCAGGTGTGTTTTACCTGAAATAATGTGGAAGAAAATAGTGGAACAGGTGTTTTGTCATCTGAGTACAGCTTGGGTAGCTGGATCAGGAGTGCTGGATCTGGTGTGCGGAGCAAAAAGCACAGGTGTTCCCTGGAGTTTGCACCAAAGGAGAGTTTTTGTTGGGTAGGGAGTGCTTGTCAAGAAAAGGAAATTGTCACTAGCATGCCAAAAACATTTCCTGGAAAAACTTTTTAAAGAGGTTAGTTTTCTGGGATCCATCAGGCTGCATGCAAAATGTTGTGAAAGACTTGTGTCTTGGGCATAGCAGGAGCCGGAAGGACGGGAGCAAAGACTTCATTGACAGCATTTTTGGTTTTGGGGCTTTTTAGAGTCACCTTACATTTTACAGGGGGTAAAAAAAAGCAACTGTGTTTGACTGTAAAGTGGATTTTTTAGTCTTGTCCTACTAAATCCAAATAAACATGTTCTATTTTGACCTTCCATTGATTGGAGCTTAGGCTGTTTGAAGTTGGGCAGATGTTGGCATAGCTTGTTTCTACCATTTTATAGAAGTTGCTGTGTCTATGAGACAGATACCTTGTTTGTATTGCTAACTAGCCATCAAAATATTTTAACAATATTTTCTCTATGTAGTTTACGTAATTTAATGAGTAGAGCTCAGATAATTCTCAGGTGGTGCATTCAAACTGTATTTCAGCCTTGGTCTTTTATTTTTGTCTCCTGTACTTATGGCTTAGTAACTAGAAGATTTATATTTTTCATTTCTGAATGGTATTGCATGAATTTTTAAACTATTAATTATTTTAATTTTCTTGTCGTCTTAATGCATCCACATGAAGCCTTCTCCTGTGCCATGTGTGCATTTTGGTAATGTAACAACCTCATGACATTTTGGTTGGTTTTACCTAAATGAAAATAAAGAGGCAACTGGCTGTGTAATGACATCAGAATGCCTATATAAGCCAGGAAAATCTTACAGTCATAACTAAGTTGAAAAGATGGTCTCAGAAAATTCTATTCTGTTTCCTAATAAAGAAAAATGCAACATTTTTGTTTCTTGTTTTAAAAATCTCAAGTTCTAGTAGGTTTTCCGCAATAGTGGAAGGCGTTTTCAGTATTGTGTAGTTTAAATAGAACTGGTTCTCTTTCTCAGGTTTGTAAACACTTACTTTGACTCAAACATACAACTGGTTTAATACTGCAGGGCAAATTCAGATGAAGTTGAGCAGACAGAACATAATTTTTAAGATTAAATACTATTAAATACGTTATTTATCTGACTTTCAGTAATTAGTGATAACAGCTGTTGCAAAAGTGCTCCCTGTTATTGCATGAAAGAAAACTTTTTTTCTCAAGTTCCTTTATATTTGGTAGCCTTTCAACTTGTTTTGATGCCTTCACCACATTTTCTGTGAGTTTTATGACCACACATTTATAACTATTCATTAAGAATATTTGTGCTTGTAAATGGATCTGGAAAGTTTCAAAACCTATTTGCTAATACTGCATGATAGAGGTGGTTGTGTGAGATAAGGGATGAAGGACAGTCACTGGGTAGAAGTAAGCCCATGTCTTTCTCTCCCTCATTGTGAAGGGATGCTATTGAGGAAAAATGTATGAGGGGTGATACAAATCTTTTGAATAGAATTGTGTCCTTATGATTATAGATGGACCTTCATAGATGTACAGAGCTTTATCTCTTATAATCTATTACTTTAATGACCAATACATGCAGTATGGGAAGGGGAAGGAGGAATATAAATTGCAAACTTACTCTGTCCTTAAGTGTTATTTGTTCCACAGAGCAAAGACTAAGGGCATGTAGAACTGCTATCACGTGCTGGGGGTCAGGTAAGGTGTCTATATAAAAAATATTGCCAGCTCTGCTCACTAATTATGCTGATGCAGCACTCTGCTACAACCTAGCTGAATTATTGGGCATTATAATTAAGCTTTCCAGTCCTTCCTTCTGTTCATTCAGTGTTTTTCCTTCTTAAACTTCTTTTCCAGAGCTGTACCCAAACTGTAGTGATTCTGTGGGCCTGATACAACTCCTACAATGCTACAGAATACATTGTGAGGACAGAACACAGGGACAACTCTGTTATTTCCACAGCAATTTTGCAAATGCACGTCAGATGACTGAAGTTCTTATTTATTTATTTTTAAGCCTCTTTGGCAAGGATTTCTAGGTCTTAGCGTTAACAATTATTTTGCCAGGTGTCAGTAAAGATTATGCATTCTTGAAATTCTCAGTAATTGTCTCTGATATCTGTGCAGTCGGCTTTGAACTTCCAACTTGGAGCTTAAGTGTGGACTTTTAGTAGCAGGAAGGTAGCTTGGGAAATACTAAACAGTATTTCTGTTCATAGCTGCTCCAGAAGTCCTCTTGGAGGTGTGCATGTCTCTGTTGGGTCTACTTCAAACTGGTTGACTCAGTGTTTTCATATGATGTTTCATACCGAGTATGGTATGAAGTTTCATTTCTCACCTTTGACTCTCATACAGCTCTCTTGCTTTGGAAAGTAAGCTCAAAGTATGGCTAGGGCTATCAGCATTTAGTTAGGAAAGGTATTGACTGAAAAATAACATTGGCAAACCTCTGTCTTCAGCTGAATGGTCTGTATTGTAGACTATCAAAAGATCAGACATGTAACCACTTTGGAAAAAGAGTGTGCATGTCTCCTGACAGTCTGCTCCTAGGTAACGATAAGACAGCCTGGCAGGGAGCAGAAGCCCAAAGAAGCTGGGCTGTCCACAAAGGCCCAAATCAGCCAACTATGTAAAATGCTGCAGCCTTCTGTAGGATCTTTAAACATGAGCATGTGACCCATGGTAGTATGAGTGTCCATGCAAGCAGAGGAGACAGCCTACTAAGTGATTTCAGAACTCTGACTCTTGAATAGCTTGAGAAAAGGATTCCTGATGAAGATCTTCTTATGGAAGATGACCTCCATACTTTATCCTTGCTTGATCTACACTTGACCTTAAAAAAAGTACTTGAAGATTAGTCTAGACATAGTGTAGTTTTTAGGAGTCTCCAGTTTTTTTGAGTCCTTCTTTCTGTTGTCAAAATCCAGGCATTCATTCAGCTTTCTCATTAGACAATCATATTTTAATAGTCAAACAGAATATAAATATACCAGATTCCTTTCACTCTGTCTGCCCAACAACTCTACACTGGCTCTGTTATTTGAGTAGTGGACATCTGGACTCTGTTTCCCTCTGTGACAGTCAAATCCCTCTGAAAATTCTGTGTGTGCCAGAGATTGAGATTCTCAAAAGGATAAACAAAGACTATGTTGTCAAATTCCATGCCTGCCTCTTTCATTTCTTCTCTTTCCATTTTCTTAAGAATACTGAAAAGCTAGACTGATGTAAGTGCATGTTTCTAATGCACTTAAATTAAGGACTTTAGCTTCCAAAAATTCAGATGGTTGCTAAAAGTATATTGGACCCTTATGGAAGTCATGCCTGAAGCTGTGTCCAGGAAATATTGTGTGTTGAATCTTCTATTCCATAAAGCTGGTTCCTCTGTGCATCATGAGAGAAGAGCAAAGCCAGAGCATTGTGCTTTCTGGCTGTCAGCTAACCAGATCTTGTGCAAAAATATGTGGTCTTCCATATGATGAAACTGTTGGCTGGAAGCTGCAGCCTGTATCCCTGATTATTGTTTTTGAGTCTTTTGACACTGGTGCTGAACAAGATGACACCTCTGAACAAGAAGAGGTGTTCTATCAGATCCACTACTCCTGAGTAATTAAGAATGGATTTTGGGTTGATGACAGATTTGGCAGCTGCAGCTGTGAAATTATGACATTTAAAATTGTCAGTGAAAAGAAAGATAATAATGGAACCAACTGGAGTTCAGCTTGCTCAGGAAGCTGGTAGGAGTGATCCCATAAGAGGCTGATCTGAAGGAGAGTGACACAGGAAGACGGGCCTAACCTTTGTCTACAGGAAGATTATGGCAGAAACAGATTATCTTGGAAGCTGTTTGAGGCCATATAAGATCAAGGAGGTGATTAGAAATAGTCAGCTTGAAGTTTCACAGGTAAATTTAAGCTGACCAACTTGCTTGCCTTATGTGGTGAGATATCTGGCTCAGTGGCTGAGGGCAGTGCAGTGAATGTTCTTTTCCTTGATTTTTGATGTTGCCTCCCATAGTGTTCTTGTAGTCAAGTGAGAAAGCAATGGAGTGAAGTCTGCTGGACAGGTGGAGAACAGACTGGGCAGAAAGACCACTGTCTAGTAACTTCTAAGTTCGGTTGGTGGCCATTTACTACTGGTGTTCTTCAGCAGATGCATATTGTGACCAAGGCCAGTCCTTCTATTCTTTGTGTCATTCTGTAGACATCTGCCTAGATTTATGGCTGTGTAGCTTTCTGTCAGTGAGTTTGTGGACTTCCTGGCGGATACATCAGTATCCATCCAGCCACATGCAGCTATAATTAACACTGGTTCATCTGAGATCCCATGCTTGCTCTTCTTCCCTTACTACTGTTGGCAGCCACCCAGCTTCCTTTATATGAGCCATTCTAATGCTTTGAATTTTGCTTTCTGATTCACTGTACATCTTACAGGTGTCCTCAGTCCTTTGCTTTGCAGTGGCCTTACATTACATTTTAGTCCTTATACACAGTGACAGGACCTAGTGTATTTTGCTGAGCTTATTTTGGTTGTTTGGTATGATTTTTAAAATTGTTTTGTTTAAATGCAGAGGAAGGTGTACATAATGCATCTGATTGTTTGTGCCATGCTACACAGAAAGCCATTTTGACTCACTTCTGTCATTGACTTTATGTAGTTATCATTAGCTGGGCTTGTATAGGTTCATAGCTACTTAACACATCTTGGGTCTGTTAGGGACGCCTATTTTGTGAGGCAGAAAGCGATGACAAGAAAGACCATAAAGACCAGAACACGGTTTCTCTGGTTCCTGTCCACAGGCAGCCTTTGAGCCTTTAATTGAGAATGAGGTGGTTGAAGATGACAATTGCCCATAGTTGTCCATTAGGTATGTAATAAAACTCCAGAAAAAAAGGAAATGGGAAGAGAATGCATTCCTTTAACAAAGGATTATTGCTTCCTCATGGAAAAACCCAAACAAAACAAAATACTTCTCCTTAACTCTTGGTTTAGGGCTAAGATTTTTTTTGATCCTGTTTTAGTCAGGACTGCAACATAGGAATGAGAAGTCTTACATGTGCAAAAGTGGGAAGTATTTCTCTGTTGAATGTGTGTCTTAAGAGGCATAAATGCCAGAACTCAGGCTGGATTCCATGCTTAGACTCCTTTGATGCCTGACATTTAAAACTATTATTGGTTCCATATCAGGTGAGCTGTGATGGCTGGTAATGGTTTTCATTGCAAATCAAAAGAAATCTTTCTGTTCTGTGCAAACCTCTGTTTATCCAGCTGCTGCACGTGTTGGATGATGACTAGTGCGAAAGAATGAACTAGTGAAAGATGCAAGATTTTCTTTGCAACCTTCAAATAGCAGAGCATTCAGTCTGTCAGCTTCAGAATCTGAGAGATGAGGCCAAGAGTCCTTGTGTGAGCTGGATTGTAGACCTTTGCAACAAAGACTTTTGATTGTCCAACTTCATTGGCCTGCTTGGTCAGGAACTTTTTGATCTATTCAATCATCTTCATTAAAAAAGAGGCTGTGATTCTCCATTCCTCTTCACTGTGAATAAGTACCAAAACATGTGGAATCAGAGGGAGTGTGGTGCCTACTGTAACCTGTTTTGATAAAACATAAAAGTGATTTCACACTTTTATGTGTAAACTGATCCACAACTGATTAGTTAATGATTTCATATAAAACTCATTCACAGTGATGTCATGTACTGATTTTTATTTGTTAAAAAATGGGACATAAAATGCATTGAAGGTATGTCAGCTTCATCAGCTATTCTACTGCCATTTGCCTGAAGCACAGCTTTGTTTTTTGTGACTAGTAAAGCGTTTGAGGTTCATTATTTATGCACACCATTTCTTTTACCTAAAGCCTAAAATCAACTTTTAGAGTTGCCTGTAGCAGAATTTGTCTGAACCACCTGTTCTAAGAAACATAGATGTCTAAGATCTGGCAATCCAGCCTGTGTTTGCACATCATCTTTCAAGGAACACTTTTGTCCTTCATGAAGCAAAACTGATGCAGAATTGAGGATTTCTTTGGTAGCTCATATTTACTTTTCTAAATATCTAAACTACCTGTTTTAGACACGGGCTGTCCACTTGGCATTTCAGAGCAACTCTAGGAAACGTGCTTATTTTGGACATTTTTTTCTCAGAATTACAAGCACTATATACAGAAATAATTTGTTTGTATGTAGGAGTTGTTCTCAAAGGACTTACAAAGAATTAACCATTTGACTAATTTATCTTGCAGGTTTTAGGGCTTAATGAATTTCTTGCAGTTGTTAGGGCTTTTTGAATACTTCAGATTTCTATGTGCAAATTCTGCTGTGGTTCAAACAAGATCTACCAATATTAACTTCTAATGAACATTCTAATATGGGTGTTACATTCATAAGACGTCTTTAAATTTATATTTAATATTTCTACATAACTTTCATTGCAGTAGTTAAAAGTAATAGAGTGAATTTGAAGGTAAGCACTTAAAAGCTGGTATTAGTATTTAGTCTACCTCTCTGGTCTTCTAAGATGAAGCATAAATTGTCATCTTTACCTACAGAATCATAGGCTCTCTTTTTTTAGCAGTCTTTTTTTCTTTCAATGTATAAGATGCATAGAGCTAGGGCAGCTGGTCAGTACTGATCTTTATTTGGTGAGCATATTCATTCCAGGATTATTGCACAGTATCTAAACCAGTTGCTGAAAACAGCTTTCTTAATTTATTGTTTTAAGTTTTCATCCTTGTCTTTTTTATTATATTTCAGTACTCCATAGCAGTTATGTGAGTTCAGATAGGAGAAAAATAGCTCCTTGCCTTGTATTGGTCCTATTCTTATCTAACCTGTTAGACCTTTCTCTGAAGTCGAGTTGACTGCGCTTCACAACCTAAAGCACAAGTGTATCTTCATTCTCTTCATAATTTCAGGCTTGAGAAACTACCAACAAAAGCCAGTGTGTTGCAGTTCAGAGTTTGCATAAGTAGACAGAAGAGCACTGCACGAATTCATGGGTCTACAATATTTGTGAGAGGAAACTTATTGTATATGGATGTGGCCAAAATCTTGGCTGCTGTCAGCACTGGGATAGTTTTTGTGAAGAGACCTCATTATGCAAGACTAGAGAGGGTAAAAAACTCAATATATATTTTAAACATATATCAATGACTGCATCTACAACTGTGCCTATTCCTGTGTCAGTGTTGTCCTTTGACTTCAAACTCTCCTGGTTCCATTGTTAAACAATCATGTAGTCTACAGTCTCAAAAACAGGAGATTGAATGAGTTAAGCGTGGAAACAATTTATCTGGGTAAGCTAGCAGTTAGCCCTGCCTTGAGAATCTTTTGATAAAGAATGAAAAAAAAAAGAGAAAAAAACCAGAACTCATGAGTATATGCATAATTATTACAATGTAATGTATTCCATGTAGGAAGAGGTGCTGTCTTGGCCCTAGGCTCATTGGAGATTTAACATGGATTGTAACGGGAAACCAAAAATAGGCCATCCCTGAAATATAATTGAAAATATACTGCTATTAAAGACTTCATGTATATGTAAAAAATCGATTACACACCAGTTTCCAATTCTGAATATAAATTTCATTTTTTTTCTGAAATTATATTTCAAGGGCATTTGCTTTTCAGTTTATCTTGCTGGTGGATACCAACCCCTTCATTTCCTGACTCTTCATAAAGCAAGACTTTTCAGCAGCCAGTGAACTGGCTTTTGAATTGTTGGGAGGTGAAGTTGTCTTTGTCTTTTATGTTTACTTGTAATCAGCATGAATTGTAAAGTGCAGTATTTATTGCCTTGCAACTGTGGTTTTGTCTATTAATAGGCTGGAGTTCATATGTGTGGTTGACAATTTGTTTCCCTAGTAGGCAGGCTGCTTCCTGAGGTGATGATCCAATTTACTTTTAGTGTGGGCAAGAAAGACCTGTCTGAAGCTCTGTCCAGGGCAGCTGTTTGGAAGACTTGCTCCTTAAGAGGTTAATGATCTGGAATTTCACACATAATGCAAAATAATATGCTCTGTGCATTCTTTGTAAATCTTCTCACTGATCACAAAAAATTTTTGTTTGGTGTGCTCTAATGGTCCGTAAACTAAACATACCCTGTTCTTTTAATTGGATGGAGAGTAACACTGCTAATTGGAGAAAACTGAAGTAGTTGGTGCTACATGCCAAATGACAGATTTTATACAGGAAGTATACCTTTTCCTTTATATGCATCAACAGACTGGTAGTGTAAACATGTGATAGAAAATGAAGCTGATAATACTCAGAATCAATTCCATTATTTTACTGAGACTACTAGTTTTAGATTACATCCTTACCTGAGATATGTTTAGTGTTTATTTTGCAAGTTAAAGCAGGTGTAGACAATTGTCTTTGCCTGGGAGAACCATGTAACTGAGAGCATGATGAGAAGGTTGGTGTTTCTTCAGCATTCCTCCAGCAGAACTGCCTGAATGCAGAAGAAAAGAGCAACACATTCCTCCCTCCACCCACAGTCTGTTTGGTGAAGGGAAGAGTTATTCATTATTAAAAGGGCATCCACTTAATGTGGGGTAGCACAGATTCTTGAGATCAAGACGCTCGTCTTTCCCATGTTGTCAAGAGCAGCTTGCATTCGCTAGTAAGTTGCTATTAAGGATGATTAATTTCATAAATAAGGAGGCTCAGAAGGATGAAAACACACACACAGACACACAGAGCTCAGCTTTATTCTTTTTATGCTGTTGCTGCTGATTCCTAGGTAAACATCTCTGCATCCTGGTAAAGTCCTCTAATCCTTTTAGTGTTGCTCTGTAGTGTGAAAAGTAGGTTGAAGGTGCCAGAGTACATTTTACAACACTGCCTTCTAAATAAACACTTTGACAATCTGGGGTGTGCCTAGCCAGGCTGAGATACTGCTGGACAATTTGAAATTTAGAAATCTTTTGTACTGACCCTCAAGTAATAGAACAAAAGCATGCTGGTGACATACTAATTGTGGAAAATTGTTTGCAAAATATGCAATCTAACCTGATAGTTTGACAAGAGGGTGAAGAGATATTTCTTTTTGGCTCAGCATTGGAAAGTTCTCTGTGACTTCCATGGTCTGCAGCTGAATGCTTGGTGGTCCTCTGTTAAGGAAGCCCTGTCTGTTTTATCAGACAGCCATCTTCATGAATTTGGGAAAGTCAGCACTAAATGAATGGGAGTAAAGTAAATGCTGGTTTGGCTTCAGGTAGTATTTAAGGTATCATAACTAAAGGAAAAAATATTGGTGAGGAAGAAATTAAATAAAAATTTTAAATGCATTGTTTAAGATGGATAGAATAGGACTGAGAACACTTGAATAAATATGAATTATTTTATCTTCAAGGGAGAGGAATTAGTTATCTATTTGGATAAAAAAATAAGATTTTCACAAATGTAGGAATGAAATGTAGATACTTGTCTTTACGTGCTTGGATTTTGTCTGACATGGAATAAACAGAATGCATTAGCAAACATTTTCTGAAGGGTGAGTAAAAGAGAAAAGTGCATAGGTTTGTTTGTTAGGTTGTTGGGGCTTTTTTAATAATCTTCTTTGGACCAAGGTTGTCGTGTGAAAAACATGGATCTCTGATGTATTTGACTGCTAAACAGATATTCTTTCATTTTGTCTTGTACTGCATGGAACAATTCTGCTCTGTTACTGTTCTTTCCCTGGGACAACTAGCAGGTCCTTCTGATATACATGGTAAACACTTCATATCTCCCAAACCTAATTATAATTGCTTTAGTAAATTGCCAGTTATGGGCTTGAATAGAGGAGTAAAGCAGCCACCAGAACTTTTTGCAGAGTTCATTGGTCATCAAAGAAATTGTGGGAGAAATAAGAATTGCATGAGATACAAAAAGAGCAACTCGGCCTTTTTTTTTTCTTTTGTTTTTTCCCCCCCCATATTTTTGTTTGTATCTTGCAATTAAACTGGCTGAGTATATTCAGCTGTAAGAACTGTTCTCCCTTACCACCAGAGTTTGCAGCACAAGGTTTTTGTGACTCCAGTTGGAAACACAGACTAGCTAAACTCAACTACTAAAGGTGTATAAGGGATAGGCAGAAAGGGACAGCAACTTGTTTTAAAAACCTCATTTTTTAAAATCTGCTTTTAGAAGGACCATTTTAGATGACTGAACAAGTAGGTTTTAAACTCCATTTAACTCCAGTCCAGAGTTTTTGGGGAAAACACCTCCCACACTCCTGTGTAAGTTCAGGATGGCTGCTCCCACGTCCTTGATGTGGCAGGGCTGGATGGAGATGAGCGGGGGAGCTTCTCTGGGCACACAGGCACAGAGGCACATCCTTGTGGCTGGAGGGAGAGCAGGAGCTGCTGCACAGCCCCAGCACTCCCATGACAATGCCTTTATGTCAGTCTCCCACTTGCACTGGAGTTCCTGTCCTTTCCTTCGATGTGGAGCCTGGAGATGGGTCTTGTCCTTTTGCCTACAGACCCTAGCCTGTGTACTGTGTGATGGGGATGATATTTCTTTCCTAGGCCAGATCAAGTGTCTTTTACTGTTCCTTGTCTTGCTGTCAGCTTAAAGCAGTCTCTTCCAGGCTCTCAAAGCTGCTTTTCTTCATTGACCATCAGTAAGTTGTGAGCAGTCCTGGTGTGTCTGTGGTGAGCCTGTGCCCACATTTTGGGGTCTCTGCTGTGTCCCTGTTGGTAACCGGCCCAACAGGCCCGAGCCAGGGTGCTGCCAAGCAGCACGAGGCACAGCCAGCATCAGGCAGGCGGCCTCTTTACTAGTGATGGCAGCATGATTTTCAGGTACCATGAGGAAATTCAGTAGTGTGCTAGTCCTCTGGACCTCCTAAATATTCTTACCATACTGTTTGGGGGTTTTTTGGTTGTTGGTTTTAGTGTTGGTTAGTTAGTATTATATTTTTGGGGTTTTTTTAAACCTGTTAAGTCCTGTGTTATTCAAATGGACTTCCACAGATGATGCATTCTGCTGTATCACACATTCATTTGTAGTGTTTCAAAGCTCAAGGAGGCTTGAGAGCATTTTTTCTTGCTATAGTTGAAATGTGTAGGTTTTGATCCAGTGGCTTAGTGGCCTTGGTATTTTGCTGGTAGCCGTCTGCGTCTAACACTTTGTTTAAATGGCTGCTAGTTTTTAATTCATGCATACAGCAGACAAAATTATTTATTACATCAGAGTATTTTTTAATAAAAAAAGCTCATTTAGTTCAGTGTGAAATGTTCGAGTAGAATAGAAGCCAATTCTTAACAGAGTCAGTAATAAATCCATATCTAATGCTGATACAGAAAGAGGCTGTTTATTGGTTTCCATGTCATTGAACAAGCAAAGACTCATGGGCTTCAGTGGTCTGTGCTTGCTGTGCATGCTCCTATGGTCTCCTTCAAAGACAGAGTAAAGTGATTTCAGACTATTCTGCATCAGTATAACTGCTTGTGTGAGGGTTTTAGGTTGATAAAACAAAGTGTCAATATATGTCAGAGCTAATTCTGTGAGAGTACAGAAGCTTAGAGCAGAATTACAAAAAAGTTGCTTATTTCTTTATATTTTGAATTATTATTTTTGGAGTATTTTTCCTTGGATTTACTAGGGAAGAATTACTACTGTTGTTGAGGGGTGTTCTTGGCAATGGTTAATGTAAAAATATTTGAATATTTTTGAATTTAATTTTAAACAAACTTCAAATATTTTACAAACTTCAAATGTTTTGAATTTGAGATGTTTGATTCAACTTTGAGACAGAAATTATTTGACCTCTAAGGGCCTTTACAAACATAAGGGATTTTTTCCAGTAGAGCCTCTAAATGACACAAGTGGCCATCTGGGAATAATGCAAGATAAAGCAATATTGCCATGATAGTGTAGGAGGAAACACTTATATTAATGTTCTTTTTAACTCCTTGGAAGAGCATTTACTTCAAAAGGTAATGTGCAGATTGCCATTACATCTCTTGGTTCCAGCTAAATGAATTTTGTGTCACAGTTTAACCAGAATATTCTCTCTATTCAGACCTACTAGGATAAATAAGATGCTGTAATCAGCTGTGACTTGATCTAAGAATCTATTGAATTGAATTCTGTATAGTTTTCTGAAAGACTGAAAAGTGCTATTGCAGAAGGTGAGAATTATTCTGGGAGGAGAGAGGAAGAAAAATGTGAGGGAATAAAGCTGGTTACTGGTGTCTCTGATCTGAGATGTAGAGAAAAGCTAATCTCCAGAGAGAATAACTGAGGTGGCAAATGCAAATTGTATTTCATGAAATGTATTTGATGCTCTTTGCATTCCTGTTTTTTAGCTGCACAACTAGTAATAGCCTCAGGAGCTGAGAGTAGTTTGTTTTGAATAATAGATCCATTTCTTAAAACAAAATAATCACTGTATCCTATGTAGGGGAAGAAATTTTAACTTATAACTGTAAAGAAAGCTTTCTATTTGTTTTTGTAGTTTTAGGGAATTTTCAAATAAATACTCAATTTTCAGAAATGGCTTATGTTTAATTAATAACACATTTGAGGATTTTAGATTTGTTTTTATTAGAACTATTAGTCCAAAGTTCCTACATTCCTTTCTTTGTGTGTCCTGCTTAGTTTCAGAGATTTGAACAGGTTTTTTGTTGTCAAGAGTGCCTCCATCTCTAATATGTAAGTGCTTATACCTGCAAATTGGGTGGCCTGATTTGTCCAAAGTAATGGTACTACATGAGAGACTGGTCCAGAAAAAGAATTTGATTTTAAAAGCTGATGAGAGGTGTGTTGTGTTGTTAAACAATATACTGATTAAACAGCTAACCTCAAATATATTTAAAATAAAAAAGACCCACAAAGATGTCCTCATGCAAAAAGAGATTGAAAATCCTGGCCAAGAAGCTGGGTTTGTGTAATGCAGTAGATATGTTGAGATTTTTCTCTAACCAAGCAGCTTGTGGCTGAGATGCAAACTGGACCTGGATACCTGTGTCTGAGACATCGTAACTCCAGGGGAATTTGTTTGGCTGTAATGTTTGCCCTCCTTCTGCTGAGTTCCACTTTTCTCTAGGATTCCTTAACAACCCCGCAGTCAGGCTGGGAGGGGCTGCAAAGTTCCCTTCAGCATTTGGTGGTGGCATTGGGGAAGGGCAGCACTGGCGGGAGCTGATGGGCGTGGGAGCTGGCATGGCAGGGGCCCAGGAGGGCCTCCAGCAGTGCTCTGGGTGGTGCTGGGCTGGTCCAGCAGTGGCTGAGGGAGCTGCTGGAATGTGGGTTTGGGCTTAGAGTGTAATGGGGAATTGCATTTCCTGACTTCTGGATCAGAAAACTGTTTTTATCTCATCCCTGGGTCACATGAGTAACAAGGAGGATGACCTCTCCAGAGCGTGCGTATATTTGGTGTGGCTCTGTGCAGCTCAGAAGTTGCACAGCTGGATGTTTCTAAACTTTTTGTTTTAGAAAAGAGTTCATTTTTGCCCTCTGTCTCAATAGCAAAAGGACTGAATTTTGAGCCCAGTGGGAAATGTGGCAAATGTTTTAATTGCAGGAAGCAGTGTTTTGATCTGAATTACATAGATATATGTGTTTAACAAGCCTGACCTTTGGCTGAGTTTTGTTTCTGGGCTTTTTTCTGAAGAAGAGTTAGATATTTAAAACCTATTACCTCCTTTTAAAAAATAAATTAAACTCTTACGGAGAATTTTGAGATGAAGCTTTGGCATCTGTTCATTGAATCAAATGAATATTAAAAAATTCCTAGCTAAACCACAAATGGTTATATGTGAAATACTAGAAAGAAAAGCAGCTGAAATGTTTCCAAACACATTTTTAAAATTTAAGTTTGTTTTTATTTTGCAGCTTCCTTCAAAAATTGTCAGTACAGGTTATGTTCAAAACCAGATCTTCAGGCTTTATAAATTTTCTGCTTGGCTTTTAATGATTTAGTGAATATAAAAATAGAATTAAACATTCTTAATTTACTTAACACAGCTTAGATGTGGCAGACACTGATACTGGTGAGACTGAAGTTTCTGATTGGAGTCAGCTGCCCTCTGTGGTACATCAGGGCCTGTTTAGTCACACACAGTTTGTTTGTCAGCAGTGTAACCTCAGGGCTTTGCTAACACGTACAGATACTCTGCAGACAGAAATCTTGGAAGGGGCTGGCAAACCATCACCCTTTCGCTTTCCACTTCCTCTCCTTTCTCACACCCTCAGCCTTTATGCTGGGAGGCTCTGCCAATATTTCTCAGCTCTCTCCTACTCTCTGGGATTGCAGTCAGACTAAGTTCTGGCAGGTTTATTGCTGATGTTTCTTTTTTCCAAGATAATTGTAAACAGCCTCATTAATATCTTGTTTGGTGATTATGTCAAATTGCTGGGTTTTTTAAATTTTGAAAGGTACTGGTTCAGAGTCCTTTTTTAGGAGCTGATCTCCCAGCTTTAAGGTGACTTTGAGCAAAAATTCAGGTTGTGTTTTGTTCCTGAGAATCTGGAAATAGTTCTGACTTCTAAAGTATGGGAAAAAATTATTTTAGTGGTATTTGTTTATTCTAATTCTGCAGTCAGCACACACCTTGTTTTGTTTACTAACTATCTTCTGAGGACTGCAGATGTTGTTTGTTTTGATTGTGAGACATGTAAGTGTTGGTCCCTGGGAGGCTGCTCTGTGAATTTGCAAACTGATAAAACCTGTTAAATGTGTTAGCTGTACAGATCATCTTGTCTGCTAAATTGTTAGCTGTATTTAGCTGATGAATGAATGCAAATCAACAATATGAAGACTTAAAAGCCTTTTATATACATAGATATAAAAATGATTGTTGATAGACTTTTGTGCATAAGACCATCCAGAAATTGTGCAAGATCTAACAATGACTTGGAGAAAAACAGCTGTTTATAATAAAATGGATATAATCAGGAAAACCTTTGTTTCACTTTTCCCATCTGGTCACTTCTGTTACTACAAGGGGAAGGAACAAAGGGGTTTGTTTATTTTAGGGCATTTGAAAGAAGCAGCAAGTCCCAACCTTCTTGCCCTGCGTGGGAGTTATTAGCTGCAGAGCTAGCACCTTCTCTAACCCTGATACAGAAATGGTCTGCAAATAGCTGAACTGGCCAAGGCACAGTAGTTCCCTGTTGAGAATTGAATAACTTAGTTTTCACTAATCTTAATAGAAGCTGGGATAGTTGTTATTACCTTGGGATCAAATACCACATACCTAACTCAAAATTAACAAGTAACCAGAATGGAAGCTCGAGGGATATTTATCTAGACATTAGCTTTCTCTCCTGAGTGGAAATACTTCTTTTCTATTCTTGGCATAGAAAACTGGATAACTAGAGGGAATGTACTTGTGACTATAATAGCAAGAGTGAAATGATTGAAAATGGTACATGAGTGGAAAAGTGAATCAGAGCTGTTTGAAGAGGGTCATGACAATGTTGGTAAAGGGATCATGAGTTAGCATTAGGAATAGATTGAAATCAGCTTTGTATTTTCAGTTTTGGTTTTATCTCCTCCACACAGTGATGTGACAGCTCATCTAAATGCATCAGTTTTGATTTCTGGTCTTTCTGTTTACTGGGGATTTTTTTTTCTCTTTATACACATGGGGTTTATTTCATAAGAAGAAATCACAAGGGTAATGGGTGCTGTGTGATCATGTGGGTCACTGACTTTCCCTGGACAAGTCTGGACATTGCCTTTTATCTTAGTAAGCCCTGCTGCACAGCTTTGCAAAGGTTATCTTGGAAAGTGTTACAGAAGACACAAATGGCAGGTTTGTGCATCTAGGTGTAGTGGCCTGCTTCTACATACAAAGTCTGCAAAAGGCATCACTGTCTGTTGATGATGTAGCAAGGGAGAGTATATTTGTTATTTAATTTGCCTGTCTCATTTTACAGAAACATTCCATCTTCCCCTACTACCTGAAGCACAAAAGAAAACCACTAAAATGAGAAAAAACAAGATTCTTTAATCTGATGCTTATCTCTAGAGAATCCTGCTTCAGTTGTTCTAATAAGTGGCCAAAATCGTTCTTGTTGAATGGAAATAAGCTGGAGAGGGAGTAGGACAAAATGGCATAACTGAATCATGGACAGAATGTGCTTTTGTTCTGACCTAGGTAGAGGGGTGCTGAACAGTGTTCAAAACCTGGCTTCAAATGTCTCCATGTTCATTTGAATTTGCTGTCTGGTTTAAATTGTAAACTCTGCTATGTAAAGACAAAGTTTTAAAGCAGCATAGCTGGTTTTAACCCAGTAACCAAAGACCACAAAGTAATTTAACTTTTATTAGTCTTGGAAAAAATTTGAATACTTGCTGGCTTGTGGTTTGGATGTGAAACATACAAAAACAGTGTTATTTTTTCTGATGTCCAATCTGTTTTTTTCATATTAGTAGACATCCGATTTTGTTCCATAATATAATGATTCTTCAGACAGTAAGATATAATTAGCTCTTGAGACATAGTTTATTTAACTTGATAATTTTGTACTAATGCAAATGCCTTTGCATTATGTGGTGTCAGCTCATCAAGATAAAAATGAAATTGCTCGAATTAGTGATGTAAGGCTTCTTCTTATGCTGCTAGAGTTTGTATGAATGTGGGATTTCTAACTCTTGGAGACAGCAGCTGTGCTTTTCTGTAGGAGTTAACTTGCATCAAACAGACTTAATGTGTAGCTCCTAATGCATAAAGTACTTTCTGTCTGCAACTTAATTTTTATCCTCATGGGTCTTCTCTTATTTTTGCCCAAGTCAAAACTTTAAGAAACCAGAGAAATTTATCAGACTTCATCTGAAAGTGAAATGCATAAATGTTATGGGATGCAGTACTATGCAATTAAGGCATCAAGCACTGGCTGCCCTTCTCTTCCTTCTCCTCCCTTGCCTCTCATCCACCAAGTGTTGAGGCAGCAGGAAAATTAACTTTCTTTCTTTTGACATAGAAATATCCTGTTTTATTGCTGAATGGTAAAAATCAGTGGTGTTTTGAAAGGTAGAGAATGGTAGTAGGTAGAAGGTAGTATAAACAAGTATCATTTCAAGGTAATTGGGAGAAATTTTCTAATAGTTTTTTAAAATGTGGAGTCAGTGAAGAGTATGCAAAACACTACAAAAGTACTGGACTTAAAATTGTTCAGCCAACTTTGCAAGGATGGTAAAAACAGATGGTTGGAGAGTGTGCTGATAGTGTGCTGTTTTGGCTAAAATGAGACAGCTCATACTCAGATACCTGGGGCCTCTCATCATGTACAAAACCAGCAATGGTGGGCTTGATACCATAAGAAAAATTAGCTTTAAAACAGATTAACTGGCATAGTTAAATCATGTGGTGGTCGCAAATGTCTCAGCAGATCAGTCTTGGCAAAATAACACTGAGTTTCCAGCAGCCTCTCCAACTCCATATAAACCTTTTCATATTCTGCTGAGCCCCTCATCAGGGAGCAAAAAATAAGCAAACATTCAGAAACTGGATTGACTGCTAAGATGAAACTGTCCAAATATCAGGGAGGTGTCAATGATGCTTTCATAGCAAATAAACCTGTGTCTGTTACTTTTTTGTGTTTTTTCTTTTCTTTTTCCCCCTCCCATGGCAAGTCTTAAACACTTGCCCTTAATTCCAGATGACAGGTTGTTATCAAGCAGCTGTTCCTGGTGGCTTGCTGTAGGTGATTGCTTCTTCCAGCCTAAGCTGGGCAATATTTAGCATGAGAAGTTCAGAATTTGCACCTAATAAAATCAGCTGATTACAAGAGACACTTTTAATTTTAGCCAGAGAAAGAAGCTTTGGGTTCTTCCTGAGCTTTCCCTTTTAAAACATCACAGGGGTTATCTCAGGTTTTAATATGGCTTTGGTGCACTTGCAGGCAGACATGATTGAAAAACTGTTTGAGCATGTGAACTCAACAACAAAGCTCCTGCTGTCATGCAGATATGCTGTCACATTAAAAAACAACAGGGGAGAAATACAATTCCTATAAGTGAATGCCTTCTCAAAAGACTGTTGTGGTTGATACACAGAATATCTGGATTATTTAAATAAATTGTAGGGTTTGTTTGATTTTTTTCCCCCTTCTTTGTGTATAATTTTGCTTGTAGATTAGGCAGGTATTCTTGTTCTGACAGTTCTGCTTCATTTTCCAATTTGTATGACAGGAGTATCCTTCCATGGTTGCACATACAATATTACTGATGAATGCTACATAACATTGTCAGTACTATATGGTTTTAAAAAGGAAAAGAGAAATTTGATTATATTTATTTGCCTTTAATTTAATCTACTTGAATAATCTGTGAAATTTGAAAACAACCTATTTAGGAAAGTAGCTTAAAGAAAATGTTTCCCTTTTTAATATATTCCTATCATTAATTAATGATGAGTTTCAAGATCTATGGATTTTTTTAAATTTCAAATTAGAAGGAGGTTGCTGAGTGTACATGAGTGTAAGGAGGTACATGGAAAAGCCAATGTGCTGATAAAGGACTTCCTCTCATTTTGACATCTGAAAACTGTAAATTAACTAATTCTTAAAAGTGCTTTGCAATCCAACTCTGATGATATTTAAATATTCTTTTCAATGTCAATGTTGATTCCTGCCAGTGTTTCATGTTTAATATGGCATTTGAGTTGCCCTTTTGACATGAGTGGGATACTCTGGATTGGTAAGAAAGAGTGAAAATGTCCTTGGGACAGGTCTAATTCTGTCAGGGAAGTGGCCGACTGAAAAGATTTCTTGGAATTGTAGAAATGTAGAAAATGTTTTGAAACTTGCAGTTCTTGTTGTTTAGATTGGAAATGTTAAGCATATTTTTAGTAGTCTCCTTTTCTAGTATTAAAGCATTATAGTGAAATAATTGCATTCCTTCCAGTCCATTTTAGACCTTACATGACACCCACTATGAGTAAAAATAAAGGTTACAGTAGTTAAAATAATTGTTGGGGATTTTTTTCCTCTTCAGGAATTTATTTTCTACAAGGCTAAGTTGTTACATTTTATAGAAGGCAAATTTCTTTTACTGCTCTGAGTATATTTGAACAAGATGCTTAACCTAATTGTTTCTAGTATTTGTTTCACCCAACAATAGACAGGGCAGAGAATGGGCACCAGTGCAGCTCCTTGATCTGATAATGAGAGGTGCTCATTCTGTGTCTTGCTTCCTGGTCAGGTCTATCATGTCTTCAGAGCTGGTGCTTCTGGAACTGTCAGGGCTGGTGTGTTGCATAATGGATGAGCCTGAGCTGATGGAGGCAGCAGGTGCTCCAGTAATAGAAAAGAGCAGTGTTTATTATTGTTGTGTGCATCATCAATCCTCCTCCCTTTCTCTTTCTGCTTTCTGTGTCCTCCAAACAAAGGCTCCCTATATCTGCAGCAGCAGGGGAGAAAAGAGCAACAACTCACCCTGTGTAACATTGCTGGGTTTTGTCTCAGGGGCAACCTTGTAAATTGGTCTTGATTTGATGCTCAGGATCCGTGAATGGATGTTTGTCATTGCAGGGGACAACAGTATTGATTTGTGAAATCTATTTAGCAGAAAACTCTTACTGATATTTGTTAACTGCCCTATTCCAGCTAAATCAGATGAATGAAAAATGGCTTTCAATCTAGTACTCATAATGCACTGCAAGATCCCTAGCTCCTGTGGGAGCAATCTGTTGAAAGATAGGTCTAAACATTCTTTAACTGGGGAAAGCTGTAATTTTTGGGAGAAGGAGGAGGAGGACAGAGAAATAAATAGAGGTTCTTAGTTCTGCTTAAGATGCTGATGACTCTTGGAAGTGTCTTTTCAAGAGTAAGCTGTGGTTTAAAATCTTACAGAAGTGCTTCCTTCTCCATTTGTAGGCAGTCAAATCTACCAACATCTCATGTCCATGTGCTCTAAGACAACAGCTGATTCTAGATAGTCTGCAGTGTTTCTCTTGTCTAGAGCATTAATGGCAGTCACCGTTCCCTTTTGCAGGGCTATTGCCTGTCCTTCAGGATCTGGGTCAAAGGAACCATGGAGAAGAGCTGGGGAGAACAGAAAAGCAATTTTTTCCAGTAGAAGCTGCAGTGGGATTTCTATCTGCATGTAATGTCATCATAATTTAGAGAGAAATAGTTGTTCTGTTTCACCATACCTTCCCATTTAGCTTCTGGTGGTTTGATTCACTTATGGCAACATTCTTTTCGTGGCTATGTTGTGTTTTAATACCAGCTGGCAACCCCACAGCTGCTCACTCACTCCTCCCCTCCAGGAAGATCAGGGGAAGAGAATTGGATAGGTAAAAGTGAGAAAATTCATGGGCTGAGATAAGAATAGTTTAATATTAGAAATAAAATAATCCTACATTGTAATGATAAGGAAAAAACAAAGAGTGATCAATAAAACCCCAGAAAAGGCAAGTTTTGTGATAAAAACCTACTTCTCACCAACAACCAGCCAATGCCCAGCCAGTCCCTCAGCAGCAGCTTCCCCACCAACCTTCCCTCTGCTGCACATGATCCATATGGTATGGGATATCTATCCCTTGGGTCTGTGGGGATCAGCTGTCCTGACTGCGTGCCTTCCTAAATTCTTGTGAGTCTAGTTTTATCCATGCTTGGTAGCCAAATGCTGTTTAAAAAATGGCTTATCTGGAAAAGCATTCAGAGTGGGAATGCTTTTCTTTAACTCTGTCTCTACAGAGGCAGGGACAAAGTAGATCTACTTCCAAAGAGTTATTAATAAAGGTCTCAAAAGTATATGACTGAATTAAGATTAACCTCCTTTCTGCAGGAAAGTGGATCATTTTTTTTCAGTCTGTGATTTTTGAAATGCACTGTTTTTCCTGTTTAGAACTACCTGCTGGTAGTTCTGTGGTTTGTTTGCAAGTGACTGCAAAACCATGGCACACAGCCCTGTTCCTGCTGCAGAATGTGCCAAGGGAGGACCCAGAGTACAGAAGAAACATCCAAGAAGCTCAGATATTGTTCTCAAAAGTGTTGTGGTTTACCTCTTCCCCTTTTATTTGAAAGGAGCAAAGTTTTGCAGAGTTGTATTGATAGCAGATAGAATTACATCTTTCAGCAATGTTTGTATGACACATCTCTATTCCCCATGGACAGTTTCCTGCTTTGCTTGCTCTGGGCTTCCAGGCTTACTGTCTGGAAAATCAAGTCTTAAATGCCTTGCTGAGCTATACTTTTATAAATATAGATAGATATATATTTAAATTGCACAGACTGTAAATGGGACACTTTACATGTGGACTTGCCTTGAAACAACTGGATAATATTAAATTTAAAAGCTTCAAGGTAGACTGGTGCCTACTGATGCTCATCATTGGCATTTCGGAGGCTTCACTGAGACCTAAGACATTGAGTATCATCTTTAAATGGATGGTTAAATTTATTAATGTTTTGCTCAAGCGAACACTTAATTTCTTCAGAAAGGGAAGCTGGTGTCTCCTACCAGACATTTTTCATTGCAAAATCTCAGTAGCAGTGCTGAGCTTTGGTAGTCTCTCTGACAGTGGTTAATGACAGGCTGAAGTGCTTCTAGTGCTGGGCCCCTCTAACTTGGAGCATCTCGTATGCGTGTATTCCTGTCTCTGTGCAGCTTTAAATGTGTGCAGTTTTAAAATTGTCTGCCAAGATGCACATTCCTGGCATTAAGCAACAAACTGGTGTCAAAAACTGCTTGTCCAAGAAGTAGTGCAGTGGTCTTGTAAAATATAAATGCAGTGATTAATGTAAAATAGGTTAAAGCAGTGTAAAGTGGGGATTAGCAAATCTAGATACTGCAGTGATCCTATCATCTCCTACAGAGCTGTTGATCTCTTCATTGCTCTGAGGGTGAGACAAGATGTTGAGTTCAACGAGGAGTCTGCTGCCTGTGTCGTGTTTTGCTCTGCCTCTGCAGCTGTAACTGACAGAGCTTTAAACGCTTCTGATTCAGGACTGCCGAAACTTTCCAAAGCTGGAGGAGAGAAAATAGAGGGTTTTATTAACAGATGCTTCAGTTTCAACTTACAGATGATAGAGCATAGCATAAATCTTGGAGGAGCAGTTTTTCAAGAGCATGAGAAACCTTTTCTAGACCTAGAAAAAGGAGTCAAAGGATAAAAAACTGTCTGTTTTAATTCTTTGCTCTGTTAGACAAGGCCAGAAACCCAATTTCCTGTTCTGCTGGAAAGTTGCTAATGTAATCAACCTGAGACAAAGGAAAAAATTTCTCCTGTCCTTTGCTAAAAAACATCTTTGACTTGGTGATAAAATATGAGGCAAATAGGTTGTTGGTGGGAGAGCTACTCTGTGTTCAGTAGCCCGCGTTTGAGTAATCTCCCTTCATCAGCACTGATTCCAGCTTCAAGAAGAATTAGTTAGGGAAAACATAAGAGCTGAATCAACAGTTCCTGCTTTTGAGACTAGTTCCCTGTATACACTTTTCTTTCTGTATGTAACTGAAGAGGTACAATAAAAGGCAGTGTGAATGCTTGTCTGTCCATGGAAAGCCCCAGGGAATCATACAGAAACAAATTCATGATAACTTTAATTAGCCTTTCATTTGTCAGTGAGCAGACTGCTTATTTAGCCTGGTTGGGTAAGAAAGTAAGACCTTGGGAAAGGGTGTTCATGATAGTAATTACAAGGCATCTGCTCCTCTTCCCTTCAAAGGTGCAGGGGCTGCCATTTTGTACTGGTGCACCCTGAAGCGGGGTGGGTTGAGTAAGGCCAGACTCTCCAGACAGACAGGACTGGATTAAATGAGGGCCTTAGACTGAGGAGGTGCATGCTTGTCTTCTGGTGTCTTGTACCTTTGGCTTCACATCATGTGTGCTCCTCTGATCGCTGCTCCTCTGACCATCTGCATGGAATCCTGTTTTCACAGAAAAGAGCAAACAGCTAAAGAATGTTTTGTTATGGTAAGATGTACCTTCCTCCAGGTACAAGTTATTTTCCCAAAATGGTGCTTCATCTTCCTTCTCCCTACTCAAAAAGTAGGATGAACACTTAACTGGTAAATCTGTGACAAAACCTACAATTCTCCCCTTCTTTAATTCCCATTAAAACTAAGAAAGGGATGATGGATTTCTATGAGGTTTTTTAAGGATTTTTTAATTTTTTTTTTAACAATAAAAAGAACCCTAAATTGAACAATTGACTAAAACCACTCTAGGTTGGTCTGTCATATCTGTCATCTAGTACCTAATTTTGATAACACTGGAGATAAGAGTGTGGTTGCCCATAAAACAATGCAATGCCAATCTACTGACTGTCAGATACAAATTAGATGTAACAGATGATCTGATGCTAGGTGAAGCTTTCAGGGCATGTGCTGCAGCCAAGAGAAATCTGATAGAAGTAGTTTTTAAGTTCCCTTCCTGCTCTTTGCTCTCTTTCTTCACAAAATGTTCAACCTTGACTGAAATGTTTTCTGCCCCACCCCACCCCAAAGGGAAGGCTGCAATATCTGGCAATGCACCTGGAAATGTATACAAACAGCATTAGGGAAGAGAGATGAAAAGGCAGCTGATTTTACTCTATCATTAAATTTTAACACTCCCTAGCAGCTTGCCAGCCAAACAGGATTATACTACCAGATGTCCTGGCAGAAATGCACACGGCTCTGTAAGATCATAAATCCAAGCAACGTATGGCAACCCTGCATGTTTAATACTACTGTTAGCAATGCAGAATTTCAGTGTGGAAAGCTCTGGTGGTGAGCAGGATTTAGCAAAGACAAAATCTTCCCAGACTTAGCTTTAAAGCCTTAGGTAGGGTAATAGCTGCTGGTGTGTACTACTCTTTCAGTATTTCTTTTGTCGTGTCTCCTAAACAAAGTACTAACTGAGCCAGTTTGGTCTACGCTTTAAATATAGGTGTCCATCCATAGAATCATGTCCTCATTAATCTGTGCAAAGGATCAGGAAAAAACCCCAGCTGTTGTGGTTTTTTCAGTTGCTGCTCCCTCCATGGAAAACAAAAGGCAGTGACTAGCATCCCTAAGTAAATAAATTATTCCTTTAGTGAGGACTTAGAATTGGGCCCACCAAAGGGGATTGTGTTTGTATCCGTGGATATGGTTTTTCCATGCTATATGTTGACTAAACTGTCAGCTGACCTGATTAGCAGTGTGGCAGAAGGGAATTTAAAGCAAATGGGGGAGAATATGCTATTTTATTCTATTGCTGCTAGAAAAAGTGAAATTTATATGAAGTATTAAGAGTGAGTCAGTTTTTTGTCTCATCAAAGAATAATATGAGGATGAAAAGTCAGAGGAAAAGAGGAAAAGGGACTTGAGTACAGGTAGTTAACATTTTTAGGCAAATTGCAGTTAAACTTAAGTGACCACACAATGGAAGACCTAAAAATAATAAGTCCTTTCTTTGCAGATTAATCTTGCTACCCAAGTGTGAAATCTCCCCTCATTCTCCCATATATTCTTTAAATTTTCAAGTTCTGTATCACAGAATTTCAGGTGATTTATTGCTGGCCACATTAGTCATTCTGAGCTCATGCTGGTTTTGTCCCTGAGAGTAGAATTGCACACTAGAGATGTTTGTTTGCTCTTTTACTGATTTCAGTAGTAAATTACCTCAATACTGTAAAGCCTTTTGGAAGGCTTTGAGCAGAGTGCTTGTCATCATTCAGCTTTACTGGAAGACAGGTACGTTAGATCTGTGGTTGTTGCCCCTGGAAAACTTCATTCATTCAATATTCAAGTTTCTCTGAACTAAATCAACTACCTTCCTAGTATTTGTACTAAAGCCGTTCAGGACTGATTTGCATTGCTATGATTTTTAGCAATTTAAATGCCTCTGTGACATAAGAGAGAGGGAACCTCTGCCTAGATGATGTGTTGTGTCCACTTTTGCAGAGACATTGCATGATCCATAGGTGGCTGAGCCAGGAGCCAGTGAAGGGTCTCCAGGCTCCATGGCACTGTCATAGCAATGCAGTGCAATTCTGGGCTGCAAAAGTGAAGCTGGCTGTGGCTGGACAGGGTTCTTTAGTTCAGAAATAGCTTGCCTATGTTATATGAAAATGGAATTTAACTTGCATATTCATCTTATTAGCTCACATTATAACTCAGAAACAGGGAAGTAGGAATTCATTACTCTAGAGGAGCCAAATCCTGATGCCCTAAAAGCTGTCTTGCTTCTTTTGGTGGTTTGTGTTCCCTATTGCTTGTACAATCCAATGCTTTCTATATACATACCTGATTATTACAGTTTAAGCCTTACTTTTATATCATCCTAGTTAAGTAGCAGGACCTGATTTTTTCAATTAAGAAAAAAAATTATGTAGGGGAAAATAATAGCACAAAATGGAAAGGCATCATACTCCCATACAAAGAAATGAACAGCTTATGAAATGCGTAGAAAATCTTCCTCTCTCTACTGTCATGCTTCATAAGCTCTCAAAAACACATAATGAGAAACAAAGACTTCTTTTGCTGTGCCTCTAATTTTTTCTGCATAACATGGCATTTTCAGATGTGCACCTAGAAAATGAATCTAAGTGTTTTCAGTGTGTTATCCCTGATGACCAAGTGTTTATTCAACTACTTATATCTTGTTGGCCTAGATAACCTTCACCTGAGGCTAGCATCTGTTCACTAATTTGTCACCTTTTCGTTTTCATGCCCCTAAGCTGTTTTGACAAGAGAAGCTTTGCAAGCTCTGTCTCAGGAAGCACCACCAGCAATATAAAAATGCAAGGAAAACAACATAAAGTGAAGCTTTGGGAAAATAAAGTTGTACAATATGGCAATGGTTAGTGGCTGGATGACAGCCATCCTTGAGCATATAAATTTTCTAGCATGTGTAACTGCAAAGAACAAAAGAGTTAATCAGCAACAATGCAATATATGTCAAGTGTTACTGTATGCAAATATGTATTGAAGCTGTTGCCATGAAAAACTTTAATTACTCATTTTAAGTTCATATCCTGTTGTTAAGTGACAGGGAAACTGAGAAATACACCCGGAACTCAAATAATTGCCCTGGTTGTGACACTTGTAGCTTTTTACAGAGAGGAAAATATCATCCAGATGATGAATAAAAATAACACCTCCTCACATAAATAAAGCACACAGTAATAAATGGTACTGTTTTGCTTCTGTTCTCTATTTTTAATTTCCAGTATGACAGGGAAATGCAGCTTTTTTCCACTCAGCTTTATAGCACTTATTAAAGAAGTGAGAGGCTATTCTAATCATTAGCAAGATACAGTTTGTGTTTTGTCTTTAAGGTACTTTGTTCTAACTTTGGCACCCTGGCACCACAATAATTACAGTATGCTGCCATTGCAGAGTGGATAGGGAACTCTTCCATCTATCCTGCTTCATCCTGCACTGCCTAAGTGTGCTGGTCCGTACCAGTGAGGTGGGAAGAGTGCAAGGTGGAAGATGGAGTTGTGTCTCCAAAGCATGCAAGATGTGGCAGTCTGGAAGCCTGGCCTTGTACAGAAAGGCCAGGTCTCAAAAGTTCTCTCAGTTAACATCTTGGGTTTTCACGTTGCTTTTCTTTTTTTGTCCTTTCCTGAAGACAGCAGTCCAGAATAGAGTACCTTGCATCTGGTCATGACTGGTATTGTGCAGGTTCAGTTCTGATCACCAATTCTCTGTACTATGCAAACTGATGGGCTAAATATCTGTTCTTCCATTTTGCAGTTTACTGTACCTGGTTGCAAATGAACAATTTCCTTTTTTCCAGTGAAGCTCAGTAGAAGCACTGCAAATGCTATCCTTTAGTCCTTGTTTGTCAGTGTTTTCAGAGTTTTATCCAGCAAACTGGAGGCTTTTATTTCCTGAGATAGGAGATGAGCTAGTAAGAACAGACCACTGCTTATATCAATAAATGAACACAGTCCTGTGATGTATGCAGATTTTTTGTGATATCACGGCTAATGCACATACTTTCATTATTACTGGAGTAAAGTATGCACTTTGCTATGTGGGATTCTTTGTGTGCAAATATGAGAGTGCCAATCCTTTTGCTTGAAGTGTCTTTGTCTCCTCCTGCTCTGGGTGTGCTGAGCAGAGGTTATCTCAGCAATGTGCACCAGGCTGGCCTGTGGGCCTGCAGTAGTTTTTCATGAGGGTTTGGCCCAAAGTGGCCTCTGCAGAGAAGGAGGTGCATGTGCATGTGTGCACCAAGAAACTGAGCTCTGGTTTCCTCTGGAAAAGGTGGATCCAGCTTCTTGCTTCTCTCAGTCCCATTTTGGGTTTATCTTTGTCATTTATAATGTCATCTTCGTGCTTATTTTTAGTTTCTAGCCTTTCTCTGTTGAACTGTTTTTACATTTTAATTGACTAAATCAGGAGACTTGTAGGTGATTAATGTTTTCCCTCTGCAGCTGCATCATCTAGAACAGGCATAAACCTTGCCATGCCTCATTTACTTCCAGTTCCTTTTCAAACAGACATGCACTGTTCCTGGACCTTCCTGTCTTTCCTCACCTCCTGTCAGTGTGTGTTGTACCTCTCACTGGATGAATTCGTGTGCCAGCTGTGCACCTGTATTTCATGATTTTATTTATGCAGACAGAAGTAGTGTATGAAACCTTCCTACATCATTAGTAATAACAGCGATACTCATGCGACAGCTTTTGGCAGGCAGAGTCCTGAATTGTGGTAACAATTTCAGTACTGCTCCCTGATAAATAAGGGTCTTCAACAAATGCATAAGAAGACTGATCTCCGTATCTGGGACATTTGGTCTTGAGGAGTGAAATAAGATGACTATAATTTTTCTTCAATTTTTTCACAGATGAAAAAACTACTTGGAGTCAGGCTGTTATGAAGTAGCTTTTCCTGCTCCTTTCTGTATTATATCATGTGGATGAAATAAAAGTTTCAGTTTTGATATGCTCCACTTATAATTCATCCCAAATGCTAATGATTTTATTGTCATGATTTTCCCTTGTCCCAGCAGATCAAGATTAGAGATGATTTACTATGTCTAGATCTAGTTTAAATGGTTAAAGGTATTTTCTACAAATTACATGTGGTTTCTTCAGAGATATGAGCACAACACAGTGCCTTGTTCTTCTTTATGCATTTGTTTAAGATATGATTGTCCACTGATGCTGTTATGATACATTTTTCAGAGTATGGGAGAACTTCCTTCACATTGAGCAGAACAATATGTTTATAATTTAGTGAAGGATTAGATTTTAGGCTTTGCATATGCATTTCAATTTTTAAAGTATTGCTCTCTGTCCAAGACTGCCCAGCTATAACCAGCATTTCTGAAACTGATGCATTTGTTAATCCTGTGGGACAGTTGCAACTTGTCAGTTTTTATAAATTGCTGTCTTTATGACAGGAAACTAGGAGGGCAAGGGTCTTATATCTGAATATAACAGCAAGGAGAAAACAGGGACATAATGACAGATGAGTCCCCAAGTCACTGTTCTCTAGGGTGGAAGCAACACCCAGAGCACGGCGCTTGCTGAAGGACTGGATGAAAGCCATGAGAACTCTATAAGCATCCGGTAAATGTTTTGCCTGGGTAAAGAGAAGACCTCCTGCAGGACAATTAAAACTGTTTTTTTTATTTGTATTGTTTTTGTTCAGTGCTTTCTAAACATAGTAACTATTTTTATATCTTTTGTGATCGTAATAAAATTATTCTTTACTTTTAACTGAACATATTTGTTGAGAATGATATGAAGGTGAATAGCAAGACATTGTCAACACAGTAGTGAGTCATAAAGGGGGGTTCAGTCATGCTTGTAGCATCCCGCACCCTCAGGTGAGATTGGGATTCCTGGAAGGTTTCTAGCTGGTCCATCCATAAGCAGCACAGAATGGCTTAAGAGCTTGTGAGGCAATGTGTACCTCCTGGTCCAAGTGTACCTAGGGGGACCCTAAGCTTCCACTGAGTTTGTATTCTCTTCACATTCATGGTTGAATTGCTGATGTGAAATATCTTTTAATATGACCAGGAGTATTGAGGCATGTGTCTGAAGGGCTATAACTCATGCCATTGCTTTCAATTGTCATTGCTTATTCTATGAAATTGATAAGGGCTAAAGCTCAAGGCTGGTACAAAATGTTTAATGTGGTACAAAAAAAGCAATAAAAATACATAGTTTGTCTAAATGCAGTAGTTTTAAAATTCAAAGCACTATAAAATAAAACTTCTAAAATATTCTGAAGATTACGTTGTAGTTTTTGTTTTGTCATTTTTTGTTTTTACTGCTAGAAAACAGTCTGCAATTGCAGACTGCAATTGCATTGGCTGGAGCAAATACTTTGTCCTATATGTTAAATAGCTTGATGAAATGGGAAAGAGAAATGGACATTGCTTAGTCCTTTGCAAGGCCTGTAAAGCTCAAATGTTCCTTACACAGCAGATGCTCTAACTGAGTATTATGAATTGCACTTGTAAAGCTCACTCTCTAATAGATGTCACTCTTTTGTTTCCCTCTACTCTTTTGCAGCAAGTGACGGGCAGAAGTTTTGGTGAGAAAGATTTTCGTTCCGGATTAGAAAACGGCATTCTTCTGTGTGAGTAAGTAATGCTTACAGTTTTGAGCCTTGAATACAATCTTGACTAAAGTAGAAAACAACCTTAGCTTGTATGTTCCATTGTTGATTTCCTTTTGAGAGTTTTGACATTGCACATAGTGGTATTTCACTGCAGTATAATTTCAGTGCCAAAGCTATTGTTATGGTGAGGGTTGAAATGTGGCTTAAAGAAAGCAGGTTTTATAAAGTGCTTCCCTCACTCCACCCCTGGTCCTCAGCTAAGTTATGTAAAACAAAAATATTATGTTTGTTTTTTGGTTTCCTTTTATTTAATGTTGTTAACCACAGATTGGCAAATGGTGTTCCACACCGGCCTGTGTATGTCTCTGCCACAATGAGGCGTTTTGGACCAACTCCAAGTCTGAACGCTGTCAGGAGTTAGCCGTCTGAATACCATCAATACACAGCTGCTTTAATAGTTTCTGGAAAGGTTAGGTATCCTCTAAATTTTGCCTAAAGGTGTGTTTCAATGACGTATTTTGTAATTTTTGGATGAGAGACACGAGTCAGCTCTTGCACATTTCTCTCTGTAGTTCTAATGGCTAGTTTTTAGGAAGAGTCTTCCAAAACCTTGTTAAGGTTTACATGCTAAAGCTGGTGACTTCTAAGAGCAATTTGGAAATATGCCCTAATGCCCTTAGCCCTGTGAAAATCAGATTGTCAGGCATTTGGGAGAATCTTCTGATCTGAATCACCTGTATGGACCAATTTCTTTCCCTGGATATGCAGGATTGTCACTGAAGTTGATAAAAGGTGTCTTTGCACACCAGAATGATGAAGCTTGTGCAGAACTGAATCCATACTTATAAAGGAGATCTCCTGAGATATGTAGCTGGACAATTGCAGCTATTGGTAAAGTTTTATACTCTTCCAGGTAATTGCACTTGGAAGCTGTTTTCAGCAGTAGAGTTAAGCTAATATCCTGGAACTCAGCTCTAGGGGTAGCTTACCATAGATCTGAAACCTACTTGTGTAAATACTGTTATATGTCTCACTGGTGTCATTAATCAGACAGCTTGAACTTTAGCTTTTAAAGGTGAAAAAATAGAAAGGAAATTATGTGATCTATTTTGATTGCAGTTGCGTGTCTTTGCTGAGGAGTGGCTTTGGGAGGAGGGAAGTAGTTGTTATTGTTGATCAAAAGTTGTGTAACTCAGAAGGAGCATACCCTCTGTATTTAAGGGTTGCTTCTCACACAAAATCTCTCTCCTCTGTGTGTTGAAGGGAAGTGCTGTGTGCTGAATCACTTCTCAGTGCTCTTTGAATGTTAAGGTTGAATTGTGTTGCATGAAAAGCAAGGACTGTGTATTTCAAGCTTAGATTGTAATCTTATCTGCAAGTAAGCAGAGGTAGTCTGATTTAAATACTGTAAATCTTTAAGATGGAAGGCTTAACTAACTAATGTTTTGCTAATGAGACTGATAAATATGTATTTCTTAGAAGGTTGTGAGCTCCATAACCAGGTCAAGGGACAGCACTTGGTTATACTACGGAACTGTTCTGTGATATTGGGCAAATTGCTTGTCCTCATTTACCATTTGTGGATCAGTGAAAATCAGCCTGAAGGAATCTGTCTCCTCAGCCTCAAATCTTAAAAGCCATGAAGTTTGTATTGCTCTTGTTTAGCAAGCTGTAGCTAGTGTGTAAAACTCTATTAGGCTACAGAGTGTTAATGAGAAAGTCACCAAATTGGTCCTCATGACAAACTACCTATAGCACTGGCAGTAGAAGTGTACTGATCACTGGTTCCAAGTCCACTTAAAATAGAGAACTCAACAGAAATTTTTGGGTTCAACACTGAGAACTTCCAGAATATCTTAAAAAGTACTTTGGCAAGTGAATCACTGATAGTTAATTTTTTATCTGTTGCTCAGAGAAGAGCACTATAAAGCTGCCACAAGCAATACTGTCTTTCTAAACAGTACCTTTACTAATAGCTAGTAACTGTCTTTCTAGACAGTAACTTTACCAATAGCTGCTTTTTGTCACTTATTGGAAAATTACCAGGCTACCTAATGAAAAAAATGTAATGGTATACAAGCTTTCTCTTAACTCCCCGTCAGTCTGCTGTGCTTTCATTGCGGCTGACTTCAACATGTAGATGAAAACCTGATCTAAGACAACTTCAGAAGACAAGAAATAAATTATAGCTGTCTTGGTTTCTGAAGATGGAAGAACTCATTGTTTTTGGTCCGGTTTTATCTGATTTGTTGAAGTTTTGGAGAAAAGCAAACTTACCTCTGTTTTTACCCACAGGACAGTACTCACTGCAAGGGGCATTAACTGACAACTCATAGCCAGACACTTATGTGGGTGATGTCCATATGAATGTGGAATAGCTGTGCTTAAATTCCATGTGACTGTTTCAGGGTTTTCCTCACCGTTGTATTTTGTGAGGAAGACTGAAAGAGAGCTTGGGCTCTGAGGGATTGCAGCAGCTAGAGGACTGGAAACTGCTGTCAGGAGGGGGGACACAGTCAGCATGCCTTGAATGTCCCAAACATATCTCAAGCTACCTTCTGGCTTTGCAGGTGTTTTGCAGAAGGAAACAGGGATGTTACCATGCCAGAGTCCATTCCCCAAAGAGTCTGGTATGTGCAAAAGGGTGCAGGGGGAATCTCTGTGTCTGTAGCAGGATTGTTTGACCCTTATACACACTAATGCCAGGCCCGCCTCCACTTGATCCCAATTTTGATGTCCTAGACAGCCTACAGACACAAGCAGACATCACTACACTGGTTATAAATGATTCATTCACATCTAGCAACAATCCACATATTTTAATAAATGAAAATGAGTGCAACTGTGCAATGCCAAAAGCTCAGGCTCTTGGGATGAATGGGTTGTGGAGCAGTGCAGATGTGCATGCCTGCCACAGGAACCTGCAAGCCTTGCACCTGCCTCTCCGGTGGTGTTTGTGCTGCGGCATTTCGATCTGGCCTCTGTACGAACTTTATAGCTTGACGCACTCAGCTGAGAGCTGAGGGGCATATTTAAACAATGCAGGATGCCATAAAGCAACAAGTCAACAGATGAGAGCAACACAAGCCCTTTATTCTTTCTGGCTGGTGGAAAGCCCACTTGTGCAGTTGCCCAGACAGTGGTGACTCTAATTGTTCACTCAGCTGTGCTGAGAAGCCAGTGACTATGACTTCTGTTTGTCTGAAATGAGTTCATGTTTTTTTAGCATAGCTCTCTGACATCAGTGCAGATGGTGATTTCAGGGATATAATAGCTATAGAGGCAGAGGCAGTTCTTTCTCTGTTCATGCTTTGTGAATTAAATTCTCATACGAAAAGACTGAAGAGTTTCTGCATGGGTGGGCAAATATGCCTTCCTGGGGTCATGGTTGAAAGCTATATGATGCAGGAATACAACACCAGTAGCAGGAATATCACTGGAAATCCCCTATTGCTTCTCCAGCACATGTTCAATTTTTTTCCTCCCTTGTTACATAGCTTTCATGTTTAGGTTTGACCCAGATATCATAAGAAGCTAGAGGATTAATCAGAAATAAATTAGATCTGGTTGTGCAGTGCTTAGGTGTTCCTATTCTATGGATTCAGACATCTGAATGAAGGTTGACTGCCAAAAAAAGTGCATATCCTGTCTCTCTGTCTGCCCTGCTGGTCTGGGCAGTTCTGTTGTGTTTTTTGAAACAGCAGTTAAGGAAGTCAAGATTTCTTCTATTTCTAACCATGCAACAATTTCTATAAATAAGTTTAAAAATTATTACAAGAAGAAAAAATGCATGTCTTGCTGCAACCTTGACCTGTTGTTTCTGCTCTAATATCCTTGCAAATGTATTTTCAATTTTTTTGCCCTTCCCCTTGCTGCCAACCTCCCCTTGTCAAGCTCTGCTACTGCAGGATTCCTTCCTTCGTGTTGTGTATTCGGTAGTTAAAGAGGTCTCTGTAGGGATGTGAGACTTCAAAAATTTGAGTTAATTGCTTGCTTTGATATGATTATCCAAACAGAATTATATTATTATATGATTATCCAAACTGAAAGTTTGTATTAGTAGTAATGAGATTCTAATGTCAGGAACAGGACCAGACCATAAAGAAGAATAACAACAACAATTGGGATGTGGATCCTGGGCAAAAGACCTTAAACAATGAAATAAAACAGTTGGATATTAGCAGAAATTATTTGGCTTTGCAGTTGAGTCTAACAACATCATGATTGCGTGTAATACCTTGAGTTCTGTATGTAGAACATTTTAACTGCATGTCTGGTTTATGTATGTATTAAAATCAATTTATAGCAGCACATGCAGGCAAAATAAATCTGATTTTTCTCAAGCATGAAAGTTCTAATAAATATTTCACTGCATATCATACACGTATAAAAATGAAAAAAGACTAACTGTATGTGGTTAAAGATGGATGTCACTTTCCTGTGCAGTTCTGGAAACCAACTTATGAGCAGTTTCCCAAGGTCTTCTGGGTTTTTTAGAGAGTTATTTTATCTATTAGCACGTGGCATTATGTAACTTTGTAAAATGTGCAGAAACTATGATTATTCTTTGAAACTATGCTTATTCTTTGACTCTGTAACTTTTATGTTGTTTTTTGAAAGAGGAAATACAAAGATGTTATATTGTTTTTAAGTAATCTTAGTAAAATTGTGTATGTACAGTGAACTAAAAAAAAAGTTGTACACTTTAGCTCCTCTAGGATAATATATAGGAAAGGCACTTCTCTTCTGCTGTGCATAATTTGAATATATGCTCTTAAAAAGTACAAGAAATTTTTTAGATTTTACTTTTAAATAAAAAAGATGATAAATTAGTAATGCACATAGATTACTTTAATAATATTTAAAGTAAATATGATAAGTTACTAAAAATCTGACCGAACTGAAAGTGATTATGATCAAGAATTACTTAAAGGAATTTATCATTTATTCTGTCATGATAATTATTTTCTTCCACAAGTAAGAAATCCCCTTAACTTGTGTTCTGCATGTTGATGGTGATGAATGAGCTGCATTTTCTCATCCTGGTTCTGGTGCATCTGACCAAGCTTTGAGCTGACACAAATGCAGTTTTCAACAAGGGCTGGCCGTGTGCCAGATCGGCACAAGTGTAATGCTGTGGAATAATAAAACAGTTGTGCTCCGAGTCAGTGGCACCGTGAGGTATGTAGAACAGCCTTTGCTGTATATATGGTGTTTCAGTCCTTCTTTTTGCAAGTTAATGTCACTTATGTCATCTGGTAGGGGAAAACAAATAGTCTTTGTAGGTGATAGGATTTTTCAGATATGTCATTCTAATTCTCTGTCAGTACTATGGGCCTGGCATCAGTTCAGCATTTGGCTGTGTAGTGAAGAGTGGAGAAGTCAGTGGATGCCCAGCCCTTATGCTTAATTACTATTTTGCTTGACTTTTCTATTCTTGGAAATCAAGAAGGTATTTGAGTTTCATAGGCATATTTCAAGTTTTGAGTGTGACCCATGTTTGAGGTGAGAAGGAATTGGTGTTTTCCTGTGGTTTTCAGGCTCCGTGCTGTAAAGCCAAAACATTATCAGCATCATGAATTTGGCATGTCTCCAGGTTTGAGAGATGGGCCCCAAGGCTCATTAAGCATTAAGATTTAGGTTCATGTGAGGACATTTGAAATAGTTTTATTTGAATACAGAGTCCTTAATCTGTAAGTTTTATTGCTGTTTCATAATGAAGAGCTATTTATTAATACAGTTTAGATGAGGGGCCAAAGGTAATGTAAACCCTAATGCTAAGCCTGTGATGAGAAGAGGGGAATAGACAGTGAGGGGCATGCTTAAACAGTCAGAATGACCTGTCCTTGTATGTATGTTTAAAAATGCAAAAATGCATTTTTGCAGACTAAATAGTAGAGCTTTTTCACTGATGCTTGCTTACTGACAGGGCAGGAGACTGTGGAGCACTGATCCACTCAAAAGGAGTGTTGCTCAAATGCAAGGCAAAGTAATCCTGTGAGAAGTTTCAGCTTTTCAAGAGTGTTTGTTTAAGAAAGCATATTTAGCAGTTTTAGAAAGCACATCCATGACCATTGCTACTTAGTGTAAAAACTATGCATGAATTGTAAATTTATAGGTGCATGAGATGCTCTTCACATCATCAGTCCTTGTGATTGAAGGTTGTATATAAACAGCTTGTGAAGTTACACTCTTCCCTGTTGCCTTTCTTGAGCTGTTTACAAGGCCTCTATTTTGTTCATATTTTTTGTTTTTGGCAGAGCAAGACTAATGCAGTCCTGTGTTTGGAATATTGTTTTCTCAATACTATATATTTGCATAGGTCTTTATTAAGGTTTTACATATTAGACTGGACTGTGAGCCCTTCATAAGACAAAGGCAGTTCTGTCCTGCTTGTTAAAAAAACACCTTGTTCATCTGATTCTAAATAAATGATGTCAGGGGCATCATTAGCAATCACTCAAGAATGTTTTCCCAAAAATATTTTTGTGACCTCAGGAACATGTTTATATTTTGAAACTTCTTAGCCATGTCTTTTGCAACAAAATATTTTGACTTTTCATTATTCACTGTTTCAAGGTGATTTGTTCATCTTTAAGACTAGTAGTGGATTTTTCTGTCCTTTTAAAATATTTGGGGGCATTTTGGAGCTGCTACTAGACCATGAGTTAAAAATATGTGGATACTGAAGCTGTCTAGGCTAATAATTATCAAGTGCTGAAAGACTGCTTGTTTGAATATAAGTCTATAAAACTTGATTTGAAGAGAGAAATCTCTCTGTGAAGGTTTATTGTGGATAGAATTTCCTGAATTCTCAAATATGAAATGCCCTTTGACTTTTAGATCAGATCATTAGTCAGCTTTTCTTTTTAGGAATGTGATCTGTTACCTGAGCAAAGAGCTCTGTTGGATACCTCTCCTTCAGCCTGGATTGATCTGTGAACATACATCACTTCAGCCTTTCTTTTCTTCTTATTCTCTGAAAATGCTTCTCTTCCATTTCCTCCTAGAACTGAGGTCTTTTTGGAGGCTGGGTTTTTGCAGCCATCCTCTGAATATTTTTGTAACTGACGCTTTCTTGCAAGAATGTCATGGGCAATTTATAGGTGCTTTTCATTAGATCTTTTATCAGCTGTTGCCTGAAACACCTTCTCTTCCTGGCAGAAGTTTTTCAAATTCTTAACTCATGATAAAAGCCCCCAGGAAGGTCTAATAAATTAGTCACACAGTGGCTAGCACTGATTTCAGCTTGTCTGTCCAGCTGAGGAGATACCTTATCTCCTGGAATGCCAAGCCTTGGGGACAGCATGAGTAGAGCATTGATTCTTCCCAAAGCTATGAGAGCTGGTTTTCATCAGGGGAAGGAAGTGACCTAGCTTCTCCCTGTGCTGGGACTAGAACAGCTTTCCACTTCCATCATACCCTGTTCTTTCTATAAGGTAAGCCAGGTCTAAGGTTTTAGCCTCTTATGCAGTGTCTCACTGTGCACCAAGCCAGCTCCTGGCTCAGGGGAAAGGGAGGATGAGTGTCTGATTGCTCCAGGGGAGATTTAGAACGGATATTAGAAAAAGTTTTCTCACCAAAAAGGTTGTAAGGCATTGGACCAGGCTGCCCAGGAAGTGGTTGAGTTACTATTCCCAGCAGTGCTGGCTTAACAGCTGGACTTGGTAATATTTGAGGTGTTTTCCACCCTTGATTACTCTTTGTTGGACTGAAAACAACAAGAGAACTTTGAGAAGAGCAGAGGATTGTTCTGACTCAGGACAGGTGCATAAGTGCTAGAAGTGGTGAGCAGAAATCCCCACAGAGAGCTTGAAGGGTCTGAGAATAGGTCATGCATGTATGTAGAGACTCGGGTTTTGTGCATGGAGCCTGAAAATTCATAGTTGTATCCTGGTTTGGGTTATTGTCTTTTGGGTGTTTGGTGGGATTGTTTGGCTCAAAATGAGCGAAGGATTAGGATTAGGACTGGGGAAGAGGACACAGGCTGGAGCTGTATATGCCAGAAGAAGATATGTGGTGCAGGTTTTCTCTCCTGAAAACTCTTTAGACTAGGACATGGCTGGGGACAGAAGGCCCTGGGCAGCCAAATCCTTTGGTTAGGATTGGTGGGGCAAGAAAGCATGGGACTGCAGTTGTCAGGGGCTTCTAGGAGAAGGTGTGAGTTAGTGGTTTTTGTTCACCTAGAGACTGTCCCCTAGGCCATGGCCGAGGATCTTGTGCCAGGTCCCCAATGCAAAATGGTGATCTGTTTTGTTTGCTCAGTATTTCAACAGAAACCCACAGAGCTGATAAAACTGTACATATCAAGACATGTGCTTTATGAAAGTCTAAATTGGCACAGAAAATTTAGTTTGTGTATACAGGCCTATGTCAGAAGAGGTATATTTAGTGGATTTTTGAGAAGCTGGGATGGACACTAACTGTGAGAGTGAAGGCGACTATTGAGACCCTGCACAAACAGCACAATTTTTCAGCTGGCTTGGTAGCAGAGCAAGCTTAAACCACTCAATGTTTTGGCATCTGGATTGTTGCTCTAGATGAGGCAATAGGTCAGAAGCAGACAGTCTGCTCTGGAAGAAACCTCCCTTTGACATATTCTGCATCAAGCAAGTCCTGGGGGGTTTGGTGCCAGACTGCTTAGAAATGTTTCTAATAGGAGACAAACTTTCTAATAATAATTTTAATTCCTTCCTCAGGGTTTTCCATCTTGCCCCATCCTATTTCCTCTCTCTTCAGCCTCCAAATGATGAACTAAAATGTTGTTTGTTCCCTACTCCTTCCTCTCAATTTATCCTTCTCCTATATTTCACAGGGAAGTCTGTACAAGTAATTTTGAAGATTTATTTAGAATGGGTTTTGGCATTTGAGGTTTCCAATAAGAACTCTTTATTTTGCCTTCTATTATTGCCTATGACTTTTAATCTGCACCTGCAATATTGGTTATGGTGCTGATGAATTCACATTTGAGTAATAAAGAAAATGGGATGCTTTAGCTAATACATTGTTTTTTTCCTGAAACAGAATAGGCAGACTGAGGATTAAAATCACAAGAGAGCTACAGTATTTGGAAAGAAGTCCTCTGGCAAAAAAAAATTGTATCTTAAATTGCCTGGTGTAGCAGCTAAATGGAAAATAATAGTTTTATAAGTTGCTGCTCTGTGAGGTTAAAAAGTACCATAGTATCTTCTGGGGGAAAAAAAGTAATTATTTTTCCATCTGTGAAATAAAATAATGGTTCTAGAAGATAGGCAGTTCTTTTATTGGCATTCTCTTAATCTAATGGGAAAAAGTGATTTTTTTGTAAATAGAAGTATATGAATTAATTTGGTTTTAGGACATTGCTGTTGGATTCTACCTTAAGCAGAAGAGGAATAGTACAGCCATCTCCATGAGCTTGGGTTACAGAGTTTTTAACTTCAAGAATATTTTAAAAATACCCCCAGCTCCCAAAAGTGTCATTCATATTTGTTTTGATGCTACTTCCAATACATGATGGTGTTGGAGATGTGGGAACTTCAAGAATTTAATAACACACATACAATTTTGGACAAGTGGAACGAAAACTTTACTAACTATGATCATAGGAAACTGAGAATCTCCCACTCTGCTCCCCTGTTCTGTCCAAGTGATTGCAGAAACCCAACCTATATACTGTTTCAGGGAGACACAAAGGGAAAGAGGTGAGGAAAAGTGATCACTTCAATGTTTATAAAGCCAGATGTTCACCCCTGGAGGGATGAAAACCTTCATGAACTTGCAAACTGCCACAGTCCTAAGGAATCAAGCAACAAATAATGTGCTGCAATGGAGAGATGGCTCTTGGTGGAGCTCTGAGCAGTGGCACACTGCCTGTTATCCTGCCTGTTATTATGCCTGTTAGCCCTCAGAAGGAGGGAGCTCGAAACATCACAGACTGTTAGCTTTAGTTGAAAGGAATATTCTTCTCATTTGGATAAACTTTTCAGGAAGACCTCTCAAATATTAAATATTAATAATTTTACTACCACAACAAGCTGCCAGAGGAGTCTTCTCTTGAATGGAGACCATGTCAGCCCAAAATGAGGTTTCCTCTGTTCCATGGAGCTATTCTAATTTTCAGAGAGTTTTAAAATTTAAGCAGACATAAGTTTTTCCCTTCAAAGATCTTGAATTTTAGGTCCATCATCTTGAATTGATGATTTTCTTCGCAGTGGATGGAACTGGTTGAATTTTTCTTTGGATAAAAGGCATTACGGTTTTCTCTTGGGGGAAGGGTGGTGAAGACACAATGTTTGTTGCAACAGGATTTTACAATTAAAATTCCCCACTTTTAGAGGCTTGGTCATTTGTTTGAGTATTGTAACAATGAGCCATGTCAGCACATCTCATAGCATGCTCATGGGTGGTGAGGAACTTGGATTTGGGGGGTTGCTAATCTTTGGACACTGAACAGTGTTCAGCTGTGGTATCACTGGCCTAATGGTGTTTTCATGGTGAGAAGGGGGGATTATGAATTCCCTTTTTATTTGTCTTCTCTCATTTATGATTTAGGAGCCCTCCATTCAACACAATATATGAAAGAATGGCATTTAATTTCAAGTTAAGATGAAAAAAAAGATAGACAGGCCACCCATAAAGTGTACATCCTTTCTCACTTTCCTTCAGTGCAGAAACTGCCATAGCTTGGATGCCTTCTAGGTTTCTGCTCTCAGGCCTTTCCAGGCATGATCTGCCTGTACACAGGTAAGGCAGGCTGATGTGTCAAAATTCACCCAGAATCTGTCTGGGTCACTGATGTGATCTAGATCAATTTAGAATTTAAAATAAATACTATTGTGTTACTGTGCTGTGGATATTCATCCTAGTCTTTCTTCATTTCAGTGATCAAATTTGGGTGTCCATGTATGTTTTCAGAAGGGACAAAGGGGAGATTCTTTTTTTCCAGTCACACTTAAATCCTTATATGCTGGGGGAAATTTTTGATAATTTGGATTTTATGACTTTCCACTCATAAAATACTCCTTTCTCATAACAGGTTGCTGAATGCGATAAAGCCAGGATTGGTAAAAAAGATCAATAGACTACCGACCCCCATTGCAGGTTTGGTGAGTATTTCAAATGGAGGAAAATATTTCAGTGCTGCTTTTTGCACCTTGACATTGACTATGGGATTCAGATAGCAGTTATTTTTGTAATTTGAACTCTTCTAGCCTAGTAAACTCAGACGGTCCCTCTGAAATTGGAATGCTCTGTGTAGTCACCTTAAGACCTTTCAGTCTTTTTTTTCCAGAAGTAGGCAGTATTCAAGTGTCGGGGTATATTTTTAGAGGAAGATGATCTTCTTGGTTATATATCACCTCTCAGTTGTGGCACTAGCTTTAGAAAAACTGGAATGCATGCATAAGAAGCCACCACCACAAAAAGATAGTTTTTGGAAAGGAAGAAAACTGTACTTGTATATTTTGTCTCATTTTCCCTTTCCCCAAAATACCACAGTCTGCAGATAACATTCATTCTGGGACATCTGGGGAATTGTTTCATGTTGACTTTAAGGGCAGACCAAAATTTGTCCATACTCTGTTGTAAGCAAGGAAGACCACAGAGGATGTGCTGACAGCTCATGGGCTGCCAGGAGCACTGGGTACTCAGGGGGTCACCTCAAGTGGTGGCACAGTCCTGTGCTTGCTGGTGGGGCAGAAGGTGGGAGTGGGTGCCTGTTGGGTCTAACAGGATTAGCCACATAGAAATATGTCTGTATTGATTTTACCTTCAGCTGTAATTGGGAATAAAAAGGTCCTTGAGCATGTGGAAGGTGGTCATCCTCTAATTTATACTCATCATGTAGATAGTGGTTCCTTTGTGTTCACATTATGGCCTATACAAAATTCAGAATATATTATTTGTTAATACCTGAAGTTAATGGTCCTTTGTATAAACAGCATTAAAAAGTTTCAGTGTATCAGAAACCACGCTACGTTTGCTGTTAAATTAGCTCTACAGTGCTGTTGCATAGCCTTTGAGGCTGGGTCTTTCAACATGTAGATTGACAAGGCTATTTCTGCATGAATACTGACTGGTTTTAGAATCTCATTTTTGATCCCCACCACCCTTTCTCTAAAGTTTCCTTGAGTGCCTTTCTTTTGCCTCTAAAACCCATCTAGTTTTATTCCTTCGCTGCCCTATTTGAAAGGAATATTTGACATAAACAGATGAAAAAGTACCAGTAGTGCAGTTTTCTTTTCCTTGGCTCACTTTCAGGAAAGACTCAATTTTTGTTATGACTGTTTTAAGAAGATGATATTGAATTACATTGGGTTTTTTCCTTATTCATATGTAAAATCCCAATGGTAAGGTGGTTATAGTAGGAAGGACATAGAAAAAAGTCATTATGTGTGTGTATTTTTCTCATTCCTTGAGATAAAGCTCTCTTGCAAGATGTGTATCTTCAAAGCATTATAAAAAAAGAAGTTTTCAGGCTACGAATGATACAGTAAATCTTTTTTGTGTTGTAAAGTCACTTCATTACCTCGGTACCTGTGTCCTCTGATTTCCTTTAGTAACTACTTTTTAAAATATTTTTTCCTAATAAATAATTAGGTTATTTTAAAAAGTTCACTATTTTTGAGTTCTTGAACATTACCAATGAATGTTTTTATATACTGTTCAGTGAATAAATAGCTCCCAACAAAACAAACGATCAAAATTTCCCCTTGCTTTCCAAGACATCTGGTTCCATACCTGCTGACTTTTGTTGCCATTTGTAGTTACAGTGGTGAGTAAGTGGCTGCTTTAAGGACTACATGTGAATTAAAAGGATCAAGTGTTCTATCTAGTCTGTTATGTTTATTTATGCTGTATTATTTAAAAGTACAGCCATCAGGGGTTTATTTGAGCACAGAGTGTATCCTTTTCTTTTCACTAACCTGTACCATGCCTATGTGTCTGAAAGAAAAAATTAATATATTGACACTATGGTCCAGAAGCAGTTATACCTCCCAGGTAGTTGACCCTACATGTGAGAAATTCCCTTATTATTTGCCAATTTTTCTTTATTATCTTAGTTTTGGTTGGCTTGACATACTAAATAGTTACTTCTTTCCAGTTATTTCACCCCAGTGAGTGTGATTTCCTCAGGTACAAGTAGAAATGCTGTGAAAGCTTCAGTACCTTTTCTTCCTTGCATGAGATACATGCTTTTAAATCCTAGATGCTGCTGCTGCCTAAAAAGTGTAACTGAATTACTGTAATAGAATTCATTTCTTTCCTGTATCTGATAGAATAAGTTTTTATTTCACTAGCAGAGACAATAGGTACATTTTCTTTTATACACAGTAGGAGCTAAAACTTATGAGTAATTTTGGAGTATTCAAAATGCCTTTTTTTTCATCCTTAACCTCCAGAGACACAAAGAGTTGTATATTATGTAGCTCTACAAAATGTCTACTTGATTCTAATTCTCCAGATGATTGTCTATTTTTCTCCTTTGTTATGGTAAGGAAAAATTAGGAAGTGTCCTTTATTGAAGGAAAATAACAGTAAACTTGAAGCCCATATCAGACACATGCTGAGGTGCTCACTTTGAAGTATTATCAGGTGTAAAAATTCTGCCTATATTTCATGTTTGAGTGACTTCTCACAACACTTCTGTAAGTATTATGTATAACTGGTTCAGTGTTGACAGACTGAATTCTTCAAATCTTTCCTGGCATTTAGAGCTAGATGAATCTGCAGTTACTCTGAAATTCTGATCAGTGACTTGCTCATGTATTTTAAGAGGGAATAATTTATTTGCAAATCTCGCAGACCAGAACACCAGTCATTTAAGTAAAATTTATCTGTTATAGTGCTGTGGTGTTAAAGTAAGAACTCCAGGATCTGAACAGCACCATACTTAGCACAGGCTGTATAAATACACAAAGATGATCTTTGTCTAGTTACAAGTCTAAGTCAGGATGTGGATTGTATGCAGCATTACATATAGAATTACATATGTTCAGCTTGGCAGGCTTGTTTGTAACTTGCTTTGATCTCCAAAAGTGCCGACTGCTTCTGTTATCACAGCAGAAATGATACATTGCTTTAATGAAAGAAAATGTAGGACCACAGCTTTGGTATTCGGACTTACAGTATTAAATCTGATGAAGTGTTTTATCATTCTTGTTCAGTATTCATTAATCCTGAAAGCTTATGCTCCCACCAGAAAGCAAATTCACAAAGCATTGAAAGAACATATTAGGCCTAGGTAGGAGTAACAGAAGAAATTTTCTCATGTGAAAAATTGATACTGAGCATCTTTGTTCTAAGACTGTCAGATTTCTAGCACCATCATTTAATGTATTTAATTGTAGAAGGCTGGAGAAGTGTTTTGGCTAAGTTATTAACTAAAAAACATCTGGAGCTGCAGAAGACTTGCAAAGATGTATTAGAGTACAATGAATATAATATAACTTTTACAAAACCAGCAATTTTTTTCAGTGAGTTGCTGTTGGTTTCTTTCCTCTTGTATGACATTCACAGTGAATACACAACAAGTTTTTAAGGTTTCTACTAATTGCAATTTTGTACCTCTAGACCTTATTATCTATTCTATGAAGAATTACCAGCAACACTGTAGATAAAGTTTGCTCTATAATACTAACTACTGTATGTTGACTTTATTTTTCCCTTAAAAAGATTCCAGCTTTTGCTTCCTGTCCCTGAATAATGTCACTCTGTGAGAAAATAAAAGGTTTCTGCCTTATCTTTTGTTTGACAGGATTTAGGGGAGTTTATAGCATTACTTCAGTTCCTTGAACAATCCCCACAGGAGCTCAGACACTTACTTCAGAGGCTGTGTGAATGATTCTCACGTATAATAGGAGGAAGTAGTGAACACAAAGATGGAGAGATGAACTTTAGCTTGGATCTTGGCTCATGTTTCAGTACTACTGAATAAAAAATCTGTTTACTGTGGCATCCAGTTTTCAGTTTGTTTATGGTCCTTAACTTTGTGACGTATGTATGATATAGCACTGGAAAAAATAGACTTGCAGAAGTCACCTGGTTGCATGGTTATTGCACCAAGATGAACAAAGGCAGAATGTGCTGCTTAAGAAAGCTTGTTCCTTTGAAAGCAGGGTTGGGTTTTTTTCCCTCATTATTTTCCCAGGAAGTTTCTTTTGGCAAAGTGTTCTCTGAGAGCTTGCTATTACCCTTAATAAGAACAGCTATCTGTCTGCTGGTGCTGGTAGCTTGTTCTTATTCTCTAATATTGCACAAATTGTAAATTTGGGGTTTTTCTATCTTATATGTTATTTCAAGGAAATGTTGTCCTTATGTTAGCTTTCAGGAGTTTGAGCTACTAATTAAATTCAGCAAATGAGATCTTGTTTCTTCATGTAGGTATGAACCTCAAAATAAAATTACAAATTATAGTGTGTATCACACAGTTAAAAATAATTAGCAAAGATAAATACACAAAACTTTAACCAACGTGCATTATTTTTATCACTCTCTTCATTCATACCTCCTTGTTACTAATTTTTTTGAAGAATTATCTTCTTGTTTTTTTTCTTTTAAATTTATCATTCTCCCTTTAGTTCTAGTATTTTCTAGAAAAAGCCTGCTCCTATTGTAATATATAGATTCATAAAATATGATAGTTTCTGTTTTCTTGTTTTGTACTACTATTCTCTGCTGAACATATTCATTTCCCAGCACAATTGTATTCATAAAAAAGTCTTGCTGTGTAAGTTGTGGTACATGTGAAGTAAATAGAAGCAAAATTTCCTGTCTATCTAAAAACAATAAGTTCTTGGCACTCACATTCCTAAAGCATTTTTGTGAGTGTTGATGTAAAACAAAGTGTCAACAGCATAGCAAAATACTGTGCAAACCATTCTGCCATGTTTTCTGTGGATCTTCCTTGCTAAATAGCAATTGGTTTCTCTACACCTCTTATGCCTGCTTTCAGTTCTGAAATCCGAATGTTTGATGAATGCAATATTTAGGGTCTAGCCAGTAGTTGAGAGCAGCACTGTGTGCTTTGGCTCATCACATAGTGTACTACATAATGAATCTCTTTACTAAAGCAAGAGTATCCTTAAAAAAAAAGAAGTAATGGTTAGTAGCGTGTCCTTCTATTCTTTATGTTGTTTGGGTTTTTTACTCTCCTAGCTTTCTAGACTGCCTTCAAACTGATTTTCCATTTAAACTTTCTTGCCTTGGGTGTCATCTGAGCTGGACAGAATTACCTTATGAAATTCCTGTTTAATGAATTAAGTTGTACGTTGTATTCATAAACATTTCTAAGTTACACAAAGAATATAAAAGCAAACTAACAGGTGTTTCTTAACCACATTGTTTGTAAACAAAGTCTGTGTGGAACAATCTGCAGTGAAGCTGTAGCTAATTCATCGCAGAAGAGGAAAACAGCCATCAGTTCAAATTTGGCAGGAAGCACAGAGAAAGCAGTATTGGGGGGAAAATGAGAAGCAAACAAATAAAACCCAAAAGTTTATATGGAAATTCAGCTATTTTTCTTTTCAAAACTGAATTGAAGGTTTTTATTGCTTCCAATTAACCATACAAATGCTGTCCAGGAAGCATTGCTCTACTGCCATTTAAACTAGTATTACAAATGGAAAATACAATGCTGGCATCTCATTTAGTATTTTATTGATTAAAATGGTTGTGCTTACTCTGGTGTGTTTGGTTTGGTTCCAAATTCTCAAACATTTGATGCTGGAAACTAATAATTGATCTGACAGCGAATGTACTGGAGACATATTCCACTGCTTCACTTGGGTTCAGCCTGTGTTGCCGGGCTTCCAAGTTGTACTATAATCTGATGTATGCATGCAAGAGAGGCTGAAATAATAGGAAATTAATAAAAGGCATGTACTATAGAAAAATAAACAAACAAAACAAAGGGAGGTAAATGACCCCACCTTATTTATTTGTTTGTGCTGGTCTGAGCTGCATTTAGCTGTAACACACACCCTCAGAGAAGTGAGTTTAACCAACTCCTAGTAGTGTTCGTGTTCACCACCTCTGTATGGCTCATGAGTTGTCCCTAACATCCATGGGCAATCACTTCCTTCCTCAGCTACCAGCTGCAGTGTTGTGTTTATGATGGCTGGAGGTGAAACGTGGAATTAAGAACCTTGTTTGTTTCCAAATTGCCCATATTGATCCCTCAGGGCTTTCTGTGTGCTTTCTGGCACCACTGGCCCCAGCAAGAACCCAGCCAGGACTTTGGCAGACCAACCTCACTGCTGGCCTAAAGTCCCATCTTCTGGATGCTTCCTTGGCTGGAGTGCTCACAGTGCACTCAATAAGCTGAGCTATTTGTTGGCTGGGACCACTCCTTGTCATGCTGAGGATACTGGCCCTCTCTGCCAGTGTCCAGGAGTTTATTCCTTGTTGTAAGATGAAGTCTCTCAGTACCCAGGGTGCTCTGAACAGTTTCCTTGCTGGGTCAGAACAGCACCAGCCAAGATGGGTAAATGTTTGCAGGACACTTGTGAAGGATGGCTGTGATCCATAGCTGCTGTGGACACATGCAAACTTCTGAAACTAGACTGGTTAAGATTCAAAGGTGCAGCATTTTCACAGTCAGCTTAAGCTGTGCCCTCAGCCTGCTGAGCTCTGCTGCTGAGAATGTCAGGACTTGGTTTGGCCAAATGCTAATAATACTTGTAAGCTCTTTGTGGCAAGGATCATCTGTTAGTCTGTTTTTGTCTAACACCTCACCCCATGAGTCCTGCTCCATGGCCAGGACTCCTAGACAGTATGTTAATACAAATAATAAATAACAGCTACAAAAATATCACAAGCATTCCTATGTCATTCACAGTCTCATTTTAGACTGCTCTCCCAACACCTGTGAGTTTAATCAGTAGGTTTATAATTAGCTTTATTCCCACTGAATAATATAGAACATTAATATGCAAATTTGGAGGCAAGGAGAACCTTTTCTATGATAAAACCTAGAGAGGATGGTCACTGCAGAGGATGTCCTTTTTTGAATTTTTTTTTTTTTTTTTTGCTGTATGAAGACACCCTTTGCCTGCCCAGCCTTAACATGCTTTAGGAAAAAGTGTTTGATTAAAAGCAGAGTCTACCTGTTTGAGGGCTATCAAGTGACTTCTCAAAGATGTTATTTATAAAATATCAAAATGATTGTTTTTTGGGGATTTTTTTGGTATGGTTTTTTCATGGTTTTATTTTTTTCCATAGGAAGTTTAGTAAACTGAAGGGATAACGTTTGAAAACAGCAAAAAGAAAAACATTGCTACTGATGAAGTGATAATACTAGGCAGCTGAAATGTGAGTTTGACCTTATCATTGCATTAACCTTTACTATAGATGATAGGGTCTTTCTCGGTTTGGGGAGAGCAGCTGGCTTCCAGGAAGGGCTCATTTTGTAGCCATGAAAAATGTAGGTTGCCTACTGGAATAACTGCTAGATTTGCTTTTAGATGCTGGAGTCTTTCTGCAAGTTCAGCCATGACTTTCATTATACTGGTTTAATGACACTGAGGTGAGTGAGTATTTCAGAAATGGCAAGCTTTTGAAGAATAATCTCTAACTATCTGTAAATATAAGAAAATATAATAGTTTAACAAATCAATGCCATTTGCCATATAGCTTAAATTCCCACTTAATGAAGTGAAGGATCACTGCCTTCCTTGAACTGCTGTCTGGGGAACAAAGAGCCTCCTGAGCAATGATTTATACTCTTCAAAACAAATGCCACTGTGGAAGGTTATGACTTCTCTTCATAGCTGGGCAAATACCACATGCTCTGGAGACATGTACCATCTTCAGGAATTTTCAATGAAGGAGTTGGATGCCCTGAGTCTGTGAATGTGTCACCTGTGTCCTGTGGGGAATGTGACACCATTGCTGTTTTATCCAGGCACCTGCAATTTTTGTGTGTCTTCTATTGCAATATTGATTAGTTTGCAATGAGGATATAAAGAAAAGCACTGAGCTGGTATACTGCAAGTGTTTAGGCCAACACACACAAAATATGCAGAGTTACAACTGTCCATGTCTTGAGGCTAAATAAGTATCAGCTTTTGTCCTTAGCAAGGAAAACTGGACCTGAGGTTATGGTTGCTTTCAGCTACCCTGAATTTGGCATTCCTGCAAGAGACAGCCTTGGCTTTCATATTAGCTGGAGTGGGCAACTGACCTGGCTAAAAAATACCCTTTATCTTCCAGCATGAAAAGAAATGCGGGCAGGAGAGAAGGAAGAGGCTCACCAAGGTGGGAAAAGAGGTGTCATTCCATCAGTTTAAAATAGTTTTGAAACTGCAGCTACAGAGTTCAAACTTAGATGCACTCCTTTAGGTATTGGCCAAAAGCAAAGGACACAGGGAATCCAGGAAAGTCTCAACCTTAAATCTTTCATTTAAAGTTTGTCTGTGTTTAAAATTATACTTAGTAGTATTCTCACTCCCTAATTCTGGAAAGCCTCTCACAGGTTGGAGCCTGTAGGTCTGTGCTATAAATACCATCTCTGATCCCCAACTGTCTTTTTCAGTGACATGTAGCCTCTGCTGCAGGGAACAGCAAGATCAATGTTGACAACCAGATAATAGCAGCACTGGAAATGTGAAAAGGGAGGGTACCTTCCCAAAAATTCTTAAACTGAGAAATCCTGGGGTGGCAAGCAGGAAGAATTTTCACAGTATAGTCAGATTGACCACCTCAAAATGGTCCAGGGAAGCTCAACCTTCTTTGACCTTCTCCTGTGAAAAGAGAGCAAGCCACAGTCTGTTGTGACCCCAGCCCTTGGGCTGAAGATGGTGGCAGAAGAATGCTGTCTCTAATCCCCTCCCTGGCTGCAAACCAACTTGGTGAAGTCCATTGCAGTTAATGTCTGCTAGCAACTGTTTGTACTGTTTCTATGCTGAAAACCTTTCCGGGCACTCTTAAGTGGATTTATTTTAGATGATGTGCATGTTGCTAGCAGGAGCCTACGTGCTGAATGCAGATGATGGAACGTGTCTTGCTCCAAAGATCACATTGCAGTTGTTTCCCTGACTTAAAGCAAACAAGCAAAAAGGCAAACTAATGGAAAACTGGTGCCTTGAAGAGCTGTGCAAAGTGATTTCTTTAGTTTAAGAGCCCAGTAAAATTCTATAGTCTGGTGCTGTGGTCAAGAATTAATAGAGGCCTGAAATACCTGACACTGAATTCTCCTTGTCTCTGCATTCCTCACTGCTCCTGGATTAAAGCCACTTTCTTCCTGCTTGGCATGGTACTTTCCAATTGTAATGCATTTCCTCTTAAATGTCCAGAGGTCTAATGATACTATTGTAAACCTGTTAAAATTAATGCTGCAGAGGAAACAGCTTAGTTAATTGCTTATGGAAAATACAGAGATAGGCTGAACTATCTGACTGGGGGACATCAAAACCATTAACTATTAACCTTTTGAAAGCTGAAAAGCCTTGTGATATCATGTGCAAATCTGCCCCACGGCTTAGTAGGAGAATTGCGCATTCATTTATGGACAAGCAATAGAACTAATGGTCTAGAAAATTAATATTGCAATACAAAGGCAATCCTCAGCTCTTTGGAGTGGTGTCCTTCTGTTAAAGTCCTCATTTTTGCCGGGTATTTGTTTGTTTCTGCCTCATTTTCATGTGGGAAGCACTATTACTTAAATGGCGAATGTCTGTTTTTCTTTGGAGCAATAGTGCACGCTGATTTATTACTGCATAGTGTGTGAAAGGAAGTTTTCTTTTCAGGCTTTTCAATAAGGGGAGAGTATTGAACTTGCTAAATGTGTGCATGCATCCAAGTGTGTACTGAGTTCAGCTTTTTTCAGTTCATTCTGTTACACTATTTCATTGCCTTGGCTTTTCTCCTTTGAACTGTAGTAGTTCTCATGCACAATTTAAAACCGAGCTTGTGTTACCCCATAAGGCCAATGGTAAACATGATGCTTCCCCCCTTCTCCTTTCTCTTCTTTTTTAGTCATAATGTTGGTATTATTTGGTCTCCTTTTACTACTAAAGAGATGTTACTTGACTTAATATGTTGCAAAGTGGCATTGGTGTGGTGGGAGGCATGTTGGACTGAGTGCCAGATTGTGACACTTACCCTTGCACCTGTTGTGGGGCAAAATGTTTCAGGCCTTAAAGCGATAGCCCAGGCTGCTGATGCTCTTGCTGCTTGCCATTTATAACTGTTGGGTTGGATGGGTGCTGTGTAGCTTGGCTTCACAGCCAACAAATCCTATGGGTGTTACCAAAAGTTCCTGGATATTTCTCATACCTTTTCTTAATGAAAGCTGCCTCACTGCTGTTGTCCTTTGAATACTGTTTCTCCTTTGGTTGGAAAGAGGCTTGCTGTTTTTTTCCAAAACCAATCCCAACTTTACCACTCCTGCCTAGCAACAGCATTAGGGATCTTAGAGCTAATGCCTGCTGTTGGCTAAATTACCTAAGTTGTCATTGAATTGTTATCTTTCCATTCAAGCCCTGATATAATGAAGTTATAGAGGTTCCTGTGAAGCTGCTTGGTGAGTGCCTTCAGGGGGAAGCTGCAGGGCTGACTTGCTGGTAATGGGCACAAGAAGATGCAGCACAATAAAAAGCTCAAGTGTCAGTGAGACATAGGCTTACCCTGCAGGCAGCACCCAGTCTTTGGCTGACTACAGGAGGGATCCAAGGTCATTTTGGCAATTAAAGAGAGCTGAACTGTGAAGCAGGTCTGTTTCCTTGGCCAGCAGTGCATGGATCAGGAATGCCAGTCAGTGGTTTTTGGTTTTAACCTCCTGTCCTTCCTATCTCCTTCTGTCCTGCAGCCCCACAGCAGTGAATAAGACCATGCTATAAATGCTGTCTGTCTCTCAAGCCTGGTTTCAGACCAAAGCTGGCAGACCTGCTAGATAAGAAGTGTGACGTTTATGTATTCATTTCTGGTGTTACAGGGATCAGCCACAAAGTATTAGCACGACTATACAGTATGTCCTCTGTTATTTAAAAGGTAGGATAGTGGATAGGTTCAGTTATTTGAGGTTTCAAGTAATCCAGGGCAATTTTCAGTGTAATTAATACATGTCAGGAATTTGACCCTTGTGGGGATAACACTAAGTTCCAGATAACTGAGGTGATACTGCAAACAAGTTGTGAAAATTGTGCCAGAAGACTGTCTGCGCTGGTCAGCAGCACCAGCTAATAAAATATCTCAACTTTTGATCTAGAAAAATATTTCATGCAACTTTCACTTGGCATCTGCAGAAGCAGAAAAAAACCCTTATTTTTTTACAATTCCTGGATGTTTTCTTTCATTGAGTTTCTCCTGTTACCCCTGTGGGGATCACATAGTAGTTGCTTCTTAAACTATAGCAACTCCATGAAAAGGAAAGCTTGAAATGTTCTGAGAATTCCACATGCACCAGACACAGATACACTGTTCTGCTGTACTGTTTGTTTCTTTTCAAAGAAAAAAGATGCAGATAAAAAAAAAAACTACTACTACTACAGGCTTGATACTGTGTATTGGAAACAATGTATTTTCTGATATTTCAGAAAACAAATTATGAACAAATGCAGGAATTGCATCAATTATTGGCAAAACTAGTTGCACACTGGTAAATAAAACAGAATGGTTCCCAGGGAGTGCTGTCAGAGCTCTTACAAAAGCCTCTAAAGATTTAAAGAGAAGTAAGTACATAAGTAAATGTTGTGGGCCAAAAGAACACAAAAAAATTCTAACTAAATTCAGTGCTTAGTGACAGACTAATGTAAAAAAGTAGCATGATGTAAAGTTTGTCACAGGAGACTGAGTTTTGTTTTGCTCTGTATGTTTTGAGAAGTCAGGCTAGATTGGTCTTCTCCCTTAGTGTACAGGCCTGTATTCTATTTTTACACTGCTAAATAGTGACTGGGTGGAATCTATGTCAGTGGTCTGGGTGGAATGATGTGTCAGTGGTCTAGAATTTTAGACAAGGAAGAAGCAAGATAATTACATCCTCTTGGACAACTGGTGCAGTCCAACCAGACCAAAAATTTGAGTAAGCAAGGTATTAGCAGAATTATTTTAGAATGGGTCATGATATCTTCAGCAAAAATGCAACAGTTTTCTTTGTTCTTTTATTCTATCTGAAACAAACCAAAGAGCAAAATTCAATCCAATATTATTATTAGTTTGAATGGAGTTTAGGAGCTGTATCTTCAGACCTGCCTGGCCTCCATTTTTGTGCATCTTGAGTCTTGAATGACACAGTCATCACTGACCAAAATCCATTTTTCTGCAAAGTATCACCTTGCTGATATGAATCTCCTCTTCCCTGTTATCTATACGGCACCTCAAGTCGATTCAGGAGTTTGTAATTAAGAAAAAAACACATAGATACAGTAAAAAGGAACAGAGGAACAAGGTCAGCACAACGTTATCAGCAAACTCAGTGTCTATCTGCCACTGGCATTTCGAAGGCATAACTACTGCAGAATTTTGGGGAGAATGATGGAACAGTTCTAATGAAATTTAGAGGACCCTATTCATAAGCACTGTGTGTGAGAAAAACCAAAATCTGCCTAGAGTCAGCACCCACAGTATTAGACTAAGTTGGCTAGTTCCCAGCAGTGTTTGAGACCTTAAATGCTCTTTAGTCCTTACCCTCTGGTTGATCAGAGATTAATCACTTGCTTATTTAAACACTATTACCCAATCTCTTGAGCCACCCAATCCTGATTAAAATTTACTTTCTAAATTATGATTCTAGAGAACTGAAACTCCTTGAATTCCAGACCTTTACATATTTTTGAAGAACTGAGAGTCCTTAGTGTAAAACTTGCATAAAAAATTCTTGCAGAGAGTTTATCTTTCCAAGAGTAGTTCACCTTGCTTTTTCTTTTTCATTTGGCTGAAATTTGATGAGCAATACTAGAAATCTAGTACTTAAACCTTAATACAAACTATTATGTAAGTAAATTACACACCAAGAACTTCAAAGATTGTGGTCAGTGTTCTCCATCACAGCTTCCAATATAATTTATTCTCTTTTTAAAGCAGCATAGAAATATTCTCTTCTTCTATAACTTTGCAAGTTGGAGAAATAAAAATGCCAGACTGAGGATGGGAAGTAAATAAGAGGAAAAACAGTCAACTGCTCCATTCAGGATAATGTAAGGTGGAGTTTAGGATATGCCAGAGAATGCAGAACTCTGGATAACCTCTGTGGTGTGGGTGTGGGCAACTCACTGAACAGTCTACTTGGCTTTGGCAGCTCTCACCCTTGCTCAGGACAGCCACATCAGCTCTTGCAGGAGAGCAGCTTGATGCCAGTGCCTTTCCCATTTGAGGGCAAATGGCCCAAATGGCCTTGGCAGTGCAGCACATTTAGGGATTTCCAAGAAGCCAAAAAGCCCCAGAAAGTGGGTGCTCCTCAGGTGCTAGCTGACTCTCCACAGTCTCTGCAGTCACAGGCATGCTGAAGCCCCTGAGCAGCCCTGGGCTGGCTAGCATGTACACAAAGAACATGCAGAACATGTGTGACCAGGGTCTGGTGCCTCCTCAGTGGGTGGGCTCTTGTGCTGTAGTTTGGGCAGTGTTCCTGTATGGGGGGATAGGATGTACGAAAATTAAGATAGTGCAGAAGGTACTCTCACACCTGAGGAGTTGCAGCTGTACTAATCACCAAAGATTAGGAACAGGCCTGCCTTTAATAGGCCACAGCTGTGTCCAATAAGAAGATGAGTGCTACAAAAGAGTGGGTTAGCTGGTTGTTCTGTGAAGGGACTTGGAAGTTGTTGGTTGTTCTGTGAAGATGGGGTCAGTGTTGCAAGGAGCTGCCTATGCAAAGTCACTGAGAAGGTATGGGATTTTTGCAATAAGATGATAGCATTCCTGCATCACCTAAAGTGGTTGCGTAGCTCTGTAGCCCCTGTTTTGGATGGGGCTACATCTGTTGACCTTGTAAAGCCCAGGTAGCTCCCAGTAGGGTCTCCAAATTTAAGGGTTGATTGGCTTCAGCACAGTGCTGAGCATCAGCTGGGTCAGTGCATTGAAGCAAGGCACCCTGTGTATGATGAATGTATTCCCTAGTCACTAGGAAAGGCAGTGAAGAAGTGCTTGCCAAAGCCAGTAAGTCCTGCTGGCCTTGAGCTGATTTTGGGTAGCCATGTGTAACACTTGCATTCTCCAGAAATCTGCATCTATGGGAGTGGTTTGGAGATGTGAGCTGGCTGGGGATTGGGACTCTGCAGTGCTTTAAATCAGCTGATTTGCTGCCAGCTTCTTATTGGTGCTGGAGCTAGTACAGCTGCTTTCATGGTCTCTGATGCCTGGCCTAATAATCTTGCTAGACTCTACTGGTTCTTCTGCCTCGATATACCTCTCTCTGATCAACTCTGAGTCCTGGCCCTTTGCTGGGAGAGGAAAAAAATCACATTTATGTTAAATTTACCATTTTCATTTATACAGTCTCATCAGCTAAGTTTTATTGCGTTTTTTATGTGGCTTTAAATTGAAACAGTTTTCAGAATTAACAGGTGAGGAGTTGGAGCTTGTTGTTTGATCATGCATGAACATCTCTGCTGGCCTTATTTGTGACTGTTGTGAGCAGGAGCCACTGGTTATACCCAGGTAAGCTGAATTATAAGCATGATTGGCTCTTTTCTTTTAACAAACAAAAGTTTATCTCTGGTCTGGCAAGGACAGAGGGTAGAGTATTAACTGAAGTTTTAAGAATAAATTATCAGTGATAGCCAATTTGTTTTCCTTTTCTGTTCCCTTCACCAACAAACAATACAAGTTATTTCTGCCACCTTCACTGCTTAGATCTTGTTTCTAAAGACCTGGTGTGGTCCATGTGATGAACACATCTTCCTGCCCTTGTTGCTTTGTATATTGTGAGGGGAGAGAGTGTTGCAGTAGTACACCTCTAATGTGTAGAAGAAAACTGAACAGCAGGGATCTCAGTCCTGTAAGAGGACACATCCTTTCCCATCCTCTGTTGTGCTATCCAAAGACATTGTGAAAGAGCTGGAAAAATGCTTTGCAATAGGAATGCACCATATTGAAGAAGACTTCTGTTCATTCTCTCTTCCTTTAATCATTGATTTTATTCCATTAATTTAAGGAAATTCTGCTTCTTAAATATATTATATTATCGTACTACATTTCATTTGTCCTGGAAGCTTAGTCTTCCCAACTGCAAATTACACTGGCCTCCAGATGTAATCCATGAATCCTGATTTCCAAATGCCTCTTCAAAGGCATGCTTTCATGATCACTATAGACTTAGTGAACAGTAGCAATTTAAGTAGGCTACTGTGTAGTTAATCTAAGTTTGCAGTTACAATAGCTTTAGAAATAGTCATGCTATTTCTTGAATCTAGAGACTGCTTACTGATAGTTGAAAAGGAGTGGAAAAGAAATCACTGCCAGACTATTGGGTAGTTCATCTTGCCATGAATATTTACCATTAAAAAAAAACCACCAAAGCTGGAGATATTCAAGATCATTGATAATTATGGCTGTGCCATCTAGACACCAAATGTATGTTTTCATATCTGGGAAAGAAACATCAGATACATGGATAATAGTATTGGAGTACTCAATAATTTAAGCTGTTATACTGTATATGGTCAAAGTCACAAATGGACACAGATCTATTGAGCATATTTTTGCACAGATACTTTGATTGTCTGTAAAATTCACTTGCAGAAAATTAAAAATTATGCATTTCCCCTTCCTTTTCCTCACCAAAGTAATTCTAGACACCTAAATATGAAAGCTTTCTATTTATTTTTTTTAGTGGAAGTAAAACCAACAAGGTAGGTTTTTCATGGGGAATGTGCTGGAACTTAATTCAGTAGAAATAGCCAATTTTAAAAAAATTGTGGTTTTTGGACTTGAACAGCTTCTTTTAGAAGTGTTTTAAGGAGACCCCAACCTGTACATTTAAAAAGTCCAGTATGTTTTATGTAATGTTGGCATGAAAATGCAAAGCTGTGAGTGGGGGGAAAATGTATGTCAGGTATCGTGTAACAGCAGCAAAAATATTTCTGATGTTTATCAAACCTTGAACACCACAGATTAGTAAAACATATTCCTTGGCAATAAAGAGTAGATGTTTAATTTGAAAGGAGAAGTGGAATTTGTTGCTTTTTTTTGCAGAGGTCATGAACTGACCAGGAATGAGTCCTCCTTGGCAGTTTCACTGTTTTGCTGTTTGCCTTGGGGAATAGAGATTTTAACAGCTACTGCCAGGCCCCTGGCCCCCACAAGCAGCTTTCTTGCATCTTTTGAGGCCCACCTACAGCAGCTGTACTTGGACAGAGGGATGGAGAGGCCCTCCAACAGCTCAGGATGCAGAGTGTCCTGATCCCTGCGGTGGATTGCAGTCTACTGAGAGAAGTCCAAATATTGACAAGTGTTACAGTTTTCTGGCTTTAAATGGAAGATAGCTTTGCTTAATATACTAACCAAAAGGGAACATACCATGTAAAAGAAAAGGGCAAGAAAGGAAAGTCATGCTAGAAGTCAGTAGTTACTGCAATTAGAAAAAGTGTTGAGGCTGCCAGGTGGTGGTCATACATTCAGTTTTAGAGGTTTGATGTCATATTGATTTTAATTTTAGGTACTGATTTCTTTTGTACCTTTACAGTTTCAGACCTTAAAAATAAACTTCAGAAAATTTCAGCTGTTCTCTAGCCCTGAATGCTCAGCTGGCCCAATATAACTGGATGTCACAAAACTTCAGATTATGTTAATCATGCACATATTTTCATTAAAACCTTGTATTTTGGGGATTTTACAATTGTGATGAAATCTGCTTCTGTGCCTGATTAGGAAGACAGCTGATAAATTACATGGGGAAGGTAAGAATTGAGGTTATACCTCCAACACAGTTTTGTGTCTCTAAATAATCAGGTTCTTGTGTATCAGGAAAGCATTATGTATAATTCTCAGTATTGCTCATTTCTGTTTCCTTTATTTTTTTTGTCCTTGCCATCTGCTTTGGATGTAGCGACAGTGAAAAAATAAAAGCAGTCAGTAGGGATCACAGCTTGAGAAGTATTTTTGAGGTAGTAATCTCTGAAGCTGCATGCAGAGGCACTGATTATGCTTTGTGTTACCTGTACTGGTTTATAATAGAGGATGCTGGTCAGATAATTAAAAATACAATCAGACACACCTTTTCAGGTGGACAGGCTCATGATGCACAGAATTTTTCCTCATTTTCTTCTCTGCAAGACCCACTCCATCCCAAAGGGTTTTTTTTTAATCTGATGATTTCCTGGAGCTGAGTCCCTTGAAGAATCAACACTGCTCTTCCTGGAAAACAAGGTTATTTTCTCTCCAGTCAAGCCAAAATATAGAAAGCAGGTGTTGGGTATCAGTGCCCTGGGATATCAAATGTGATCAAAGGGATCCCATGAAGCTTGGACTCTGCTGACAGAGAAAAGAAGGAAGGTTATGTAAAAAAAAAAAAGGTATTATCTTTTGTAGACTTGCTAGTATAACTAAGGAAAAATTGGAATAAATCTTAGCACACATATTTGCTTTGCATAGGTAATCATCTTTACCACCAAAGTACCCCTCTTAGTAGAAACACATAAATACTTTTTTAAAAGTATGTGTTGTGCCATGGCTTAACACACAATTGCCCTGACAGCAGTCTGGAAAGGCACAGGTTTATTCAGCACTGCTTGGTTCAACTGATGACAATATGTAACACGGGAAGGACTTGTGTTGGAGATTAAGCTGTTTGTAGCACTCCTTTGGATTACCCTAGGGCTTTACCTTTTGGGTATATTGCTCATGAGGTAATTCAGCTTTATTTATCTATGGGTTTGGGTTTTTTTTTGTATGCAGAGTGATAGGCTTTAACACTATGTCTAGCAAAAAAAAGTACTCTCCCACATTCAATGCTCAGGTTAATTTCTTTGGTGATCTCCTTTACTTAAATTTTATTGCCACAATATCTGGTGTAGTGGTTCTTATGACTTAGAACTTTAGATTTGAAGTCCATATATTTTTGTTTTCTTTAAGCAGTTTGTTTGGGATGGCTGTCTTTTAAGTACTTATAAATCCATAGTCAGACTCTGTACTTTTCTTGACACTTTGGGTCTATTCAAACAAACCAAACTTAGGAAACAGCTTGTCTCCTAAACTTAGTTGTGACTTTCTTGCCCATTTTTATATTTTGCTGTAGACCTCATTTGTGGGGACAACAGCTGCAGGGATGTGCTGAGAAAGGAAAGTGACCAGTTTCCCCAGAGGATGTTCTGACAGAACCATTGCGGCACTAGCTGTGGTTTCAGGGTTGAAACTCTAGAGATCTGTGTTTAGGTTAGTCATATTCTGCACTCATAATGTGAGTGCAAATGAAGGTCAAATTTATCTGTAGGACCTTTCTTCCTCTTCTTCAGACAGACAGTACAACTATTGCCAGGAGGATGGAGAAAAAGTAGCTGCCACAGATAGGAGCTCAGGTTGCCCTCAGAGCATGATGTTGTGAAGCTTCTTTCATTCTTGTCTCTTTTGTAGCTCTTTCCCCAACACACTCTGACATAACTTTTCTATTGACCCACTTCATGGCTTCACCAAGAAGGCAGAGTGAGATAAGTCCTTTCCATCACCACAAAAGGAGCCATGCTTTATGTTTTTGCTGGTTTTGTGATTTTACCCCTCTGGCTCTGGATTTTCAAGGTGAATTCCCAGTGGTTTCTAGGAGTGCTTCACTACAATTCACTGTATGAGAACTTGTTTTTAACCCTGCTCTTTGTAAACTTCTTTCACGCACAAAAAAAAAAAGGGTGGATAATAGAAGAAGTCATAAAACTGAGACCAAATCCCTCACAAGCCAAACACTATCATCTGGTATTAAAAAGCTGAGGGAGCAAATGGCAGAGAAGGGGTGGAAAGGAAATGTTATCCTCTTCCTTGGCCATAGTGGGGCTGTTACCATAGAATATGGCATCAGATAGGCATCCCCTCTTCATGACCTGGCAAAATCAAACATCTGTTTGACATCTGGCTGTGATTTCATCAGCATCAGAGCTAGTGAATAGCCTGGAAATGTTTGGGTTTTTCCCTGCCTGCCTATGTTCTGTATTCAGTACTGTAAACAAAGTCATCTTTAGGGTGTATCTTGGGTTTGGCAAATCTAAGGGAGTTCACATCATCTGATCATCATCTGCTCTCTCCCCTAAAGACATGGAAGTTGACTGAGCCCCCATTTGTTTAAATGTTTAATTCATGCCTTCAGGGATAATGACCTGATGTAGCAAGGGGTGATATCAGGACCTGCTTCACTAGTGAAGTCATACGGGTCAGCCTTGTACTCATGCTCTGTGCACCCCTCCCACCCTCTCGTGGTTTGCTTTTGCCTGTTGGGTTGAAGTTTGCTCTTGCTCATGTTCTCTCCTTTGCTCAGCTTCCATCCACATTATTGAAAAATTATAAGTTTTTATACAATCAATAGCAGCATCAAAGTTGTGCACTATCTTCTTGCTCTAGACACTTGCAGATTTTTACTCTAGCAAGCCTGGCTGGCAGCAACAGGATCTAAGCACCTTGGCACTTCCAGCTAAGTTACCTTTGGAGTCAGGTACTGAGACACCCAAAGGGAGTTGGGGTTGTTTAGCCTGGAGAAGAGGAGGCTCAGGGTGGACCTCACTGCTCTCTACAAGTTCACAAAAAGAGGTTGTAGTGAGGTGGGGGCTGGTCTCTTCTGCTGTGCCTACAGTGAGAGGACTAAAGAACATGACTTTAAGGTGAGACAGGGGACATTCAGACTGGGTATTAGAGGAAAAAAAAAAATCACTGTAGGATGATCAGGCGTTGGAATAGGTTGCCCATGGATGTGGTGGAATCACATCCCTGAAGGTGTTCAAGAGGCATCTGGATCTGGCACTGGGTGATGTGGTTTAGTGGTTCAGGGATCACAGGGGTACTGCTGGGTGGGTGGTTGACTGGATGATCTTGAAGGTCTCTTCCAACCTTGATGATTTTATGTTTCTTTATTTTTATCTTCAGGTAGACTTAGATATTACGTGAAGGTAATTCAATTACTTTTGGGGTTTCTGGTGTGTTTTGTGCAGTTTAACTACAGTACCAACTGGCCCATTTCTTCACACCATTTTAAAGGTGTTTTTTGCCTTTCTGGCAAGAAAGCCGGACTGTTATTGAAGGAGACACATATTTTCCTTCTTGGCTGCCCAAAAAGAAGCAGAAGAAGGCTGGGCTTCCTGGCTTCCTTCACCAGCTTCTCTGGGGTGCGCTGGAAGGCTCTACCTGTGGAGCCGGGCAGCGCCGTGCCCGTGCGGTGATCCTGCTGCCTGCAGTCTGATCATGGCGGTGTTTATTCTCCGCTCCTGCCCCTTGCCTTTGCGCTCGCACGATCCGCACCCAGCGCTGCCCTCCCTCCCTCCGCGCTGGGTGGGTGCGGGCGCAGTCCGGGGCTGCGGCTGCCCTGGCCCGCTGCCGCCCCGCCGCGGGGTCGCGGCCCTGGGGAGGCCAGGGTCGGTCCGGCTGACGGGCTGGTAAGTCCTGCTTCCCCTCCCTGCTCCCAGGGATCATCTCTTTATGGTGGTTTCTTGGGTTTGGATTTTTTTTTTTTGTTTGTATGTTTGGTTTTTTTTTTCCCCACTAGCATTTAATTTTCGTGGGTGAGGCTACTATGCGCCAGAATCCTTTGGGGATGTGAGGATCCCTGTCTCCCCTTTCTCTTCTGTTCTCCCCTTCAATTCTGGTGCGCTGTCAGCCTTCCTCTTCTGGAGATTAACCATCCTCAGCTTCTGAGTGAATGTATCCTAACTATGATCCATTTTCTTCCAAATCTACTGATTTGGGATTTGCCACAGAAAACAGTCTTTTATGTAGTTTTGCTAGATATATACAGCAAAGCATTTTGGATGAATAGTAAAACACATATACACACACATACGTATTGTTAAAGATATGTATATAGTGAAACATACACAGAAAAGCATCTTGGAGAAATAGTAACGCATATGTACATATGTGTGTGTACCTCTCTCTTTCTCCTTATATATATATATGCATATATATAGATTGAATTTTTTTCCTATATATACATATATATATGAAAAGTTCCTAGTCCTTCTCATAGAAGATTTTTCCTGGTGGACTTGAACTGAAAATTCCAGTATTTCAATGAACCTGTGAATCAGGCAAGATCCACTGCTTTTATATAGATAAATTATCACCACTACTTACTTAAAATGGAAAAATGAGGGAATTAGGAAGAAATGTTGAGACCAAACAAAAAGCTTTTGAGAGTCTATTGGAAACTTCTCAGAAAAGCAGTTTGGAAATTTTTAATTTTAGTGCTCTTCTCATTTATTCTGGAGCAGGGAAAATATCAGCATTCCAGAAATGAAAAAGGCCACCTGTTTGTCTGCAGCTGTCCTGCAAAACAGAGTAGTGCTACTGGCAGCTAATAATATCTTCAGCTTGCAGAAGTGGCGTATATTTGGTATTTTATTCAGTATTCTGGGCAGATATACAGCTTGGCTTGCTTTTATTTTCCCCAAGTTTATCTGAATATCTCATACGGGCCATGCAGTAGCACATGTGACAAACGATGGCTCCGCAGTGCTAAGCTGTAGAATGGATTTGCAGTGCGAATACAGTGAGACTGTTTTGTATGTATTGAGGCGGATGAAAGGAATGGAAGTGGGCCAAATTCAAGCTGTTTGCCATTGCATCTGATCAGCAGATCCTATGGAGAGAATTTGCCTGCTGTGAATATTTGATTCTCGCTAGCTTGAACTATCTTGTGTGTTGGCAGTGCTACTGTGTGAATTTGCAGTGGCTTTCCAGGGTGTCTGTTCTGCTCGACTGCCAATTTCTGGGAGTTTTTTTACAGGGTTCAGGATTTTGTGCTCCACTTTGTGCATGAGGAAAATCACTTAATGCTATACAGTGAACATTTTTTTCATATTTATAACACTCTGATTAAAACAAAAAAATTAGAAGTGAGTAGTCTGTTGACTTTTCCCTCTCCCTCATTCCCTCCCTCCACCTTCATAAAGGCGTAACCCCTCTGCCACCTACTCTCTCTGCATTACCTTCAGATGATTGTCCTGGCAAGATGATTTTGTAGTGGTGAGTCTGTCAGATTACACACCAGAAAGGATGAAAATGTGATGGTGTTGCAATGCAGTTGTGAGAGAAGAAGCATTTTTCCCTTCCTTCCCATGCATCCTTCTGACTAAGTTCTCAGGGAGTCAGTGCTCTGCACCCTTATCTGTCATGACCCTTCTTACTGGTTCATGGCTGGCTTGCCTGGGAGTTTGCAGTTTTGTGTTGGTTAATTTTTTGTTTCTGAAATTCAGTATGGTGAAACATTTACATTAATAATATTTGGTTTTCAGTACTTACAAGTAAATGACATTGCCTGTAGTGCTGATGTAGCAGTAACTGTCAGGACTCTGCTGAGGCAAGCAGAAAAGGCTTGGGATTTAACCTATCAATGTATCCTGTGTCTGTCCCCACACTGAAGTATTTATCTTCTCTATACAGCCTATTTAGACTTTCTGTCATTTTACAGATTAAGCATAGATAAAATTGTATAGCTGTGATATCTATAGGTTACAGATTTATAACTTATAGATCTATATAAATATAGATATTTATGATATAAAATTTTATATATTAAAATGACAGAGAAAATTTGCAAAATAAATTTGGGCTGTAACCTATCAGCTTTTTCTTCCTCTATGTGTATGAAGGACAGAAGCCAGAAGATGATTTTTGATTATACAGTGGTGTGGGATAAAACCAAGAGGAGCCAGCAAGAGACAGTTGCAGGTCCTCTGGGGCTGTAGGAAATGATGTGCTGAGCAAATGACCAATACTCTGTCTATTCCAACACTGCAGCTGCAGAAAGTAATGGCTGAGAGAAAAGCAGTATCATCTCCATTTAAGGAACTGAGGAGATTGTGTGATAGTGCCTTGTAGGGGCTGCCAGAGGGACCAAATTCTTGTTGAGTGTCTTCTGAGACCACTGTAAAAGATAGCACTCTGTTAGCTGAGGCACAGCAGCTGGCCACCCTGAGATCCTTGCCACTGCAGTGTGACCCATTTGCATGACCTATTTAACTCTGCCAAGTTGTAAGGAGCTGGGCAGGCACATTAAATGTTTCTTTTCAGTCACCCATTTAAAGTAAGAATGGTTTTTATATCTTGCTACTTGTAAACCTGTTTTTTCTGCATTCTTCAGTTTCTTGAGCAATGACAAAGACTGGCGTTTTTTGACAAAAAGTGCATAATTTCAGCTAACAGACACTGAACAATAAATCCTGTTGAAAGATAAAAGCAACATTTTCTGAGAACCAAAGAAATCAGGACCTGTTCAATGCAAGGTGTAGTAATCCTGAGAGAAAGCTTTGCTGGGAGCTGGGTCTTAACTTTAAGACTCCTTTCTCCCTTTAGTGGCTTAGGAGTGCTTTTCTCTAGTGACTCAATGGAACTAACAAATGTGAATTTCATCTGTACTAGAGCAAACCAGGAAAAGTTTAGTTTTGCAGTAGTATGGGATACATTTTTTGGCTTGGGGCTAGGCAGCCTAGGCAGGTGTCCTTGAGTAAATATATCACTTGAAAGCACTCTCTTTGTTGGATTTTTCTTCAATCCTTTTAAACAAGTGCCATTTTTAGAACCATTGGGAAATAAAAAATATGAGATTTTTAGCAGAAGCTTCTTTCAGGGCTCACTGATTGCATCTTGTTGGCACATGTGGTTATCTGTGCCCACACAAGATACCAGCTTTCTGAGGAGTTGTTTGGGTGTTAGTGACTTGCCAAACATTATTCATATTATGACCATCAAAATAAAAGCATGAAGCCAACAGGAGTAGATGACACTGACTTTTGAGAAGCAGGCATTTGTTCATCAGCAGAGGAACCAAGTTTCCAAATTATGTGGCTGCCAAATAACTGGTATTTTTGTTACTGCTTATCATAACTCAGATATCAACTTCTGGCATAAAGATGGATGCAATTAGTTATCTTCAGTGTTCCTCCATCTTTGATTGCTTTCTAAGTCTATTAGGTTACTATGATCTCTATGTCCAGTATATTTTTTGTTAAATTTGGAAATGCTGTTAGGAACTCTTTTTGAATGCTTTTGCATTTTTATTTGATATATTAGATTTATGCATTGCTCCACAAGCCATTTGAGAGTGACCAGGACTGTCCTCCATCAAAGACTAAGCATAAGAGTTATTCATGATGCAGTTGGAAAAATTATAATGCAAACAGTAAGCCAGATGGAAAACTTTACAGGCATCTTTTCATGTCATGAATGATGCTGTCTCTTTGGGTTATGGGTTCTCTGCTCTCTCAACTGCTGTTCCTTCCCCCCCTGGCTCCCCTCCAGAGCTGTTAAGTTTCAGCCAGGGAAGAAAGGGAGATTTTAACAACTCTGAATTTCCAAGTCTCTGTTTTCTGTGGTGTGGCTGGCGAGCTTTGTGTTGAGAGTGTTGGCATGCAGAGAGCCATGGCGATTTGCATGCTGCTTGCAGAACAGGGCTGCTCTCCTGAGCCCCAAGAAAGGCTGGGAGCAGATGTGGGAGAGCCCTGCTCACCAATCCTGCTCTGTCATGCAGAGTGGGTAAGAGCTGAACGCCACCAGGCTCCTCTGCTTCCCAGTTTTTATGAAAACAGGTCTCCACCACGTGCTGTGGTTCTGCTCCTCTGTGATTCTTCATGTGGCAGCTTAGCTTTAGGTTTGAGATGAGATTCCTCAAAGAATATCAAGCTGTACATTTTATCTTTACTTGTTATCTACCATTGCAGTTGCTGGTCTAGAAATGTATATATCTAAAAAAATTATTCTCTACTAGCTGCAAGATTTATCCCTGTAAAACATATTCACTGGTTCTGTAACAGGGGTGTGGTGTACATGCACATGTATAAAACCTGTATTAGCTGTATATACACACATGCAGATTCAATCTCCTTGTTGCAAACTGAAGTGTCATCACTTGGACTTGGTTTGAAAGAGACAGATCACTTTTTACTTAGCCTTTCTTAGTTATTGACTTTTAATTTTTACACTTTGCAAAGAGTAAAGCCTCCATAAGAAGTGTTACAAAATTGGGTGTTGTTTCTTAGAAACAGTGGCCATGTGAAGTGTAGCTTCAAGGTTTTTATTTCAGGAGAAAGCACCTATCTCTTTTCTCAGTGGCTTCTGATTAGTTTCCTTTGGAGAGGCAAGAGAACAGTTGTGTTAACTGGCTTGCTCATAGCTAACATGCAAAGTGTTTTCTGAACAATTTGCTCGCTTCAATGGTTGCGGGCTTTTTCGCATCTACTCTTCCTGCTCCCTTCAAAAATCCTGGCTTTTCTACTCTGTAACATGCTGACGTTGTGAGGCAGCCTCCAGCAGTAGGTGGAGAAATCAGTGGGCCTTTTCCAGTTAAAAAAGTTGCCAGCATCTGTGTTTGTAAAGAAGTCAACAAGCTTGTTGTAGTTGTATATCTTGGAAAAAAGAAAGAAGAAGAAAAAAGTTTCATACATATGTGGTTTTCAAACAAAATCTACACTGACCTCTTAAATTATGTGACTGGAAATATCTTTGGTTCTTCATTTAGCTAATGGTATGACTGTTCATGAGCAGTTACTGAATTAGGGAGAAGTTGGTCTGGTAAGATTTTTTTTCTTTTAGTAAAGGAGAGCTTGAAGTGTTGAGATTTTATGGTTTTTGTCTCTTTTCAGGATAATATCATATTATTCTTAAGAGGCTGCAAAGAACTGGGACTTAAAGAATCTCAGCTTTTTGATCCTGGTGATCTGCAGGACACATCAAACAGAGTAACCATCAAGTAAGTACAACAGTAGTTTGTGACTAGCATGTTACAGCGTCAGGTGCATGTGATGCAATAGTAAATATTTAAGAGTGAGCGAAAAGGTTATAGAACTGTAATTAGTATAAGGCAGATAGGAAGCAGAAGTTTGGGAAACTTTCAGTGATGGGATGAATAGATTGTTCTATTCAACAGGTTTTGTGCCAGAGATATCAACCACAGCTCTGCAAAATAGGACAACACTTGGAGAATGCTCTCCAGCCCATGGTGTGACTCTTGGGGATGTGCAGGCCTAGGAGTTGGACTTGATGAGCCTTGCGGGTCCCTTCCAACTCCGTTTATTCAGTGATTTTGTGAAAATACTGTCTTAGTTAGACAATGAGATTCTGAGGGACTTAGGGGTTTTCCTAATCCAAATTGATGATATTCTTTTTTTGTCTGTCCAGCTCATAAATTATTGTAGTCTGGTGGAAAAGAAGTCACAGTTCTGCTGTGTCAGATGAATTGTTCTGATGGTGAAATATAGGACAGTTAGAGGCCCCTCAGATTCTATGAGATGCAGGCATAAGCATGGTCTCTTCACTTCCCTGCAAGAGCTGTAGCTTGAGATATGCAGTAATTGGACTGAGGAAGTCTGTGAGAACTGGAAATGCCACAATTTAGATAGTTTTTCACCAAAACCTCACGCCCACTATCACACAAATTGTGCAGGCCTCCCATCTTTTAAAAGCAAAACCACCCCACATTTTCATAAAATTTAAAAAATTTATAATTGGTGTTTCTTAACTTCTAAATTGGTATTTGAAAGTTTTCCTGAAAGTTTTGGGTCTATCATGTCATGTTACAGTTATAACAGAAGTTATTGCTCTACAGACAAGCAAATGCTGCTGAGTTGATTGAATGGTCTAATTTCATTTGGCCGAAAAGATCGCTAATGAAATCCTGATCAGACTTATCTATTTTAGAGAGGCATATGGAAACAATTTACTAAATTTCAGTAGCATTTTTTTTTATTCCTTTCTGGCAATTGAAGCTGGGCAAGTTTTCATGGTATTCAGGCACTGTCTGGGAAAATTCAAAGGCTCTGAAAATCAAATTGGCCGGTGTCCTTGTTTTAAGGTATACCATTTTTTGCTCCTTCCCAAGTTTCTGACTCTAACATGAGGTTCTTCTTGCCCTCTACATGGCAGTGAGTGGAGACTATGTCATGTATTTCTTCTAAATCTGATAATACTTTGATAAAATGTGTTCTTCATGATGTGCTGTAAAATCATTACGATGATTGACTGAAGAGAGTTGCAAAACAATCCATAATCTTCATATAAAACCCTAATCTCCATATGAAACCAGAGAGGAAGAGTCTTTTTGATAAAAAACTTTCGTCTTTTGGGGTTGAGGATAGATGGAGTACCTTGGTGGAGACAGGTTGAGAGGCTTTGACTGGGGTGGAGCTCAAAGCAAAGCTGTCACCAAGTTAAACCTGGCATCATAAACCCTGCAGAGCTGGCCTGGGCCTCCACTGCATATGAGGGCTTCAGAGAAAGCAGCTGTGGAAATGAGCCAAATGTTTTCCTAGCACTGTCCAAGTTCACACTGAGTAACTGAGTTGAGGTGTACAAGCCAAGTCCATGACTGTTTTAGAGAAATATGTTGAAAGCTGCATTCTGCTAGCTAGTTCCCAAAGCATGAAGGTGATTTTTTCCCTCTTTGAAGATTTTTGCATGATTTTTTTAAACATGGTGAAAATATTATTTGTGGTAAAGGATGAGTATGACATTATTGCACATGATTAAGATAATCACATTTGGCCTTTTTTTTCCATACAGATGTTAATTGAGGCATGTATTAGATCTATTTTTTGGATCATTCTGCTTATAAAAGTTATGAGCTAATGCTGTAAGGAATTTTTTTGTGACTAGTTAAGCAAGTCTCTTTCCCACTGTTATTTTACTAAGAAAAAAACAGGACTATTCTATTTTTCATATTGTGTGGGTATTAGTGGACAAAATTTTGGCTTAAAAAGATATCAAAAATACTTTGTTTACCATTCCCTATATTTAGACTTTTGTTGTTCTAACAGATTTGAGTATATTTATTTTTGGTTTTGCCAGATAAACTTTAATGATGGAATGGTCTTACTGTTAGAGTAGTAGACAATTCCACTGTAAATAATCAGGACACAATATTTACTAAATCTCAAATAGTCTTATGTAGGTTTTAGCACCTAAATATATGTATTTCCTTCTCTTTTTTATGCTTTCTTTGCTGAATTTTGAAATGTTGTTTATGTTTGCACAAACTTTGTACCTTGTTTTTAACATAAAACTGCCACTCTTCCATGAACATAAGAGAAAAAAATTAATTGAGAAGGATGATGCCATTGTTCAGTCTGAATGCTCAAGTATACGTTTAAAAAATAAATGTTTTCCATGGCACATTCTGTTCTAAATGGCAGGGTCTTTGTTGCTTCATCCATTCACTTTGTTCTTTGTAATGTTTGTTTTCACAGAAGCACCTGCAATATTTCCTTAATGTTTGCTGATGCCTCTTATGCTTGTTCAGTTGCTTCCAGAATCTGTATGGGTTGCAGAGCAGAATCTGACTGTTGGATAACTGCAGAATGTATTTTAGCAGTGAGGACTTTTGTCTTCCTTTTTAAAGAAATCAGCAACTCTGTTTAAAGGAAATATTTTGGCATTGTCCTACTTTACTGTGGGAGCATTATAAACACATTTTCTTCTTGTACTTCCAGAATTCCAATTTAATGATTGAAATAATGGTGACAAAATACTCCCATGCTATGAATAAATGAATGTGTGAACTACATCTTCTTAGCTTTTATGTATTTCCAGACAGCAGAAGCATTCAGCAGGCCTTTGTTAGGGAAAATGTGATCTGCTGCATACAGCCTCTTGGAAAGTATGTCTACTTTCTGATTTTTTTTCCTTTTTTTCTTTTTTTTTTCTTATCTTTGCATGTGTTTGTGTGTGCAACCAGGAACATTGACTATAGTAGGAAGCTGAAAAATGTAAGTACATCATTTGGAGTTTTTGTTTTTGTCTGGTTAATCCTGTTACTGGCCTGATCAAGATTATGTCAGTAAAAACTGAGTACATGACTATTGCTGAAAAATCCCTCTGAATACAAACCTAACTGGGTTCTGCTGGAAATTTAGGTAGAGCTGCTATGGCAAAGCAGCCTTACAAAAGAAATAAAATGGAGACATTTGTCTCTTCTTAGATGCTCTTAGATGAGTGATAAACCAAGTGATTTCTGTGCTGTCCAGTGTGGTGTTTGCTGGGAATGGTCTGATTTGACCATGAAGCCACACTTTTGTAGCCCTTCCCAAATATATAGGCATAGAGTGCAGTTGCACAAAGCATTTAAAATAAAGCAAAATGGCCATTAAATTGGGATGCAAGGCCTTACTATGAGATTTGCTAGCTTTCTCATTGTTCTTCCAAATAAATTAGTGCTTCCCCAGAAAGGCTATTTCCATTTAGCTTCAATTTCCTCTTAATTTAAATTAAGGGAAATGGTGTTGGAGCCTGTGCTTGTTAACTAGAAAAGAAAATGTCTAAACTTTGCTGGTCTCAGTTCAAAGCCTAGCACGCTGTCTGTCCTTAGTTAGCTGTAAACTGGTATAATTTTTGTTTGGCTCACATCCCTATATCCTGATAGGAAATGCCAAGATCTTTTTTAATAACTTGGAAAACCAGTAATTATAACTTGCATGACTGGAGGTAAAAGAAACAAAAACCCAAAGAACACCAAAACCACCCCTCCCCCAAATTGTTTCATCCTGTCTTTCCCATCATCAGTAGAGTAGTATCTTCTGCAACCAGCACACAGACTTTTAGGGGAAGAATTCAGCTTTGGTATTTTAACACTCTTTGTGGGCACTGGCTAAACATCTTTGTACAGATGTATTGCTTTAAAGGTGAAGTTTCAAAAGTATCCTCCATAATGTGCTTGCAGGCAATATATGCTTTCCAGGTGCATGATCCTGCAGCCTCAGCTGGCAGCCAGCTGGAATTGCTTGCAAATGTGAAATTTTCTGTGTTTTTTTCCAAATAAAGAGAGGAAAAAGAGAGAAAGTGATTAAATGCTAGCAGAAATAAATAAAAAACCCAAAAATACCATAACCTTCATCAATGAACTCAATGGCAGTTCCCTGGTTACTAGAAACACTGTTATTTGCAAATGTTTTCATTTAACTTGAGAACATATACTGTAAGACTTTTTTGCATTAAATTTGTCAAGTGGTGTTGGTTGAAGGAAAGCAGTTCAGATAAAGGTTGTTTCAAGACAAAAAAAATAAGGACTAGCAACACCACCTCCTTTCGTTCAGCCCAGTAATATAGATTTTCGATGTGATTTTTAAAAAGGCAAAAGTTTTTGAACTTCATTAAAAATTTTCCTCAGTATTTCATGATATGTATACTACTTTTAAACTAAAGAAAAATATAAACTTTATTTATATATAAAATACATATTGTACATTATGTAGCACAGGTTGTTAAACAGAAGGTCTGTATGATGTATCCTTTTCTCACGGGGCCTCAGCTGCAGTGCTGCATAATTTTGGACATTACACGTAAATGAAAAATGAAGATGCTAGTGCAAGTTGATAAGAAAAGTCTAGTCTAGCATGTTGCTGAGAAGTAATGTGGATGCATGTTTTAGGGAAGAAGAGTCCAAGAGATGTCTGCTCCCAGTGGAATAGGCCCCCACTTTGGGATTTCTGCTAGTCTTGTTTCCTTTAGTTCACTATATAGCATGAAGTATATGGCCCTGTCCCATCAAAGCATAAAATACTGTATTTCAGTTTATTAATCTTTTTTTGATACAGTTAATGACAACTATTATTTATTATTGGTTGCATCTCTTTTCCACATCAAAATATTTCCTGTTCAATCTGCAGGTAAATACTTTGCAATGTCATGGAATATGCCGAAATAATGAACATTAAATGAGAAAAAGCCCTAAGTTCTAGGGTGATGGTTTGTCATTTTTAACCAGTGCAAAACACTGAATTTAATTGCCTTTGATGAGCAGTTTCCAGTCCAAATAGCTGCTGCACAGGTATCATTAAAGACATTGCTCTAAGTGGAGACATGTGGTGCAGAAAAGGCCTTTCCTTGCATTGTGTAAATGTCAGCGTTTTTGTATGTATTGGATTTGACCATCCTAAGCATCTTAATTTCTCATTTTCTAAAATAAGTACAACACCAGCAGTGTCAAGTCAGATATCTTTGCTACTTGCAAGAGTAATTCTTGGTCCTTTTCCCTCACCAGTTTTGAAGGGATTTTTGAGTTATGGAGAGATATGAAGTCAGAACTTTAATGAAATCACTGACTTTTATGCTGTACTCTGATAGAAATGACAACATGCTCGTGGCTTTTGATTAATCTCGGGCTAAGAAATTCTTAAACTAGCAGAAGCCTGGAAATAAATGTTCCTGTGTCATCTGGTTACTTACATTAAGGTGATTAAAAATGGGACTCCCTTTTCTGTCCTTGAAATAGACACATATTCGAGATGCTTTTACGCAGGCAGACATTCTAGGTACTTTGTTTATTACCTTGGTCTGAATAGTTTGCATTAATGACTACTAATATTAGCAGTCTTTAAGGAGTTTTTTGTATTGAATTTAAAAACAAATGTATTTGTGTGTGCCTTCTAGAAGATTCAAGTCTCTTTGTGTAGTTTTTCTACTCAGATCCATATTTTCTGTTTGTTTTTCCAGGCAGACATAACACTTTTATTATTTTTATTTAAAATAACAGGGAGATAATATGTTAAGTTACATATTCTTAGGACTGTTTAAACTTTCATAGTTGCCTGATGTATTTATGTTTAACCTTTGACAGACACTTCCCTTTCAGTTCTGATTTACAAAAAAATCTTGTGCTGCTGTGCAGCTTAGAATAAATGAGTGATGCTGCAGGGAAGTAAATCTAGCTACAGGACTGTGTAGATGGATGTAGATGAAATTAATTCTTATTAACTTCTGCAGGTATTAGTCACCATTTATTGGCTAGGGAAAGCAGCAAACAGCTGTACATCATATAGCGGATCAACCCTGAATCTGAAGGAGTTTGAAGGCTTCCTGGCGCAAATGAGAAAGGTATCTTTTTGTTATGTTTTGGGAATGGAAATTTACTTCAACTTATTGCTCTCATAAAAAAACTGTTTCTTTCTAAATATGGGAGAAGGGGGGCTGGAGTTCAAATTCCTTAATAAACCTCTACTTACATCAAAAATGTTTCTGATTCTACCAAACTGAAAACCACTTTGGCAGACAGCTTTGTGGTGGCATCAGTGATGCAGCAAGTGATGTCAAATAGGGCTTTAGAATTGTCATGTTGCTCTTTCATCTTAATTTCCATGTGTTTTGGTTTGATTTTCATTTATGACAGAAGTTTTAGCTAGAAGAGCTGAGATTCGAAAGTAACATGGTAGGACTCACAAAAACATAGTTTTTTTCTTCTTTAAAACATTCAGTCTCATGGGGAGCTTTTTCGGTTTTTTGTTGCAACATGAAACATCCAACCAAAGGATCTAAATAAAGCTGAAGTGGAGGAGAAGGAGATAATGTTTCACCAAAGGCATAGTTAGGATAAATCTGTTTTTTCCAAGCTCTAAATTCTGGTTGAAATCCTATTTGGTGGTTTATGATGAATTGTTCTCTGTTGGAAGAGAAAAGTTGTGATTGCTGCAGGGTGGTTTGAGGATTTTTGGTTGAGCATTCTAGCATGCCCTGAACCTTGACATCAGACGCTTAACCTCATGGTTAATGCTGATGGTTAGCACTGATAACCAAACCTGCCTTTCTTTGGGATGGAAGGGGCAAGGAGCTAGTGTGGAAGAAGATTGGCAGCACCATATGCTGGCACCGCGTGTGTTGGACATAGTGCTCAGGAAAGGCTGTGCAGACACATTCTGCATCCACAAAGAGCCTTGTGCCTGCTATCCCCTCCCCACCACAGGTAATGGCCATGTCATCACAGGCAGTAGGATTTGGGGACCGTGAGAGACTCTCTGGACTTAAATTGTCCTTCAAATCTATGCTGCTGCAACTGTGCCAGCTGCAGGTCTTCATTCTGGGATCTCACAGGGCCAGAACCACTGGAGAGGAAGAAATGCTTGTCTGACTGATAGCAGCTCCTACACCCTGGTGTGACCAGAGAACCTTAACTAGATGGGTACAATTCCTGTTTGTGAGCCCACTTCTTCAGAACAAGCAGGTGAAAATGGAGAAGAAAAGAGAACATCCTGCTTCTCTGGAGAAGTTTATTTTAGTTTTCATTTTAATGACCTGTGTTTATCACTTGGGACTTTGGGACTCATGAGTGATATGACTGAGCCTGAGCAATAAAAAAGATGAAGTTAGTAGTTGAGTTTTTTACAAGTAGAAGATGTGGGGAGAGAGCAGTTTGCACTTCAAAGGGTCTGAACGGTGAAACAAACCCAAAAAAGGGAGCCAGCACAGAAAAATTGCCAAAGTGCAGGTAGCCACAATGTTAGTGCTGCATGGTATCTTTTTTTTTTTTTTTAATGTTTAATCTCACACCACAAGGCTCTGCTTTTTCTAGGTGACATTTACCCATTAAAGTAATCACTAGAGCATTTTGGAGGTCCTTTCTTGAACCCTTTTGTGGCATGAAATAGGCTAGGGGCAAAAGGAAGCATTCTCCAGAGAGCTGGTGGTCATGAAGTGCCTGGCTGGGCATTGCAGAGTGCTGCAAATTTAGGACATAAGCAAGAGGCTGATACTTGATTTGTTGCAAATGTTGGATCTGGGAGCAGAGTAGAGGTCTCATAAGAACTGAAAGCTATATATGCCTTTAATGCATAAACAGAGCATTTTGCAGTCCTGAAAATCTTATTTAGGGTGATGCTGCTGTGACAGCTGCTGGTGACTTCTTTTACCATGTCCCTACTCTTGTATCCCTGCAGTATTTCTCACTGGCAAGTGTGGGTTTGTATGTTACTGCTTTTGAAGAGGATTTGATTGTAAAATATAACATGTTAATCATGCTGTGCAACACTCTGATGTTCTTTATAGCTGAGCTCAAGTGATGAAAAGGCACTTTATCACATTCTCTACTGGCATTTTTTCCACAGAGTCTAATAACTAAATCGACCATAAATTCAGTGTGGTTTAGTTTTTCTGTTGTAAATCCTCTCTGCCCTCCTTTTTTAATAAGCAAATCAAAAGACAGCTCTGATGTATGTTGTCTTGGACTCATCTTTTTCTACTTCTCAAGCTGAAGGGTATATTAACTTCTAATTTTATTCATGTTATTCTGTTTTTAATTTCATTAACTATTTGAGTACTCATTCTTCTTTACTTTAAAACTAGAAATTCCCAATGACAAAACATCAATGGCTTTTTGATTATATTCAGTGGGTGGAACTTCCTGGACAAATGCATCTTGTATTTGGCAATCACACTTTAACTGCTGCTCTGTGGCATACTGTGTTTTTAATTAGAGAAGATGAAAGACTAATGCACTGTGGTGTGTCATGCCATGGTGTTATCAGTCCCACAGATAAGCACATTCCCACTGATAGCATTTGGGAGATGACGTTTGCTCAAGGCAGGACGAGCACCCGTCTGTGTGACGGCATTGTGTTGTGAGAGTGTCTTTGCCAAGGGGAAAGCTGTAAAGAACATGTTTACAGAAGTCTAGGATCCTGTCCTGGTGCCTGCCTCCTAATTCCTAGTGAGCAGCATGCAAAAGTAACATAAACAGGCCATTGAAAGTAAGTTCTGCAGAACTCATTAGTTCACAATTGGACTGATTTCAAACTCTGAGAGATAGTGAATGTAGGATGGGGCTTTTTGCCCAGTTGAAGTGCCTGTGGCTGCTGAACAGTTCTATGTCATTCAAATACAGTAATTTAGGAAAATGGAAGTGTGCCTGAAGATTGAGAATAGTTGATTGGTATGAAGGGATGAGCGGATTTAAGGAATTTGGAGTTTTTAAAAGATTTTTGGATCGTGTCACAAACGGGTTTTTGATAGGATTTGTAGACTTGTTCTTGGCTGTGTGTAATTCATGCAGATTTCAGGAGACAGATTTTTGTTGTCTTTTATTTCTACCAGCATTTTAGTTCACTAAGCAGAATTGGGAAAGGAAGTTATATAGGATACCTTACCACTTTTTTAGATGCATTTTATCTGTTTTTAGAATATATTTTCACTTCTATTTACTGTGAGGTTACTTAATGCCATTACCACGGTTTAGCTCGGCCTTAGGTGACCTTTGCCGCTGGCCTTAATGTGGTATTTTGGCAGATTAGTAGTGAGTGGCACTAATTAGGCCTTCTTCCTGAAAAGTTTGCAGGGCGTTTGGTCTGATGTCTCAGTTTTGCTTCAAGCCTCCCTCTTGTTCGTCAGGGAGTGTTGGTGAATTACTGCAGGGCTCTCCACTCTCCATCACTTGTCTGGCAAACCTTCTTTTTTGTGGAGGCAGCCCACCATAGCATACTGTGATATTCCTGATTGATCTTCTCATTGGCAATACTAGTGATGGGTAAAACCTTAGCAGTCAGGGACAGTGGGAGCTCTGCTCAATATAGCCATTGTGCTTCAGCTAGTGGTAAGCAGGGGGTGCTTCTTAATTAGGAATTAATATTCAAATGCTTCTGGGAATAAAAAAAAAAATCACATTCCAGCCTCTTTGGGTCACAAAATGTCAGTCTGATAATGGCACCCACATCTCTGACTTTACTTACTGTTGGGGAAGAAAAAAAATAGATTTATCTCTGAACAAACTTAGTTATTTTTGTTTTTTCTCAGTCTGTGTGATTGTAATTAATATTAAGACACTCTCTAAAACAAGGAATTTATTATAATGCAAGAGTGAGGATGGCTTCTATTGACCTTTCCCTCTGCTGGAGTTTCAGTGTTTTAGTATGTGCTGCTTGCACTGGAAAGAATTTATAATCACAGGGCTGTCAAAGACAACCATTGTTCTCCCTGCTCTGAACATGTGGGTCAGCTACAAGTGCTTTCATATCCCCCAGAGCCAGGAGCTGGCAAAGAGTAAAGAGCACAACTGAATTCTTCTGAGGCATCGGGAAAAGCATTTTGCATATTTTTCATTGCTGATTGCTTGAGAAAGACATCCCTCTTTCATAACAGGAATTTCTCTTCAAGGTAGACGGAGGCTGGGGCACACTGCTTTATTATTTTGCCAGGCTGAAGCAGCAACAACAAATGCTGTCTGCTGGGGTCCTGGCCAGATACAATAGATGGGCAAGGAGAGGCGGGGGGATCTTTTGGAAAGCAGCAAACTTAAACCTGATGCAGGCACGATGTTAAAATTGTAGTGTCTTTGGCTGTGCTAGGGACTGTGGACGACAAGTCAAGTTTCAGGTTACTTTCACTTTTGATCAGTTTATTAACTGGTCTATTAGAACTTTTTCTCAGTTCATTGTACTAATCTAATGAGAGTAGTTTCTTCCTAAACAGCATAAAACTGGTTTATTGCAAGCTTGCACTTTGTTTTGAAGGGAAGAAGGGGCAAAAACCAAGGAAACCCTTTTTTTTGGGGAGGAGATTCTTAGTATTTGGGAAGATGCTTTGTTTTTTGGTGTGCAACGTATCTCACTAGTGTCAGTGCCTTCTTTCTGAGGAGGTTCCTGCTGCATTTCCATGTAGGAAACAGAGGATATTGAGAGCCCCAAGCGCAGCATTCGTGACAGCGGCTACATAGACTGCTGGGACTCGGAGCGCAGTGATTCCCTCTCCCCGCCTCGCCACGGCAGAGATGATTCCTTTGACAGTCTGGACTCCTTTGGCTCCCGCTCGCAGCAGACACCGTCTCCAGATGTAGTGCTCAGAGGGAGTAGTGATGGTAAGTACCAGTCACAGTGCAGCACATGCACAACATTGTGACATAAAGTAGCGTTTCTGGAATAAATGTGCCATTCAGAAGCTGCACACAGCCTCTGACTCAGGCAAATCTGCTGGGAGAACTTCTCTGTGAATGCTGATCTGTGCTCCCTGAGGTGTAGATGACTTTGCCAACAGCTTACCTGAAGTTTGTCTCAAGATAGTGCAGTACTGGGAAATGAGTTACATCATTGCAGTGTGGTTTTATGACGGGAAGAGTGTTTTTCTGGGTTTTGGTGTAAGAGGAGGTTATGCAGACTCATTTTAACTTACAAACTAGGCTGAAGCAAGACATAAAATTACAGGAACAGTGTATAGTGAATTGTAGTGAATAAAATGTTTGCTTAAGTAAATGCAGGGCAGATAAATGACATAGAAATATCTTGAGAATGTCTGATACTTGGCAGAGTTTTGAATGTTGATGTACAGCACTTTATCAAATATCATATATCTTTTTATGGCATTTAGAAAATTGGGTAAATTAATACATCCCAGCATCAAAGCTTTGTACACATTTGTGAGAGGACAGGCAGCTCTGGGCATACAGAATGGCTACTGCTTCTCTGCCTTTCTTTTCTGATTCCAAGAGGTTTTCAGAGGCTTGTAAACACAGCATGCTGGATGAAGAAGGATTTTTCTATAACAGATGTGGAGCACACACTTAAGTAACTTGTCATGAGTAGGATTCTGGTTTAGGACAAAAGGATGCATGATTGAGGCTCTTTCTGTGCAGTTGCATTCCTGATAAACAGTTGAATAAGTCAAACTTCATCAGATGAAGTTATGTTGCACACATGAATCACTTCTCCTTAGTAATGTTGGTTTTTTAATTTAAAAAGGAAAGGCAGGAAGATTTTTTTGGTAGGAACCAGATGTTCATACTGCTTTTGGCAGTTTGAAAGAAACTGGTGCTAATCATAACCGGACACATGAAAGATTTCCTGAGGTGATGGGGAACTCCTTAGAACTGGAAAGCTGGCAGGGAGAGCTGGTATCACAGTAGAATTATGAAAGAGCCCTGGGAAAATCAGAGCTAAGATCGGCTCTGCTGCTCTGAGTAGTCTGTGGTGTTTAGGCTGTTACTGGTTGACCATCCAGAACTAGCTACTGGGGCTGATTCCCTGAAACAGCCTCATGACCCCTCAGACACTGAGCAGAGCACAGACTCCACATTATAAAATATATATTACATATATATATAAAAGGCTTTTCTGCCTTCTCAAATGAGACAAGCATGGTGTTGGCAAATAGGAACACCTCATATGTCCTAATCAAAAATTAGACCCCGAGTGCCCAAGGGATGTCCACTGTCCATGCTTACTTAGAGCTGCTAGACAGCCAGTTACATATGTCCTGTAGATGCTTCCTGTCATCTTCGACTGTATTATCAGATGTTAGAAAGGTTTTGTGACTGTTTGCCACAGATAGATTGCTTAGCAATCTATCTTGTCACATTCCTGAGTCTGTAACAAACAATAAGATGAAAGCCCACAAAGCTTGTTCTGAAAAATTAGTCTTTAACCAGGGTGCGTGCAGATGCTGTGTGCACATGTACGACTTGTCCAGCCAACACTTTCTAATTTGTCCTATTTTCCCTGCTTACTACTGCCATAATTTCACAGCTGTCTCCTACAACAGTTGCAGGTGAGATGTAACTTGGCTGACCTCCTTTATGTTGAACCTCTTCCTGTGATCCCAGCAGGCCAGTGTTTTACTCAGCTGTTAGTAGTTTTTGATAGAAACAGTATATTGGACTCGATGATCTTAGACGTCTTTTCCAACCTAAACAATTCTCTGATTCTATATGCAAAGTTGGATGGAGGAAAACATTTTGCTTTCATTGCTTCTTTCTCCATTCAAATAGGAGCTTTATAAACCATGTAATATTGTTGTGGACTAGAACTATGATTTCTTCCACTCCTAGAAGAAATAAAAGCCTGAATAGACATGATTTAAGTGATGCTAAGGTGATTAGTTTAGGTAGAAGCAGTATGTAATACTACCTTCACAAATGCCATCTGTGATTAGTTTCATTGTTGAGGAACTGCTCTGGTGTCCCATGGAGAGCTTGTCCCTTAGCAAAAAAACAAACAAAACCAGTGGTAGAGTAAAACAGTTATATAAAACACAGTAGAATCACAGACTGAACTGTCTTTAGAGTTGCCAGTTAATAAAATGCTCTGCTTGGCTAGCAGTTGTGCGTGGATCCTTTTAAGAAGGATCTTTGCATGTCATTGGTGTATAATTGCTTGTTACTAGTTGTGGAAACTGCTGCTGCTTCTACTTGAAAAAGCAAAACAACAAACTTTAGGTTATAAATGTAGAGCATGGCTGCATCTTCCATTTGGTATTTTGGCTTCAAGTACTTTTTTTGCAAATTTGAGCTGAAAATAATTTCGTTAGTAAGATATGAATAATTAAAGAAGCTGTATTTCTTTGAAGTACTCAGCTTGGGGATGCTGGTAGGCACATCAGTAACGAGAGGAATGTGTTCTAATTCCTCTGCTACTGTGGTTATCTATTTCATCCTTTCTGTCTGCCAGTTCAAGACTGGTTTTGATGTGTTACAAAAATAGACACCAGAGCGAAGTCAAAAGCAATCTGAATAGCAAATAACAGAAAGGGATCTTTTTCTTATCTTTTACTTACTCTGTGCCCTGCTTTGTCTAATGACACTACAGCCCTTCCAACCTCAGCTGTCCTCAGACACCCATGATTCTATGACAGTATCTCCACTTTTTGTTTAGACATGGATTCAGGATACCAATTGTGGTGTTAGTTGTCAAAGTTCTTAACAAAAATTGTTCAAGTGAAAGATTACTGACAAATGCATTGTGATCTAACATTCATTTCCATTGTGTCATGTCTTTTCCTACTGTTCCTTTTCACTCTTCTTTGTCGCTCTCCAAGAAAATCATGAAAAACTCAATCTACTGCAAAAGCTCTTTGCAAATAACATTCCTAACATATTTAGACCTCTTTTTTTCTTCCTCCACTTTGAATTATACACAAACTACTTGTGATTTTTATGACTTCATTGTTTTCAGTTGTTCAGTATGTAGCACAGTGAATTAGCTATTAATTACTAGTGTTTTGAATTAACAAGAGGACACAACCTGAGTGGCTTCCCTTCACCCTAAAAAGGGGAACAGCTGATTGCAGATGCAAGTGCTGCAGAGGGGCCAAGGACCAGAGACATCCAACTCTCCAGAGCCTGGAGTACATGCAAATGCTGATGGGACAAATAGCTGAACACATTCCATTTCACTCTTCAAATCAGGGTCCATGATAAGGTTATACTGCTGGGAGAAAACTATTTACATAACTTCTTTGTGAATTATTTTAAAAGGCTCATGATGATGCAGGGAATCTAAGCTTCCAAAATGGGAAGTTCCACACTGCTAATGCTCTTTAGGGCGTTTCTCCTACAATTTGGGAATTTCAAGTCAGAAACTTGCATAAGTTTCAGTGTTCTAAATGCGTTGTAAATATCAGGAAGTTTAGTTCATTTGAACAATATCAAGTGGTCGCCCAGCTCTGCTGACCTCGTATCTTATTCTCTCAAACTCTTGATTTCTCTCTGCCAGATTATTTCTTCACAGTAGTGATCTAACATCTAAATCCTGAGATCACTTCCCTCTGCCCTTGCACCTTTCCATCTGGGTATCAAGTCTCTCTATTCTGCAGTGTGCTAGACTGATTGACTAGGCAACCAGTGAGACTGGAGAGAGACCATTGAGCCTTCTGGTTCACAGCAGCAGCTGCTGTTCTCAGGTCTTGACTGAAGCTAATGCTGTCTGCGTTCAAACTGCTGTGTTAATGTGTGTGTTGGAATATCCACATATTCCTGCCATTCTGTAGCTATACAACATGGAATCTTTTTTTTTTTTTTTTTTTGAGCTTGAGTTAGGCACCTATTAGTGTAGGTTCAAGACTGTGAATCAGATCAGACCTGCCCTTATGTACAACTAGGAGTCATCTGGGCTTTAGGCAAACTTCTGCCCTATCTGATTGACAAGTCTGGCTTAGTTTTAACCTAAGGTTTTTTATGTGGTCTGTGGTTTAAGATGAATTTTTCAGGGAATGATGGAAAAAAGTTCACTGTCTGTGTAGATGTTGTGGCTACTACCTTCAGTAACTGTTTTAAAATAGAAATGCAGGTAACAGTGGCTAAATATAATTTTTTGGTGGTGTTTTCTCTGATTTATAGTTTAAAAATAACCCAAACAACTGGATGAAAGTGAAAGTAAAAAGGACATTTTTTCCAACTTCCTCACTAGGGAGAGGAAGTGACTCGGAAACTGACCTGCCACACAGAAAGATGCCAGATGTGAAAAAAGATGATATGTTGGCGAGGCGGACCTCACATGGTGAACCTAAATCAGCTGTGCCTTTTAACCAGTACCTCCCAAACAAGAGTAATCAGACTTTCTATGTACCTGCTCCGCTTCGGAAGAAGAAAGCTGAACGAGAGGAGTACCGAAAGAGCTGGAGCACAGCGACGTCACCGCTGGGAGACAGACCTTTCAGGTAAGACTGGCCTGTCCACCTCCTCCTCTCCTCACTGATGGTGCTCTAACACCTGCCCAGTTTTCATTCTTTTCACAAGGTGTATGATGCTGTAATAAATCTCTTGCTGGTGTGGTACTGATAAGTAGTTTTTAGCAAATAGTGAGGCTAGTAGAAAAGTAACAAGTGGAAAATCATTGTTGTGATGTCATTATTTACCATACAATGCAATCTGTTTGACAAGATATTGGTTAATGTAAGTAATGTGGATGTTTGGCTCAAACCCAAGGCTGGAAAAAACTGTTCTGGACAATCTGGTTCAGTTCTCAAGATAATTACTGACAAATGATAACTCAAAGTAATGTTTTATCTGTTTAATCAAAATAGTATTTTTGCTGTGTTTTTTTTGTAAAATAAATTTATTTGTATGTTGTATTTAATACACCAGTATGGTTTATATAGCTGTGACTCTGTGTGTGACTCTGCATGTTGGTTTTGTCAACTAATACTTCACTTTTGATTTGGACTAAAAAACAACCTCCTTTAAAGAGCATAATTATCTACCCTGATTATTCATCAGAATTCATCCTTTGGCATCTTGACTTCAGCAAAATGTGCTTATAAGTGTGTATGTTTCAAGCACAGCCTACATTAAACTACCTTGTATAATTAATAGCAAACCCCACCCTGAAACCATAGAAGAAGAACTGAATGAAACATCAGGACTGTGTGAAAAGGAGAAAGTGGGCTCCATGGCTCCTGAAGCAAGCTCCCTTAAAAATCAATTAGGTGTGAATCAAAGTGAAGAAAACTCCATAGATCAGTCTCCTTCATCTAGTGCAAAAGAAACATCAGCACCCAAGGGGAAAGATGTGGAAGAGATCAGAAAGTTAAGAAGACTGGAACAAGCTGGCATTAAGGTCATGTCAGCAGCCCAGCGCTACGGCAGGTTAGCCCAGCAGTGTGGGAAATCATGCACGCTTCACAATTGTAGGATTGCCTGAAGTGTGGGCTTCCTTGATCCACTGTGATTCACATCTCCTAACAAAAATCCAGTCTGCTAAGCACTCACAATTGCTAGTGAAGGTCTTGGTTTGAAAAAGCTTGTGATGTGGCAGCTGTGGATTGCAGAGTTGTATGATGCTAACTGCATTTGTGTTGAGAAATTTTATTGTCTTACAGCATAATGTAAACAGGCTCCAGGAAAACTACTACACAGACTACTTGTCACCTTCCACTTAATGCTTTCTTGTACTTAATAAAAATATATAGGAATCTACATTAAATGCCTAGTTTACCTAAAAGTTTCAGAAATTTACATTGCTTGTTGCTGGTGGGATGGTTTAGTTTACTGAACCACACTTTTTAGTTGGGTTGATATTTTTAGCTGTGTTAGTAAATGATACATTTATTTTTAATGGCAGGAACTATAAAGGCACAGTGCTTGTTAACGCATGTACCAATTTAAGTATGGAGGCATAGTTCAGCAGACATAATTTGCCTGACTTTATAACAGAATATATGTAGTTATTCACTTACTACCTATGTTATTTATTTTTGGATGTTGTTTAATTTGGGTATTTCCTATTCTTTAACTTGAGAGCTGAATGATGGCTAGGTTCACAGCCCATGCCTTTCCATCATCTCAATCTCTTCTACTCATGGGGATGAACTGCAAAGTAGAGTTTTAGCTAACATGTCATAAGTGCTAACTTATAAACAATCAAAATGGCTTGGCTAAAGGGTAAGTGTCCAAATGTCCTCCTGTCCAAAACATTCTGTTTTGGATTGTGGGGTGAAATCCTAACAGTGAGTAGTTTATCAGTTGCTGGTCTACAGTCTGGGCTTTGAAATGCAGTAGGAAGAAATGTAGCTCATGTGTGGTACAGTTTATTCATAGGTGCAGTGATGCTGATGTGCAGCCACATGCAGATGTGCCATATGCAGATGAAATAGTCACAGAACAGATGCTGTCACATGTCCCCTTCTCAGGTCTACTTCACTGTTGTCGAGCTGTACTGAACCAGTGTTATGTCTGGCTGTGGGGTATTACTTTTGACGAAGCCCAGCACCAATGAGGGGCTGTCTGGCATAAATGAGTTCGTCAGCCTCACTTAGTGTGCTAGTATATGTAGTAAAATGCAGTCATTGCTTGTGTTTAGCAGTTCAGTGCATAACAAATAGCTCTGTTTGCATTTGGAGGATGCTCACCATGTTGAGAGACCCTTTTCCAACTCTGTGCTTGATCTGTTTTGATGTCCACAAAGGAGAAGGATGTGTGAATAAATGTGCTGTTCTCTCCTTGGGCAATCCGTTGTCCTTACAGCCCTTATGGAGAAGGGAGGAGAAATAACAAGTAGTTTTTCTTCCTAGCTCTCAGTGGAAATGACTTGTGGAATTTGGCAGCAGGAAGAAGGAGGAGATGACAGTTTTCTCTTCCAGCTAAGGGTCAAAGAGCAGAGCTTTGTAACCCAAGCATCACTGTAGCAAAGTAAGAGCTTGCTTCTGGGGATTGTAGGAAGAAACAGCAGAAAAGGCACAGAGGACAGAAGTCTGTAAGGAAAATTCTTTGTATGTGAAAGTGGAAGAATAGTGGGTGAGGAGAAAGGAAGAATTTAGTAGTGACACTTTAGGATACATTTAACCATATTTCTTAATGTCTTATTATTCTTCTCTGAACATCTCCATTTTATCTCTCTTCTTGGCATCAAATACAATTTTCCCTGCATTAATGGCATTCAGCAATTCTCAGTCTCTCTTGTTTCTGTATTCTGATTTTTTTCTTTCACCCTTCTTACTCCCTCATCTTTCTCTGATACCAGCCTCTCTTTTGTTTTTTCACCTGAGGCTGGCAGTTTTATTTTAGTTCCTTTGAGTTGTTTGCAAGCTGTTTCCTCTCAACTTAATGACCTCTGGAGGACACCTACTGTGACTTTTGAGTTCTACAAGGCATCTAATTGTTCCTAAAGCTTAAACTCAGTAGGGGACTTTTGAGTCCTGAACAGGAAAGATTTGAACTTGTATGCAAATGTATTTTTTGCTTGAAGTCTAAGTGCCTGTCTCCATTGCTGTAGCATGTTCTAGGAAAGAGCTCCTTTAGTTAGCTGAATTAGATACTATACAAATGCATGCCAAAAAGTAATTCCCCTTCCCAAAAGAGTGAATTGTCTCGGTTGCATGTTGTTTTTTGATATGTGATCTTCCTTGCTTGCTTATTGCCAGCACATCTGTCTCTTAATTACTGTATTTTATATCAAAGGTAGGGATCACATTCATGGAGAGACCCTAAAAAGAAAATAATTGAGTGTGTTTAAAAAGATGGTGGAGAGGAGAATTTAAGAGAGAAATGTGAGCAAGCTTTTATGATATGTTTGTTGAAAAATAACATGGACTCTTACCTTGACAGAGCATAGGGATCCAAAATCCTTCCATTGTTCTGAAATGCACTATAAGGATCCACAAGCCTGTATGAGACCTTGCTTCAGGGAGTGCAAATGCCTGCAAGTTTGGAAACACCTGCTGTACCAGCATTGACCCATTTACTGTTTCTGCAACAGCTGGGGCTGGGTGTGCAAGAGCAATTTGCAGCTAAACCTACTATTTAGTATTTGTTATCTATACCATGGTAAACTGACCTTAAAAAATTACTTTTAAGACCATCATAAACTGTTTCAGGAGACCCCAAAAGGTCACAGCTAGTCTTTGATTCCATGAAAAAAAATAGTAAATGAGTGGAAAATATTCTCAACCTAGAAAGTGATTACTGAAGTCTAGTTACATACTAAAAGCCATAAGTTTCGTATTGCAATGACTCATAGTTGCACTTTTGAGTACTATAACTCAGTATTTCTTTGTTGCCAAAAACACTACTCTCAGAAATGCTACATTTGATGCTCTCAAGCTTCACTACTGTTGGTGGACATGAGACTGAAAAATCCAGCAGTTCTTATTCAATAATTGCATGGTGAGCCAGCTGTTTCTGAAGCTGTTGTGAGCACAAATATTAATGAGGAAAAGGGACAGCAGTTCCCATTTGGAATGCTACTGGACAGTCTTTTTCTGTTGCCCTAAGTGAAATTTTGATCCTTCAGAGAGATCTAAGGAAAAATTTGCCTTTAGCTAATTTGAGACCATACTCTCCACATCACTAACGGGGGATCCTGTGTTTTGCAGCATAAGAAGGCAAAGGCAGACAGTTTTGTGTGTCCTTTGAGCCTGAGCCAGGCTGCTCTGCCAGGGATGGTTTATGGCTTCCCCATAATTTTCTCCAGCTACTTTGTGGAGCAGTACTTTCAAAGGGCAGCTGAGAATGTAAAATAAGTGGTGTATGTAGTGGGCTTGCAGGGATTTAAAGTGTTGTAAATGCTTTTAAAAAACAATCTTTACATTTAAGGTAGTAGAGAAACTCAGAGCAACCCCTGAGCTATTTAGATTTGCTTTCTTAATGCCAGTCTGTTTAATCCTTTGTGATCCCCTCTATTTCACTTTGTATAGCAAGGTGTGCTACATGACAGAGCAAATGCCTACAAAAGTACTGCATGGAACAGTCCTTGCTGCCCAACTTCCTAAAATATCAATATGAACAACTATATTTTTAAATGTGAGAGTTGCCTAGCTCCTGCCATCTGTCTGTTCAGTTTCCCTAAGAGTATTGACCCTTACAAGTTAAAATAAGCTTAATCTTTATGGGTACCAGCTGTCAAGTGTCTTTACTGTCATAATCTTCAGTAACAGCAAGGCTGTGTTGATAGCAGTTGTGTTTCTGACGAAGGCAGGTGGCAATATTTTCTGGCATGCCAATATCACTGGTGTGCTATCATTGCAGCTACTGTATGTCAGCTGGCACAGAGGCATAGAGGGATTGGCATAGAGGGCTTATTCTGTGGGAAAGGAAAGGTTAATTAGGAAGAGAATCAATCAAGGTGCGTGTGAGAAGAAAGCAATTAAGAATACTAGGGTGGGTAGACAGCCTCTGTGATTACTCAGATAGGTTTTTGGTTTTGTTTTTTTTTTAATAGACCTATTTAAAAAAATGCAAATATCTGATATTTCAAGATCAACAACATTTTCCAGGGATCTTTGCATCACATTTCTTACTTTGTTTGAAGTGCTCAATAAAAGAAGCTTAGTACTGCCAGTTATGGTACTACATTCACTGCATCTTGTATGCTAAAGTTTGTTCTTACTGGTTCTTCTAGCTATAGCTAAAATAAGTAAAGGTCCAACATGCTGACTTTTTTATGTACAGACTTCGTGGATTTGCTACTTTATATGCTAAGTTTTATTTCTAGCTAGGCTTTGTCCAATCTAACAGCAGCTTCAAGCGTATTTGATTACCTGTGCTGTTTTTTTGACCTGGAGGTGATGCTGCACTGCCCTCTCCTCCTCTGGTGCATCAAGAGCTTTATTTAATTTTGCTCTATGTCAGTAAAAAGCCAATATGTGAAGACAGTGGAAGCACCCCAGACATCATCCTTCGCAAGGACAACCCCTTCATGACACATTATCAAGGAAAGGATTCTGGTTCAGAAGATGAAGCAGCCAGCAGAGTTCCTGATTTAGAAAAGGATGACTTTGCCACTCGGAGAGCCAGAATGAATCAACCCAAGCACATAGTTCCATTTAACTCCTTTTTAATTGGACCCTATACAAGTAAAGAGAAAGGTAAACCGGAAGATGTTAAAAAGCCATTGCAGATGGAAAAAAAGGAACATGCAAGGTGTGCATTCATGGTCTTATTCTTTCAATTATAATGCTTAATTTCACCATGCTGTATTGCTGTATAGGTCTAAAGCTGTCTTGGCTACAAAAAATACCCTACAGGTTAAAGTAAATGCTAAAGCTTATCATAAAGTGAACCAAACAATTTTTTTTGTTACAGTTTGAGGAGAAGTGTTAATTAGTTGGGAGTGTAAATAAGATTGTTATCTAAGCTCATGAGATAGGCCGTGAGTAATGGAGAATAAACTTAGAAACTATGTTTTATATCTCAGCACATTTTCAGATCACTTTCAGTGCATGTTTTTTGATGCATTTCTTTCATCCCATGCTCTTTTAATACCCTGCATGAAACAGGGCCAGATGAGTCTTTAGTGAAGGCACTGAATATATATGCCTGCTACACTGCACTGAATTATGTTGCACCTGGTCCTAATGTGTGTTATGCAGCATTGGTTTGGGAAATGGATCAGGGGTTACAAGGCTTCAGCCTAGAAAATCTCTTCTTTCTTCAGCTCAGTGATACAGACCTTTAAGAAGTCACTGAACACAAATATTTGCTAGTTAGAGATCTTTTTCAGGAAACTATTTTATTTGGGCAAACGGATGCGATTCTAGATAAAACCATTATATACACACTACAGGGAACCCTGACTGTAATAACTGATATGCTCCCAAAACTACTTCTAATATTTAAGAGCTCTTTTCAATTTTCAAATGTCAAATGTGTCATTCAGTTTCTGGTAATTTGATTATATTAGCATTTTCTAATGGCTAGTTTGACAGAACAGCTGAGGAGCACCTAACCAAATTTTAATTGTCCGACGCTATTGACATGAGTCTTAAGATCAAAGAAATTGAGTAGTACGTTTGAGAGCAAAACCTGAATTTGCTGTGTGAATAATATTCAAATGAGATATTTGTAACTATTTAAGAGAAAGCTTATTGCAGAAATGCTTAATTCAGTAATAACATAAAGATTTTTCTTACTTGAGCTGGGAATAGAAGTTCACGTGAAGATGTCGTCTCAGTAGTGCATGACTGGGGTAGCATAGCTGAGAAGTTTGAACTTCAAATGATTCATTCCATATTTACTTCCTAAAATTAATGTGAAACTAATATTATAAATTCACTTTTATCTTCTTGAGCTCTGAATCTCTTCTTTTGACATTGATTTATAATTGCTTCCTCAAAATATCTCTCCTTGCTGAACTGGAATGTGCATCAAATTAGAAGAAGACGGGTGCACATGACATCAGTAAGGCAAACAGTTACAAGCAAAGAGAACCCACTTCTACAAAATGAGAAGACCGAGTCAGAGGAGGAACTGCAGGTGAAAGAGCTTGATAATGAGAGAGATGATTTGGCAAAACGGAAATTGATGCAATCTCAAAGCATCCTTCCTCAGCTACAAGAAGATGTGCTTTTTGCCAATGCCTCTATAACAAAAGCAGATCTGGAGACCTGGAAAAGATTGAAACTGTCAGGGGAGCCCAGGTATGGTTTCTGCTTGTGGGCAGGATTGGCAGGCTGGGAAGCATGTTCAGTTTGCCACAACCCGCTGTGTGTGCTTGTGACTTTAAACTTGAAGAATGCTTTGTTGACAACCAGTCCTTACCTATTTCCATTTTCAGGAGGAGTCCAAAAATCTGTACAGATATGCTATCTGTCATGAAATGAAAGTGTGTCCATCATTTAGAGCACTATAGTAGTTTCACAGTCACATTTCTTGTAGATACTCAATATCAGGATACAATATCAGGAAGGTCCCTCTGTCACTGGCTGAATTTGCTTTGAAGCTGCTTGAAGTTGAACAGTACAAATTTCCAAGTGGTACCATTAATACACTAGCAGCTACATTGCTCCTTACCAAGCTGTCTTCAGGTCTCGGGGTGTTTTATACCTTGGGACTATTACCTGGGGATCAGCATCTTTGCATTAATGTCTCTGCTATTTTGAGACCTGAGCTGATACATCAGCACAACATCATGCTCCAGTGCTGTGCACATACACCACCACTGTTTCTCATTGCAGCAGGGCTTTCAAGGGCCTCACTATATGGTGTTTGTATGCTCTTGTTGTTAACAAAACCCCTACAAAGGGAGCCAGTATAAAGCAGTTATTCTAAGCTGTTTCCCTGTGGAGATGGTCTATAACATAGGCAGGTGATTTGTGACTCCAGTAGGGAAAGATAACAACTCCTAGCCATCCTGTTTAGGTGCATGCCATTTTGCAATCAAAGATGGCTGTCTGTTCTGGCATTCTTCTAACACTGTGGTTATTGTATGTAATTTTAGCTCCAATAAATCAAAACTCAATCTTTCATCCTGAAGATATTAGCAATCTCTCTGTTACTTTTGAGGTGATTTATTAAAATCAGGATTCAGTCTGCTTTGTTTATGGTAAGTGAATTGCCCTTGCTAGTCTCCCATGCCACTGTCACTCCCTCGTGCCAAAGTGTGTTCTAGTGCCATACAGTCCCATATAGTGTGGGGTCTGGGTATGTGTGAGCAGATACGAAACTGTGGCTTTGTTAGGGTGAAGAACTGAATTTGGAAGAGGCCATATGCTATATTCCTTGCCCTTAGGAAGTGCTTCCATGGACGTGCTCCCCAAGTTTTCCCCACAGGTCTGCAGTATCTGCATTTCATATGTCATTTGGGACTCAGTATGCCATAGCTGTTTATACCTGTGTCCTTGAACTTTAAAATAAAACCCCTTCAAAACCTTAGGAACATTTAATTTGTTTTATTCTGAGGGTCTCATGTTGGGGGCATTCTTTTATTCCTCACTATTGACCAGTGAAGAAGATTTCAGATGTTCCAGCAACCCTCTGCCATCAGCTGATACCATGGTGAAAGCAGTAGCCCATGATGATTTTGCTGTCCGCAAAACCAGAGCAAACAAAAAGGCTGGTAGCCCCAAGCAGAAGTTTGTGCATTTTGGGCCAGTAACTGAGATTGATCAACAGAAATGGGACAAGCTTGTTATTGGCAGAGCTTCATTCAAGAATCGAACAGAAGAGGAAAGCAAGAAAGACGGTGTGGAAACTCTCTCTGGTGTTGAAAGCTCTTCTTCAACCACTGCTGTCAGTCTTGGGTTGGCTGAATACAGCAGTGGGGTATCTGAGCCAGAAAATGAGTCCAGGTATTTGGTGTGGTTTAGGAAGTGCTACTAAGCTGTAAATGAGACCTGTTCTTGCCAGATGCTGATCTGCATGGGAGTGAACTGCAACATAAACCCAAGAGCTGTTTACATGTATGGCCTCGTTCAGAAGACATCTGATGTCTTGAGAGTATCTTAACACATTCAGAATGGCGCAAAACGCTGTGCAGGGGTCTTGCAAATGCTTGCTCATAATTTCTGATGGGCAGTGAAGTCACTGGTATCTCAGAGGCTGAGCTATCATTCATGATTTTTCTACTGCTTCAATTTCAGCAGCTTTACTCTGCCTGCTTTCAGCACATTAGGAATTTGTCATTCAGTTTGCTGGCCTTACTGATCTTCAAAAAAGGTTTTTTGCAAACCTAATGGGTTTACTTTCTTTTTGAAGATGGTGTACTGCTGCTCTCTGTTTCTGGCATTTATCTGGAGAAGAATTGTCTGGGTTGTTAACACATTAACAGATCTTATATTTCTTTGGCATTTCTTTGATCACTTAGTCTGCCTGCAGCAAGAACTTTTAATGAATGCTTTTAGCAAGCAATTCATTTAGCTAAGTTTGTGTGTTTATAAGACATTTGCAAACTGAGTAAGATTGCTCCTTTTCTTACCGTTCATTTGACCTGAGAACATTTTGTCTGTCTCACCCTTCCTCTCATTCTCATCACTAGTGAGGGAGGAGTCAAGTCAGGTACAGATGACTCTTGCAGGAGAGCTCCGTCTCCTGTACCAGCTTCTGATGTCATCTCTGAGGAACAAACCCCATGGAGTTTGAGCAAACAGCAAGAAAGTGCCAAGGAAGAATGTGACAGGAATTTACCAGATATTGAGAGAGATGATATGTTGGTTAGAAGGATGGGAACTTTTTCAAGGCGTACCACAAGCTCCATTCCCATAAATTGTCCTCCTCTGTCAGTAGCTCCTTATCTGCTGCAGCAGCAGCAGCAAGAGGAGGCTGTAGCTCGTGAAAAGGATTTGAAGACTCTGCAGGAAGGAGAAAGGTCAGAGAACAGAAGCAGATCTCTCTGAGCCTGGTTTGTGTGTGGTGTTATCTTGGATCAGTCAGCAGTGTTGTCCCATTCTTCACATGGGCTTTAAAGATGCGTTTTACTCAATTATCATGGCATGTGTTTTGTTTTGTAAAATTACTTACAAGAATGTATCCTATGAATAGAAAACAGCCTGTTTTCTTTAATAATATTTAAGTACTTCAGTTGTTAATTGCTGTTCAGCATTAAAATAGTCTTTCACGTTTTGGGGGGGATTTCTGTTGCAAGCCATAGTGCTTTGTCTGGATTTTTATGCCAGCTCCCAAGTGAATAAGTCATTGCATAGATTTGTATGCAATTCCCAACTTCTAACAAATCACCTACATAACTGTGGGGTTCAGTGTCATTTCCTCTTACTCTTTGTGCTGTGGCTAAAGATGCCTTGTTCTCTAGCTGTCCATCATTCTCAACTTTGTTTTGAGTAACAGTACCTCACATTGCCTGAGCAGCCACTTGCTGTACAAGTGAGCATTTTCATGGAACAGTGTCACTTGTCTCTCTGAGCAGTACAGTCACACAAGAAGAGAGCCAACAACAGCTTGAAATCCCTCAGCTGCAGAGTGATGGAACAGAAAACAAAATGAAATTTCCAGACCCTCAAAGAGATGACATGTTAGCCAGAAGAACTGGAGCTTTTCTTAAACAGCCTGGGCCCAGTACTAAGCAGTTCCTTCCCATGCCATTTTCAAAGCAGCAGAATAAGCAGGGCACAGCTACAGAACTTGAGAAGAAAACCAAGAGGTAAGAAAGTTGTGTTTTTCTCCGTCTCTGTTAGCTAGACCTGTGGGCTGTTTTTCAAGATCTCTTTATCAAGAATATTTGCTGGTGGCCCAGTAGTGGTTATTTTCATGCTTGTCCTCAGTTCTCTGCTAATTCTTCCTGCTCAGTAGAAGGCAGTTGAAGGTTTCTTGCCCTTTTAGAAAACTCATGTGGAGACTCTACCAGATGCAAAATTCTAACAACATGGAGAAACAGATCTGTGTAGCAATTGCACTTGCATTACATTTGTAGAGGTTTCTGGTTAAATATGAGATAATCATTACAAATGTTTCCAGCTGGAAATGGAGATGCTGTATGTAGTAGTTTAGATGATTGTTTATGGCTTAACTAGTGCCAGTGACTTCCTAAGAGGAAACCTTTAGATCCTGAGATTCTTCCTGATAATGCTCAATGTCTTTCTAAGCACCTTTGTTCCGATGTTTGAGGCTGTGTGAGTGTTGAAGCTTGTGATGAATGAATGATAACAGAGTTATAATTTGGTGGTTGAGCCACATGCAAGCAAGAGTGGAAAGATTCTTACTCATCAGCCTCTTCAGAGTACTTGAGGAGAAGGACATGCATGTACAGACATGGATGAAGTACTGGTTTTCATCTCAGCCAGGAGAAAACAAACCTGTCATCTACCATAGGATTCAACAGTGGCTTGGTGTTGAAATGACTTAATACTTCAGTTTTCACTGGTGTTCTGGACAGTTTATTTTCTGACTTTAAAAAATAGTGCAAGCATTTGACTCTTAAAATTATGCATTTTGCTCCTGCCTCACTTAGCTCGTCCTGTGTCAGCTATTTGGGTTTGTAGGGGCTGGTTTTTTTGTTAATTTATGCTTTTCATTATGTTTGTGTGATTTTTGAAATATTGCTTAATATATCCCTTTACACTACTGCCTTTGGCTCACTCAGGCCTGAGAAATGTCCACAAGTCTACACTAATAGCTCTGGAAAACCTGCAATAGAACCATCACAAGAACAGCAGCAAGGGCAGGAGGACAGTCTCCCACCTACAAGACAAGATGAGATTATTAGTACTGCCCAAGTGGCTGAAGATGGCAACAGTGAAGTCCACCTTGGTCAAACATCTAAGCTTCAGGAGGTTCCTGAGGAAAACAAAATGGAAACACTTTCATCCAAGGATGAGCATCTGCAAACGTGAGCTTTCTGGTGTGAATCACGCAGCTTGCAGACCCCTGTGTGCACACTTCAGAGTTCAGATTGTGCATTGCCTGGTGTGTTTTCAGTCCAGACTACAACACTGTATGTCAGTAATACACATTTTAGAAACAAGAATTATAGTTGTGTAATGCATTTTATTTTGATTTTTTAAAAATATTTAATTGAAAGCTAAGTGAAAGGAATGTTTGATTACCATATATATGTTGAATTGCAAGAAAAGTTTATGTAGAAGAGATGCTAAAATGTACTCTGCTTATTGAGAGATGCTTATTCTATTTCTCCCATGATTAATGTTGTAGTATTGACTTTTGCACATGATGCTCTTTTATGATAAATTCCATATATATATATATATGTGTATATATATGGTTTGCATAGCTCTAAAGAAGATTACAATTGTAGTGAATGCTGCTGGTTTGTGTATTACCGGTAACTTTTTTCGACTATACTCCCCACCCTGAGGAAAGAAAACCAAAACCAACTAACAAAAAAAAAACAACCAAAAAGCAAACAAAACAATAAAAAACTCCAAGCCAACCAACTAACCAGCCAACCAACCAACGAAAAAAAAACCAAACAACCCCCACCCAAACAAAAACAACAACAAAACAAATGACCAAAAGATAAACAAAAACAACTAAAATTCAAACAAACAAAACCACCAAAGAAATCCCTAAACACAAAAACAAGACCTACAAAGGGAAAAAGGAAAGCCTATGACTCACTTTCTGACTACAGTATTTGTCTCTTTCATGCTTCAGTTATAGTGGTACTAAGCACTGCTGTGGACTGTAACTGTTAAGTTTTGTTTCCATTCATTGCATGTATGGCACAATGTAAATGCTAAGACATTGTCTATTTTTAAGAAGCATTTTCTATACACATTTTAGGTATACTTCAGCAGGTTTTTATAATGTGGGGCATAAGTATGTGTTTAAGGAGGGATGGGTGGTGTTCTCATGTAGTTTGACCTCAGGATGATCAGGTAAGTCTTGTTTGATGAATACATAATCCCTGAACAGTATGGTTCTATTTTGGTCAGCTTTACAAGTGGAAGTGACAGTTGTACAAATTATATGGGTCCAGTTGCAATTGCTGCTTAATGTATTTATCCACAATCTAATTTTATATTTGGTCTTGTAGATTCGGCCCCAGAACTGCTGTGTCTGATGACGCAGAGTAAGTTGTCATGTGTTCACAAGATTCTGTTTTAAACAACTTACACTGCATGCTTTCCCATCTTTTCTACTAATTTAAAATGCAGTTGATGCATCATTATTATTTTGCAGTGTTTTGGCAAATAAATTTTTCAGACAGCACTGAAAAATGGAATGTGATATGGCTTACGTTGCAGTTAAAAATAATTTCTATATAAAAGTCCTTAAAAACTAAGCGTAATACTAATGTCCAGCTGTTGCTTAAAGTATTGTTTCCTCTTTTTTTCCTTTATTTTGTCTTGGATTTCTTCTGAATTTCCATTGTCTCTAGTCAGCTACAGGTAAAGAGAGTTGGGTTGAATCTGGGTGTTGAAGAAAAAAATGAAGTATGAGGAAGGACAGGAAGAAATAAGAAAGCCCAAAGCAAAATAATATCATTGCAATCTTCAGAATAATTACCAGGAAATACATCTTTAGCTGAGCCTTTATTCTCTTTTTAAAATTTTATATTCAATCCCTTCCAAGTTATGTTTAATTTAATAATGTACTAAATTTCAATTTTTAAGCCCTTCACCTTGATGCATCACTTTTCATAGAAGGAGTAGAACTGACATTTATTACACTCAAAAATTTTAATCGTTCATGTATGCATACAAACTTTAGTGTGGAATAGGATGCAATGTCACTTGGAAAGCTCTTTGGAAGTATTAGCTGTTTAGAAGAGAGATAGTTGGAAACTACACACACAATAATATCAATGTTCTTCTGTTCACAGAAATGCACATGACCTTGTCTGTGTCCCAGATTAAATCCCAAAATATAAACAGTATGGAGAGTTGTGGGGGTTTTATAATGAGTATACACAGAGACTCATATGCAATTTTTCACCCTTTCCTCTAATGATAAAGCTTATAATTATGGCCTGAGTGTTCTTTATGAGTTCTTTAATACCTTTATGCTAAGCAAAGCCTCTGTTCTCTGACTACAGAGTAAGCATAATCATTTTCAAGCAGCAGGAATCTGTCCAGTCAAATGAAGGGGTGAGATAAAAAGAGCAATATAACATAGAAGTGTTATACTTAACAATGGGGACATTCCATCTTTTTCAGAAAGCCTGCTTTATGATCGGTTTTCTAATCTCTGTATGCCTGTATTAAATGCAATCATGAGAGAAGGTACATGGTGATGCCTTCAAAAAGGCATTACAATGGTCTTGGTGGTATAATGTGAGAGTAGCAATGATCAATAAATCATATTGCTTATTCTATACTGATTCTTATTTTGTTTTAGAAGGCAAAACAATTAATATTCAAACCTCAATGTCATCCTTTCCAGATGTGCTACAGTTTACAACGCAACTATTTTCCTATACTCCCTTTTAAGTTTTTATAAAAAGTAAGACTGTGTTTTCCTTACTGAAGACAAAGTATTTATGAAGATTCTAATAAAATTTTTCTCTCAAGTAGGAAAAATAAATTGAACTGACATTTTAAATACTTTTTAAATGTTTGTCAAGTCCCCATTGAAAACTGTAACTTGAATTCAGTCTTAGACTTAGATGCTCTTTATTCCAGCAGCAACACTAAGGACTCTTTTATTAGACTGGCAAAGTTCCCTTTGCTAGTTAGAGAAAAACTAGATATTGTCATCAGCCCTGGTCTGTCTCAGGGTCCAGAAAAGGCAATACTTAGTGTGTTGCTGCTGACCAGGCCCATTCCCATCTCCTGAAGAGGGAGAATTCTAGTGGTACCCTGATAGTCCAATGTGAGTTTAGGCTCATAGTGAGCTGAGATTTTTGAGTATTTCTTTACTAGTCTGATTTTGAGCCAATCTGTCCCTTTTTATGTTTTGTTGGAGTTTCTTCAGTCTTAGTATGACTGTAAAATGGTAATGCAGCCACATAATAAATGCCTTACATAAGGATTGTTAACATATTCTCATAAGGTTTTTTACCTTATCTCTCACTTTAAAATTAATTAATCTAAACATTGAAGTCCTTCAGATTTTTTTTTTAATTCAAAATTTATTTAGACCTGTTAAAAAAAAAGAAATTGTTGCACGGTATCGCTGACAGCAACAACCGTAATTTGTGATAATAAAGCAGTGTAGCTTGAAAATCCCAACATCCCAAATACACTGTTGGTCTGCACAGTGCTTTTCCCCAGATCATTGTTAGAACAGCAGGTCTGGTACACTGGTCAGCAGAAAGGCCTCTTGCTTCAGGACGGAGTTTGTATACAATCTCTGGACCTGTGCTAATGGCAGAAAGTTAATGAACTTGAATTTGGTCCAGTTACATAGTCCCTGTCTACTTGTGTGCTGTGTGCCTGCTGGCCCAACATGTGGTTGAAGGGAGCAGTAAATCTAGTTCTGTTCATGGAAATGTTAGCGATTGTCTGGAGCTATTTGTAGATTGTACAAGACAGAAGTAGGATGGAATTATGTGGGACTCATAGTGAAAAGTGTCTTTGGCTAGAAGCTCAGAGTTTTGGCCTCTTTGATTCTTCTCTAAGGATGAACTTGTCAGAGAAGTTGATGTAGACCTTTCAGTTGGCCTTGTCCATGTACTCAGGAAAGGAAGTTTTTCTCCTTAGTGATTACTACATGTTGGTCCGAGTGGAGCACAGTGCTTTGGGGTGGGACTCCTTCAGACTGCTGTCTTGGGAAGATACTGTTGTGGAATAACATGTTGCTGTGGAGCTGAAGTTTGAACCCACCCAGTTGCCCATCCCTGACAATGAAGGCCCAGCAGCAGGAGGTGACTGCTGAAGTAGGAGGTGTATCTGGGGCTGCAGTGTATAGTTTGGCTCCTGGCCAAGGCTAAAGCCTTTTCCAAAGAACCTTTTTTACTGCATTGTTAATAGTTATAAAACCTGTTGCTGTCTTTGTGCACCCTGTGAGACCTGCATGAATTCAGGGAACGGACATTAGACTTACATTAGGAAATCCAGGTATTCCTTCTAGAAAGGCAAGATTCTTCCATCCCAAATGGCAGAGTGTGTGTACTCATACACTACTAGGACCAGTAATCACCATTTCAGGTCTTACCTTTTCTCGTACTGCATGGGAATGAAAAATAATTTAAAGTGAGGAAAGAGTACAAGGGAAGAGCTACACAATCAGTTTGACCCAGTAGGCCCAAGATATCAAATACTGAGCACTAAAGTCTTTCTTAGTGTGAGTTTCAAAAGCTCTTTTACTGGAATAAGCCCTATGAGAGTGACTTTATTGCAAGTTATGCATCTCCCAACCTACCTCACCAGTCTGCCAAATATGGCTGATGTTTAAGTTTTAAAAAACAACAACACTTGCCATCTCTTTAGGTTTTGTTATTTAGGAGTGTTCCAATCCAATCCTGAGCAATGCAACTGTTAAACTACCCACAGAAAAACCCAAATTAGTGTAACCCTCACACTCTCTTTAAGGGGTGAAGCACAGTAATATGTTAACTTCACCGTTCATACTTAAAGGCAATAGGATGTTTATTCTGTCCTTCATTTCTGAGTAAATACCTACTTAGCAGGATGGGATCTGTGCACGTCCTTTTCCATACATTGTCCAGACCTTTCAAATGTTTTCTTGAGAGTGGCATTCCCGTCTTTGCTTGCCTGAATACAAATGCTGGCTCATAAATATATGCACAGCTTTCCGTGAGTATTCACTTTGAATACTGTGGACAGAGCTGCCCACAATTTTTTCTTCATTGGGTGCTTCTCCTGCTAGTTGGCTCATTGGCTCACGTAAAGCTGCAGGTGATCATTTGAGGACTGCTGTGAAATCACTCCATGTGGAACTGCATGGCTTTCTTTTAAGTTTTTTTTTTTGCTTTGAATGGCACAACTGAGGTCATGTTTTACTAATAATAGGCAGTAGAGGTGGAGTGGTGAGCATGTTATCTTTGTGTGAAATCTTTATATAATATAAAGAGATGCATAACGTCAAACCACAACCTTTTTTTTCCTTTAACTCCCCAAAGGTCAGAGACATAAATAAAAAAAAAACTTTTTTTTGTCCTGGACGTCATCTTTTCCTTGTTAGGTTAGCTGTATTAATAAGTTGGTGCTGGTAGCATTGGATTTCTTCAAGGGCGAGAGGGGAGGAAAGGGGAAGGGAAAAAGTACCATGCAGTTTGAACTGACTGTACTTCTCTGAGTTTGTAGCAATAGCATTTAGCTGGCCATGCTGTCCCTGATGCACTTCTCAAGCCTTCTTTTACCCTGAAATGGAAAATTGTTTCTGTGCTGTTAATCAAAGTGATCTTGGAAACCCATTGGGCACAAATCTTCAGAAAGTAAAATGTTCTGAATGATAGAATGATTTTTATTAAGAGCTATTGATGGAAGTGTAAAGTTAGTAGTGCTTCTTAGTGAGGTATAAAGTTGTGGTTGACTAACAAATGGGAAGTTGAGGAGTGTAATGCCTGAAGTACTGTGTGGGAGCCATAGGGATGCTAACAAGCCTGACTTGGGGACTGCTGCTTTTGGGAGCTTTGTAACAGAGCAGGTGACTGATTCTGCTGTAGCACCCTCATGTGGCTTCAGCTCTTACAAGCTGAAGGAATATAAGCCTCTAAATAAGACTGGGCCTGTTGTTATCTTTCCCTTGTTTAGGAGTATGAGTATGTTTGACATGAGATGTGAAGAAGAAGCTGTGGCTCAGCCTCATAGCAAAGCTCGCCATGAGAAGCTGCAGAATATACACAACCAGCTGAAAGAGGATGAGACCAGATGGCAAGATGTGAGTACACAACATTGTCTGCAATGCTGGCAGGCACTGAGGCCAGCCAGCTAGGCAAAAAAAGGACAACCTGCTAAATCTGCACTTGCTTTCAAGTGCTTAAAATAATAAAGAGAAGGTTTTTTGGTGTTTTTTTTTTTTTCTCAGTGGATTGTTGCTAAAACCATAGAAGTTCATAATTTGTTGTAAATCAAAGAATACAAGATCTTCCAGTCCCTCTGCCTGTTCACCAGGTATTTTGCTTTTTAAAGAAAATGTAAAGAAACTGTGATTAGGTAAAAAAATGGAAGAACAACTTCTAACTCCTGACTTCTCTAACTTTTCTAATTAGTCAATGGCCAAAGTGACAAATACAAGACTAAGTAGGACAGGGAATAAATAGGTCAGCCTTTTCTTTAATAAATTTGCATAGATACAGAAAATGTTAATGTTTTCCATCTTGTCCAAGCAAACAAATACCACTTCATGTTAGGTACACCCTGCTTGGTTTTTAAGGCCTTTCCAAACCCTCTTTCCTTGATGTGTTTTGTTAAGCTGTCCAAGCATTTGGCAATGTCTGCAGCAAATTAGCAAGAACAGAAAAAAATTATCTGCAGGTAAGTTAGTATAAAGAGTTTTAGTTTCAATTCTGTTCATTCCTAATGACTGATTTTAAACAAGGAATTTGGGATATTTTTTAATTAAGAAAAAAACACTCAAAACACAATAAAACATATCTGTTCAAGTATGGTAGTTTCTCATTACAAGGAAAGCTTCTGTGAAACACCTCAGAGAGGTCTTTGGTAGAAAATTTAAAGAAAAGTTAAAAACAAGTTGTATATACAGCTAAGTGACTTTTTGTAGTAGAACAATGAAAGACTTCAGCTGAAAGGTCTTTATGTATGGGAAGCTGTAATTTCCCAGCAGAGATAAGAATAAATCCAAAGGCATTCAAGAAGTTTGAGAACTCTGCTGTAGAATTGAAAATGCTCTGAGCTAAAGTTCTTACATTTTCCAGGCCCTTAGCACCTTCTAACATGAACTGAAAGTTCTGAAGAGGCACTGAAAATGCCTTTATTAGAACATCCTCGGCATTCTGAGGGCTTTATAGAGACATGTGTCACGCTCTGATATTTTAGATGCCTATGCTATGAATTTGCCAACAATTAACAATTTTAAGGGCATTTTAAATTATTGTTATTCTAAAGCATCAGAACTGGAAATGATAAACATGTCTGTTTTTTAATTATGAAAAGAGAAGGAGGGCTTATGTTAGAAAATTTGCTAATGAAAAACTAATTTCCAAACAATAGACAACAGTGGAAGTAGCTGAATAGGAAAATGCTTTGGTACTTCAATGAGAATAATTAGTAACTGAAGAAAATGATAGGCCTATGTTTCATGAAGGGGATTATGGACTGATATATGTAAGTCATGTGAAGAAGTACTTTAATGAACATTCCCTTTAGTGTAACATCAATAAATTGTGGTTTTAAGCTAAATTAAAAGTGATAATGTTTTTTCCTGATTTCCTTAAAATAAATTATGGTTGCAGTACCTTCTGCTGTTTACCAATAAAAATGCAATTAAAATATTTGGGAAACCATGAAATTAATGAAATAGCCTTGAAATATAATCTGTATGCCAATCTCCTGATGTGGAAAATTTAATGACAAATGTTCCCTTCCAGTTTAATGGGAAGTTATTTTTCTTTGCAGAACTTCTGCAATGGTTACTTTTTACATGTAAAATTTTGTTCCTTTGCTAGTTGGCTGCAAAGAAATTCTACAGTTTAGAAAACTTCTTTATTGTTATACTTGTACTGTGAGAAAGATCTTACTTCTGTATCCTCCAGGATTTGTGAATTCATAAAGGATGCAGGACATCTCAGGGGCCCATAAGAGGTACCTCCTGTGACTCTCTGGTTTAGTGTCAGGCTAGTTTTGCAGAAAAGGCAGAGAACCAGATTCAGTCAATCTTCTGCACAATTTCAGGCAGGCAGATTCCAAAAAGCCTGCAATTGTTACTTCAACAAGGACGTCTCTATGTAGCTGGATACAAACCACAGGCTTTTTACTCTGTCATCTCTCACACCAGCCAGGTATGAGCCACATCAATCCCTAATCTCTCTTGCTCACATCTGGATCCAGAGTAATGCAGGGGTGGCCATGATGAAGAATTTAAATTTGGATGCTGCACTGGATTTTTCTACCAAAAAACCCAACATCATGGGTCAACCATATTTGCATGTAGCTTAAGCATGGGCAAAGTTGGAACTATAAGCTCTCCAAGGCAGACAGTGCAGCTGTAGCTCATGGTGAAACAACATCCATTCCTTTAATGAACTCTTGCTTCCCATATGTCTGATTATTAAAATTCTTCACCAAACATAATTTTTTTACTTAATTTTCCCGGAGAATTGGATTTTGTCCCTAGTGTTGGCCAAGTGAAAATAAGTGTCCTGACTGGTCCTTTTTAGGCCAAATTTCTTGCCAAAAGCAAGGCAAGCAGTGAAGCAATGAAATCTTTACTGTATCCTGCTATCAACAGAAAATTCAGGCAACATTTTCATTTATGATCTCCTTTTGTCATTGAAATAAACAATGCTGCCTGCAGGTGATGGGAGCCTATTCCACAGGCAAGAACAAGTATTGCTACCGGCTGGCTGGGTTCATTGTTACTTGTGGCCACTTTTTAGCTATTTGCAACTCTGCAGTCAGGTGCTTTCCTTATCTCACAGGATCTGGCTCGGTGGAAGAGTCGTCGAAGGAGTGCTTCACAGGATTTGATTAAAAAGGAAGCTGAGAGAAAGAAAATGGAGAGGTTATTGGCTGGAGAGGGAACGAATGAGCGCAGAAAAAGCATCAAAACCTACCGAGAAATCGTGGAGGAGAAGTATGTTGTTTTACTGGAGTGTAGTGGCATGTCTGAAAATGCTGTGTGCTTCACAGGTGATAGGTAACTGTGGGCAGCCATGCCTGCCGGCCTGAGTGAGGGAGAGGGGAGGATGTTGATGGAGCAGAGGAAATGGCTGTGATTTCCAATGTTAATGTGATGGTTTCTCTTGTGTTGTCTTCCTTGCAGAGAGAGAAGGGAGCGGGAGCTTCATGAGGCATACAAGAATGCGAAGACACAGGAGGAGGCTGAGAGCATCCTCCAGCAGTACACTGAAAGATTCACTATCAGTGAAGCTGTCCTCGAGCGTTTGCAGATGCCAAAAATTCTAGAAAGAAGCCATTCAGTGGAACCAAATTCCCCACTGAAAGACCCAAATCCTCTGAGATATTTAAGGCAACAGTCACTTCCTGCTCCAAAATTCACTGCCACAATTGAAGCAACCATTGTTCCCACCACTGAACTAGAGCCCAGCAATTCAACAGGACGCACATCTCCCAGCAAAAGTGTCTCCAAGGCTGTGCCTATGCTGACACCCAAGCCTTATTCACAACCCAAAAATACACAGGAAGTTTTAAAGAACTTTAAGGTAGGATACATCACGTGCCCCAAAGTCAACCAGGAGGCAAAGAGGTCTTGATTGAGTCATCCGAACATATAAATATTTAATGCAATTATGTAGAAAATGGTGGCACCATTCTGATATTATAAAATTCAGCTTCATGCTCTGTGCTGCTTCTGGTTTAGTGGTTTCTTCATGTTTACCAGTCTTCTTAGAATCTTGACCTCTTCAGACTGAAATATTTGCACTGGTCATTTTAACTCAGGCTAAATTTGTTTGGGGAAAGGGGGAATTTAAGACAAAAGCAAGGTGTTTCCTCAGAAAGTTTTTAGAAAAGAGTATATGGTCATGTTTTTTGGTTTTGAACAAAATGGAAGGTGCAGAGAGTGTGCAGGCCCTGATTTTTGAAGCAAGACCTGAACTGACTTTTGTGTCAGGGGTCTGATTTTTGGCATACCCAAACAAGTGTGTGCCTACTCCTTCAGAGCCAAGAGCCAGCTTGCCCAAAGATATGCTCTGTCTTAAACATGCTTCTCACCAAGGATGAATGGGGAAATCAGCTTCACAGGCATAAAGAGAGGATCTAGGTTGTGCATGGAGGTTCAGTGAAGCAGGTTGGTTCTGGGGTAGCAGAGTAACTAGAGATTGATGGTGAGAGAGGGAGAGTGGCTCCATTGGATCTCAAGAACCATGCAAAGACTATGGGAGTAAAAGAAGTAAGAGAACTTGGATGAAAGCAGGGCTGTTGGGAATCAGTCACCTATGATTTGTGGGAGAAGAATAGGAAACAATATTCTGAAGCCAGAATATGAAATCTGAGGAGTATATCTTTTGACTGGGTGGTTGTGGAGAATGAGAGTAAGATACTGAACCAATGAAGGAAAAAGCAAAGAACTGGGATATATTAAAAAGGACAGACCAGAATAAGTCAAGCTTGAAAACATCTGCTGTTCACAGCCTGTACCAAAACTGGAGCTTGCCCAAATCTCATAGTAGTCATGTTGTGAACAGTGTGAAGCCTATTGGCATGGGTGCCCCCAGTCTATAGAGTTTGGGTTCCCTTCTGTCTGCCATTGCTCATAGAATTTGGGTTCCCTTCTGTCTGCCATTGCTCATACTTTGCAAGTGGCATTCAAAGGTCCCTGAAGCCCTGTTGATATCCCAGTAGCATGCTACCATGTATCTTCAGGCTGTTTACTTTCTAAAAAATAAGTCAGCTCTTTGTAGCTAGTGAAAAAAGTATGCTGTGATGTATAATTTATTGAAGTCTGTCCCAGCTCTTGTGGAAACCACACCCCACCATGTTTCCTAGTTGAAATAAGAAGCTGATAAAATTCCTGTTTCTCCTATACCCTGGTTGGTATGCCCCGAGTTTACTTTTTAGATATCAGTGAATCATGGATCTTTGGTTTTTTTCTGATCCTTGCCACTTTTTTCATCAGGGGACCAAGATATGTGCGTGTATCACCATAATGTTATTGCATATATAATTCACATATGTGAGAAGAAACTAACTCATGAAGGCTCCTACGCCTCATGAGCCACCACAAAAAATCTGTTTGAATCTCGTTCACATGATGTGAAAAAATGTGATTTGTCTCAGTAGGAATTATTCCCTAGCACATGTAGTTGTAGCATTATTTTCCCTTGAAACACCAGCCAGTCAGTAATTCTTGGTTCTGGTGACAATGTGTTGACTTCCTCCAGATCAGAAGGAAAGGAGTATGTTTGTTTAACTCTTCAGCCAGGGCATCTGTTCTGTTCATCCGAACGTTTGGTTTTCCTCCTTAACATAAATAGAGAAATGTCTTAGTTTAAACAGAGACTGAAGTGGATGGTGCAGCCTGCCAGTGTTTTCCTGGACTTTTTATTTTTGAGATCTTTCATAACCTGCCTCTCTAGTAGATAATCCAGCACACAGACCCAGAAGACTCGGGGCTCAGATCCTGCTCACACTTGTGTTTGGAAATAAACCCAAAGAGTGGTACTGTGTTAAGTGGATGATGTCAGTGTAGAAAGGGAGGGAACATTTTCATCTGAAAAACACTCAGAAGAAGTGAAACGTGGTGGAGCTGATTGTGCAAGGGCTAACTGCCTCCACCTTCCTGCACATCTGGCAGAGCTAAGGATGCCTAGCACCTCAGAGATGGCCTCTTAGTTGATCATGTTCATAAAGAACAAGCCTCTGGATGCACGTGTACAAGAAATCAGTGGAAGGAGTTTGCCCTCAGCCTGCTACTGATGATATATTCTAAGTTGGAGTGCCACTCTTGAGGTATCCAAGCTGTTCACTCAGTAAGTAAGGAAGGATCTCTGTGCACAGAGTGGCAAAGCCCTCCTTACTCCTCATGCCTGCTGACAAGCCTGTAAACATCTGTGCTGTGGCCTGGCAGGAGCAATGTGGTGGTACTGAGACATGGTCCTCTCCTGGTCTCTCTCTACCCGGGGCCTCTTAAGGTGAAGGGCAGTGAGTTCTCTGTAGCAAGACTTCTCTTGTATGCTTCTACAAAGAGCCCTTCAAATTGAAGGGAGTCTTTACATGCCATCTCCATTCAGAAATCCCAGTGTAAAAGTGCCAAGAAGTTGTATCAATTCAGAGGAAGAAGCCAAATCATATTTTGTACTTTCTTCTTTGCTTAAAGGTTCCTTAGTAAGAATATATGGCCACCAAGGAGCTAGCTTGGCCCTGAGAAAAAGGTAGTTAAACTGTTTCCACACTCTCCTTTTCAAGGAGGTTGCCTTAAGTAATTTTTTGGGAAAGCACCTATGTATTTGATTGCCTTATGGAGAGGGTGGAATGGCCAGTTTTATTTGCTGGTGCCTTGATTCCCTGTTAGGAATAATAAAGAAACAAGTAGATGAACTCTGCTGCTCCTGTCCCTTCAAAGTTCACATGACAGTGCTTCAAAAAAGTACAGACTGCTAATACTGGTGGTGAGGTCATTGAGGTACATAAGCAGTTCATCAGCATAATTAGTCCTGGAGAACCTGCTTAGCTCTTGCATAAGGCAATGTAAAACCCAGCAGATTTGGTCTAAATTTAACATAAATATTGATTTTTTTTTTTAGACATCCTTTGATCTGTGATGCCCACAAAGGGTGTCTGTATGTTACAGGGAGAACGGAATGTGGGAAACCAGGAAATCCAGAAAAATTATTTCCTTGTGCCTGTGTTTTGTTTATGAACTCTCTAGGGTCACAGGGTTTTCTTCTGTTTTGGCCTGTTGAATGAAATATGTGCTTGGCTTCATCCCTCACTGATAACACAGACTGTGTTAATGATTGTAGTATCATGTTGAACTCCTAATTTCCTAAATTCCTTGGAATGCTACTTGTCTCAGCATATTTATTTAACTGTATTTTGCAGGTAGATGGAAAAGTCAGCATGAATGGAGAAAATGTCAACGGCACGGAAGAAAAGGATAAAGAATGTACAACAGTAATATTTACTCCTTCACCAACCAGATCTGTGAAATTTGATGGAGTAGCCAGAGGGGACAAGCCCCCGGAAGAGTTGAAGAAGGACCCCCCAAGTGTTGAGCTCAGTTTACAGAGGCCTGCCACTCAGAGTGTGCACAAAGAGCCAACAGTAAGACCAACACGAACAAACCAGCCTTACTTTCTGTGCCAATTTTCTGTCTCATGATGTATTTAATCACTAACTAATGATACCCAAGTGCCTCTGTTTGCCTTATTGCAGAAGGGTGTGCCCAGACCAGGAAAAAACTATAAACAAAACCCCAAGTCCTTTGTAAATTAAAGGCTTCTTCCTTTTTTATGTGGGTAGAGAAATAGGAGGGTAAAATTAAAAAAACTTTTTGCAGCCACTGGGGGGAGGGATTTTGGAGGTTTTTTTCTTTTGTCTTTTTCATTTTTGTTGTTGTTTTGGGCTTTATTTTCCAGATGCCATGCAGCTGATAAGCATGCTTTAAATGTGCTGGGCCAGGGAGAAATTGATTCAGTGTCCCAGCCGTTGTGCAGGTTTATTCAGCGCTTCTCCTAATGTAAGCTGATTAGATCAGCAACACAATTGGACTGTGTGAGCCATTATAATTAGTCTCAGTTTTCAGTTTTGAAAAGAGGATGTGGATGTGCTGGCAGTTCTGAACATTTGGTTTTCATTCCTCTCTCAGAAACATTAGAAAAGGGGATAAGCTATTGAAATGCTCAGAGGGGCCAACATGCTTCTTGACTGTCTTATCAGAGAAACAAATTAATTTTACCTTTTCATCTTTCTCTCCCCCTCTTCCCCAGAGAAAAAGGCAGGAGTAAAACTAGAGCATATCGCAGCAGGCATCTAGATGCTACAAAACTGTAATAAAAGTAGATAGTAAAAACAAAACAAGAAATAAGGAGAGGATTGCAAAGAGAGCATGTAAAAGGGCTGCAAGCAAGTGACAGCAGAGGGAATTCTCACAATTTCTTTCCTGTGTAACAACAAAGAGAATTGGAGATGTGGTGAGAGTTGGAGTATGATAATTTTTTCTTTCATCTCAGATTTCATCCAAGCATTGGGCAGATAGATAACAGGGAGCAGGCGGGGATCTGTCCTGGGGCATGATGGCTCATTCATGAGAAAGGGTTTGTGTTTTACTCCCCTGCCTAATGCCAGTCTCTAGCTATGGACAACCAAATCATGGATCCTGCGGCAATCATGGGAACTGAAGTGTGCCATGAGCACAGACTTGATTCTGTCGAGGGAGCTGGTATTGAGTCAAAAGTGAATGATTTGCAGGGGAGGGCAGGACTGAGGCTGCTCCTGTCACAACAGTTTTGCTGTGATGGAAAAGACAGGTAAGCATTGCATCTGATAGAGGAGAGCAGGTAATGGGAGTGTTTGGAGAATAGAGAAGAACCTCAGCTTGCTGGAGATTAGAAGCTCAATGACAGTCTGAAAAGTAGTGAAGTGAAAATATTAAGGTCTCCTTTTTAAGGATTTTCAGGCCTAGTTAGAGTTATGAGGAAACTCAGCAGCAGAAGTCACTGTTAGTTCTTGAGTGTGGTTGTATCTTTTGATGTCCTATCATCCTCCCCTTTCTACAGCTTTGAGGATGATATGGCCAGCTGAATACAAATTTTTCTGTGTCTGGTTTTTCCTTCCAGTTCTTAGCTCTTGTGGTATTACCAGCAAAGGCAGCAGAAGAGTTTGACTCCTCAGATTCCTTGTGACTCTTGACATTTACAGAATAGTTCTGGTTTGTCAGCTTGAATGCACTTAATGATGAAGCCTACAAGAGAGAATGAGTGTGCACCAAAATGGTGCTAGTGATAGAGTGACCATGCTCTAACTACAAATTTTATATCACTAGCCTCACAATTCCGTCAGCAATGTGACTGGGTAGTGCAAATCATTGTAATTACTCCTGGCACTTCAGCTTTCAGCAAAGGTATGTGTATTAAGCATGTCAGGGACCAAGGAAGGAGAGCAGACTGCTTTGAGGAGGATCTTCTGTGGGAAGACAGGTGGAATGCACTGAATGTGGTAAGAGAGAAGACAAGGAAATCTGCCTGTGGCTGGAAGGGAATTTGCCAGCCTAAAATAAGATTTCAGGTTCTGTTTATTCTGGATGTTTACTTCTCTTTACCCAGATGCTTCTTTTTAATTTTACAGGTCTCCATGCCTCAGACTAAGGCATGGGTAGTAACTTAGCTATTAAGCATACAGGAGAGCCTTGGTTTGTTGATGGAAAGGGCTTAGATAAAAGTTTACAGAGATGGGGACATGGTACTGATGTTTGGCTTCTCCACTGTGGGTCCTGGGACACAGACAAGCACTGCTATAGACACCTTGATATGGATGTGATTGGTCTGGGGCCTTATCTGCAAGAACTGGGCAGCTGCACTGGACTCACTTCACTCAGCCTTCTCCCTCTACTTATTTTACTTTGGACTTTGGACAGCTAACACAACCATGTCAGCCTCATCTGCAGACCCTGAAAGGCTAAACTGCTCTCTGAAGGATAAAACTCCTCCTGGAAGGTTGGGAATCCAGATTAGGAAAGATAAGATCCTTCTGGGCTTGTTCCACTCCCTGTAAAACAAGACCTCTTGATCAGTAGGATACTGCATCTAGCTGTCACTGTCAGCATTCCAGAAGGGGAAAAGAGGTTTGATGTTTGCTCCAGGGATGGAACTTCCAAGCTACACATTCTTAGAAGTAAGGAAGCCTTCTGAAAGCCTCCACTGTCACCTCCCACAAGGAGAAGACAGGGCTGTAGGTTTTCTCTGATGCTTAACCCTTCTGACATTCCAGAAGAGGAAGAGAAAATGACAGAAACAGGCGTAGAAAAGCAGCTGAGATGAAGAAGAGCTGTTTAGAGTGGAAGAAATTACTGAAGCTCTTTTGCCTTGAGAAAACCACTTCAAATTAAGCATATTTTCAAAGCCATTTCTAAACTTGCTTACACTGTGTTTATTTGTATATTTTATTGATTCAGTTCTTATTAGCTATGTCCTTCCCAGGCTTTGAGTAAGATTCACAAGCAATAGTTCTGTTAAGAAATGATGAGTCAGAGGTTTGTTTTTTCCCCCTCTAGTTGTTTGTAGATTTGGGTTGGTTTTGTGTTTTATTCATTCATTTTTTACTCCAAGTCTCTTTTGTGAAATATATATTTCTTTTCATATACACCTTACCTATGACACTCCTGTCGTCCTCTTCTGATTCTCTTCCTGTTCTTTACATGCCCCTTCCTCCTCCTCCTCCACCCCTTGTAGGGCTGCTCCCCTGCTGTTTCAGTTCATTTGTCAAACGGACTAGTTCTGTCTTCTCTCAGCCTGGCAGGCTTCCCTTTGAAGTCCCTTCTGTAGTCCCAGTTTGCATCTGTCTGGCTGCTCTCAGGCATTGTCTGCAACAGGGGAAGATGCAATGCAACTGTACTCCAACAGTGCTTTGGCCTGAAGTTTATTTAAGTTGCACCACTTAAAACACTAACACTATTGAGGCTTTTGGGGAGCTAGGGAAGTGCAGAGATCATTTCCTCTGAGTGAGACCTCAGTGTCAGTTGTCTTTTTGAGAAGGACCCCGTCTATATGTGACTCAAATAACGTTCACAACCAGAGACTGACTGGGAAACGTGTACATCCTGCCTGAATCTACTATGAAATGAGATGCAAAAACCTGCAGCAGGTGGGCAGGACAGTAAAGAAAAATATTATCAAAAAATGTACTTACATCTCTAGAGTATAGGTAGAGTATTAGGTAGAGTATAGGTAGTGTATAAGTGATTTTACAAGAGACCTTTGCTTAAAGTAGCTAATGAAATTTTGCCTATGATTAAAGTCTAAAAAAGGATAAACTTGACCTACAAACAGGAGGAAAATATCCCACTGGTGTTTGTGGAGCAATGTGGTGCTAAGAGGGGTGGTAGGTAAAGCATACCTATACCTCTCAATGCAGTTGGAAAAACTGGGCCACAAGCCCAAAGACTGATCAATCAGTGGCAATACCAGCAATAATGTGAAAATGATCTCCTCATCCTGGTCCTACCTGTCAGCCATTTAGGCTGTGTTTTCTTTGCATTTTAAAGAATAGTGGTGGGCACTATGAGTGCTGAGAAGTTGTATCCACTAGCTCTTTGAATCAAAAGTTGGCAAAGTAAATATTTTGTTTTAGAATGGTGTTTGTGCAGATTTTAGTGTAGGGGAATTAATTTGTCAGTAAGTAAGTAACATCAATTTATTTTAACCAATCTTTATGCAAGCACATAGAAATTATTGGCTTCCTATAGCTCTAACTATAACTTTGCTCTGATCAACCAAAAAAATAAATATAGGCAGCAACCTAAAAAAGATCAGGGTGAAGTGGTGGTGGTGGTTGTGGGGAGAGACAGCTTTCTTTTAATTTTTCTGCAGCTAGCTTAAACTTGTCCATTTCTACTCACTGCACATTTGGCATGAAATGCACTTGTTTTCTATATCCAAGTAACACTCTCCTTCATGTTGAAAAATTCACTGATTGAACTGAGATTAAAGTATAAGCTTTCTTGTGGTTGAGGATTGTTGGCCAAGCTACAGGAGAGCAGGGCTGAAATCCTGGTTTGTACATATCCGGTAAGACAAGTCTTTGTTCTTTGATTCATTATGAGATACACTCGTAGAGTAAGCCTGTCTGTTCCAGATTGACAGCTTTGCCTTGAACCACACATGAAATGATGCATGGAGGGCTGGACTACCTGAAGGGAAAAAGGTGTAGGATGAGAAGTGCAAGCAGCAAAGCATCAAAGCAGCTAGAAGGGAATTCTGCTCAGCATTTGGTTATGAGCGTAACCTGCCTGTCTCCTGTCCTTCAGACAGCCATGTACTTTTCACTGTCTGTCAAAAGTGAAAGAAGCTAATTTTACACCCCAATTGAACAGTAATAGCTCTAATGACTATCAGGAATACTTCATACTTTCTTGCAACATTTTCAAGACTTCTCTGTCAGTTACTGATTACCCTGATCTTTTGTTGTAAATAGCTGGCCTGAATATAGCATTATGTAGCTGGCAGATGACATAACCTGCTGAAGCAGTGTTTTGGCTGTAGTACTATATCTGGCATAGCATGCAAGAAACTAAGCTGTGGCAGCCCAAGGTTGTGCCATCATTACCACTCACATCAGCTGCCAACATTAATTTTGATGAGGAAATCTTTGTATGAAACTTTTGAAGTTGTAATATGTGTAGAATTCGAATCACAGAAGTTTTGTGATTTGTCAGACAATTTCTACATGTGGCTATTGATGTTGCAACCAATTTCATTCCTGAATGGTTTTACAGAATTTCAATTGTAGTTTTAACCTGATTCTGTCTAATATCTCTGCATTCTCACTGGTTCTAGACAGGCTTGTTTTGTCACGCTTTCATATAAAATACAATAACAATATTTCACATGATTTTGTGTGCAAGCAGTGTTAACTGAGCTATGTTTCAATTTAATTTACAAGAAGAATTAATAAAGTTCTACTGTAACTTCCTTTGGAGTTTGTATTCTTGTAGAAGTTGTGATACTTTGTGTGCTAGGTATTTCTGGTTATTGTATTTTTAGGGTTTTATTAAGGGTGTAAAGTTCTGCCACAGCAGTAGCCAATATGACCATTTCTGGCTTGTATAATCTTAATCAAAGAAATACTTGGACTGATACCCTAGTTCATGTGATTAAAATCCTGTCTCTCACAAACTGAACTAATTAATTTTCATGCCTAATAGGTGTTTGGTAACACTATATGCTTGTGCTTGTGTCTTTGTTAAATGGATATTTTGTTTAGCAGAACACAGGTGTTGCTTTGTCCTCTGTACTGATGTGCTCATAACCACAGCTGCCATCACAGTATTTAACTTTCCATCATGAATTAAGGCTAAGTCATAAATGAGGAAGCTTACTTTAACTCCTGGGCATCCAGATGCATGGGGTAATAAAAACACTCATCCAAGTAGATTCAAGTAGACAACCTTCTTCAGGATATGGAAGTTTTAATAGGACAGTCTCGACACCAGGCTGATGTGTGGGCAGAGATAATCAGAGCTCCCACGCACTGAGGTTTTCCTTACTCCTCTTGAAGGCTTCATTGCCTGTGGTGGTGTTGTGTGACCTTCCCCCACAGGCACCTCAGCAGAGCCTGTGTTTGGAATGGCTCTGTTGCCCTGCAGAAAGAGATCTCTGCCCACACAAACAAAAATGACAGAAGGGTGCTGAGAGGCTGCATCAGTCCTTCATCCCAAGGCATGAGAGCTCCACACAGAACTGAAGCACCTCAGAAATGTCACTCACTAGGTTACTGAGTCTTTAGTCAAAATATAGTCCTCCTAGGTGTAATGAAATGTTTGTACACCTATTTTTTGTGTTCAGTGATAACATCATCATTTGATTACAAATATTTATGAAATGTGAAGCATGATAGTCTGTGGTAAAAAAGAGATTTTATCAATTGTATCAGCTCAAGAATTTTCTTAAGTGTATCATATGCCTGTGGATAAAATACTAGATAATACTACATTAATTTGGTGTTATAAATAGAATTAAATTTAGTGGAAATAAGAGAGTTCCCCAGTGAAGTTGACTTAATTTTTTTATAAATTAGTTATTAATCAGTTTTATATTTTTAGCTGTATGTCACCACTATTTAATTGCTCAGCAGAGGGAGGAGAGGAAGTCAAGTCTCGTGAGCAGGAACAGAACTTCTGCAGCATGCCATTGGAAAGTCAGTTTTCCTGCAGCAAGTAGTAGCTCTTTTTTCTATAAATAACATTTATGTCTGTACCTGGTTCAGCCTCCTGGATATAGGTTATGGGCAGGCTTATTTATTGTGTTTGTGCGGGACAGCTGCACAACAGCACCAGCACCATGGTTGGGTTCCCGAGGTAACTCCAGACCCAGAGGTGACACAGGTGCATCGTGTCTGTGCATCATGCATCACTGAGCATTCCCTGAGCAACAGTGAATTTTAGCCCCTCTGAGATGACATTGTGCTCTTTCTTCAGCATCAGCTGACATCAGTAATTGGCTTTTTTTGTAGTTTAACACTTTTTGTATTGGCTCTGGGAATATGACAGTTTATAGCTTTAAAGCCTCTGAAGTTGAAATTAAAGATGAATGTATTTATTTATTTTATTTTTTTTCAATCTGAACAGTTCCTTTTTGAGAGTGAAGGGTGAATTGGCATTGTTTTGCCAATTTGGCATTGTTTTGCCAAAAATATTATCAATCTAAATACCAATAATTGAAATCTACAACAATTTCTTTGGGAGGCTTATGATTTGGACCAGTGAGTGTGGAGCCTCTTGCTTTTCCATGTGAAAACTACTTGTTTAGGGCAAATCCTGAGCTCTCAATAATAGCTATTTGTTTAGGTTTAACAGAGTTTTGTAGGTTGTAGAATGACATAGTAATTCAGGTTGTAGGTCTCTAACTGAGCCTGCTGCTCAAAATGGATGTGAGATCAGAACAGGTTGCTAAGGGCTTGATCATTCAAATCTTGAAAACTTCTGAGTCCAGAGATGGCACAACCTATCTGGCTAGCCTGCCCTCATACAGAAAAGAAATACTTATTTCTGCTTTAAGCAAGGTTGGCAAGGATTTCCTGTAGCTTCTCCCCTGGCCACTGTTGAATCAGGAGCCAGAACTGAGGCTGAAGAGGAAATTTTCTTTAGTTGCAGTAGAATTCTGCTGGGGCTTTGCAATGAAAACTCTCAGTGACACACCAGGCTGGCATGCAGAAGAACTGGGGGATAGAGAGGTGGGTTATGTGACAGGAATGAGTAACTAAGTGGCAAGAGATAAACCTCTGGGCACAGCACTTGCAGTCTTTGGAGCATTTCTCTGGGGCTGTGTTTTAGCCTGTGCCTCATTTCCAGTGACCTGGGAGTATGTGAGACATGGAGGGAGAGGTCTGTGCTTTCCTCACTCTTGGTATAGATGCATTCACAGGTGGACATGGTAGGAAGTCCTGAAACTTTCCATGTTACCTTTTTGGAGACTCTGTTTCACTTTCTGCCTCGTCCAGTTCAAGAGCTGCTTTTAGGCAGGTGGGAGATGTGTCTCCATGTCTTGCCTGGGGCAGAGGCTGAGGGTGGCAGAGGTGAGGGTGCCCTGGAAGGTGGTGGCAGTGATGAGGATGGCAGGCAGCCAGCCCCAGCCGGCGCTGCCTCCTCGAGAGAGTCGTGGCTGTGATCTGGTGCCTGTCGTGCTGAGAGGTGGCAGCACAGCCCTTGAGCTGCAGGACCCTTCCCTTGTTCCCAGCACTGCTGGCTGCCTGCTGGGCTTGCCTGGGTCACTGGCCCTGGCCATGGTCCCACGCCAGATGCACCTTTTTCTTGCAGGGCATCTTCCTAGACCTGTTCCTGCCCCTCTTGAGAGCGTGTCTCCCTCCAGAGAGGAGATGAGGCAGGGATTCACAAGCTTTGCCAGCAGTAAAGTTCCCTGGAGCTTTGTGGCGTGTCCACAGGTGTTGATATCCTGTTGGCATTGCCAGCAGATGTCTCCAGTTAGGGACCTGTGAGAGCCCAGGCCTGTTTTTCATGGGGCATGTTCAGATAAGGGGCCATGGGCTCATGAGGGCCTGCAGGGGTAGGAAACAGGCATCCATATATAAGGTGAGGGTTGATTCCTGCCTGCAGAAAAGAGGAAACTTGATCAGATTTCCTCCTTTGCAGCTGTTAAGAAGATGGAGGAGTGGGAGGAGGACAGGAAAGAGAGGATACAATAGGCTATTTCTGAAATATGTTACTTTTTATTTCAAAAATTAGTCTGCATTTTTTATTTTCCTCCATTGAATGTGCCATTTTCTAGATCTTGGATGCATTAGAAGCACAAGCCATTGGTAGTGGCTGATAGCTCTGCTGCAGATTTTTCTTGATTTGCCTTCTGGAAAAGCAGACATATGGTGGAAGCTGCTGAATAGATCAGCTGAAGTGTTACCCTTGTTTTGAGGTGTAGTTTTAACTCTGCAACAGCCCTGTCCAGATCAGGAAGCTTGCTTTTCAAAGGCATTTGAATTATTGGCTTGATATGGTCTCACCATATTTTTTCAGTCCTCTCTTAATAGTGTTTCAAGTATCTCATTACCTTTAATACAAACTCTGGCTTTTCCCTTCAGATAACAGATTGTTTAGACAACCGTGAAATAAAGGAAGTATTTCATTACTTTGCCACTTTCCAAACCCTAGTATGTGCTATCTGTTCACTAATGCATACATTTGTGTGTTATTCTGGAAGGGGAAGCTAGGGGTGAAATGTGTGCTTATCTCCAGCTAACACAATCCAAGATATCCTACAGTTTTAAAAGCTTGTAAGAGCTATTCCAAACCAACCACATTAATGGCTGATGATGAGGGATTTGAAAAGGAGATTAAAGCACAGCCATTCAATACCAGAATGGGCACATATTGCTCTGAAACATTCTCCCCAGCGCCCTGCTGAGCTCCACACTGATGGTGTGTTCCACTGTGTGGTTCGAACACACTACAAAGGAGCAGCAAGCACTGCCTTGAGGAACAGGCACATGCTTTTATTTCCACTGTATTCACTCCATGCTGTGTTCCTCTCTCCAGGCCTCCCCAGTGGAACTGGATGGAGCTGACAGCCTGCAAGCCGAGCCCAGCCCCAGCAGTGTGACACCTGCCTCCCCAGAGTGCCCATCCCCAGGTGGGTGCCTGTCCCCAGGTGGGTGTGCTGCTGTCCTCACCCCTGTCCCCAGGTGGGTGTGCTGCTGTCCTCACCCCTGTCCCCAGGTGGATGTGCTGCTGCCCTCACCTTGCCCTTGCCCTTCCTCACTTATGGGCCCAGGTTGAAGCCCACCTTTTGGCAGGAATCTGCTAGGAGGATCACCAGCAGCACCAACAGGGCTCATTAGAAAATGCTGCAAATGTCAGTAGTCTTGACACAAAATGAAATTGTATGCTGTCAGAACAGTCATTCACTGTAGCAGCCTCCCAAGGGATGTGTTAGAGCCCCTGTGACAGGAGGTTTTTTTCAGGTGCAGCTGAACAGGGTGCTAAGAAATCTCCTCTAGGCTCCCTTTCCCACAAAAGCTGGGACTAGATGGTCTGTTGAGGTCCTTTCCAGCCTGGGCTGTTCTGGCATTCTGTGGTTGAAGTTATACACCTGAGTTGTCCACTTGGCCATCTGTGCACCTGAAAAGCCAGTGCCACAGCATGCTGTAACCAGAAAGCAACAAGGGCAGAAGATACCAGTCAGTAATAGTTTCTGTTAGACACATTTTTTTCCCCCAAGACATTAAGGAATGGAGAGAAAGAGTAAGAAGGGGCACTTCAGTCCCCATAGGGGCTTTAAATGGGCAGTATTGTGCAGACCTCTAATTTTCTGCCTTAAAGCCTTTATGCATGATTCCTAATCTGAGGAAAGGAATTTGCTGGTAGAATTTTAAGCTGTTTTCCTCAAAAGTGTAAAATATTGTCTTTGAGTAGGCACTTTATTTGTTGTATTCTATTATACTAAGTTCATGGTATTTTTTTGTTGGTAATTTTTTTTAAATATGTCTATTAAAGTGTAGATTGGTATGGGTAAGTAAAAAGTACTATGTCAAGTAGGTGTTTAAATGACATCTTTGGCTGCACTTGGTATGTAAAAATAATGCTCCTATTTGTTGGGGATAAATGTGACTTAAACAATTGAGCTTTGCCCTCAAACATCAGTGAGGTACCATTCCCCAAAGATTAGAAGCACATGGGCTGTTAGCAAGGGCTCATTAGCTGCCTTAATTACTTTGGCTCCTAGATGCCAAAGTACATCGTTTAACAAATTTGAATTGCATCTGGCAGGTAATGTAGAAGGTGCAATCTTGTAATGAAATGACCAAATTCTCCTCTAAAAGTCAACAGTGATGAGCTGGTGCTGTCTACAAATCACAAAGCCATCAGCTCCCCAGCTGTCAGAAATGCTAAACCTTAAGTACTGACAGCAAATTTTAATATTGTCTGAAGGAAAACTGACATAGCATTGCAAAAATCAAAATGATAAAGTAACATGGAGTTTTCATTAATGTCTGCTTTGGAGGAATGGATGGGGTCCAAACTGTGTGAACTTCTTGTAACCAACCTCCTCTGCTGTTCAGTACAAGCCAACCACTTCCATGCTGTGGCCCCTCTGCCTCTAATGGTGGGGGAACAGCTCCAGAGGAGGGTGCATCTGCCTTGGCAGCAGCAGCTCTTGTCTCTGCTGTGTCCATGTTCTGAGTGGAGTTGTGAGCTGCATCTCTTTCTTAGCTTACTCTCCCAGCCTGTCAAAGAGGTATTCAGAAGCTGCCAGTGCTGCTGTGGTTGGAAAGGGGACAGGATCTGAAGTTTCTCCTTGAGGAGGTTGGAGAGATGTCTGGGTGCTTTTTCAGTGCCTGAGGTGCTGGTGGCTACTCTGCTTCCAGTGGTGGTATCAGCTCTCAGCAGTTCCCCTGTCACAGCTGTACACCTGTGGGCTTCTAGGCTCTTCTCCAGGAAACCAGCATCAACTTGCTGGGTTTCTTTAAGAATTAGATGACAATTAAGTTATTCCAGTCCAAGGAATAACTTAGCAGTTATTGTTGTTAGCAGTTTGATTGTTGTCTGATGGTTAACTGATTGTCAGTGGAAGTGGTAGGTTTAGTGAAAATAGGCAAGCTGAAATATCCTCAGTGCTGACAGTGACACCATGTCATACAGCTACTTATCTCTGTAACATCTTAGGGTAGGATTCATCACATAACTTCAGTCAAGAAATCTTAGCTCAGTAGGCCCATTGTGGGTTACAGCTCATCTCAACCAGAGGAGTGCCTGAAATAAAAGTTTGTGTGACTCTTTCCCAAGGACTTTCTGTTTTTGTTGACCATGAAGGGTATCCCATGATGCCCAAGTCAAGGGTAAGCACATAAATTTTGATAGGTGAATTTCATTCTTTCAGTCTTGTCTTCTCTGAGGGATTAATTTTTCCCGTGTTTAAGAAAAAAGTTTATTTTTTCAAAACATCCAGTAAATGGTCTCACAGTACATCCAGTAAGAAACTGGATTGTAAGAAATAGGCATGTTTTATTTGAAAAAGTATCTTAACCTTGCAACATTATCTCTTGTGTGTGTGGATTTGGTTTAGATCAAAAGCAATTCAAGTCAACTGCAGCTTGTTCCAGCCCTGTTGTGAAGAGACTAGAATTTCTTCCCAGTCCTGTCTCTTCAGAGGAAACTGCTTCAAGCAAGAAAGATGTGAAGAAAGCTGAAATAGAGCAACAGAAGGAAGCAGAGCTCCCTCCTACGCAGGAGGTATGTACAGGCAAGAAAAAGAGGGAGTGGAAAAAAAAAGAAAAAAGAAAGAAAAATATCTTACACAGAAATGCTTCTTGTGCAAATTGGTATTTTTCTCCATAAAATGTCACTTCACAAGTTTATTCAAAACATGACCGTGACGGATGGTTTCAGCTGCCAAATCATGTGGTCATCAGAGTTCCCCCTCAAAAGGAACTCCAGTGTCTGCTTGTAGTGTTTGAACCTGTTAACTGATGGGACTGGAAATGAGAACTTAACTTACAAACCCCACTTCCCCACCTGTTGGGAGGGCAGAGTATCCAGGTGGTGCAGACAGTGGAGCTTATCCTCTTAGTCCTCTTGAAGCGCTGAACAGGTGCCCGTGGTGGCAGAGGTAGCAAGCAGCTGTGACCAAAGTGCTCTTTCAGGTAAGTTAGGTATTGGTTAGTCAGATGGTGTTAGAGGACTGATGTGCAGGGCAGTGGGAATATCAATAGGAAACAGCTACCAGTTACTTACAGGACTTCAATACTGCAACTCCCTGTTGTCATTCTGGGGATAGAGGCTTCATCTTTGATAATGTTGTTTCAGAAAATAAGTAGAAAGGGTTTAAGCTGACCTTTGATTGAACCTGTTGCTTTTTTAATGCTGTTTTCTGCTCCCAAATGTCTGAACAGGTGACTAAAGCAAAAGCCCTGGAAGAAAAGGGGAGTCTAGTGCTGCCATTTTTAAAGAAACTACCTGAAACCAGCCAAGTTACTCTCCATAACTCTGGTCTACAAGGTGAGCAAAAAGCATTTGGAAAACTCAGCCAGACAGCAGCTGAATATGGGCATGTGGTGTTCAGGGAGAGGTGCCTAATCCATGACTTGGAAACTACCCTGTTTTGGTTTTGGAGCTAAAACAGTAATTTTCTACTTTCATTGACTGATATTGGTAGTGTGGCTTCTGTGATGAAAAGGATTCTTCTGGCTATTCCTCTTAAATACAACAGCAGAAATTTGACACAGCAGAGGGAGATCTCTATCTTGCATTTACCTGGCCTAGCACTAAAGGCTGTATTATGTCAATGAGTATTACATATTGCTGCTCACAGATGATAATGACTTAACAATTGGCTTTATCTCACAATAAAATTTTATGGAGATAAATTTTGCACTCAGCTGCTCTTGTGGAACCCCTCTTCATAGATGAAAAACACACATATCTGACTACATCCTTGAATTTGACCACTGCCCAACACAAGTTCTTGCAATGCAGAACCTTTTTCCTTGCCTTCATAACAAAGTTTTGCTTAAGACTGATAATGTTTAGTAGTTTGATTTTATATTTATTTTAAATATGCATATGTGTAGGTATTGTGGAAGAAAAAGAGAAAAATCAACTGAGGTTTTTTCCCCATAAGAACTTCCTAGATTGTTAATCTATAGGTAATATATTGATTAGCCTAATGTTTTCAAGGTTAAAACTACTGAAGGTGATTCACTTTGAAAAAACTGAAGAGGGACTTTTTGCAAAGCCATGTAATGATAGGACAAGGAATAAAAACTTTAACCTGAAAGAGGGTAGATTTAGATTAGATATTAGGAAGAAATTCTTTATGATGAGTTGCACAGAGAAGTTGTAGATGCCCCATCCCTGGAAGCCTTCAAAGCTAGTCTGGATGAAGCTTTGAGCAATCTGATCCAGTGGAAACTGTCCCAGCCCATAACAGGGGGAATTGAAACTAGATGATCTTTAAATTCATTCCAACCCAAACCACTCTATGATTGTCTGAAAAGGAATGGAATTCTCACATGTTTCTAGTGGGTAAGTACTACCCAAGCAGACTTTGAGACCAATATCATTTTATGTAAGCAAATCAAACCAAATAGCACATAAAAGGTTGTAGGTCTCTTGCCTTGTCAGTTTTCTGACTGGTGCTGAAACACTTGGCTGCACTCTAGTGTTCACAGCATATAGAGCTCTGGAAGGCTCACAAAATGCATTAAAACCTGTATCCGCAATAGGAATGAATGCAAGCGCCATGCAAAGGCTCAAAAGGGTGCTGCCCTTGCGTCAGTGTGCTTGAGCTCTCACGTGAGTTCAGGTGCCGTGTTGCAAAAGTCGTATTTAAATACCCACAGTCCGTGTGATCTTCAGGTCCATGGTAAAGTAGCTGCCGTGGACCAAGGCAACTGTAGACAAATCCCTCTCGTGGCCAAGGTGGCTCAGGTCTGAGAGTCTGTCCTCACCTTTTCACCACGCTGTTTCTGTTTTGTCTCCGTGCCCTCGCCTGCAGAGCTGCCCCGCGGGGCCCTGGTTCCGCTTAGGGTCCGCAACCACTGGCGGCGCTCGCAGTTTTTCTCGCAGTCAGGTAAACGCGGCGCTGGGAGCAGCTCCAGCCCTTCTGTACTCCAGCCACAGGTGTCTTCAGACACGGGGCTGGGCTGAAAGCTCATCATCACTTGTTCTACCTCTTGCTTTCGTAGAAAATATCTATCCCTGCTGCACAGTTGACAAAGAGCTGTTGGGTTGCACATTGTTGCGATGCTCTGGTTTCAGGCACCCAAAAGAAATCCCTTGCCTATAAATATCTTTGTCTTAATTTCTTTTAATCAGTCTAATTTTCAAAGACATTTGGATAGAAAATGGCAATGGTTCTCTTCGTAACTGTGGCTCTTGAGTAGTGTAGTTCCATCCTTTTAGCATTGCTGTACTTTTTCCTTCCTTGCACTGAATCATGAAGGGAAAAGTAGATCAAGGTAGGTAAGACTCAGTGTCTGAACACTGCTAACATCTGTGTCCAGAAGTAGATGGCATTAGCTAGTGGTAGAGTAGAACCTGATATTAGTTATTGTGCTCCTTTAAACCCAGATAAAAAGTAGTTTTGTTGGTGATGGGTATAATCTGGTTTTCTGATTTATTTGCTTGCAATTAGTCCTTGCATTTGGTTGTGGGAGTAAATAGGAAACTAACATACAGATATAATGTAGATTTATTCACAGGCTGAGGAAATTTTGCTATGCTAAATTTAATCTTTCCTTGTTCTGTTTTTTTTTAATAGCTGATTCTGATACTGGTGATAAATCAAATGTGAGTACCTTTTTTGCGTTATTATTTGGTTTAGTGATTTGTGTTTAGCAGAAATTATTTTTTTATGCAAACTCTCTTGTAACATCCCTAAATCAGAATGAGAACTTTTTCTCATGGACATGTAAGAAGAAAAGTACAACCCAAATCAAGGCATTGTCTGAATCTGGAATTCATGCATTCTTCTCTTATCTGGAGCTAGCTATACAGTATTTGGTTGCTGGAGCCAGTAAAGCTTCAGAATCTCTAAATAAGATGTAATTCTAAATTATCCATTGTATTTTAATGCATAGAAATGAAAGGACTTCACAATTCTGCTGTTTCCTCAATGAAACAAAAAAACCCAACACACCAAAAATGCTACTCTGAAGTATACAGTATTTCACATTCTATTTGTCATATAGAAATAGAAATAATCTCTTCCTATGAGATTCAAATACTACTTGTAGTGGAAAGGGATATGCCAGGAAGTATCTAAAGTTGCCCTTGATTATAAAGATTTTAAGCCTATCATGTGATAGGATCATTAGTGAAGCCTGAGGATTTATTAAATTATGAATAAAAATTCAAAGCAAGGCTATAGGCTGTTGTGCTGGCACACATAAAATGAGAGAGAATATTTTTTGCAACCTAAAATTGCTTTTTATGTTGTAAAGAAGATTATAGAGAAGCAAAATATATATGTTCTTTAAATTTGAGTCCCTGGAGGTGACTCTGTTCAGTGATACTTAGAGCTTTCTTTAAGACCTTTTTCCCCCCTTCAGTTGAAGTTTCCCAAGACTTTCTTTGCAAACCAAATAATTCTTTTATCATGTGCTACTAATGGGCAATCTCAAGTGTCACTGAAGCTAAGAATATTGTCTGCTAACTAAGAGAACCCTTATCTAGTTCCCAATTTCCCATTGTCACATCGTTGGCAGGGTTTAATCAGGCCCAGTGCAGTTTTCTCTGGTAGCCATGTGAAGTGCAGTGTCACAGTCTAATAGCTTGGTTTTCCTTCATGTAAGCGTTTCAATTTTTGGTCCTGGGATCCAGAAGAAGAGCGCAAGCGCCAGGAAAGGTGGCAGCATGAGCAAGAACGCTTGCTTCAGGTAGGGAAGAAACTGTGTGTCTTCCACTGTGTGGTTCAGCTGTTGAATTGTCCCTTTGGACAAAAGTTGAGCATTTTGTGTTTTCCACATCCTCTGTGGATGCTTGAGCAAATTCTGTGGCAGTTGAGTGATAAATGAGCACACACACACACACACACACACACACACACACAAACGTTCCATGTGGTTTAGGCACTCTCATGTCTCTCTTACCCACTTCATGGAAAGACCAAAAGGACTTGGTCCTGCAATCCAGTGCACAGTTAAACTGAATGTGTTGGTCCTCAATTATATTTAAATTATGCTGAACATAGACTGCAAAACTTGTAATTATTTGGAGCCTTTTTGTCAAGACTTACAATATCCTAACCCTGATGCCTCTTCTTTAACTCTTCTTTAAAATTATGGTCTTAATAACTTTTCATAGGATTCTGCTTTGTTCACAGGTTCTTCTTGGAAAATACCAAGCTAAATTTGGACATGAAAGGACTTGAGTTTGAGGGGGTTTTGTAAGAGAGGGAAATATCTTCAAAACAGCCATTAGATTTGCCTAGTGGTACAGTAAACTCTAAAAGTTCTAGGTTTGTGTCCTAGTGGGAAGAAATGCAGTGGACATGAGAACCTGAATCTCCCAGTCAGTCAGGAGTGTCTTTTGAAACTGTGACTAGCTTTGATCCCAAAGAAATCACATCTTTGTTGCATGTAACAGAAGAGCAAACTGTCCTAGGAGGGAGAATAATAAAATGGGGTCTTATAATCCTTTAAGTAGGCCTTGTGTATCTCTATGATTTCTTGAGATCATCTAATTTTGCACCTCTTAAAATAGTGTAAAATTCTCATAATAATTTTTCTGGCACATGGGGGTACACTCTCAATAGTAAATGCTTATTTTCTGAATTAGGCAGATGTGGTTACCAGTATGAACAGATGTTGGAACTGGTGTAAGAGAGAAGTGGAAGTCACCATTCCTCTCCATATTCAAACCAGCTCTGGCAAACAATTTTAAACACCTCTTTGAGATAATTTTTTGCGCAAAACTCTGTGAAAACAATTCTTAAGAAATCATGCCTTCAAGGAAGAAAATAAGCTATTTAGCTAATTATAATCTTTTTCTCTTCAAAGCTTTGCACACTCTTTATCTCTTAAACTTGCATAGTTATTCATCATTCATTAAATTGTATTGGCATATCTCTTAAATTAGAGTTAATGGCATATCTCTTAAATTAGTACTGGTGTCTGCAAAACCTGCTTATTTATATGCTACTTTGCTGAAGTTTTTTATACAACCATTGTCTCAGTGTTTCAGGGGTCTGTGAAACATTTTTGAAACTTAATACAGTAAGATGAACAAGAAATTATTAATATTTTTGAGCATAAACTTAATTTCCAACCAAAGGTTTTTAGAATTCTAAGAAATTAAACTACTTCTAATGTGTCAAAAGGTCCTTGAAGTTTGAAGGTGTTAAATGTAAGTCCTAGAAAAAAATGGGCAAAGTGAAAAAGAAACTTTTTTTTTTGACACCCATGGATGTTTCCAATTTTTATCCTTTTATCCTTAATATCCTTTTATCCTTTTATTTAATCCTATTTCTGATTAAACTACTCTTAGCAAATTCATTTTTACTGTGGGGATACTACAGAATTTGCTCTTAATACTGAGTGCTCTGAATTTACCTGCATTTGTATCATGTACAGGAGAAGTATCAGAAGGAGCAGTACAAGCTGAAAGAGGAATGGGAAAAGGCCCAGAGAGAAGTTGAAGAGGAGGAGCGTAGATACTATGAGGAGGTATAAGGCTCAAAGGAGGAGGTTGCAAAAACAACAAAAAAAATCATCCCATACCTAGATTAATTAATGAAAATCCTCTTCAAGGCTGAATTCTGAGGAGGATTGTTTCTCTTAAACACTGCCATAGATGTTGAGGAAAAATATTTAAATATTTGGACAGGTATCCTCAGCACCTCTGCATAGGTGGAGGTGTCTAATTGCTGTGCAAGTCTGGGTGAGTCAGTACAGCTGTGTCTGGGCACGCTCAGACTTCCCTGCAGGGCCAGAGCCCTGTGTATTTTGGCATATACTTGGTGCCTAGACTTGGTGAAACTCCAGGTGAAATTGTTGTCTGCCTTGGGTTTGATCATGGAGGAATTTTGTAACTGTCCTTAAAAAAAAAAACCAAACAAATCCACAGGAGATATCCAAAGGTTGCAGTTGTGGAATATTAACAATCTAGAAGATAATGGTTTTCTTCTGTTGTATGTAGGTCATTATTGAAGGAAACTGGAAAAGGTTTATAAGTTTGTCTATGCATTATGTAAATGGATGGTTTCTCATCTGTGCTTGAGAGACATACTTGTGGTCTTTTATATAAAACTTAATATACTTGTGCTCTGCAAAACAGTAGTTCCATGCAAGTGAAATATTCTTTCCTGTTTTGGAAATTCCATCTCAGTGGTAAAAGGAATGGAAGTGCAAAACCTCAAAGCAAATTAAAAATTGAGGTGTTACCATTATTCTTGGTACCACAAGTCCTTATCTAGCCATCTGAATTTTGTACATAGCCAAATCTTATTTTTCTTATGTGTTTCATAAGCTCACAGTTTACATTCTGTATTTTTAACCCCCACTCTCTCCTGATCCTCTTTCTTCAGGAACGAAAGATAATTGAGGATACTGTAGTTCCATTCATTGTTTCTTCAAATTCTGCTGAGCTCCTCTCCTCTTCTTCCTCTACCACTGAAGGAAACAAGACAGTGGTGAGTTTCTCATGGAGTAGTAAGGCACTGAAGAGTAATCCATCTTTAGTTCAAAGTTTAATCCTTTGTTAAAAGCCATCAAAGTCTGGGAGCAGTAAGAGTAAGGGTATTCCCTGGCTCCCATCTCTAACTGGTGCTCAGTGCTGTAGCTTACAGATTTTCACTGAATAACTGTATTCCCAAGCAAACTATCAGCCCATTTTTAACTAGAGTAGAGAATGATACTTTCTGTCTGCAGATGCTCTGTCCCTTAAACAGTGCTGTGGAATTTTAATTATCTAAAGCCAACAAAATCTTAAGTGGTTTCCCTGAATACAAAATCTTGAGTGTAAAATAGTGCTTTATATATATCTCAGATGAGACTGAATCCTACCTCCCCAGTTTTCCTCCTTTTCTCTCCCATCATCCCTCCTAGAAAGCAGCGAAACAAATAGAGGAATGTTTACTCTCTATGTTTGTTTGTTTTCACTCATGCAGCAAAAAATGTTTAATTTAATGCATCTAGCATCTGATTAAGTTAGTGTTTGCAGAGATGAAATCACAGTCAAGTAAATTTGGGATTCACAGATGTAATTTCCTCTTGCCTAAGGCACTAGACCCAGTCATCTGCCTTTTTCCATTGAATTTCAGGATTAGGAGTACTGTATCAATTGATTCTCCTCTCACTCTTCCTGCCCCCCTGTTCTCACTCATCCCTGTGCAAAGGCCTCAGCCATGGCCAATTTTCCACATGACTGTGTAGCAGTAACTTCCTTGGTGGAGCTGCTTATGCCACAGTCAGGGCACTGCCTGCACCCAGAAGCAAAGGATCTCATGCCATTGCTTCTTCAAGCTCCACAAGTCAGGTATGAACCACTCCTGTAGCACTTTGGAAGTAGTACTAGTGCTGCCTCTGAGGATGCCCAGTGCATGTGAGTAATGCTTTGTTCCTAGGCAGTGACAACAAGCTGAGGTCATTCACAAAGTCCTCACAAGTCCAATGGGAGACTGTCTAGACTCTCAAAATAATTCAAGGATTTCTGCCAAAGATTATGTAATGGGAAGTTTTGATTTGCCATCCTTAGCACCATAATTGGTACCTAAATTATTTCATGCTCAGTTTAGTCCAACCTGTTGTTGTTTCAGCCAAAGTCTTAATTAAATGCAAAGTGAGCCTTATCACGGTCAAGTGGCTCTACTATATAAATGTGAGATGTTCTTTTTGATAATAAGGTGTGTCAACACAATGTTTCTAGGAGCAGCCTGTACTTTTCCCATGTGTGCTCCAATGACAAATTCAAGGGGGGCTCCTTGTTCCTTCTTCATCTGTCTTCTAGAACTCAACTGATTTAAACAGCTGTCCAGTGGAAGGCAAGCAAAAAGAAATTCCAAAGCAGAAAAAGCTGCTCTGGGAGCAGGACACTATGTCACCTCTGAAAAGCAAGGAAAGTGAACTCTGGCAAGAAAAGAGGAGGTATGTATTAACCCTAAGCATTTCTAACCCTGTGGAGCTTTGTGTTCTGTTGGCTTCTGGGATATCACACGTGCCCTGCAATTGATGCTGGAGCATCAGCACTTGGTGGCCTCCATGCAATACATCCTGATCAGTATTCACTGGCCCCACAGACCAATGCACGTGTGGCAGTGCACAGTGCTAGTTGTGCATATCAGAAGTGTTGTCTTTTTCTTGTATGGCTTTGTCAAGAGGCTGTCACAGCAACCAGATCAGACCTTAGACAGCTCAGACATCTGTGTGCATCACTGCACTGTCTGTGTGCACATTTCACAAGCCATCTGAAAGACTAAAGGAGCAGTAGCTGTTTTCACTCAGAACCTGTGTGAAGTTGCCTGGCTATTTCAGAAATGCCATACCCAATCTTGCCAGGTGGTGTTTGAAGTCCTGGACTTTGCTCAGCTGCTAATTAACAGGTTTCACAAAAGAGAAGAAGCATCTGATGATGCTAAGCAGTGTATAGAGAACATGGATTAAAGCTTTTTTTCTGTCAAAGAAGCTCTTTTCTACAAATCCAAAATGATCTTCAGCTCATCTAAGTGGCAGTTTGAGGTAAGCAGTAAGATTTGGACTATTTGGAGACAAACTTGTTAATTCATCAAAGTTTTTTCATTGCTTTGTCATTGCAAAATTGACAGAACAAAAATCTTTTTTGTAAAAAACAGACTGATATTCAAAAGTCTGATTTAGCCATTATGTTCTAGGTGACATTTCTCTGGCTTTGTTTGTACAATGTGACTTATTTTTATTGCAGTGGAAATAAGGTGCTCTCAGGATACCCAGGGACTGGTATCCTGAAAGGAGGAAGTGAACAGGAGCACCACATGCTGGGGATGGAGCGCAGCTCACCTGCCAGACTGAACCTGCCTCTGACTCAGGATGAGAGTAAGACTCTTCCTATGCATGTGTTCTTCTCCAGATAGAAGTCAAGCAGGAACCTAACTCAAAGAATTTTGGAAATTGACAGTATAGATATATCTTCAAAACTGGAATGTCTCAGACTAAAATTTTATTTTAAGTTAGCAAAGATAAATATGTTAAGGTGAAATTTAATCTCCTCTTGTTTTCATCAGAGATGACAGCAGGTATCTCGTTTATAGGCCTGCACGTTCACAGTATCACTTAAAAAGGTTATCTTCCATCTTTTACATAATCTTACATGCCTACAACATATAGGATTTATCTTGATACAGAGAGCATATTTCCAACACTTACTTTGTGTTTTTATAGGTAATTAGATTCTTGATTTCCATTTCAGTCCAGTCAAAATCACTACATGTGATATGTAACCTTTTCAAGCCAAGCCTAAAGCAACACTTGCCTCAATTTTGTCATTAGCAATGTCTAATGACATTTAAAGTTAATTTATTTTTTTAGCTCCCATAAGTATTGATGGTTTTGAAGGAAAGAATTTCCCCAAAGCATTGCTGTCATGAGGGTCACCCTAAAAAAAAAAGCAAATTCATGAACTTAGCATCATTATCTATCTAATTCAAGTGAACAGTGGAAAGTAAATAAGTAGGACTAAAGACAGCAAGTGAATGCAAATCTGAAATCAAGTTTTAGATTTCTGTTTTCAGTTCAGCATAAAAATTCATTATTCTAAAAATTAAGTGTCTATGGATTGAGAAGTTTTCAGTGTTATTACTTGCTCCAAATGAAAATTCAGCCTATTAAACTTAGTAGGCTTCCTTGTCTCAGTTTTATTGTATTCTTACTGCTTTGATAAAAGTTGCACAAAGAAAGAAAGCAAGCAGAATATATATTATCCAGCAATACAGTCTTGGGGATTTGTAGTAGTGATTAAGCAAACTTAACAGGTTTGACAATTTTAAACATCTGCTAATAACCCTGCTTAAGGGTTTTCCTGGGTTCTTTTCAACAATTTGGTCCTCTGCAAGTATTCTGACAGCTCCTTTCTTGCCTCTTAAAGCATCCATCCTCGCTCCCTCCTTAAACCCTTAAATAAACAGGTAACAGGCCTTTCATAGGCCCCAGCAAAGTTTTCATTCTCTAAACCAGATGGCTGGCACACAGCAGGGTAAGGCTTCTCTCCAGCTGTGAGCCACAAAATTCATCTTGCAGGGTCCAGGTAATGCAGTGCTTCTCAAGGATAGGATGGCTGCCTGCCTGGGCATCTCACAGGTCATTGCTTTTTGCTGTGAGGCTGTTACTGTCACTGAGCCATGTGAAACACAGGAGAAAATTACAAAGGAATTACTGTTCGTCAGTAGGTTTATGGAGAGCAGTGACTGTACCACCATCCCCTTAACTCCTGCTGTTGAGAAGTTTGGATCCTCCAGCACCATGGAAGCTTCAGCGTCTCTGGTGCTTCCTCCATTACAACAATACCTTATTTTCCCAAGTGTTCTTTGTGGATGGCTGTTTGACCCTGCCCTTTTCCCTTCAGATATACATTCAGCAGCAGGGTAGATCATGTGTATGTGAGGGTAATGCTGAGGAATGATGTTCCATTGAGGTCTTCTGATGTAGCAAAACCTGTCTCTGACTTTGTGGGTGTTTCTGAGAAGTTTGTTTTAAGGAGCAGTACATCTCCCTCCTTTGTTGTGTGCCCACAATCCATGATGGTTTATAAATACTGACAAAAGCCTTTTGCCTCAAATGCTGAGTTTTCCCCACCTCTGGCTGTAGATGTCTCCTGGAATCAGCAGTTGCTGACAAAGCGATCTCCACAGTGTGCGGAGGACGTTCGGCAGAGACCATTCCTGGGCCAGACTGTGGGACAGCAACCAAGCTCTGCAGGGGAAGCAAGGAGGTGAGAACATAAAGGTTATTGAAGAGATTGAGAAGTCCTACTTGCTCTGTTCTCCTTTATACTCCTGCTCAGCATCCTTTGTTGGTTGGGTTTGATGAGACCTGCAGTGTGAAGACGCCCTTCATGTCTGGCTTTCCCACAGAGACTGCTAACATTTATCTACTTGATTTCTCATTACAGGCACCACAGTTACTCATTTCAGGAGGGAACACACCCCCTACATGCCTCTCTCTTCTTTCCCCTTAGCTCTTTCAGCACATATCTGCATGACTTTTCATGTGCTTAATTTGTTTTACTTGCCTGAGACAAACATTTATAGCTAATAAGTAGCTAAATATGAGGGTGGGAATGTCAGGTTATATCTGCCTCTTTGAAGATGGTATCCAGGAGCTTCATTCCCCATCTTCCAAACACATATTGATTGCTACTTTCTAGTACTTTAAAGATTATGCCTTTTAAAAGAAGATTCAGATAAAGTAGTATTTGCCTTCTGCTGTAAATTTTGGTGAAGTCTTTTTTCTTGCTGCTTTGCTTGTGGTTTTAGAGTAAGCCTTACTGAATGGTAACACCAGTTCTTTTGGTAAATAAGGAATCGGTCTGCCTAGTATTTACAAAAAGAAGCTATGCAACGAGAAAGGAACATCTGTTTTCATTAGCATATATATGAACACAGTCTTCTGCAGAACCTGTTACCTCTATTAAGGTTGTATCCAGTCAAAACTAATGTAGATTGAGGTTTGATTACCTATTCCTCATTATAAACTGCTTGTGTGTATGTTTGAGAAAATTGTTATTTAATCTATAAACCATTTTAAGCAGTTACAGTTTGGATCAGTCCTATGATTTCTGATAACAAAAACCATGGTTTTGATCACCAAGATCTTTCAGAGTAGCATAGATACCAAATAACCATTAACTGATGAAACTACCTTTCCATGTTGGTAGCTTCCTTTTTACTCAGTAAAGAGCCAACAGAGAGTGTGGTGTGGTGTGACTTGGCTTAACCCTCCTTCATCATGGTGGGAGCTATGATGGATTGGTGGGGTGGGCAGGAGTCTCCATGTGGCTGATTACTGTGTGAGTTACCTGACTGTGCAGCAGCGAGCAGACTCAGAACCAAAAATCCTGAAATTCACTAACTGGAGTTTCTCCACAAAAAACCTGGTTTTATTTGTTGTTCAGCTGTAGTAATGCATCTTCTCTGCTGTATTTTAGGGCAGGCTATCATGAGAACTTCCGATCTGGGCCATCATCTCCCTGCTCTCCTGCTGCTCTCAGTCACTCACCCAACAGGTACAAGTCAATAAGGAATTTTGCAGACAAGACACATCTTGTAGTTGCTGGTGAACTGCCAGAGTGAAAATCACATTATGTGGATGCGCTATTAAGTCTGCTAAGTGTTGCAATTCATAGCTGTCCATGGGATAAACATGTAGCTCCCTCTCCCATATTTTTTGCCAGCTTCAGTGGTACTGTTACATTTTCAAATAACACAGTTCAGAGAGAAGCTCTAGAACTCTGCTTGATCATTGAAGTTTCAATAAAATTGAAATGGGACAGTATAAACCTCAGTCAAAGTTTGAGCTCAGAGCACTTAAGCCAAGGAATATCTTCATTGTGAATAGTCACATGCTCAGGAGTAAGATCTGTTCTAGACATTGGCACTTACTGATTTAAAAATAATTTTCTCCTTTCATTTCCAAACTAGAAACACATTTTGCTTTTTTGCTGAATTTTAGTTTGCCCACAATTATGCTAATCTCCTAGATATTTGATTCTCTCAAAGCAATCTGTTAATTTTTCAGTGAGTTATGTGTACCAACTCTAAATACATGTAGCCTGATTAAATCACTGATATATTAAAATCAGTTTGCTTATTATATAGGGTAAATTAATATAACACAGAACACAGAAAGTTTCTTTCTTTTTGAATTACATTGTTCTTCACTTTTCACAGCAAAGCCCTCCTTCTGATATCACTTGTGTTGATGTGAAATTATTGGGAATTTTTTACATTAACAATTTATTATGTTTTTCTAACTGTAGCTGCAGTTTTGGTGGGATTGCAGATCCTTTCCTTGCTACAGGTTGCTAGTTGTGATAGCTACATCATATTATTAAGTATGAAGTAGCTATATTCTGATGTGAGAATCTTTTGCATGATCTTTTCCTGAAATAAATCTTAGTTTTGTAAACAATAGATGGGATATAATTCATTTTCCCACTAAAACATTGGAAAGCTCTTAAAAATTTCCCAAGATCCAAGACTTTAAGTTGCTCTTGTAGTAACTCTGATAGTGGAGAAGAAGTAAAAACAAAGGTGAACTCAGAAATAACGTAGAGGCAGAGGGGTTAAGGCTGTAGGAGGGGAGGAAAAAAAAAACACAGTGAAGTTATTCTAAAAGGAATAATGATAATGAACCAACAAGAGGGTATAAGTCTGTCCTTCCCATGTACCTGGTGGGCTCAATAGTTGGAAGCAAGGGCAATTTTCTAATTGTGATGAGTTTTTCTGCTGTTTCTGTCTCTCTGTGTCTCCTTTTTTTTTTTTTTCCTAAATGGCTCTTTTGTCATGCTGTAGTCCAGATCTGTCTCTTTTGGTGGCTTATTGTGTTGCTGCATCAAAACCTCATAGCAAGAGATTGCAAACTCGCTTATCTGAGTAGGATTTCATCAAACTGTCTTTTCAAAACTCATGAAGTATCACACAGTTTCTCCTGGTTTCAGCCCTGGCTGAAAAAAGCATTGGTGACACAGAATGACAGGGGATCCCTTTTGGTCTCAGATTCATCTCACTAGGCCAAGCATCAGTTCTGGCAGGCTGACAGGCAAGAGAGAAGTGAAGAGTATGAGATCCACAAAGTGGGTACCTGCACTGCCATTAAAACCATTATGAAAAAGGGCACCAGTTATTCCTGGGCTCTGAACCTTCACCCACCTGTCATCCAACAGCAGATTTAGGAGAGAGGTCTAGACAGTCCTTCAGGACTGCTGAAGGTGCAAGTTGAAGTATTTTCTGGATTGCAGGTGGAGATCCAATTTCAGGTTTTCTCTGACTAGTTATAGTATTAGGTGGCTGCAGCAGCACAGTCTGAAATGAGCCAGCCAGTGCCTGGTCTGTGCTACTGTAGTTATGCTGTCACTATTGGCTTCACCAGCTTGACTGGGTGCAAGAATAGCATCCCTGTTTTCTGACTTGCAGTGAGCAAGTCCATTTGTAAACAAATTGAAATATTTCCAGGCAGAGAGTCTGACTCAGATAATTTGTGTAAATTGCTGTGGCATTGACTAGGCCTAAATAACCTTTACTATAAAGGTGGTGAGGCACTGAGGCAGATTGCCCAGATAGACTGTGGACTCCCCATCCCTAAAGGTGTTAAAGGCCAGGTTGGAAAGGGCTCTAAATAACCTGGTCTAGTGGAAGGTTCTCTGCCTTTGGCTGAGGGGTTGGAACTACATAATCTTTAAGGTCCCTTCCAACACGAATGATTCTGTGAATCCACAGGCATGATTCCCTGTCACCCAGGCCTCTGTTAGAGGCTTGCATCTCCCTTGATCTAGCACAGCAGACTGGCAGGGAACTGTATCTGAATTGCTGTGCATTGAAGCATTTTAAGCCCTTTACTTGCTTATCTGGAAGGCAGATGCACAGGTGGGTTCAGTAACGTGGCTGAAGGGTCAATGTGTATTTATGTAAACTCCTCCAGTGCTCCTTCCTCCCATTCTGTCCCTCTTGATAAACCTATCTAAATATTTGACTTCATTTTAGCATCAGTTGCAGTGCTTTTAAAGCCATATTTATCTCTCAGTTGCAGTGTTCTTACAGCCATGTTTGCCTCCTAGGTCTGTCAGTGGGAAGAAGCTTTGTTCTACCTGTGGTCTCCCTCTTGGAAAAGGAGCTGCCATGATTATTGAAACACTCGGTCTTTATTTCCATATCAGTGCTTCAGGGTATGGTTCTTGCTTTATTAAGAAAAACCTCAAGTCATGCACAGAGCAAGTAGAGAGTAGATGTGAAACTGAGAGGACATGGGAATTTACATGGTTGTTATGTCTGAGCATGTTTGTAAAGAAGTGGAAATAACACAACTATATAAGTGGAAGTAACACAATTTTAGTCCAATTCATGTGTCTGACTGCAAAATAAAAATGTGTTATTTTGCAGTCAGACACGTTCACTGGACTAAAACCTGTGATCAAGCAAGCAAACTTAGCTTCTGTACTTACAGGGAGGGAGCATCATATAATTTCTCTATTGTGCTCATTGTTTTTTAAATATAACATTATTTACCTTGTGAGTTTTTTAGGTGGTATTTTTTTTCCTTCCAAAAGCATGATCAGTCCCAAAGCCATCTTTGATCTGCTCCATGGTTGGAAAGCTTTGACTATGGAATGAATGGTGTATTCTGGCTTTTATCAGAAATATTTTGTGACTGTTCTTGAGTGTTTTCTAGAGAAATCAGAAAGTATCCATTTCCATTGTCTCTAGCTCAGTTGATATTAAACATTTGTGAAGACGTTTTGATTTTAGACTTTTACCCAGACTAAATCTCTGGCCTCTTTAAACTTCATCCATCACAACTTACCTGCCTCAGAATGCAGCCTCAAAGTCTGATGTCCCGTATAAGAATTAGGCTTCACTTCTGTGTAAGCAGAGGCTGCTGAAATCCAGTCCTAAGCACTTCTGACTCTATAAAAACCCTCTTCACTGGTTTGCAGTGTTCCCCAGGAGTATGGCTGGGTCTAAGCAGGTATTTTTCTCACCGTTCCAAGAACTACTTGAACAAAAGTAAAAATTTGGGAAGAGTTGTGACAAATAGCAGGGCATGGTCTCTCTTACTTTCTGTGTTCTTCACCTGACAGTGTGGGGTTTGCAAGGGCCAGCTGGGAGATGCAGCGAGTGGCACGGATGTCCGGATCAGAAACGGCCTTCTGAACTGCAACGATTGCTACATCCGATCCAGGAGTGAGTACCAAGCTCTGGCAGCTCTGACAGGGAATACTGTGGCCATGATTTAACTGGTGGCTTTGTCCAGCTCTGACACTCAGGCGTGGCTTCACCATGGGAAGAGGAGTCTTCCCACGCCACTTTAATGATTTTCTCTTATCAGAAAAGATTTCCAAGCCCATTAAATTTTCCCAGAGGATCTCTGTTGAGCACTATTAGACTCAAAGGTTGTTTCTGTGCATAAACATGAATTCCTATACTATGCACAGATTTTGCATGACCCAGAGGCTTGGATCTCTCACATCACATGAGACAATGTAGATAATTCTACCTGATCTAGGATCCTGGGCCGTGTTTGGAGAAGTTCCCATTTTTTAAATCTCTAGGCCTCCCTTTTCTGGACAAAATGGTCGTGTAAAATACTAAGAACATTCTTAACTCATAGTGAATCCCTGTGAATGTATCCCAGGTATGTTCTTGCCATAAATTTTGAAGAATGAGCCCAACAATTGCATGTCAGAAAGAAAACTTTGTGATTTCACTGCCTTAGAACAGGTCACCTAAATGTCTTTCCAGGTTCAGGACTTCTGTACCTGATACCAAATTACTGGAACATTTCAGCTTTGCCCCAATGTCACCAGTGATGGTCAGTGATCATGCTGGTTTCCATCTTGTGGAAACAGTAAGATGCAAAACAATAGGATTAATTGTCTTCCTGTAAAATATTTTTTGGCATATTCACTGCCTACAGTTTCAACTGATAAGTGGACATCTAGAGCTCTTTTTGCTTACTATTTCCTTTGCCCTTTCTCAAAAGTACTGGCTGTGAAATTCAGGAGTAGGAAAGGTACCTCCCTACCTCTGCCAGAAGAAAAATGGGTACTTTTGCTCTGGTGCTTCAGGAATGAGATACTTCTCCATCAGCAGAGCTAGAGGGTGCTATTGTATAACTGGTTTTTGGCAATTTTTTTCTTAAATTCTGCTAAGAAATGTTATCAACTTTTTATTATTTATTTAACCTGAAATATTCAGAAATAGCTTTTTCCCTTTGTGCTGGATGCTATAAATCTTCCTCACTGTGGATGAGGTCCTGACCCTTAAAATGCAGATTTGCACATGCAGCTTTACACAAAAAAGAGAGGAAGGTATAAAAGTTATAATTTCCTTTTCTTCTTAGTCTTTTTTGCTTAAATGAAAATCTATGTCCCTTGAGGATAGATAAAGGTCCAAAAATTATCAGCTTATACACTCCATCATAACTTCTACAGCAGTGTTACTAGAAAATGCATTAGAGAGTTGTGCAGTGTTTCATGTAACAATGTTTTGCATTTGTACATGCCCAGCAGAATGGTAACCAAGTCCATGACAGAGGAAATAGGTTTTGAGAAAATGTATGGCTACTGAAGAATAATAATGGCATGGGGTTTTTAATTTTTACAACAAATTGCCTCTTCCCGCTGTGTCCTCTGGTCATGCAAAATCTCAAAATCCCGTTAGCTGAATTTAAGCTACAGTAACTGTTGTTGACAATTCAAAGGGACTGCTTTTGATAGAACTGCAAATATTGCTAGTTGCTATTTTTAAACTAAAATTTGATGCACTGCACACCTGAAATTAAGAATAAACTGGCGCAATGTCAGTGTTTTGCCTTTCAGTTCTGGGAATAATGCTGCAAAATGTCAAATCAGTTGTTTGATTGCATGGCTTGTGCCTTCCTGCCCCCATGGCTGCATCTGAAACCTGTGCAGAAGTGACAGTCTCTGACTAACCTAGGGTTAGTCAGTATTGTTTTGAGGCATTTATGGACATCTTGATGAAATATTTTGACTCCCAGAAGCTTATCTGAAAAAACTGGATGATTCTGTTTCAAAATAAATCATAAAAAAAAAGACAACTAGAAAAGCATTAAGGATTATGTAGAAGTCCAGGGTCCAAAATATTTCTGGTTTTCAGATAAAAGTGGATGGGGTTTTTATCAGTAGGTTGTTTCTGTACAACAAAACCTCACAAGGAAGGAAATTCTCTATTCAGTGTCAAACACAGGGAATGGTCACAGGTTGATGAGTGTCAAAGTCAAAGGCTGCAGAGCCTGAAATAAGCATACACACGAGTATTTGGGTGTAAAATAAGATAAAACTTCATGCAGAATGCATTCGACACGTGGCAAGGAAAATGTATTTCCACTGGAATTATGCTGAATCTTTGTTAGTAGTTACTATCCCAGCTTTTCAGGAGAAAGAAAAGAGAGGGCACAAATAGATATAGCTCCAGATACAATTTTTTGAATTGTAGAGATCGTGTACAGAAAAGTCTATATTTGTTAAAATTTGTAACCAAATACTTGTTTTGGTTTTGTTTTGTCTAGCTGCTGGACAGCCAACTACATTGTGACACGACTTTCAGTCCTAGTAAATTTCAAGAAGGAACTTTCTTCTCATATGTATCGGCTGCCTCCAGACAATCACTTGTAAAAGCTTGAATCCATGGACATGATGGCTCTCATCTCGTTTTTAAAAACTCACAAAAAAGCTGCACCTGCTCCTTTGAAATGCAATATGTTGGTTTTTGCTTCCTTAAGAAATTTGCAAAATATGTATGACCATGTTTGGGAAGGCAAAGCCTAAGTACTATAAAAAGAAAACAAAACCACCTTTCAGGTATGCTTATGATACCCAGTCTGTTACCTTGTTCTTTTGAAAGTAATAAGAGAATAAACATGCAATAAAGCTGTTTTGTTTTAATATTTCTAGCAATTAAAAAGTTTAAGTTTACAGAACCTTTATAGAATATGCCAACTTGAGCTGACAAGTAATTTTGAGATAGTATCTAATCAGTGCATTTGGAAAACTAAACATCACAGCACGACTTCTCTGTTATAACTGAAGCTATAACTTTTTTTATACAGAGACTAGTTTGATAATACATCCTGTACTTCTGAAGCATTTTTTGTTTATATTACCTTCAATGGAGGGTAGTAGTTAAACAAATAAATTATTGCACCTTTAGTCATAGGATTTTTTGTTTGTGTACCTCAAGTAATGTTCATGACTATAGCTTAATATTCTCTGAAATAAAGATTTCTTCATTGAACCTAAAGACTGCATGCCATTAACAATGGAAAAATTCCCATCAGGAGCAATCCTTCTTAATAAGTTCAGCAGCCTGTGTTGTTATTGAACTCGATGGAAGGTGATGTGGGGAAGAGCAGCCGAGCGGAGGTGCAAGTCTCTGAGCTGAATTTGATGCTGTGGTGAAGCTTTTCTCTTTGGCATGTGACTTGCCAATTGATTTGAGTGGGGTGGACATCTGCTCATTCACTTGCAAACATTACACTTGGTTGAAATCTCATGCAGAGAAACACATGTGGTTTGGGTAACCCCCTAGGGTAGAGAATTAGACATCCTTGAGCCTGTGTTCCTCCATCCACTATCCAAAAATAGTCAGCAAAACCCAGAAGTGTGGAAGATGGGCAGGGAGGAGGCTGGAGCCACAGGCAGAAAAACTACCTTGCCTGTGTTTGGGACAGTTTTCCTTTGTGCTCTTTGATTAAGCATGTGCTCCTTACTAAAGTGATCCAGCAGCTCATTGAAACAGAGGGTTCAGCAGATTCTACAATATACAGACAAAGTTAGGGAATGTATTGCAACTGTAAAATATCCTAACACTTTTTGGTAAACAGTTACTGGAAATATCTTCAAATGGAGGGAAAAAAAATATTTTTCTGCCTTAAAACCACTATAAAACTAAATGAATAGAGATTTCTTTTATCTATGTGCATATCTGTCATCTTTTGATGTGTTGGTAAATAGAAATGAAGTGGTTATTAGGGAAGCAATAATTCTGAGTTGTTCTCTAGATAGCAATTATTTATTGAAATGCTAGACAGTTGCTTGCATGTGAGTTGCATAACCATGCAAAACTACGTGTCATCAAACACACACATGTGATGTCATTGGAGGACATTGTGACTATCTGCTGGAAAGTTACATGTTACTTCCTTAATATTGTGCCTTAGAAAATGCAAAGCTGTTGCACACAGTCAGCAATGACTTATGGATGCAATAAATCCAACAAGCTGAAGTCCTTCTTGGACTTCACCTGGGGAATATTTTTAAGTAAAAATTAAATAAATCAGACAAATGTTTTGGAACTAAAAGTGATATCCTATATTTTGATCAACCACCTGCATGATTTACTGTTAAAAGGTTTTGATTACCAGGATGCTTACTCTCTGCTTGTGGTTGTTAAAACATTCTCCCACAAAGAATGTGCAACATGGAAATTCAAGAAGCAGATTTCATATCTGATGTGGTACATCTGTATAACTCCCTACGCTGCATTAAGGATATGTAAATATATAATGTCTGAACCTAATTTTTAAATGAGACTGTGCATGCTTGTGCATCTATTTGATATGAGTCTCTAGCACTGCTTCACCCACGTGATAGAGTTAGATGTGCAAATCAGTCCCCAAGTGTATCAGAGGTTGGTGTCTCAGAGGTCAGGTCCGCTTCTCCTTCATGTAGGGGTAAGTGCCCAAAGGGCTTAGGAGCATGGTTGGGATAAAGTGCATGAAAGAGGGGGGAGGGATATTGCATCACTCTGCAGACACATCACCGGGTCTCTGGAGCTGCTCAGGAATTGCTCCCAGTGTCTATCAGATAGTTTTGTCTATGCATGCTTTAGCAAAGTTGATTGTACTCAAAGCAAAATGAAGCAGCGCTCAACAATGACGATTTTTTCCCCTAATGAACACCTATTCACCAGCACAGAATAATTTCCAACAGTTTTCCAAATCATACTTGCCAACTTCTTATGTTTGATTTTATATTCTTTCTGGAATCTTACATGGCACATTCATTCAGGCTAAGATTTTTTTTTCCTTTTTTTTTTTCCAGTTTAAACACATTAAGATTATACATTCTAATCAGGAACTTTGAGCACAGAAAAAAAAATAATGCTTTCACACATTTGAACTGCAATGTAAATGTATTTGTTGCAAAAAATGATTTATTATTGCTGAGCAAGTACAATATATGTAATGGGTTTTAGATGTTTTGGAATTTATTTAGGCTATTACTACTTCAGAGAACCTGAACAGGTGTCATAACCCATCTGTATTTTACAAGCCCATTTTCATGGTGTATTTTTTCCTTACTCTTGCTATGTAGTGTTATTGATGCAGTACGTCTGTAGTTTTCAGTGAATGTCGCAAAGGTTGGTGAACCAGAAGGGGACCATCCTTATCTGCATGTCCATTCAGGGACAAGGATTGCTCTCCTAGCTGGGGCTAATGTTGAATACCAATTATGCTAATCTTCCCTTTATTTTATTTATTCTAAAATGCCTCTGGAAATTAGGAAAACTTGTCTAAAACTCAACAGCTTTTATAGTAAATGTATGTTTATAAATAAAATGTTGATTACCTTTGGTGGTGTTGATTTTACTTATTCTAACTAACTTCTATTGTGTGAACCTGCATTGCAGAGTAGAGGCTTCTGCTTGGTTGAGTTTGGCTGAGCCAAACTATGTTTCCCAGGACTTAGTGTATGAGATGAGACAATAAAAAAGACATGGCTGAGATGGCAAAATACACTGTGGATTGCCACTGAAAGCTGTAGCCCTCTATTCACAAGAGCACGTGTACCTATTGTGGTAAAAGATGAACAGAAAAGGCTTTCTGTGGAGAGGCTAACCCAAAGTCCTCAGATCTTTCATCAATGTTGGTGAACTGTGGTTCAGACCTTCACTCAACAAAGCGCTTTGTATATGGCAGTGCTAAATACGTGCTTGGTTAATTCCATTTCCACGTAGCAAAGATCCTGGAGTTTGTGCTTAGTTTTGCATTTACTGAGGTATCTCACTAAGTCTTGAATTGCAACAAGGGTGTGACTTGTCCAGTCACCAGCAGAAAGTTCACAGAAAATTTTAAACTAATAACTGCCCCTTTTTCTATTGGGTCTTAAGTGGATGACAAGTTTGGGTTTGTGCCAGTAGAGCATCTCGGCTGTCAGATGAGACATGGGGATGTACAGACAATTTAAGTTTTCATTCATTCATTCATTCATTCATTCATTCATTCATTCATTCATTCATTCATTCATTCATTCATTCATTCATTCATTCATTCATTTTTATCCTGCTTCCCTAATGGCAGTGGTGGTGGCCATGTGCCATTCCAGCGTGTCCATGCAGGCCAGCATTCTCTCTGGTGGCAGAGGCACGCTGGGATTCCCGGCAGTGCCATCGGGGCCCTGTCTGCGGGAACTGCTCGCTGCCACTGGAGGTTGCTCTGAGGCTGGATTTGGAGGCAGTCAGGCAGCTATTTCTGCTCCAGCAACTCTGCACCAAGGCTGCTTGGCACTCAGACAAACGCTGCTTGTGACCCCTATGAGCCGGGGAAAATGGTGGCAATCTTGGTATGATTTTTGTAATATTATTACTATTTTCTAGTGAATGTGACCTGCACAGTCAGGCAAAATAATTTTGAATACCTTGTAAATGGGGAGTTGTGTCACCTGGTTACCTCCCTAGGACCTTCACCTGCAGGTAGCAAAGGCTGCCTAGAGGGCCCTGAGGGAAACCACGGGGCTCACAGGGCCTTGGCATCTGTGGGAGAGGGGATGTTGAGCTGGTTGAGCAGTGGGATGAAGCTGAGGGTGTATGGGAGAAATAGGAGGTGAAGGGAGAGACGAGTGGGCTGTTGCAGCTGAGGTTCAAACATCAGAGCAGAGGATACCCCATACAAAGAGGGATGTGTGCATGGTACCCCAGGAGAGCTCTGTGCCTCCTCTACATCCTGGCCAGGTGTGATGCCCCCATCCCCTCCTATCCCCCATCAGACTGTTGGGACAAATGCTCAGTTTCCTCCATCCAACCCACTTTGTTTTGCTCATTTATTTTCTCTCCCTAGCCAGTGTTTTGGTGCAGAGGTCATCAGTGAGCACAGACAGGTGCTGGTAGCTGCAGGAGGCTCTAGGCACAGGTGATGAACATCAGTAGCTTGCTTACCTTGTGAGTATTGATCATGATCCAGTGAACTCTTCCAGAGCATAGTTAAAAGCAGGCAGCTACCACTTTGTTTAGAAAATTAGCTTTAGATACGGGTCTTGATGGGTCCCCTTCCTAGTAATGGGAGGCTGGTCAAGTAGTTACTCAATAAAATGTGCAGAGTGGAAGCCTGCACTTTACCAGGTTGGGAAACTGGGGAACAAAATGACAAGATGACAAAATGACAAGATGACAGACCCACATCTGCAGTGAAAATCAGAAGGGGTTGTGAACACTCAAAATGAGCAGATGACCACTACTTGGATGGGAAAACAAAAATGTCAGTAAAATAAATCTCCTGTAAAGGCAAACAGGCCTCCTATACACTTTTAAAAGCCTCCGGTAGGAATGTAATTTCATCTGAATTTCCTGATAAGGGGAAATGACTAAACTGGAAGCTGCTCAAGTTTTTCAAGTAATAAGAGCCCAAAAAAAGAGATAGAAGGTACAGGACAGGATGTGACTCTTCCTACAGTACAGTGGGGGGTTGGCATTTGAGGAGGTGCCTATTTTCTAGTTCATGTTTTTTATAAAATGTACCATGAGTTTAACATGGAAGAGGGAGCTGCTGCTCCATAGATCTTATGGAATGCCTCATGCTCTGCAAGAGTAACTAGTGAAGCTAGGTAAACTCCAAAGCATATGGGGTTTTAAGTCATTTAGTGAAAAAAAAACCCTCCATTATTCAAGATAATCTTATAAGTCACTGTTCACTCATCCATAGAGTCCATCTGCTTCCCTGCACCTGATGCACTGTAAATTCTCTTAGCTAATGCCACATCCATAGCTCACAGATGTATTTTTTTCCTAAGCAGATGACCTGCTGGTTAAAACCTGTAGAAGACAGTCATGGGTCTAGAAGCTAAATCAAAACTAACCAAACTGCAAATCTTTCCTTGAAATAACAGAATTTATCAAATGGGAAAAGAAAGCAAGATTTCAAAAATTCCTTTTTTTCTATTACATCTGATTATAGACAAAACCACTCCAATTACCAGCACAGAAAGAGAAACATGCTATCCACGTCTCTGGAAACAACATGTAGTAATGCTGGAACTGCTGTTCCAGGGGCCTGGACTTGGGGGTTTGCAATGTATCCCCTTTTTTCAGTGGCCATGTGCTCTTTGGTTGTCTTTGGTTTGTAAGACTTTGTAAGTGTGCACAACTTGAAGGAGGTGTTACAATAATCCTCAGTATAACAATATGCCCCTGTCATTCAAATTGAAGATGTCACCTCCAAATGCACCTTCCTGGGACCACATCTAAATATTGCCAGGTGAGAACAAAGCGGCTATTTTTCCAAAAGATGTGAAATGTGGGATTTTTTTTAGATCTAATTACAAACTTTTCTTAGGAAAAATGAATTCCAGTGAGCGATTTGGCGTCTGTGTGGTGTATTAATTAATACTAATGTATTGAAGTAGACTGGGTAGCATGAAGTAGACTGGGTTGCAGCATGAGATTTCTGTGTTGGACTTTGTTCAATTATGCAGGTCTTAAAGTTTTTCCTGAGTGGTATACAATGATAACACACAGATGATTTCCAGCCTGAGGATGAAGCTCTCTGAACTGTTTCATGAACTGATGTTCTGGAGATTTTCTAGAAAACATTTGGCTTCGCTCATATTTGATGCTTTTTGTGCCCTTCCTGTTTATACTAGAACCATTTTGGGGCAGAGGGAAGTGGCCATGGTTTGCCATGGTCTGTGGGGAGTGGAAGATGCTGATTACAAAGTCTGGAGAGGGAAAGCCCTACACTGAAGCCAGACACAACCTCTGCAAACCTTCTGTGCCGAGCCATGTCCCAGTTACGCTTTAGACAGGCTAAATGTGAAGACAGCAGTGTTAGACAGACCTATGAAATGCATCCTGTCTTCTTGTTCTAAGTATTCACAGGTCTTCAGCTGGGTTTAATATGGATGGATAGAAGGACAGCACTCTATGTAAAAAAGAAGCCAGTTAACACACATCTTACATACTCTAAATGTATTTTGTATCTTGTTATTATTTTAAAGCAGGTAGGATGACATTAAGAGAGGATCCATGCCACTAACTGATAAAATTACAACTCTGTTCCAGTGGACTGAAGCTGAATTTTAAAATTAACTTGCACCCTCACAAACCCACTTCCAACCATTTCTGTTGAAATGCCACCTACATGTCCAGTGTGCATCCCTGTGATGGTGGCAGTGCTGGGAATTAGTGGCAAAGACGAGTCAACCACCCTGAACTCTCATCCCCTGCACTTTGCTTCTGCCAAAGCTGTTATCTCTCAGAGCATTTGTCACAGATACACGGGGGTACTCAGCAGTTGAAAAGCCATTATCTCTTTCAAAAGCAGTGACTAATGTGCTTTTGCCCACAGCAATGTGGAACGTCACCAGGAGATTTTGCTGTAGAATCAGCTGTGTTTACCTTGTGGAAAAACAGCTGCATTTTCCTAATATCTTTTTAGAGAAATAGAGGTCTTTATTTCTTGCAAATTTTTTCTGATAGCTTTCTTCTTATATTTCCCCTGGAACTGTTGATTGGTATTTTTAATCCTTCTGTCATTAGCAAAGAGGCAATTTTTACTTGCACAAGCTGCAAGCCATCCATGCTGTTGGGTTTATATCTGGGGAAAAAGCCTGCATGATTATGTACAGGGACATTCACAGTCATTGCTTTTCTTCAAGTTGATGTAGGTGGTACAATAACTTCAAAGCTGTTTTTTCACATGGGGATGTGTGTTAATAGTTAAATAACTGAACAAGGTGAAGGTTCAAATGAACAGCTTGTGATGGAATATAATCACTTGATACTTGGTTTTCTCAACATCTCTATCTTGAACGCTTAAAATCTGCTTACAGCATGAATACAATTAAACACATAGATGTTTCTTGTTACTGCATCAAGGCTGTTCAAGCAGGTGGCTGTTTTCACACACTGAAAATAACGATAACTGACAATAACACTTGTGTGTTGTTACCCCAGGAGCTGAAGACTTACATTGTACTTGGTAAACTTTGATGAAAAAAGTGATCAATTTTAATTCCTACCAGATATAGGCAAGCTAAGATGAAAAGATGAATAAATCATTGGATGGAGAAGAGGCATGTATCCTAACTTCCAGGAACTGTGTATCTGTCTTGGGAAAACTACTTCAATGAGAATCAAGCTCTCAAAAGGTAAATGATGGAGCTGTAGCACTTCTTCCCTCTTGTTCTCAGCCTAGGACATAACCAGATTCTCAGCCTTGTTCTGCACACCATTTAAATCCAGCTGTGCCCCCATGGCACATCCCAGCTTGCCAGGAGGCTCTTTTGCCTGTAGCCAGCTCTGCACAGCTGCCCACCCAGCTTAGCCCCGCTGGGCTCAGGGCCCTGCTGCTCTCTCTGCACCTTTGCTGTGCATCTGCTACAGACAGTTTCAATATTTTCCCCCAGATGCCTGGGATTTCGATTTTTTTAAGCAAGAAATTCTTCTTCAGTTGATCAATACAGCATTTCCCAACTGCTTCCTGCACATGTGCAGTCAGAATGAAGGGCTGTACAATAACCAACGCTGCTGCTTGATGGGCTTTGGAGAGACTCCTGCAAACAGGGCAGCCCTGCCTGCTGGGGGAGTGCTCTAGCAGAAATGGGTGCATAAGAAGGTGGTTGGAGCAGCCCAGTTGCGGCAAAGATGCTGCACTGAGACTTTTTATTAAAACCTTGTGGCTAGCAAGGCAAATGTAAAAAGACATGTCTCTCTACAGGCTGCCATTGTACTTTTCTTCAAGGAATAAACACCATTTTTATTTATTTACAGTTTTAACACAATATGTGTCTCTTTTGACAGTACTGAGCTGAAGCTTAAATACAAATATCAATTACTTCCTTATTATTGCAGTAATATAAAATAACTTGGACTAGACTTTGAACAATTTTGAGTGCCACAGTGCATAAGTACAAAACGTCAGAGGCTTGGAAACAGCTGGATTTTCAAGGATACCTGATGCACACTCCCAGATATCATTATCAGGCCCCAAGTCAGGTTCAGAGCCACTGTTCTTATGTGAAAGCATGGGTACCTAACCTTGGTTTTTCAGGGTTTTGGAGCTTATCATCACCAGAAAACAGCAAAACCCTTTTCAATTGTTAGTTGAATCAGATTTTAAAACACTGTGAGACAGAAAAATACTATTTACCTATATTTATAAAAGGATACATGGGTCACAGATCCATTTAATTTGTGCAAAGAAAGAATGTCTCCACTAGTGAATTTGATTTAGCCTACAACCTGACAACAAATGTGCTTGAAACGCAGAGGAAAACAAGACCAAACCATTTTTCATGCATTTACCTGCCACTGTGACTACAGCATAGTCAGGAGTTCAGAATGACCCGGCTGTCTGAGTACTGCAGCAAAAATCACCAGAGCAAGAAGCCCATCAGTGTGGAGTCAGTCTGTCTGGGAGCACGGCAGGGTTTGCCCTGCCCACAGCAGAGCCCCAGCAGCAGCGGCGGGGCTGGAGCCAGGCAGCATTGCCGGCATTGCTGCTGTGGAGGCAGAGCTGCTGGCGCTGGCAGATCATTTCCTGGGCTCAGGGCTGAGGGAGGCAGGCTGAACCCTTTGGGGAAACGCCCTCTTGAGAGAAAAGATGGCAAAAGATGTTCCTTTTCTGGAAGAAAGCTGATTTAAAAGCTGTAAGCAGTCTGGTTTTGTGAGTGATGCCTGCCACAGTGTGGCAGGAACTGTGGTTCATTTTCTGGTCTTTTTTACAAGATTGATTTCTCAGCTGGATGATGTTACCTTGGCTTCATATGTCTCATCTATGGGGAAGGAGAGATGGAAACATCCACACTGCTGTTCCCACAACCTTCTGCCTGGAGACTAACATATATTTTATCTCAATAAAATAACTGTAAAAATATCTAAAGATTTATTTGCTGGAGGAGAGATGAAGAAAAAGTTTTTCCCTAAGTTTTGGTGCCAGATTATCTTCTCCAGTTAATTATAAAATAACTTTCCTTTGGACTTAGCCAGTCATTGCAGGGCAGTATTTTCTGGACTGAGTTTGTTGATGGATGAGAACATTAAATAGTTAAAAGGATTCTTTCATCTCGGTGAATCCTTCACTAGGACAAAATAAACAAAAAAGGAAAAACTGCCCAGATCCTGCTCCTACTTTAAGTCATGGCAAATGTTGTGAGGGTGACTGCTGCCACACAGCTAAAAGACTAAGGCACTTTGTAAATCAAATTTCAAGTGAAGAGATTGGTTTGTGAAACCTCCTCGGCGTGGAGTCACAAGCTGTCAGAGTGTATTAGCATTATGTTACTGGAGTAAAAAGCAAAACAAATTAAGATGTTTAACAGCTGAAATCTGAAACAAAATTGTGTTTAATGCTGAAAATCTTGTTAACATATTTTCAGGCTTCCCTTTCCCCAGATATTAAATCTCAGTGTGTTTGCAAGCATCTTTTTATCACACATAGAAGCCTACTGTGAGAGAATGAGAACTGTAGGTGACATATGGTAAGGATGGTGTCACCCTGCATGCAAAAGCCTCCTCAGCATTGCTGCAGCATCCAGTAGCACATGGGAAGGTTTTAAGGACCAGGAGAGACACACAGCTGGAATTCCCTGTGTGTGCAGGGTGACAGAAAGCATTGCATCAACAGCAGCAGGCCCAAACTGAAGATTGCACATGTAGCATTTAATGTGAGGGGTAATTTGAACTCCCAAACTGGTTTTTCTTTCATATTGGCTCCCACAATGAAAGAACCATTAAGGGTTTTAGTGATCTTCCAAGACTCTGCTTCTAGCAGAAAATTGGCTCCTTCTCCTTGGACACAAGACCAATTTTTAATTGAATTTCAAGAGATGATGGATGTTGTACTTTATTCCAAGTCTATATGCTAAATTAACAAGGCTGTCTGCTTAGTTTCCTCTTTTGAAACCACACTGAGATGAGTTTCTGCTAATTCTCTTACACAGGGCATTAGACATGTGAACGGAGTCCTTATTCAAGAATTGAAATAATAGGCTTTTTTGCCAAGCTTATTACTTTGGGTAATAATTTGAGCTGTGAGGCAGCAACAATAATTTGCTTTCTGAAAAAGGATTACCAGTTGAATTATTTCAAATAGAATGAAACTAAACATGCATTTTCATCAAAATATTAAAAAAAAGTTAATACTAACTTTTAAAAGTATATCTTAGAGCAGGGACCATTCTGTTAGGTGGGCTCATTTCATGTTTGTTTTTCCCTCATGCTCCCCTGGTCACTTTTAAAGATAACAGAAAGTCCCTCAGGAGTACTTTGGATTACAGAGTATGTTTAGCCTGCATTAGGTTTATTTATCCAGTTATTAGCATGCTAACAGATGCTGTTGATTAGTCAAATATTTGATTTGGCAAAACACAGAAAAAATTGTAAAAAAGTGAATGTTTTTCTCAACTCTGGCCACTGCAGTAAAATTTACATAGTGTTGTACATAAAGAAGATGTTTCACAGAGATTAGTCATTGGGAAGGCAATTTAGAATGAAATTTTGGACAGAACACAGAAAATTTGAAGGCAAAACTCTGAACAACTGGGCAAAACCAGGAACCAGCTCTATTGAGTCTATGTATAGTGTTCTACCAGTAGAAGCTGAGCTGTTTCCTGAAAATAGTAGGGTGGCCAAAAAGGAAGCCACCTGCTTTTGACTGCAGTTGGGATTGCTTAAGCAGCAATGAACCTACAGCTAGGAACACCTTTGCATGTGTGCCTATTCTTTCTAAATTGGAATGTTTAAAAGCAATTCTGCTTGTAATTCTAAAGGGGCCCAGGATGGCAATAAATAGTCCTAATGGTTTCCTTTTGGCAGCACAGACCCAGCAAGTCTTCTTACTTCACAAGGACCTTCTGAGATGGACTGAACAAACTGGCCACATGGAATGGGGTTCTCACTTCATGTATCACAAAATCTTTTTCTCAACTGGAAAAAAGAAACCAATGCAAAAATGCATCTGTCAGTGTCTTCCTCAAGAGGAGGTCAAATACAAAGATGACATATATCAACGAAATAAAGCAACAGGATAAAAGAGTGTGGTTGAAACAGCTGAGTAATTTAAGCATGGGATAAATAGAATAATATAACACATTTTGCATAATTGAATAATGGCCTTCCCACAGGTGACACAAGGTGGAAAAGCGTGTTCAAGTCTTTATTCAGCTGTGATTATGCTTCCAAACAGTAGCTTGTTAAATAAAATAGTAATAAAATACCAAGTCTTTTTTACAGCTTTATATTTCAAAAATATTTCAGTCCTACTTATGTCAGACACCAGTCTCATCCTAGTCCTCCCTTGCTTAGAGGCTGCCAGAGGTTCCCTTTTTGTTAATGTTTTCTGCAACAACAGAACGACTCAGAATGAGTTTTAATTATGGCTGTAGCCTGAATGATCCTGCAGAGCTCATCACTGGGTCCTGGAAGAAGCTAATGGCTTATCTGTTCTGTGAGATTGTTCAAATTGTCTTCTCCATCAGTTTTCCATCAGTGATGTCTCATTTGTTTGAATTGTATGCTAGTGAGTCAACTACTCAACCCAGGACTTTAAAAATTTAAAAATACACTCTGGCAACTAAATAGAAAAATACATTTTGAAGTTATTTTCTTAGAGCATGAAATTGCTGTGAGTTTTGAAATACTGTATTCTCATGGAGCTGCACTGATTAGCAGTATCTGATATGCTTTTATAACTAATGTTAGTCTCACTCAATGACACAAGTGATTAAGCAATTTGTGCCTCCTGAAACAGTAACAGAAAAGTTATTTCTCAACAGCTTTGCCACTGATAGTAAGCAATATTTTTATATCTTTGTTCAACAGCCAGCAGCATGGTTAATACCCAGTTTGTTAAAGTCACAAATCCCTTTCAATGATCCACAAATAAAAGTCCTTCTGCTAAAAGCAAATTTTTCTTCCACAGCTCCTTGAAGCATGAGGTGGTGGTTTTGTCATCAGCACAGGCTTGCTGGCAGTGATGGCAGCACCTGGGCATTTTGAAACCTGTCATTGCAACTCCCTAAACTGTGAGGCAGATTGGTTCCTGGGGGAAAGGGAGGGTCCAGGTGCTCATGGAAAAGAGAACAGATTGGCTTTCATGAAGAAAAACTGTTTGGGGACAATTCCTAACCTCAATGAGCAAACAAGTGACATGTAAAAGCAGGTTTGATGCACTGCTGGACAACCCCCTGGAGCTCTGCTGCCATTTGTGGGTGGATGGAGACCGTGATTGCTGCAACAGAGGAAATAGTTACTGTGGAGGAGAATAAATTGCATTTCTAGTGCACCTCTCCCCTGCAAGAAAAATCCAACACGCCTCTAAAGACAAATGTTTCACCTTCTTTTCTCTGTGTAGAAAAACCTGGGAGACATGACTCCCTCCTGGACAGCAGGACACTCCCAGCTGAAATCTGAGTTCTCCTCTGCCTGAAACTGTGGTGCTGAAGGAGCCTCTTCAGAAAACACATCCCTGGTGGCTAGTTTATCACTGGGGGGAAAGGGATCACAGAACCTAAACTGACCTGGGAATGCAAAAGAGACACACAGAGGAGTTTCTGAGCCTGCACTTGCAGGCCATGGAGAGGTTTTGGCACAGCTGAGTTTCAGTGGGATCAGAGTCCCCTAGAGACACACAACAGCACATCTCCCCCTTCCCTTCTCCTCTGCCTGAGGACTCAGAAAGGAGAGCCTTCAAAGGTCTCTCACCTGTTCTGCCCACAACAGGTATACTTTTGCTGGGGGATTTTGGGTAATTAATCTGTTGTGTATATCTCTCTTCCCTGTTACCCCAATTAAATGCCTATTAGAGAGCTTTTCTTCTCCTACTTCATTTCAGCTTCAGGATAAAACTAAGTGATTCCCAATGTGTGGTTTTATTATTAAAAGTTATGCTGAGTAGATTCCAATGAAATCAGTATTTGCTGAAACTTCTCAACAGCTGTAGGTCCAGAAAAATCTTATGCCTTCAGGTATGTTCCAAGGCTCTTCATGTTGTGCTAGGACCATTTTCATTTCAAAGCACTATTGTGTCTTTGGTTCTGTTGACCCTTAATTCTCATATACTGTCAATACTGGTGTGTATTGCCATATTGCCAGATCTTAACAGATTTTTCTTCTTTAAAACTATTGATTAAGAGGACTTAGCCACTGCAGCTATTTTTGTTCCTTCATGGGACTGCTAACATCAACACAGAGCTCCTCTTGCCTTTCTGTATGTCTACCTGCTCAAGAAGATTCTTCGACTGTACCAGCAGCTTTCACACAGACAAGTCTGAGAGTGAAAGAGCAGTGACCTCAGCTCTGGCAGGGAATTAAACCTATAACCTAATGGGGTTTCTTTTTCCATTTCTAAATAATGGGATTCTATTAGACCAAAGTGTAGTCGCGCCATAATGATAATTTATTGTATAGCATATCTGAATTTTGCCTTTTATAAATCACAGAGAATTACAATACACAGTAATATAATTGAATCTTCTCTTGTATCATTAATATTTTTCATTGGTTAGAGAAACCGCTTTTTGTTCAGAATTCACATATGACTGGGTTTAGAATTTACAGAGGGTTTAATATGCCTATTTTTATGTGTTTCAATATTTTCATTTTTATTCCTTTTAAATATTTGGTAAGAATTCTTTAAAAGCATTTTATACTTATGAGGTTTTGTACATATCATTCTGGACAATCTTAGACAAATGTAGCCATAAGTTTGTGTATATATATCCTAAAATTTCAACAACAACAAAATGTCATGATCTTTGAAAAGAAATAATTGAGGTTAATTGATTCCCACACTGACATTTAAATGTATTAGTGGTATACACCAGTGAAAGTATTGATCAGTGAAAGTAATCAGCAATAATAGGAAAAATTAATCACTTTGGAAGATTTATTTGACTTCAGCTGTGGAATGTACCGTGGCAGGGCTGAAGCTGACCCTGTGAATATAACAGGGACTATTAGCAAACAAAACAACAAAGACATGTAAATGAGGGAAAGCTGGGAGGGCACTCTTTAACTTGCCATTAGAATATTGAAATAAGGAGTGGAGTACAGCCTAAGACTTGTGATCTACTGTTCACAAAATCCATTTCTAGATTTGAATAGCAACAGTTGATTGAGAAGAACACACAAGAAATTTGTTGGTAAAAAATTTTGGTCAAAGGTCTCACTGTCAATAAGTGGAGATTGGTTTCCACCCTGAAATGGGTGGGTTTATGTCAGAAATCTTTCAGAATATTTTATTAACTGAAGCTGTACCACCCAGATATTCTTACTTAAGAGCTCATGTTTTTTCAGAATTCAGTTAAAATCCTCACATCAAACCAATCTTGTGGCAATGAGTCTCAGTTTGACTATCTAGTGACTGGGAATGTCCCCTTTTTCTGGTCCTAAGCTAAGCTAAGTCAGGAATCAAACAATCACACTGTTATGTGTTATCCTACTTCTTTTTCCTCCTAACCAGCTTAGGAAGGAAATCAAGTGATGCAGTCACTGAGAGGTGAGATTAGATCAGTAAAAACCTGAAGGGATTGGACTAATTTCTCCAGTGTTTTATTATTTATTATTCATACTTAGTATCATACAGTACAGCACTGAGTAATACAAATTATTAATTCAAATAACTTCTCCACTTCTCTGGAATTATATGTGCCCTTGATTCTTCTTACACCTTTCCTGTGAATGGTACCAGGTTTGATAATCAGTGACTCAGGCCAGAAATACTTTAGGAGTGCCACATTCCCAGTGGGAATTGATTATGATGGGAGTGAAGGGCTTAGATGTCCATCTAGAGCATCCTCCTTTCCTGCAGCAGGACAAAACCACCCACACCATGTTTATCTAACTTTTTGTCTCCATAGAGATAGTCCCAGTGATAATTAGATTTGGATGTTTAAAGCATCGCTGTTCTAAGATAGGCTGTCACATAATGCTTACAAGTGCAGGCAGTAGAAGCAGATAAGAGTTTTAACTACCTCTTCTTCCAGATGTAAGGAGATTTTGGTATTAAAAATTAAGAGACAAAGTCCTTAAATAAAATACATAACTTTGTCATTAAAGTGAGTTCCTCAGATATTGGCATGCTAGTTTTGGCAGCATTTTGTTTGCAATATTATCTATGGAGATTCCTGAACTGTTTCTTTTCAGAGTTTACACCTTTTGGTAACCTTTTTAAAAATAATAGAGCACAAATATTTTGGTAGCTCTTTCTAGAAACAGTTTGATATTGTGAAATAAAGACAGGGCCAAGTGCTTCTGAATTCTCCTGACAACATTGATTTGAGATTATTTCAAACTGTAAGTTCAGACTCTTTAAGTTGAAAAAAAAAAAAGTAGTAATAACCTGCAGCTTGTGACAGCCTGTGGAATCTATCTGTGTAACTGTACATTGCACTGAACTCCACTAACACAGTTGTGATAAACCTCAATGCAAATGAAAACTTCTACCTTGTAGCAACTCTGCTGTCGCTCCCCATCTGCAAAGCTGAGACAAACACGCAAGGACTCGCTGAAGCTGAATTCATTCTTGGTTCTCTAGAAGAGAGTCCTGCAAGCCCCAGGAAGCCACAGTGGTGGAGAGCTGCACAGAGGCTCACAGAAGGAAAGCAGGCCAGTGCTGAGCCCAACCCAGCCTGTCCACGGCTACTCTCAGAGAAGCAGGAGGAGGAAATGGATTATTCCTGGCTCCTGTTGGAAATGAGCCCAGAATGTCAGTAACTGCTGGGTGCAGTCTGGCTGCAGGTAGCTCAGCTTCAGCTCCCTTGTCACCAGGAGAGAAGGCAGTGAGCTGGGACAGTGTAGCCAGCTGGGCTGGGGCTGGGGCTGGGGCTGCATGAGCCTCCTGCTCCCTGGCATGGCTGAGGTGAACGAGCCCCCACCCTCTGCTCTCCAAACCATTCATGGGGTTTTACCAGCCCTGAAAGCACAGGTGTTGGTGGCTGTGTCCTTGGGCAGGGACTGCTGCAGGCACTCTCTCAGGAGGTCCCAAGAAGTGAATTAACTTTCAAAGGCATTGAGTCTCCAAGTTCCATCTGGGTGCTCTGGGTGATGTGTGCCTCTGAAAGGAGCAACCCAAACTTTCCTGAATGTCATGTCCATGCCAGATAACCAGTTCTCTTAGCCACAGGTTTCAAAACCTCCACTTCTTTTCTGTAATGAATAACCACAGAAATTCCTAAAATGTGTGCTTTGTTTCCTGGGTAGGCTTTCCTCTTAGGAGAAATTAATATATTGATTCTGTTTCTATAGATATCTTTCTGTGAAACAATACTCAAGTGAACGCTTCTGAAGACCCCATCCATGTGTTAAGCTTGATGATAGAGGCCTCAGTGCTGACATCAGATTTCAGACTGCTGGACAGACAGAGTTTTGCTCACTTGTATTTCCCAAGACTGCTTGAACTTTTATCTAATATTCTTGATAGACTTCAAATGCAATTTAAACACTCTTTGAAGCAGCAAGAGATGCCACTGGAATTCCCTTACTACCTCTCTTTCAGAAAGAAATGGGAATAAGTAGGCCTTAGCAAATATTTTTATTTCCTGGTGATACAATAGTCATGACAAGGATCAGCCCCAAAGAGTATTTCCTCTCTCCAAAGGAAATTTTCATCCTAAAATGTGAAAGCGTGAGCTTTGTTTTCATGGCTAAAAATTCTTGAGTTTTGTCTGGATGAATTTCCCACAAATCAAGAAACTGGTTTTGCTCTCAAATCATTCCTTGGCCTACATGATGAGCTCTTGTGTGAAGCACAAGGGGCAAAAGTGTTTTTCTAAGATGGAAATAATCAGATTTTAAATCTTTAATTTTCAGATTTTAGTAGCACCCCAGTTGAAGCCACCAGTTTATTTCATAGCAGTTGTAAAAGAACAAATAAAATTAGTGGCAGAAATAGAAAGTTTCATCTCCCATTGATATATAGCTTTCATAGAGCTGGTTTGCTTTACTGATAATGAGGGTAATCTATACATTAATGTTTTTTGACTCTTAACATTCATGCCAAATGTTCATTGAGAGGTACTGACAGGTACTAGTTTCATAGGTGTTTAGGAATTAAGAGTGATTTTTGTGTCCCATTTTTTGTGTCCCACTCTGTACAGTGGGGATGCTTTCCGTGTAAAGAAATTCCAGATTTTGACCTCAGAAAGAGCTTATGCTTCAGACCACAACAGTAAGCTGACAGCCTTGGCTGGAGTCAGCCTCATTCAGGGGATTCCTGCTGGGTACACTTCAACAGTGTCAAAAAAAAGGTGGGAGGAAAAGAGTGTTTAAAAATATATTCTGATGGACCACTGGCACTTATCATGATATCTGCTTTTCCCATTGGTTGGTAACACTTTGATAACTCTATTGAATAAGTGCAAATATATAAAGATTAAACAATTTAGACACATTTACTTATCATTGAAAGGGATTGTTTTTACTAATTGTAATTTCCTGTATGCTGGCCTCATATTCCTTAGTAGCAAAATTAATATTTGCATTGTTATGCATCCATCAAAGAGATTTATACTGCAATCAGGAATTAATTTTTCTGCTCAAGTATTGGAGAGAAGGAAGTGAGAGTGTGTCCAAGAGCCAAATTCAACATTAGATCTGAATTCTAACTCTTGGTATTTAAAAGAGTTACAAACAAGTTGTTACAAACACACAATGTGAATTTACCTCTGAACTCTTCAAAATGCCATATGATCATATTGAATTTGAGCTGGATTGTATAATGAATTATCATTTATTTGAACAATGTGGAAGGGGTTAACCCAGGAAAAATAAAACCCTCTACATTCATTTCTTTACTGGAGCATCTTTTGGCTTCTTAGGTCCTTTTGTACAGACTTCCTTGCTTTGTGAACCCCAGAGAACCTCTTAGTGCTAAGGATCATCTTTCCTGTTCAGCCCTGACTGGTACCACTGGTAAGCAGCCTTTTGGCACCCTCTTCCTGCCTGGGCTCCTGCTGGGTGCCCCATGGCCTTCCTCTAGCAGCAATCCATCCTTAGGTTATTTATTTAACCAATACTCCTTTTTTAAGCTTCTGCCTTTTCAGGCAGGACAAGTAAGCTTCGTATATTTTCAAATCATCCATTTCTACCTGACTGAGAAATCATGAAGGTTGATGAATTAACCATCCCAACTGATCTGCCATGGGCCCACTGGCCCTTAAAAATGAGGAGTGCAATATGCCTCAGGCCTCCTGTGAGTGGGGCTGACCAGAATATGGGAAGCAGTGCCTTGGGAAAAGACTTATATGTCAGTGACAGAACAGAAGTCTCCAAAAAGGACTAATGATAAGTTTAAATACCTAAGTGGAAAATTGTGGTCAGAAATACAGAGGTGATTTTAGCTCTGTATGAACCATTATTGAGAGAGACACTGCACTGTTTGGTACTATCCTAATATCCCTTCTGCAAGGCATCTTCAGAAACAGGAGAGAGTGGTTCCATATCTGGAAAATTTGTAGAAGTTTGAGCCTTAGAGATTGTGGGACACATAAAGAACACAGTCTATTTAACTTACCAAGAAGAAGATAGATCAAAATGCAAACCAGCTTACAGTGTGAGAAAAGAGAGGTCTAGCAGATAGGCAGCTAGGTCCACTGTAGGAAGCTGAAGCCTCAGCATTAGAAATAAAGCCCAAGTTTTAGCATGCAAAATAGTGAACTTGACCGAAAAATAGTAGTGTGTTGTCATCCCTTGATGATTTCAAAGTACAACTGCATGCCATAAAATCTAACCTCATAATCTTCACACAGCAAGGCCTGTTCAGGAGAGATATCTTAAAATCACCCTTGGCTGGTTGGTCACTTTACTGGTAATACAGGTCTGACCTTCTCTAAAAGCTCAGGGGTGGATTCAGCCATGGTAAAGCAGATGGAGCCCTGCAGCTTCTCCAGCAGGAAAGCCTTCACAGGTAGATCACTATTAGCAGAACTGCTTGGCTGTCCACAGCAGGTAAATTCCTAGAGGCAGTCCATTTACTTTTAACAAAGATATTCTTAGATCACGGAATCACTTCTAGGAGAAAATGTAAAATGGCAAAATCTGCCCACAATAAAACAAAACACATATTTAAAAATGCATTCTAGTTGTTTTCCTCCATAAAATGGACTGCATATTTTCTTGTAGCATTTTAAACCTGATGTTTCAAGTACTTTATTAGCGAAACAGCACTTTCTCCATTTGCCACATTTTTAATCGTGCTCTCCCCAGCCCCCCAGCCATGCAGATGTTGCACACTGCAGATGACAAAGCCCTTGCAAAGTTTGCTTCTCTGCCAAACCGACAGACATTTTTTTCCTTTTTTTTTTTTTTCCACAGACTGTGCCAGAGTCAGACAGAGTTCATCGCCCCGACGCCCTTGCAGCGAACCCGCGAGTGCCCGGCTCCAAGAGCTGCCCTGGCAGGGGGCAATGAGATGAGCGGCGACCCCGGCTCCTCTCGGGGAGGAACCTGTCCTTGCCTGGGGTTTTCCATGGAAAATGCTGCCTGCTCCGCTCGGCAGTGCCGGCTGCCTTCAGCCACCCCGTGCCCCGCGAGCCCCGGCACATCGGCCCCGGCTGCGGGGGAGCCGCCGGGCCAAGGACTGCGGGCGGCAGGGCCGGGCCGGGCCGGGCCGGGCCGGGCCGGGTGCTGCTGGTCCCGCTGCCCGGTGCCGCTGCCCGGTGCCGCTGCCCGGTGCCGCTGCCGGGCGCTGAACGCAGCCCGGTGCCGCTGTGCGAGGCCGCCGGGTGGAGCTCCCGGCCCGGGGGGAGCCGAGCCCGCGGCCGCGCAGTCCCCGCGGGCGGCCCCGCTCTCTGCCCTCGCTGTCGGCAGAGGATTCAGCAGAAATGCTGCTCTAAGGGCTGGCGAAGGCTCTCTGCGGGATGCTGCGCCCGCTGGCAAACCGGGCCGGTGGTTTTTGCCCTGTTTGTTTTCCTTTTAATGGATATCGCCTAATATTGTCCATCTCCAGTTTCCGAGGTAGTGACAAAAGGTCAAATCTGGCACACCTTCTCCCCCCAGTCAGCCTGTTTGCAAATAATTAATAAGGGCACAAATAGGCAGTAATGATGGGACGGGCAGTTATGGTCTTGCTGATGGTAACGGAGATGGATGCCACTGGGCAAATCTTTTCTTGATGACACAGTTCAGGTTCTGCGACATGCGCCTTGGAGCTCCCTCAGAAATAACCCCGAGACCTCCCCCCAAATAAAGCCCTAACGAGAAGTCAGAAGAGCACCGTAGCTATGTTTGCTTTTGGCTTTTATTATCAACAATCAATTAATGGTACACTCTTGGAAAACTATATGCACATGTAGAAATATTTCCCCTTTTAAATAGAAGCATTCATTTTAACCACATATAAATAAATCTGGAAACCCTGAACATAATTTATGACCATTATGCTCACAAACATATTCCAACAGGTAGGGAAAAGAAAAAAATGAGACATGCAACCAATAATAAAAATATATATAATTGCCTGAACCTGGTCTCTCTAAACGCAAAGGGAACCGAACCCGTGAGAACCTTATTTCTCCATAAAGACACGCCATAGAGACTACGAGAAGGGAAAACATTATTTATACGGTCAACTAGACAAGTCTGTACTGATATTAACACTATACAGTTGAGTCACAGAACACAGTTGTAGAAAGACACGGAAAAAGAGAAAGCATACCTGGCGACATTCAACTAAGAGCTATAGTTTGTGCCTTGTAAAATAAAATTAGAAAATCCTAACGGAGATGCCTAAAAACTGCGTAGACCGTGTAATAATAATAATTAATAATAATTAATTAATAATAAATACAGGCCGCCCTCCGTGAGGAGCGCGGGCCCCGCAGGGACCGGATCCGCGGTACAGGAAGCGGCAGCGGCCGCCGGGTCAGAGCCGGGCCCAGCGGGGCGCCGGCGGCGGCGGCAACGGAGAGACCCAACGGAGGGACAGTGACACCGGACGGCGGAGGAAGGACCACCCCCAGGCGCGGGGCCGGGGTCGGCGGGAGGGTGGCGGGGTCGGAGGGGAGGAGGGGGAGAAGACGCTTTGTCCCTCCGGCTGACCCTGAAAAGGAACTTAAAAAACCCCAGGGGCGGGCGAGAAGGGCGCCCCCCTCGCGGCCGGGCCGCCCACGGGCGCAGTCCCCGCGTCCCGCCGCTCCCCGCGCAGCGCCCCCGGCCCGGCCCGGCCGCCCTGCCCCGCCCCGGCGGAGGCGCTGCGGGGCCGGGGGCGAGGGGAGCCGGGCGCGGCCCCCCGTGGGGGCGCGGGGTCCCTGCCCCGCGGAGCCCGGCGCAGCCCGGGCCCCTGGTCATTGCTATGGGAGGGCGGCGGATACTAATGAGCGGGAGGGGCCGCCGCCGCCGCCGCCGCCGCCGCTCAGAACATGCCGCTCTTGACGAGGCTGCCTTTGGTGCCTCCGGGCCGCTGCAGCGAGGAGAGGACGCTGGCGAAGGGGCCGCCTAACGAGTCGGGGATGGAAGTGATGGGCCCGGGCCCCGGCGCCCAGCCCTGCCCCGGCCCCGCCGCCGCCAGCCCGCCGGGCCCCGCCGCTCCCTTGCCCGGCTCGCCCCCCGGTCCGCCGGGCCCCGCCGCTCCCTGCCCGGCCGCGGGGCTGGGGCCGCCGCCGCCGCCTCCGCCGCAGCTGGGAGCGGGGTTGGGGTTGGGGCCGGGGCCGCCGGTGCTGTCGGGGTCGGTGCTCTTGGCCTCTTTGCTCTCGTCGTCGCGGGAGGCGTCGGACTTCTTGCCGGCCGCCCCGTTCTTGGCGGCCGCCGCCGCCGCCGCCGCCGCCCTCTCCTGCTTGCGGAATTTGGCGCGGCGGTTCTGGAACCAGACCTGGGAGGGGGAGCAAGGGGCGGGCAGCACGGCGGC